>NC_138774.1:127160772-127823272 GCF_965119305.1 Pelophylax lessonae | reverse complement strand
CGGAGCCATTGTGTTCTCCTGGTGCTGCCCCTGCCAGGAAAACACAGTGATTATTGCTAGTGGCTACAAGAGATGCTAGCGATAAGTGTGTGTAAAATCTGACAGACTGGTTGTACGTTGTCCTCCAGGTGATCGACCAATCAACTTGGGTACCTTCAGCCTGGCCATACACAGTTTAAATCTGCATCTCAAATGAAGCAATCCCATTTACATATAACACTCCATAAAGGAGAATTGAGGGGCTTATCAGGTCTGCGTTAAAAATTAACAGCCACACCCAATCAGACAGCTCGTGTTAAAAGGGACCTGAAAAGCAATCTGCATGGCTTGCTTTTCCAAGCATTGGCTAGTTTAGTGAGCCTGGACTAATAACAGTCACTGTAATGCTACCCATACTGCTGTCCTTTTAACATGGTGACAAAAGTTGATACCTATGCTACATGTGTGTAAAGTTACTTGCACCCTGCTAAATGGACAGCAATAAGGTTGTAAATACAGTGACTGCCTGTCCCCCCCTGATGGCGGCCCTGGGTGTGTCATGAAAGGCCAATTGAGAAAATGGCTATATCATGTAGAGGAAATCACCAGTGTGGGGCAACCTATGTCATGGAGGTAGATTTGGACATCGATGTATATGTATCACCAGAAATGGAATTCTTTGTTCTACAATATCTCAAAGACGACCTAGCATGTTATTTGAAGACTGTACTATTTTGGACATACTTGGACTCAAACATACACTGCTCTTTCCACAGCTCCTCCTCCTCTGGGGGTATGATAAAGTTTATACGCATCTTCACCAAAAGCACAAGATGATGTGTCGTCTCCGGATGAGGCTGCAGCGGAGATTTCAGTTTCTGCCTGAGATAGTGGATCTGCAGCGGGCCTGGAGTGATGCCAAAAGGCGCTCACCCAGGCTCCTGCTAAAGGCTGTGGAGCAAATCTCCGGTAAGTAAAAATATACATTACATGTGACCAGATAGGTTACAATTTTTTGGGTAGGTGGACATGTGTTTAGCTATGCAACAACACTAATACCAACACCCCCCCCCCCTCCCTCTCGCTCCTACCTTTCCTACCTCCATCAAGTGTCTCTTCACAACCTTTAATACTACTATGTACATTCGTATTTTTTATGTTTTTTTTTTTTCTTCTGCTTCTAGCCAAAGCGGACGGACGGCACCCTCTTGTGCTTTTGGTGAAGAAGGGGAGGAGGAGGACGGCCACACTCCAATACGCAATCAGAGGCAGCGAGCCATTTGAGCAGCTGAAAATTGTGGATCGTAAGTAGAAAATAAAAATGTTAGAAATTTCTAATCTCTAATCACATTTTACAGAGCCCCCTTTACATTGGAGTCTCCAGACTTACTACACTGTAAGAGGGAAGTGTGAAGACTCTGATATAAGGAGAGTTTGGGAACCATTATTTGAGGGGGGAAGCTGGGGACTCTGGTGTAAAAGGGAACTCTGTGTTCCCCAAAGCTCCCCCATACATCTGAGCTTACAGAGACCCTCTTACACTTCCCTTCCTCAGTCCACCACAGTCAAGGGCACAACAAGTCCCACTGCAGAAGGCTACCTGCTTGGACTTGTAATCCTCTCTGTAGGGGAATGAGGAAATACTGCCTGCTATGCTAAGACTTGTAGTGCCCTCTGTTAGGGACTAAGGATTCCTCAGTCCTCAACATTCTAGGGCACTATAAGTCTCAGCATAGTGGGCTGTCATACCTCAGTCCCTCACAGCTCGGGTCAAAAGCAACACAGTTAAACATCTAAAGGACAACTCCAAACAAAACTACCAATAATGGACAGAGTCCATATGCTCTATAATGTCAAAGACCCGCTACCACTCACCTTCCACCTCTGGTGCTGTCATTGTGTAGGGCAAAGGGCTCCATCTACACCATGTTTGGCTTTCAGGTCAGATAGGCAGGACTTGCTCAGCTCCACTCTCTTCCTTGGCAATTGACTCTGGTGTCATTGTGGATCTTTCCTCCTCTAGAAAACACCCAGGGGCCCTCTCCTTGTCCCCCAGCCACCCAGGGCCTTCTTCTCCTCCTCCTCCACCAACCATTTTCAGACTCTTCCAACTTCCCTTGGGCAACTCAACCCCTTTGCATAGTGGACACAACAAATCTATGACCAGCCTGCAAAATATCAAGTCTGGGCCTGGTTACCTGTATGTTCCGGGTCCAGGGCGGAGCTCTCCTCCCAGAGCAACAAATGATGATAGCAGAGTGAGTTGACCGGCCAGTCACTTCCTACTGGTGCAGGTACACACCTACCGATTCCTCCACATCTTAGGATAACATGATCAGACGGCCAATCCCCAGGCAGAGAAGGAGGAGTAAGTGTCAGCGGACAACAGACACCTGGCAGACGCAGTGAAGGGACTGCAGCACACTGCTGCAACTTTTTGATCCGAGGATTGAAAGCAATCTTTTACTTGGGAGATTTCCCTGACTGCGCCCTTCGAAATGTTGGTGCTCCGCCACTGGCCGCAAGGCCCCTGTAGGTGCGAGGCCTTAGGCGCCCGCTTAATTTGCATGGTGCCCTCCTGTTTTAAAACATGGTCAATGCATCTCATTGGTGTAAGTGCACTTCTATGTTCTGAATTGTAGGGGCATTGAGTATGGTGCTAGCATGATGAGAGGTTACTGCCTATTTGTGTCCATAAATAATATATAATGTTTTTCTTTTATTTTAGAAACCAGTGATCAGGATGTTGCGGCTCAGCCTTCTCAGGCCCCCTGTAAGTAATGTGGATGTGCTGGTGTGTTGTGTATTAGGTCGAACTTGGAGGAATGATTGTTTGTTTTGTTTTCTTTTGTGGTTGATGTAACTTCAGCAAGAGAGGAGCCTCAGGCAGGGCCAAGTCGCCTGGATCCGGGCCAGGAACACATTGGTGCCCAAGAAGAGGCCAATTGGTCTCAAGCGGATGAGGACCTGGGCTCTCCTCAAATGGGAAGTAAGTATTCTACATGTGTTTGTGTGTTCAATGTGTCCTGGGAAATCTAAGGGCTGTAATATCTATATTTTGCCATTGGGGTTATGTAGCAGCTGACATTGAGGATGTTAGTTGTGGAGGACTGGGGAAGAGGGGCTGCTGCTTACCCAGTCCAAAGTAACTACTACCTTCAATGTTTCCCAACTACTTTCTGTGTGCCTTTATCAAATAGCTTTGGTTAAAGGATTGTATTTGTGTCTTTGTGTTTCTAGGAGATACGACGCCATCCCCCCATGAAGGGACACCATCCCCCCATGTAGGGTCTCCCCCATCCTCCCCCACTCCAGGCTCCCCTGAACTAGTCTGTAAGTACCTAAAATTAGATTCTCACATGAATTGTGTGTGCTAGGATGATGTGTATCTAGGATAATCTAAGTTGGAGTCTAAGCAAGTGTAGTTTTGCTATATGTGACAGGAAGGTTGGTCATGAAACACTCTTGCTTAACCTTCATGTTTGCAAGGTGGTTTTGGGGAGCTTTACAGGACATGTTATCTTTTGTAAGTTATCTCAAGCCACCCTATTCTAAATTGGTGTTAGTTTCTCTACATTGGAAATGGTGTGCTTTGTACTTGTAAATTTTTTGTGGACATTGTAATTTAATCATGTCCTGATTTAGTCAACACTGAAAATGTGTGTTTGCCAATCTTTCATAAATACTCTTCCTCGGTAATGTACCACATTCCAGTTCACAATTTGTGTTCTTTTTGTGCAGTTTCTCCCGAGCCAGCCACGCCATCAACTTCGGGGGCCCAAAAAAAAACTGATGATGGTAAGTTGTGTGCTTTTCCAGTAATGTGTCTACTTAGTAAGTGGAGAAATGCTAACTGTGTATGTCCCCGCTCAGGCTTCAAGTTCCTCTAAAGGCAGCAGGTTCTTTATGTGAATGCATTCTATGCATTAGTATTCCAAGTGATAGGTGTGCATATTCCCCCTCAGACTTACTGGGACCATTTTTTACTGTCCACATTTTTGCACTAATACTTGTCTGGAACAGACTCCCCCTCCTCCTTAACTGAGGTGACAGCATGCCAATATTGCCTCCTGATGCTGTCACTCCTAATCATTGAGACCATCGGAAGGGAGGGGGGCAAGGCTGGCTCACAGTTAGGTGCCTGAACAGGCACAGGGTGCTTGGCTTCATCTCATGTGCCTCCATAGCAAGCTGCCTGCTGTGGGGTCAACCAACAGGAGGGAGGTGCCTAGAGGTGTGTACAGGGGCCATGTAAAAAGGAGGATTGTTATTTATCTTGTCCCCAAAAACCTAGAGAGTGTAAGTCTAACCTGATTAGTTTTCCACAGCCCTCCCAAAATATGTTTCCAACACTTAGAACAGGCAGGGCTGAGGCACCAAAAACATCCGAAAAACACAATCAGCACAAAAGCAGGGAGTACGTATCCTTAACGCTACAAGCTTCACCCAGTAGAATGACGCTTGCACTGTACAAATCTGCATCACCACCATATCAAAGTCTAAATAAAACTTTCAGGGAAATGTGGAGGGGTAATGAGTGGGTGTTAGAGCGTTTTCATGACTGCCTAACCTACAGTTAGCGTGAGTCCATTTGTTGATAAACTTTTTCTTCTCTCTTAACACAGCTGGGATGGCGGAAAGGAGATCAGGGGAGCAGACACATCTGCTCCGTCCACAACTGGCCCTCCGAATTCCAAAGGGTAAGTCTCTACTATGTGTCAGGTTCAATCTATAGACAGTAAGAGGGAGAGAGAACGCTACACAAACTCCAATGGTGATAGAGATAAATGTGTGCACATGTATCGTGTTGACCAATTGAACCCAAAACACCTTACATTCTTCTAAATGATTGCTTGTGTTGACATGAAGAAAAGCCTTTTACTTAGCTTTGGTGAAACTGCTACTAACATTCCAAGCCATCTTATGTAACCTTTTGAACAATTTGCTGTGAAAGTTTGAGTTTAAGGTTTACACCAGCAATTTAGCATATTTGCTTCAGAGTGTTGATAAAAGCCAACCAATAGACTCCTAAGCATATTTGTTGAGGCACATTAATTACAATCGTTGTTTGGATCATTTTGCATAAAACTAATTGTCATGTCTTTTTCTACCCAGGACACACGCACCTCACCTATGAGGTCCTTTTGGAATACGTAACATGGTGCATCGACAGAATCTTGGTTTTGGAAGAAACTTATGGGGCCGATCCAGCCCCTCAGGAGCCATTTGTCAGGAATGTTTCCCCCTTAAAAAGATTATAGTTTTTATTTTTTAATTTGTTTGGTTAATTTTACAATGTTTTTTAACTGTCACATTTCGACATTCTAAAAAAAAATATAACAAAAAAATTAAAAAATTAAAAACCCTTTTTTTTGGGACCAAAAAAATAAAAAAATAAAAAAACCCTCGTTTTTGGGAAACAAAAAAATTAAAAAATTAAAAACCCTTTTTTTTGGGACCAAAAAAAAAAAAAAATTTAAAAAAACCCTCGTTTTTGGGAAACAAAAAAAATATAAAAATTTAAAAAAAACCCTTTTTTTGGGCACCAAAAAAAAAAAAAAAAAACAAAAAAGCCTTGTTTTTGGCAACCAAAAAAAATATAAAAATTTAAAAAAAACCCTTTTTTTGGGCACCAAAAAAAAAAACAAAAAAAACAAAAAAGCCTTGTTTTTGGCAACCAAAAAAAATATAAAAATTTAAAAAAAACCCTTTTTTTGGGACCCAAAAAAAAATAAAAAAAAAAAAAAAGCCTTGTTTTTGGCAACCAAAAAAAAAATGTTTACAAAAAAGCCTTGTTGTTTTTATGGCAACCGACAAAACCACAAATGTTTACAAAAAAGCCTTGTTGTTTTTATGGCAACCGACAAAACCACAAATGTTTACAAAAAAGCCTTGTTGTTTTTATGGCAACCGACAAAACCACAAATGTTTACAAAAAAGCCTTGTTGTTTTTATGGCAACCGACAAAACCACAAATGTTTACAAAAAAGCCTTGTTGTTTTTATGGCAACCGACAAAACCACAAATGTTTACAAAAAAGCCTTGTTGTTTTTATGGCAACCGACAAAACAACAAATGTTTACAAAAAAGCCTTGTTGTTTTTATGGCAACCGACAAAACCACAAATGTTTACAAAAAAGCCTTGTTGTTTTTATGGCAACCGACAAAACCACAAATGTTTACAAAAAAGCCTTGTTGTTTTTATGGCAACCGACAAAACCACAAATGTTTACAAAAAAGCCTTGTTGTTTTTATGGCAACCGACAAAACCACAAATGTTTACAAAAAAGCCTTGTTGTTTTTATGGCAACGGAAAAAAACCAAAAATGTTTACAAAAAAGCCTTGTTGTTTTTGGTAACAAACTAAACCAAAAATGTTTACAAAAAAGCCTTGTTGTTTTTGGTAACAAACTAAACCACAAATGTTTACAAAAAAGCCTTGTTGTTTTTATGGCAACCGACAAAACCACAAATGTTTACAAAAAAGCCTTGTTGTTTTTATGGCAACCGACAAAACCACAAATGTTTACAAAAAAGCCTTGTTGTTTTTATGGCAACCGACAAAACCACAAATGTTTACAAAAAAGCCTTGTTGTTTTTGGTAACAAACTAAACCAAAAATGTTTACAAAAAAGCCTTGTTGTTTTTGGTAACAAACTAAACCACAAATGTTTACAAAAAAGCCTTGTTGTTTTTATGGCAACCGACAAAACCACAAATGTTTACAAAAAAGCCTTGTTGTTTTTGGTAACAAACTAAACCAAAAATGTTTACAAAAAAGCCTTGTTGTTTTTGGTAACAAACTAAACCAAAAATGTTTACAAAAAAGCCTTGTTGTTTTTAGGGCAAACGACAAAACCACAAATGTTTACAAAAAAGAATTGTTTTTGTGAAAACCTTCCAAAAAATGATGTCAAAACATAAAAAATGTTTAAAATGTTTATCTAAATTAAATTTAAGTATGTTGCTCTTTGCAACACAAATGTTACATTGGCAATTTAGTTCATTCTATTATATATTGTAATATATTTTTTGTACGCTACAGTTGGTAGACACCCACATGTGTTATTAAAACATTTATTTTATTACCCAAGTTTTCTTTTTGGTGTACACATCGAATGTCTTTTGTGTTGTATTTGTTTACTTGAGTGGTGTGGTCTGTAATTGTTAGTATGTTGGCTTTGGTTTATGTTAGCCTTGAGACTTGTTTTGAAGCTACATTTGAAGGGAGACCTTTTCTTGGGTCGTTATGTGAACATTGAGTTATCTAAATTTACATGAAATCATATGTTTGGAGATAGAGAAGCACGTGTGTATAAATGCCTACATTAACCAGGGCCATTACTTGGCCACCAACACTCCTAAAAAACCAAAGAGCAAACACAAACTAATCATTTTGCATAAAATTTTATTTCATCCCCAAAAGAAGCACTATAATAAATCATATTGTGCCACCCTCAAATTAAAAAAAAAATGGCCCAAAAAATTGGCCAATGTAAATCATTAACAAAACTAAACCAAATTAAACAAAAAAACAAAAAATCAAGTTGGTGGTCGTGCCTGAAGCAGTGTGGTGAGCACTGTTAAGTTTCCTGCCATCAAATGGTGGGCCAATAGTTCCATCTGGTCTGGGGTTAACTGTAGAGTTGTGCTCAAGTGGCCCATTAGGATCATATCTTCTGTCTGAGGCTGCTGATGATGCAGGGTGTTGAACGTTGGAAATGTCCCAGACAGAAGATGTTCGGCCAATAGTGTCATCTGCTCTGGGGTCAGCCTAAGCATTTGGGCAACGTGTGCCATTACCATGAGATGGGATCGTTGCTGCTCCAAGGCTATTTGATGCTGCTGGTGGTGCAAGGGTTGTGAAGATGTGTGGGGAGTGGTGGTTGATTGTTTGTTGTGGTCCACGGTGCGGGGGCAAACGACATGTCGCATTGGTGACAAAAAAGAAGAACGGCCTGGGGAGGAGTGAAGTGATAAAGGTGTGGAGGGAATGTAGTCAGGTGGAAGGGGTACTGTGGAACCAGTGCGCATTGAGGTTGTGCAGGAGGATTGCTCATTGAGGGGTGTGGGAGTCCGAACGGAGTGTGAAGTGCTAGGAGTGGCTACAGGAGGAATTGTCCCATCCCCAGCTGCCTGACAAGTGGCCAACACTGGCATTACCCTCCCACTACCACAACCTGCAGTGGCAGGTGAGTGAGATGTTTGGGAGGGCTCTGCCAATGGGGCATCTTCAGATCCAAACAGGCATTGGCGTGTGGCCAGCACCTGAGTGTCAACACTTTGCCGATCCCGTTGATGCTGGTCTGCTAAACCAAGCTGTTACGCATATCCTGTTGAACCTGTAACATATCCTGGTGAACCTGTACCATTGTTGCTACAGATTCCTGTATGAGCCCGAGCAGACGTACTGCCTCAGTAGATTGCTGAGTACGCCTCCTTAACTCATTTTGGACCTGATACTCATCAAGCAGCCTCTCGGCTACATCCAGCATAGATGGACGAAGTTGGGTAGGTGACAATCCCTCTGCATCTAAGGCTACCTGAAAGCAGAAGAAATAGACCAAATCATTATCAAACATCATGACTAAATATTTCAGATTAGTTTGACAACTTAACACCCCAAGCAGAACGTTGAAAAGTTTGATGTGCTTCTAATGAGTACTTGTTCATTGTAAGATTATCCAAGCTAGCAACACTTCTGATAATGGGTACATATTATATTGGTATGACTAATATGACAAAGGCAAAAAAGATTCAACATGAAGGTGTTCCCAATTAACCCTGGTGTGGTAGGTTGTTTATGCTTTTGGTAAATCTGTTACTACACCAATGACTTTATACATCTACGTATGTTGTCTAAAATCTTGCCATCAATCGGCTACAGGACAACCCAACCAAACGATACCCATGAATTTGGACCTGGAAAATCAAAGACGGGCCGGACTTTAAAGATCCTGGATGTTTTTGGAACATTAGTGGCACACCAAATTATAACATAATTCCCTGATGTTCAAGATAGAACTCTTGTTGTGCTGGTGCATCGTCAGAATGTCATAGCACTAATTTAACACACACAATGTAAGCCACATCTAGTCCAAAATCAATGCTACCATTGAAATGTTACATGTGCACCTTGTTCCCTTATATCACATACCACAGCACTGGATGCAGAATCGTCGCCAGCTCCTGATCCAACTCCAGCTGCAACGTCAAGAGGGGCCTGATGTTCTTTTAAAAACAAAAAAAAAAAAACATGTTTAGTACATAACCTTAGTCAGTAATGATTATGGCCAGATTGCCCTCCTAGCTTCATGAATGAAGCATTGAGGCCAAACATTCAAAAGTGCTTTCCTGGGCTCATAGGACACTTGCTAAACCCTCCCAAAGGTTAAGAAGGCTTGGTCTGCCTACTAATGACGGCACCCATTAATGCTGTCAACTGTGTTTTGCAGGGTAAACATCTAAAAGGCAACACTCTTTCCTAAGAAAAAACATGTGTGTTAATGGGGTTAATAAGATTCAAAAAAACATTATTTGACTAGACATACCAACACCTTCCTCCAGGCCTAGCTGCACTGGGTGTGTTCCCTGCTGCGGATCTTCTGTAAAGGACATAGCAATATGAGCTATCTTGGAAAAAAAAAAACATCTACATTGTTTGGCACAGTATGATATTGGACCTACCAGGAGGAGGGTCAGCACTGATGTCAACACCTGTGAGTCCGTCTGGTTCGCCAAGCTGCATGGGCTGTGGAGGGGCTGAGATCCGTGCTACAGATGAACAAATTGCAGGTTGGGGAAAACAAAAAAAGGACAATTGGAAGGGCAAGTATCACATTCTCTTAATGTCACACATAGGATAGTAGTTAATCTTTTCCAAACAACTCACACAATTGACATCCAAGATAATATCCTACCTCGGTGCAAAGCATCCGAATCTAAGTCCTCTCTGGGAAAGATGGTATCGGGTCCTATGATGTTCAAGAAAGGTAATTGATAATCCCAGAGAGAACTTCGTGCACGTTCATCCAGCCGACCTTGACGGTCATAAAGACCCTCCGCAGCCCATGCAATTAGCTTCTTCCGAACGGACCCACAGATGTCGTTGACCTTCTTCCGCACACTGTCACGGTGGCGAGGTGCTTCACCCAGTGCATTTACAGCATCCCGGATTTCATCCCACAATCTGTTCTTCTCTGTTACTGAGTAAGACGCGGCCCTGGTCCCATGTATCGCCTGATATCTGGCCATATAGGCGTGGACCAGGGCACAGCACTGATTGTGGGTGAAACGGGGAAGCCGGGGTAATGTGGACAAGCTGACTCTGGTGGACGGACCCGCTCCAGGACTACTGTCAGAAGAGCCAGCTTGTCCACTTGGTGTGTTAACACCTCCCCCGGCTTCCTCCTCCGGGATGGGGATGGTGGACTCCCTCATGGATACAGCTGGAGCCTCCCTCACACCAGAGCCAGACGATCTGCCCACCCTGCCCCCCCTGCCCCCCCTGCCCCCCCTGGCCCCCCTGGCCCCCCTGGCCACCCTGCCCCTTCTCATCCTTCCAGTGGGTGGGGCCATGGGAGCACGAGGTGGGCAGAGAATCTGGCTGTCCAGCAGCAGCAAAGAGCCCCAAACTCCTAAATCTGAAATGACAAAAGAGAAAACAGAAAAAACAGGATTTGCAGATTGCTCTTCATATACAGTATAATTAGTGAACAGTTACAGAACACACTTACCTAATGGCACAAACAGACTTGGTGGTGGTGGTGGTGGTAGTAGTGGGCAAAGAGCAGAAGAGGCTGCAAAGAAAAGGAAAAAAAAAACACATAAGAAAACGCATATGGGTACAAATCACACGAGGCCCTCCAAACACTTACCTAATGGCACAAACACGGTGGTGGTGGTGGTGGCAAAAAAAGCAGAAGAGGTTGCAAAGAAATGTAAAAAAAAAACACATAAGAAAACGCATATGGGTACAAATCACACGAGGCCCTCCAAACACTTACTTAATGGCACAAACACAGTGGTGGTGGTGGCAAAGAGCAGAAGAGGCTGCAAAGAAATGGAAAAAAAAAACACATAAGAAAACGCATAGGGGTACAAATCACACGAGGCCCTCCAAACACTTACCTAATGGCACAAACACAGTGGTGGTGGTGGTGGTGGTGGTGGCAAAGAGCAGAAGAGGCTGCAAAGAAATGTAAAAAAAAAACACATAAGAAAACGCATAGGGGTACAAATCACACGAGGCCCTCCAAACACTTACCTAATGGCACAAACACAGTGGTGGTGGTGGTGGTGGTGGTGGTGGTGGCAAAGAGCAGAAGAGGCTGCAAAGAAATGGAAAAAAAAAACACATAAGAAAACGCATAGGGGTACAAATCACACGAGGCCCTCCAAACACTTACCTAATGGCACAAACACAGTGGTGGTGGTGGCAAAGAGCAGAAGAGGCTGCAAAGAAATGGAAAAAAAAAACACATAAGAAAACTCATAGGGGTACAAATCACACGAGGCCCTCCAAACACTTACCTAATGGCACAAACACAGTGGTGGTGGCAAAGAGCAGAAGAGGCTGCAAAGAAATGGAAAAAAAAAACACATAAGAAAACGCATAGGGGTACAAATCACACGAGGCCCTCCAAACACTTACCTAATGGCACAAACACAGTGGTGGTGGTGGCAAAGAGCAGAAGAGGCTGCAAAGAAATGGAAAAAAAAAACACATAAGAAAACTCATAGGGGTACAAATCACACGAGGCCCTCCAAACACTTACCTAATGGCACAAACACAGTGGTGGTGGTGGTGGTGGTGGTGGTGGTGGCAAAGAGCAGAAGAGGCTGCAAAGAAATGGAAAAAAAAAACACATAAGAAAACGCATAGGGGTACAAATCACACGAGGCCCTCCAAACACTTACCTAATGGCACAAACACAGTGGTGGTGGTGGCAAAGAGCAGAAGAGGCTGCAAAGAAATGGAAAAAAAAAACACATAAGAAAACTCATAGGGGTACAAATCACACGAGGCCCTCCAAACACTTACCTAATGGCACAAACACAGTGGTGGTGGTGGTGGTGGTGGTGGTGGTGGCAAAGAGCAGAAGAGGCTGCAAAGAAATGGAAAAAAAAAACACATAAGAAAACGCATAGGGGTACAAATCACACGAGGCCCTCCAAACACTTACCTAATGGCACAAACACAGTGGTGGTGGTGGTGGTGGTGTAATCCTTTATAGGCAAAAGGAGGCTGCAAACATTAAACATACATGAGAAATCGCATGACCTACATACGTGCACATAATAAATTACAGTTATCAGGAAAGCAAAAATGGTGTCTTTGGAAGCTGGGAAGGTAAGGGGGCAGGTTTAGATGCCAAATCTAGACTGCACACCTTTAACAAACATGAGAAAACACATGTCCAAACCACATGCACATGGGGCCAACTGCCAATGATTAAAAGACACTTGAGGGGTTCCCAAGCTATTGTGGGTTGGAGGGGATTCACCATAGACAACTTAAGCACACCCAAGATAAGTACAAATTGTCTCCTTCCTTTTTTTTGGGAGAGAGAGATACAATTGTCTTACCTCCAGATAATGTAGGTTGTGGGTCACAGGGTCTTGCTAGCACATAAGAAACATCGATCTATAACATCCAGCAGCCATATTGGCCATGTGCTCCTTTTATAGCTGGCTCACAGGTGTGATAATTAGCGGCCGTTTCTATATATATCTGCGCATTCGCGAATTTGCGCGTTCAAAATGGAGGACGATATCCCAGACGCATTAGATGGTGCAATGCTGGCATTTATTGGTGCCTTGTTTGAGGAGGCCCTGGCACAGGAGGCAGCAGAAGGTGGGGAAGCTGCAGCAGCAGCAGCAGCACCTCCAGCAGCAGCACCTCCAGTCCGTGTGCCCTTACCTCGCCAGCCACGCATTTTTGCTCCAAGGATCTATTTGGACAAGCTGCGGGATTCTGATGTCAGGAGGAAGTTCCGGCTCGAGCGAGGAACTATTCTACACCTCTACCAGCTCATAGCAGAGAAAATTGACCCGGACACACAGCGCGGCCATGCGGTGCCCGGCATGGCCAGATTGCTGGCCACTTTGTATATTTTAGGGCGTGGCAGCTTCCAAGCCACTTCGGGAAGTATCATGGGCATTAGCCAGCCCACAGTTTCAAGGGTGTTCATGTTGGTCATTAATGCCATAGTGGATATAGTGCCCAATTTTATCCACTGGCCACAGAATGAAAATGAGTGGAATGAAGTCAAGTTGGGTTTCTACCGGCGGGCACACATGCCGCAAATCCTAGGGGCAATCGATGGCACCCACATAGCCATTAGGCCCCCAAGGAGCCACGAAAGTGAATACCGGAACCGCAAGCAGTACCACTCCGTGAACGTCCAATTAGTGTGTGACGCCAAACAGCGCATCATGAGTGTCAACACTGGTCACCCAGGGTCGTGCCATGATTCCAGTATGTTAAGAACAAGTACTCTGTACGAGGTGTTTGAAAGTGGACAAATGCCCGAAGGGTGGCTTATTGGTAAAGTATTTTGTCTTAACAACATAAACTGTAAGATTACATAGACATAGGAATAAGCTACATCGGTGTACACCCTGATTTAAGCAAAGCCTACCTAAAATGGATGTGTTAGGAGTTGTCAGGCTGTTCACACACAACCAGATCAGCAGCTTAGCAGCTCACAAAAGAAAGATTTGCAAAGTTGTCTTTGAGTCCAATGAAGGTGGTTAACCAATGTGTAAATGGTGTCCTCTAGCCACCCAAAGAAAACCGACAAATGATTCCAATGGTATTGCCATATCCCCAAAGTACTTTGCATAAGTGAGTCAATATTGGTTTCCTCACTCTAGTTGCAGATATATTCCAGAAGTAAGACCTAGGCTAATGTAATAGGAACAAAATAGGGGCCAAGTTGGAACTTGCAAGAGAAACCCACCACTTTGTGTGTCCTTTTTCCCATTTGTATTAGTGATTTAGGCAGTTAGACAGAGTTGAGATGTTTCATATGATTTTTTGCAAACAGACGAGCAGGTTGTTTAGTAAAATGCCTAATTGTCTCCCATTTTGAGGAGTCATCTAAAGTCACATGATATGAATAACTAATGTATATTTTTCTTATTTTTCAGGGGATGCTGGTTACCCGCAGCTGACGTGGCTGATGGCTCCAATCAGGTACCCCCAGGGCCCAGCAGAGAGGAATTACAACAGGGCCTTGCGGAGAAGCCGGAGTATCATTGAGTTGACCATAGGTCTTCTCAAGTCCCGGTTTCTCTGCTTGGCCCGGCCTGGGGGTGAACTCCTGTACTCTCCTACAAAGGCTTCCAAGATCATCCTGGCGTGCTGCGTGTTGCACAACATGTGCGTTGCCCGGGATGATTCTTGGGAGCTGACGGAGGAGAGGGAGCCAGAGGTCCGTCAGCCGGCGGCCCCCAGGCGGCGGAGCACCGCTGCCGGTATGGCCACCCGGAATACCCTGGTTGCTAGCCACTTTACATGTAAGTACTGTAACCGGTCAAGATAGGGCATGTGTATTAATTAGCTAGTTAGCAGAGGTGCCACTCACAGGGAGACAGAGGGTGATTATCATCTGCCAATGACACTTGCCATTGTAGATAAAGTGTAGTCAACATTGGTAAAATTGTGTTACTTGAGCAAAAACATGCACCTCTAACCATAAACATGTTGGTATTGTGAATAGTGTAAAGGGCTGAGAAGAGCTGGCAGGTGTTTATTTGTGTCTATGCCACCTGTGTAGTTATTGATAACATGAACGGCTGCTTGGTATCTTATGGTGTTGTAATTTTCCAGAACATCAACATCTTGGAATCATGGCACGTACCATGGGAAGCCTGTGGTGATGGGCTGTCTGGCGTCACAGGTGTGTATTCAAATGTTTACATTAATGATTTCTGGTTTGTGTAAGTTGGCATAAAATGTGTTATTTCACTCGTGATGTCGAAATTAAATGAAGTTCAGAATGAAGCAAACAGGCATTAAGATGTGATTTTCATAATGAAATGTCTTATCCTTTGTTTTATTTTTCCAGGAGTGGTACTGCTTGCGGGTGTAGGTGGTAGAAACCCACCTTGATGGACTCCACTCATTTTCTTTTGTGGTCAGTGGATATTTGGTAAGGCACATGGCCAATGACCAACATGAACACCCTGGAACTTCGAAAGTGGCTTGGAAGCTGCCCAGCAACCTTGCCATGCCTGTCCCCTATGAGCTGGTAGAGGTGCAGAATGGATTCTGAACTCTGCCGGAAGTTGTGGAAGACATCAGAATCCCGTAGCCATGGAGCAAAGATCGTGGTCTGGCGCTGTAAAGGCACACGGACTGGAGAGTGACAATATTCTTTTGCTGCATCCCTCCTTCTGCTGTCATTCTCAAATAAATAAATACATTAGAATTGAACATGTGTTTTTTTGTTTTGTGTGGGTGCCTACAGACAAAAGGGCCATCCACACTGTAAGATTTAGAGAAGACTTTATCCTTCAGATTGACATTTTCTATGTAGTGCAAGGGCCTGCCTGATTGCATCCAAATTGAAAGTGTTGAGGTTTGAGCTTCTATTATATGGTTTGGTTAAGTCTACAGGAAAAAGTCTAGACAAATTGTTAGTGTATGGCCCATTAAGCTGCCAAGGCCGGAGTTTTGCACTTTGCATGCTGCTTGTACTGGTGATGTGAGGGGTTGTAATGTAGAGTAGGGATGTGACAGTGTTGTGTTGAGGTGTGAGGCAAATGTAGTGTTGGACTATGAGGGTCTGTGTTGTTGAAATATGGAGAGAGTCCAATATCAGACACCTATGTTTATTGGTCAAGAAATTGTAAGAACCATGGTAAATATGTAAAGAATTGCATCTCGATAAAACTAGGACCACACTCATAAAATCAAAATTGTGTTGTTTCCATTGATGTGCTTGAAATTTGGGTAGGACACCCCCCTCCCCCCCCAAATTCAAGATAGTTTAAAAAAACTGTTTAAAAAAATGAGAGTGAAAAGAGATCCCAAGTGTAGTGATGTGATTTGAACCCATGACGTTGTGAACTGCAGTGAAGTTGCAAAGCACTTAGCTATTGTGCAGAATAAAGCTGTATGGTGGAAAAAAAGGAGTGTGTTAAGGCTAAAAAGCACATATAGCTAAAGAACTAAACATTGTATGGAATGTGGGAAGAAGACCATGGTAAAATTGTGAGGTTTCATCTTGCCCTGAAGTAGGGTAGGGGTTTGGTCACTTGCCTTTGGTACTTTCCTTCATAAGATCGATTCGACACACAGACAAGATCAAAAAAACACTTGAAATGGTGTAAGCTTGCAAGCGCTTCTGAGTGTAACATTATTTAGCAATATATATGATGTAATCCGTTACATTTTAGCAATATAAACAAAAAAAGAAAATAAAAAAAGTAGGTGGAGATGGTAAGCCTCGAACCTACAGCAGAGGGAGATGAATTACAGACATGTGATGTGTGCACTAATCCACTAGCCCACATCGCTATGTGAAACTGCTATAAGCACGAAGACATAAGTTTGCGAATTGGCGAAGCCGCAATCGTAAGTGAATCCCGCTGACGGCGGAATTCATTATTGCTGTTTTACTCGCCAATTCGCCGCAGCGCCAGTTAATTGATTTGAACGCGGCGAAACTGAAACACGTCATAGATGTTTGAAGCTGCAGTTTCTTTAAATCCGGCCCTATGTGTGGCAGGCTATAGTAAGCTGATTACATTCACTAAGAAACTCACAAAAACACTTCGTTGTAATATAATCATTAATAAAAATATCTATTTTAATTCATAATAGTAAAGTAAAAATGAAGCGCCTTGGATTTAGATGCCATCTAAACAAAATGAAAGCTAGAGTCAATTATATTTGACTCTTGCCACACCATGTTATTGCACAAAAAATACACATTTGATGTTCAATAAATATTTATAGCAGGCTGTAAAACAGGTATTTGACATTGATAATCTAATTTGAATTGCTCTTCTGAAACATGTTTTTTTTGTCTTTTTGTTTAGACATGTGACCACCACATCACCAATCAGGGCTGGTCAGACACAGACTCATATTGTAGAGAGCATACACCAGAAAAATTATAGAAGCCCCTCCCAAAGATCTTTCCGTGCGGATGCCGGAGGATAAAAAAAAAAAAATACAGTGGCATGATATACTGTATATGATTTATGAGAATGAATCATGGCAATTATCACTTTTTCTGTTAAATATTACCTTCAGTACAACTTATGAGAACCCCAAATAAGTTCTCAAAATAACTATTGATAATACACCAATGCAGACTTGGACCAATTTACAGTTTATAAGTTTAATGTGTCTATATACAGAGACTAATAAAGGATGAAACCTATATGTATGCTTATATGTTATTGAAGTAAGTTATAAAATGTTGCCTTCATTCTTTTCCTAATCACATCCACGTAGCATTTAAGCTACATCACATAATCAAACAGAAAGTCGGATCAAAATCTAATTGCAGCAGTGTGAACCTAGCCTGAATAGCAGGGAGATAAAAGCAGTTACATCTGGGTTGATCATAAAACAGACATCGAAATACTTACTAAACTGCCCTTTAGTGTGCCTACATTGTCTATTTTTTTTCAAAATAGGTAAAGTGGTTGAAAACCACCCTATACACAGAGTGACTAGCATCAGGTGACACACATGAAATGAAACAAGTCCTCCTACATAAGTTGTGCCTGTTTATCAGCAGCTCTCTTTTCTCCACAGCCTTCCAAAACACATACTTTACATAGCATCTCTCCGCTCTGAAAAGCAGGGGGTAGGAATCTGAAAGCTCACACAGCAGAGCTCAGGGAAGACAGCTCTGAGCCCTGACTGGAGGGAAGGGACACACCCCCTCCTCACAGTACACAGAGAACATGCACAGCTGTGGCTGTAAATCACTGGTTGTGTGCTGGAGCTCCCCTCCTCATCATCTGTCAGATAACAGAGGAACTAGGCAGCAGAGAGAATTCACACTCAGTGCTTTGGATAGAGTCAAGTATTCAGTATAGATGATGTGCTTTGTTCATATTTCATGTCTGAGGTTTAGCTTCCACTTTAAGCTAAAAAAATGGACTCATATAATTGATTTACATTCAAAATGTATCACTGGTGCATAACTTGGCAAACCCAAGAAACATTGTATTCTGTTATGAAAACAATCAGCTCCCATATACTCATTAGTGTTGGGCGAATTGTCGGGGCATTTGATCCCTTGTTTGGCCTGCCGAGCACTGCATGCCACACAGCCCTGATTGGCTGAAGCAATGAAGGATTTGCCCAATCAGGGCACAGAACACTGTCAGAGCCATGATTGGAGAAAGTAATAATTTGCCCAATCATGGCTCATTGCTCATAGACCCACCCCCACTATAAAAGGATCCTTCCCAGAGCAGCCATATGCAAGGTAATATTGGAGTTTAAGTGTAATATTAGTGTGTAAGTATATTGTAGTATATTGAGGTGCATTAGTGCACGTTTACTGCAGTATATTGAACTGCATTAGTGCACATTTACTGCAGTATATTGAACTGCATTAGTGCACATTTGCACATTTACTGCAGTATATTGAGGTACATTAGTGCACTTTTACTGCAGTATATTGAACTGTGTTAGTGCAAATTTACTGCAGCATATTGAGGTGCGTTAGCACATGTTTACTGCAGTATATTGAGGTGCGTTAGCACATGTTTACTGCAGTATATTGAGGTGCATTAGTGCATGTTTACAGCAGTATATTGAGGTGCATTAGTGCATGTTGACTGCAGTATATTGAACTGCGTTGGTGCACATTTACTGCAGTATACTGAACTGTGTTAGTGCACATTTACTGCAGTATATTGAACTGCGTTAGTGCACTTTTACTGCAGTATATTGAGGTGTGTTAGTGCACACTTACTGCAATATATTTAGGTGCGTTAGTGCACACTTACTGCAGTATATTGGGATGCATTAGTGTACATTTTCTGCAGTATATTGAGGTGCTTTAGTGCACTTTCATGGCAGTATATTGAAGTGTGTTAGTGCTTTTTTACTGCAGTACAATAAAGTGCGTTAGTGCACTTTTACTGCAGTATATTAAAATGCTTCAGTGCAGTTTTACTGCAGCATATTGAAGTGCGTCAGTAATAGTGCAGCATCAGTAAGGTGCGACCGTTCCTTTTTACTTTAGTGTCAATTTAGTGATAGTGCAGTGCGAGTGTAATGTGACCATTCATTTTTACTTTTGTGTCAGTTTAGTGTCAGGGCAGGATTACTGCAGTATATTGAGGTGCGTTAGTGCACGTTTACTGCAATATATTGACATGCTTTTGTGCACATTTACTGCAGTATATTGAGGTGCGTTAGTGCATGTTTACTGCAATTTATTGTCATGCCTTAGTGCACGTTTACTGCAGTATATTGAGGTGCGTTAGTGCACTATTACTGAAGTATATTGAACTGCGTTAGTGCAAGTTTACTGCAGTATATTGAGGTGCATTAATGCACGTGTACTGTGGCATATTGACTTGCGCTAGTGCACGTTTAAAGCAGTATATTGAACTGTGTTGGTGCTCATTTACTGCAGTTTCATGAACTTCGTTAGTGCACATTTACTGCAATCTATTGAACTGCATTAGTGCACTTTACTGCAGTATATTGAGGTGCATTAGTGTATGCTTACTCCAGTATATTGAGGTGTGTTAGTGCAGTTTTACGGCAGTTTATTGAAGTGTGTTAGTGCAGTTTTACTGCAGTATATTGAATTGCATTAGTGAACTTTTACTGCAGTATATTGAATTGCATTAGTGCACTTTCACGGCAGTATATTGAAGTGTGTTAGTGCATTTTTACTGCAGTATATTGAAATGCATTAATGCAGTTTTACTGCAGTATATTAAAATGCTTTAGTGCAGTTTTACTGCAGCATATTGAAGTATGTCAGTGATAGTGCAGCATCAGTGTGGTGCAACCGTTCCTTTTTACTTTAGTGTCAGTTTAGTGATAGTGCAGTGTGAGTGTAATGTGACCATTAATTTTTACTTTTGTGTCAGTTTAGTGTCAGGGCAGGTTTACTGCAGTATATTGAGGTGCGTTAGTGCACGTTTACTGCAATTTATTGACATGCCTTAGTACACATTTACTGCAGTATAATGAGGTGCATTAGTGCATGTTTACTGCAATTTATTGACATGCCTTAGTGCATGTTTACTGCACTGTATTGAGGTGCGTTAGTGCACTATTACAGCCGTATATTGAACTGCGTTAGTGCAATTTTACTGCAGTATGTTGAGGTGCATTAGTACACGTTTACTGCGGCATATTGACGTGCGCTAGTGCACGTTTACAGCAGTATATTGAACTGCGTTGGTGGACATTTACTGCGGTTTATTGAACTGCGTTAGTGCACATTTACTGCAGTATATTGAACTGCATTAGTGCACGTTTACTGCAGTATATTGAGGTGCGTTAGTGTATGTTTACTACAGTATATTGAAGCGTGTTAGTGCAGTTTTACTGCAGTATATTGAATTGCATTAGTGCAGTTTCACTGCAGTATATTGAATTGCATTAATGCACTTTATCGGCAGTATGTTGAAGTGTGTTAGTGCACTTTTACTGCAGTATATTGAAGTGCCTTAGTACACTTTTACTGATGTATATTAAAATGCTTCAGTACTGTTTTACTGCAGCATATTGAAGTGTGTCAGTGCAGTTTTACTGTAGTATATTGTAGTCTGTCAGTGGAGTGAGTTTCTGTAGTGAAGAATAAAGAAATCCACGCTTGTGCCACTTTACCTCACCTCACCCACATGTTTCTGTAGTGAGTTCTCAATTTAAAGTGCACCAAACACCACTTTTCATTGATTAAAGTGCATCCAAGTACACATTTCCCCTTTCTCTGTTACATTTTGTAAATAAGCCCCCCCCCCCCCATCATGTCTGGGAGGCCATCAAGGAGAGGCAGACGTTCCCATGGCACTGTGAGGGGTCAGCAACTTCTGTGTTCACAGGCAAAAGCAGACAACGTCTGCCCTTAGGCTCTCAGGTGATGTTGCCCGTACTATCCAGCCACAGCATTCAGAACAGATAGTGGACTGGCTTACTAAACCATTGTCATCCTTTCCTCATTCCTCATTCTCTGTCACCAAAGCAGAAACTAGTGCGCAGTCCATGGCAGCTGCTAGAGTGGCTTATTCTGCCTCCTTGTTCACAGCTATTTCTGCCATAGACCCACCATCATACTTTGAGGAGTCAGCTGAGGTATTTGAACACAGCGTCAGCCACATGCTTCTTGACGATGCACAGGCCTTACTGGATTCATCAACAATACCTCTATAGGGTTACGGTGTGAAGGTACCACGAACACCCAAAGCCCAATTTTCCCACACACAATTTTCCAACAGACAACGCAAACAGGGGATTGTTCGGCCCATCTCTAATACTCATTGAGAACTAACCAATGCACACCATACTAATGGGTGCTAGTTGATTGTTCCCAGATGCCGGAGCCCTCCAAATGTGATACTATAATGATACTATAATGTTTACATCCAATAACTTTTCTCTTCCAAATAAAATACAGTAAACCCTTGAGCTGAGAGTAACTTGGTTTGAGAGCATTTTGCAAGACAAGTAAAATGTTTTTTTAAAATTTTGACTTGAAACAAGTGAGGTCTTAATATACACGTAGTGTCATGTCACAACTGAGTATAAAAGAGAAGAGAGGTGCCTCTAAGTGTAGCAATATGGTTACATTTAATGGAAGGTACAACATTTAGCAACTCACATGGTTGATGATTAAAACAGGCACACCTAAGTATGCAGGCATCTGGGGTAAAGCTGTCCACATAGACCATCCTCTGCATCCCCATCAACGTAAATCCCTTCCACACTGTGCTCCATGAGGACTTCAAGCCTTGCTTTCAGATCGCTTTACTGCAGGGTAGTCTTGCCGGTGGTGAGGAAGGTGGTCTATGTGGACAGCTTTACCCCAGTTGCCTGCATTCTTAGATATGCCTCTTTTTTTTTTTTTTACTTTCAATAATTTTTTATTGGTATCAAAGGATAACAAACAAGTACACAAGTCAAAATACTTATAAGCAGTAGGCCAAGGTAATAGAGTATAACAGTGTCCAAGCTCAGTCAAATATAAAGGCATGTTCATGCATAGGCCCATGAGCACTATAAAAGCAGAAAACAACCCAGCGGTGGACCAAAAAGGATCGACTAAAATGGTTTGGGAGCGGTCGTCCCAGAAGAGACCTCCTGGAAACTGAGGAGGACCTTTCAGATGTTACCATACCATGGATATGCCTCTTTTAATCATCAACCATGTTAGTAGCTAAATGTTGTACCTTCATTAAATGTAACCACATTGCTACGCTTAGAGGCACCTCTCTTCTCCTTTATACTCTGTAGCTCCTGCTGGATTTTGCTTCTAATCCCCTTGTGGAGGTTGCTATCTGTGGATGGACATTTTATGGCTGCACAACCTATTACATTGCTATAATCTTTTTACATGGACTATAAACTGAAGGACTTTTGAATAAATGGCTGTGGAACAAATCTTCTGAGTTCCTATTATTTCTTATGGGCAAATTCGCTTTGATATAAGAGTACATTGGATTACAAACATGTTTCTGGAAAGAATTTCCCTTTGAATGTCAGCCAGCCGAGCACTGGCATTGTATGTCCGCTGGAAATGGCCACAGACTTTTCTGGCCTGCCTCAGAAGATCTTGTAAGCCGGGGTACCTGTTCAAGAAAGGCTGCACCACCAAATTCAGGACATGTGCCAAGCATGGAACATGTATGAAGTGTCCCTTTCGGAGGGCGGAGAGAAGGTTTGATGCCATTGTCACATACAACCATTCCTGGCTTAAGCTGCCGTGGCATCAACCACCTCTGAGCCTGCCCTTGCAGAGCTGACAGAATCTCTGGCCCAGTCTGGCTCCTGTCCCCTAGACAGACCAACTGAAGCCCTGCATGCCATCTTTTAGCCTGACTGCTTGCGTAGCCCCTTGAAGGCTTAGGGAGCACTGCTGGTTCAGAGGAAAATTCAGCAGAAGAGGCCATAGAAGAAGAAGAAGAGGAGGGGTTGGAGCAGACAGAGGTGGCAGATTTAGCACGAGCTATATGGAGGCGAGGTGGCAGAACAAGCTCAATAGCACTGAACCCTGTCCTGCATCCTTCCCAGCTGCCAGCAGAGTTACCCAGTGCGCAGTGAAGGAAATGTAACATCCCTGACCATTCCTGCTGGACCATGAGTCAGCAGTAATATGAAAATTGCTGCTGACAGCTCTGTCCAATGAGGCCAAAACATTGCCTTCCACGTGATAGTACAGAGCTGGAATGGCCTTACGTGAAAATACATTTCTTTTTGGAACCTGCCACTGTGGTACAGAACATACCGCAAACTCACGAAAGGGGGCAGAGTCTACCAGATGAAAAGGCAGCAGTTGTAGTGCTGGCAATTTGGCCAAGCTAGCATTTAGATGCTGAGCATGTGGATGGCTGGGACAGTATTTTACTTTATGGTTCAGCAACTGGGGTAGCAATATTTGCCTGGTGAAATCAACAGGTGGTGTACTGCTAGCAGATTGGGTGCAAGTACCTGTGGCACCCATTGCTATATCATCATCCCTCTCAGTGCAGGTTTTTGAGAAGACTTGAGGTATTGCAGGGGTAGAGATCCCAGATGAGGAGCAAGGAGAAGTCTGCATTTTTTTATGATGTGGGTCTTTCAGGTGCTGTTGCCAATGGACTGCATGGCAGGTCGTCATATATCTTGTCAAGCATGTGGTGCCCAAGCGGCTGGTGTTCTGGCCACGCTTGATCTACTTCAGACAGAGATTGCAAACAGCAACGCTGTGGCCTGCTGCAAATTTGTTGAAAAAATCCCACACCAATGAACTTTTGGAAGTCAGTGGGGAGTTAGCAGCGCCCTGCACCTGTGGAGCTCTGTGGTGTTCAGCAATAGGGTGGCTGCCCTTAAGCTGGTCCCTGGAGGACATCTTGCCTCGTTGAAGTTGTGCCTCCTCCTCACTTTCCTCCTCTGTTCTCTCAGGCACCAAAGTACAGTCAGTGACCTCATCATCCCCTCCCTCCTCATCACTGGAGCAAACTTGGCAGAATGCTGCAGCTGGGGGAACATGACTGCTAGTTTCTTGTCTGTCATTGGCACCCCCTGTCTCTAGGCTAAATATTATATTAAAGTTATTTGGATGTCACTTTGGAGATTTGAGCATACAGTCAACAACCATTGTCAACTTTTGAGACATTTTCAGATACTATATATTCACTAGCCCTAAACAAAAGGATTATTTATTAAGAACTCTATAGAAGGTGAGTAGAATTGTGTTTTTGACACAAATCTCTGTGTCATAGTGTATACAGCTGCAATTAGTTAGGGCACTGAAAGACTACAGCAAATTTCCCTAAAACTTAAGGGGCAGACTTTGCAAGTGAATTCGGAAACTTAAATAATATAAATTAAAGATTGCCTTCAATGTCCACTTATGATAGCTGTTAGCATAAAGACGAAATGCGGTCCACAATAACTATATATTTAAATATATGTCACTTGTATCCAGAAAATCACTGTAATATTTGCAGATAGAAAAAGTGACAGAGCTTTCACTACTGTCTGCACAGGTATAAGGCCTCATATCATCTAATGTGCCCATGCACATGCAGTTGTATTTGTGCATAGCACTCAGGGGTATTAAAAAATGGCCCAAACTCGTGCTCCTGGAGAAGCATGTTTGTGCCTTTAATCACTTCCCACCCGCCCTATAGGCATATGACTTCGGGAAAGTGGTTGCATTATCCTGACCGGACGTCATATGACGGCGGAAGGATAATGCGGGGGCGCGCAGAGCGGCGATTGGTGATGCGGCGTCTCCGCATCTCCGATCTCGGTAAAGAGCCTACTGACGTAGGCTCTTTACCACGTGACCAGCCGTGTCCAATCACGGCTGGTCACATAGTAAACAGGAGAGCCGTTGATCGGCTTTCCTGAGTACGTGCCTGACAGGGGGGGGGGGGGGTCGGCACTGGTAATCAGATCATTGATTACCGGTGCAGACCCTCGGGGGGGGGGGGTGCCACTAGAACCACCAGGGATGCTGACCCATGACCCCAGGGATGCCCATCCATGACCCCACGGATGCCCACTATGGCCACCAGGGATGGCAATCAGGGCTCAGGGAGCCCCCCATTGCCATCCCCATCAGTGCTGCCCACCAGTGCCCTCCCCATCAGTGCTGCCCACCAGTGCCCATCATTGCCATCTGTCAGTGCTGCCCACCAGTGCCCATTATTGCCCACCAGTGCCACCTATCAGTGCCCATTAGTGCTCATCAGTGCTGATCAGTGCCGCCTATCAGTGCCCATCAGTGCCCACCAGTGCCGCCTATCAGTGCCCATTAGTGCCCATTAGTGCCGTCTATCAGTGCCACCTATCAGTGCCCATCAATGCCGCCTATCAGTGCCCAGCAGTGCCGCCTATCAGTGCCCACCAATGCTGCATATCAGTGCTACCTATCAGTGCCACAAATCAGTGCCTATCAGTGCCGCCCATCAGTGCCCACCAATGCTGCATATCAGTGCTACCTATCAGTGCCACAAATCAGTGCCTATCAGTGCCGCCTATCAGTGCCACCCATCAGTGCCACCCCATCAGTGCCACCCCATCAGTGCTTGTCAGTGCAGTCTCATCAGTGTTCATCAGTGCAGGAAAAAAACGTATTTATTTACAAAATTGTATACCATAAACAAAAAACATAACATAAAGAAAAAATCAAGCTTAAACAATTTTTATTTTGGCACATAATTACATGCATTTGTGTGTGTTTACACGTGCATGGTGTTTAGAGGTGTATTCACATAAACTAATTCTATTGGGTACTAAAATGCATTTACTTCATAGGACTTTATGCATGTTTATACATTGGACATACATTGGACATTAACCACTTAAATACAGGGCAATTTCACCCCCTTCCTGCCCAGGCTAATTTTCACCTTTTAGCACTGTTGCATTTTGAATGACAATTGCGCGGTCATGCAACACTGTACCTAAACCAAATTTATGTCATCCCCCCCCCACAAATAGAGCTTTCTTTTGGTGGTATTTGATCACCGCAAGGTTTTTTTCTTTTTTGCTAAACACGTTTTTTTCAAACTTTTCGGTCTTTTTTTATTTGTTTAGCAAAAAAGAAAAAAACCTTGTGGTGATCAAATACCACCAAAAGGAAGCTCTATTTGTGGGGGGGGGGGGGGGGAGGAGGAATGACATAAATTTGGTTTAGGTAGTGTTGCATGACCACGCAATTGTCATTCAAAATGCAACAGTGCTAAAAGGTGAAAATTGGCCTGGGCAGGAAGGGGGTGAAATTGCCCTGTATTGAAGTGGTTAATGTCCAATGTATGTCCAATGTATAAACATGCATAAAGTCCTATGAAGTAAATGCATTTTAGTACCCAATAGAATTAGTTTATTTGAATACACCTCTAAACACCATGCACGTGTAAACACACACAAATGCATGTAATTATGTGCCAAAATAAAAATTGTTTAAGCTTGATTTTTTCTGGCAGCTCCTGGTAGAAATATCCAGTGTATTTTAATATGCCTGTGTGCATGAGACCTAACTCACCAGAGCTAGAGGCCTCTATGGAACATATGAGGTCAGTATATGCTTGAGGTGTAGAACTCCAGAAATCAGGATCAGCCAACTCCTACCCTTAGCAGATGAAACCACCAATATGCTGACAGGTTAATTCCGTGGGTATTAGGTTTATCCTGAAAAATCCCTTCAATGTGGATTTTTTTTATAAAAAAGAAAACCTTCAGATTGTGCAGATATCATTCAAATTACTATATTTAAAAAGCAAAACTGTAATTAAAAAAAACCAAATAGTTCCTTTATATACAGGATGAAAACACACTTTCCCCGGTGAGAAAGCTGCACACACCGGCTACAAGCACCTCTTTGGAAGGGGTTTTCAGAGATGTAATAAAATACTAAAGCAACTCAAAGGAGTCTGACCAGCATGTCCATTTAGGGCATAGGATGTTGTTTTATTTTGATCATTCATGATAGAAGGAATACAGCCAAAGAGTCATTACTAAGTAATTGTGTTATTCTGCAGCACAAGCTCCTGCTCATTAGTGCCTGAGAAAAAATCCCAATGCTATTCGTCTTTTAAACATATCTCAGGTTAACTGGTGAGGTTATTAGGTTGGAATGTAAGAGTCAACAAACCATTAAATAAAAAGAGAGGATGTTAAGAAAATAAGTATTGTGCTATGGTTGCCACAAACACAGAAGATTGTCACATTTTGTGTTTTTCAGATGGTTCTTTTATTTAAAGGCACCCTTAATCACACTGCTCCAGTATATCAGTCCACACTATGGCATAAAGTCCTCTGGTTGCTGGCAATCTGACGTTGTTATTACACAGTAATCCTGACATTTTACATTCTAGAGCAGCCATTCTCGACCAGGTCTCTGTGTAACCCTAGGGTTCCTTCAGAGGCTGCTTGAGTTTCTTGAGCTGTGTCTGATTGATCTTTGATTTGATTGTGCCTTCATAGTTACAAGGCCAACACCACTTGGCAAAGTCATTAGCATGACACCAATGATATTATGGACATCACTGTAAGGTGACCATTCTTTCCACAGACCACTAATGTAAGGAACATTCTTCCTACTGACCACAAATGTAGGGGCATTTTTTCTGGCTCTTTTTTTTGCTTCTTTCTTTACTATGCAGTCAGCAAGTAGATTCATCATATTCCTATCCTGAGAGGTTCCAACTAAGAAAAAAAACATGAAAGCATTCTGCCACTAAAATAAAGTTGATTTACTAAAACTGGAGAGTGCAAAAGCTGATTTGATACAATGCACAGCTGCACCAGATTTTGCACTATCCAGTTTTTTTTTTTTTTTAATTCTTTATTTAAAGGTATGCCATGAAAAAATAAGTGACAACAATAATACAAATTAGTTGTAAGATGGCGACAGAAAGTCTGGTTACACAGTATGGATAACAACCTGGTGTAAGACAAAAGATCACAAAGCATAAACATATAGTGCAACCTGGGCCCGTTTGTCATCTTGTTTTCAGTGCTTTGTCATTCACATGCAGTATTGTTGTATATAGGATTTTGTGTGGGAGGTAGTCCAGCGCCACCCATCCAGGCGGAGAGGGGTAGGAATCCCCACCGGCATCTAACATTTGGCCGGCGAGGGGGCCCATCAGATCCCGGGGAGGACCTTCGGACCAGCCCCCCACCCTTTGTTTGGAGCACACCTAGTGGTATGTTATAACTTAATATGAGGGATAGGGCAAATATAATGCCCTAAAGCAGGGAGGAGGGGGAAGAGATGTAAGAGATGGGAGAAATTGAGGTAAGAGAGACGGAGGAGAGGGAGGAAGGAAAGGTAAAAGAGAGGGGGGGGGGAGAGAAAGATAGATAGAAAAGTGGAAAGTGGGGGTCTGCTCTGTGCCACCCTCACGCCCGGCAAGCCAGTTCAGAGTAAGACAGATAATCGTCGGACAAGTGAAATAGATCCCAGTGAATCCAACATGTTGCGTGTTCCTCCGCCCTGTCCCTTAGAGTTGCTGTAAGCTGTTCCATTTGCCGTATATCATTCACTCTGGTAAACCAGTGGGAAACAAGGGGGGGCTTTCGCTGTTTCCATATGCTAGGTATACAGGCCCTGGCAGCGTTCAGCAAATGTTTCAGCAGCAATTTATGGTACCGCTTTCTTGACATGGGCGTCAAATTGAGGAGAACAGTAGCAGGGTCATCTAGTAGAGAATAGTCAGTGAGTTTATGTACAATATGTAGTACCTGCTGCCAGAATGGTCGAATCTTGGGGAATTCCCAGAAAATATGGAAAAGAGTACCTGCCCGAAGACCGCAGCGCCAACAAGAAGGGTTATGTCCTGGAAAGATGGAGGATAGAATTACTGGGGTACGATACCACCGTGTCAGAATTCTGTATGAGGTCTCTTGATACTTGCTACAGAGAGGATTTATGGGCAAAGAAAAGTATCTTGTTTTTTTGGTCCTTTGTGAACGTAGTGTTTAGGTCCTTTTCCCATTTAAGGAGGAACGAAGGGTCATGTTGGGTGGTCGTTGAGAGAAGTATGGTGTAGGAGATTGAAAGTGATTTTTGGATCATTCCCTCACTTAATCAGAGGTCTTCAAATGGTGTTAACTGTCTATGGAACTTGGAATGGTCGGGAAGGGATCTGAGAAACCAGGAGAGCTGGAATGATTTCCAGTGTCCCAGTGTCAAAGTGTTGAATGATGGAATTATCTCCAAAGGTTTGCCAGGCAGATAGGCTGAGAAAATATGAGGCCCTGACGACACTTGCATCAGTATAAAGACGAAAAGTCCTATCAGAGAGTCCCGGGCAAAATCTGGATGGCCAGTGATTGGGGTCATTGGGAGGGGAACGTGGTCGTCGCTGCTAACCTGAAGTATCTGTTAAGTTCCGCTAAGGTGGCATCAACTAAAGAATGGGGGGTACCCACCGGGTATATGAGGTTCCGCCAGAGGAGCCGCCACTGCCTCCTGTTCCAGTGATACCCATAATTTATGGGGGGCATGTCTACACCAGTCAATTGCCCTGGTCATATGTGCTGCTGTACAGTATCTTGCGAGATCAGGGTGACCTACACCGCCATCAAGTTTGGGGCGCTGTAGTAGTGAGTGTTTGAGGCGCGGGTGCTACCCTTGCCAGACGTATCTGATAAACGCCGAGCTAAGTTTACGAAAGAACACTCAAGGTATTTTAACTGGTAGGGCTTGCAAGAGGTACAAGAAGCGTGGCATCACATTCATTTTTAGGACATTGCATCTCCCGAACCAAGAAATTGCTAAGTTTTGCCAAGCTATTAGATCAGAAGACATGGTGATCAGGAACGGTTGAAAGTTGAAACTTGTGTTGAAAGATATGGTGGATATTATCCGGTATTTCAGTCCCCAGATAGCGGATAGTCCGTTCTGCCCTTCGAAATGGGAAATTCGAACTGAGAAGCGCCAGTTCTCGCGGTTGGAGGTTAATATTTAAGGCTTCTGATTTTTGGAAGTTAATCTTAAAGTCTGATATAGGAACTAAGTTCAGACATAAGGACCAGTAAAGAAATGTAGGGTTTTGATAGAAAAAATATCAGATCATCTGTATAGGCGGCTACCTTGTGGTTAAAAGAACTGGTAGGTAGACCCGTGATGTTGGGGTTGTTCCTGATGTGGTGTAGTAGTGGTTCCAGAGATATAACGAACAGGAGTGGTGACAGTGGACAGCCCTGTCTCGTACCATTTCCTATCTTAAAAGGGTTGGAGGTAGCACCATTGACACTAACTGTGGCCGAGGGGTTCGAATAGAGTGCTAAAATCCAGGCCATGATGTTGTGCGGTAGACCAAGGTGTCTCGGGGTAGCCCGTAGAAAAGACCAATTCACCCTGTCAAAAGCCTTTTCAGCGTCAGCAGACAAGAGAATCATTGGTAGGTTAAGATGTTTGGCTCTTTGGATGACATTAATAGTTCTGATCGTGTTGTCAGGAGCCTCCCTCTTACGGATAAAGCCAACTTGGTCTAGGGGGACAATGCGCTGTAATATAGGGCCAAGTCTTTCTGCCAGAATCTTTGTAAAGAGCTTTAGATCACAGTTGAGAAGGGAAATTGGCCTGTAGTTGGCACAATGGAGGGGATCCTTATCAGGCGGCTTGGGGATGACTGCTATGTTAGCACTCAGGAGTTCTGGGGGCATTGTGTGACCTTCGAGTATGGCATTAAAGGATGCTACGAAATGGGGGGCCAACAAGTCTAGAAATGCTTTGAAATAAGGAATAGTGAAGCCGTCCAGCCCGGGCCTTGCCTGTTGGGGAACCGGCTATGGCCGTAGCCAACTCCTCAACAGATATCGGCTCCGACAGAACTCCAATCTCCTCCTCCAAGAGGGAAGGTAAGTTGGCTGTCTCTAGATAATCCGCGATAATCCTGGATTTGTCCTGCGGGACCTTATCTAGGGAGGGAGGGGGAAGGTTATACAGCGATGTGTAGAAGTCTCTGAAAGTGTTCGCCATTTCGGGGGAAGAGTAAATTTTAGTTCCCGTCGAGGTAGACAAGGCTGGGATGTAAGACCTATTCCGTCGCATACGGATAGCGTTTGCTAGGGATCTGCTACAATTATCTCTGTATTCATAAAATGACCTGCGCATCTACATTAATTTGCTCTTGGCCTGAAATGATAAGTGGTCCCTGATCTGTTCCCTGGTCCGTACTAGGTCTGCTTCTGTGGTTTGGTCAGGACAGGATTTGTAGCGGGACTCAAGGTCATGTAGTCTTTTTAAGAGATTTGCTAAGACTTCTCCTTTTGATTTTTTGAGTCTGTGGCCATGTTTAATAAGAACTCCCCTGATTACGCACTTATGGGCTTCCCAGAGGAATAAAGGGCTAGAGGCCGTGTCTTTGTTGGTGGCGAAAAAGAGGGTTAGCTCCTTAAGCATATCTGCCCTCGTCTCTGGATCTTGTAAAAGAGTTTTGTTCAGGCACCAATGAAGAGGGCCTGGGCATGGGATGTTTAAGGGTCACGCCCAGAGCGATTGGGGCATGATCCGAAAGGGCTATATGCCTAATGTGAGCCTCTGAGACCAATGGGATGGTATTGTGGTGGACCAGAAAGAAGTCAATTCTGGTATATGAGCCGTGTGGGGTGGAGAAGAAGGTGTAGTCTCTGTCCTGTGGGTGTAAAATGCGCCGGATGTCCACTAGCTGATGGGCATGGAGGAGGTCTCTAAAGCCCCGTACACACACGCAGATCGTCGTCATACAAATGTTCGTCTTTTCTCCCCGCGATGTCGGTGTCTGTTGAAAAGTGCAAAGACAGCACAAGGACAGCACAAGAATTTTGTCCGCAGACTTCAGCTGACTGCAGAAGTGATGTCATGTAATGGTTAACTTTCCCTGTGTTTTTTATTTTCTGAGCATGCCCAGTCTTGCAAATCTGCGGTCTGTCGGCTGATTTCTGTACTGACAGGCGAACAATCGTCCGTTCTGGTGTCTGCAGACAAAAATTTTCATGTTTGCAAGAAAGACTCTTGTCCGCGGATTGTGTGAAGACATCTGTCGGAGGCACCATACTAACACGCATACAATCGGCAGATCTTTCGTCCGCCGACGTTTGTATGACGACGATCTGCGTGTGTGTACGGGGCTTTAGTCTAGAGTGGGTGCTTTGAGGGAGGTTTGTTAAGCCTGATGTTGCACTATCCAGTTTTAGTAAACCAACCCCACTGTGTCTTGCAATAAAAATATTCACCTGTTTTCTATGCTGCCAATCACTGTAGAGTTAATGAAAAACTATTGGTTGAAAAACTTTTTTTTATTGGTTTAACGGGGTGGTTTTGGAGCATTAAAAACTTGCATATCAATGCAAAGGGTGTGCAAAGAAATATGTAGATATCAGGCCCCATTGGTTGGAAAATCATAGTCCTTGGTAATGAGGGGGGAAATTAAGGCAAGAGCACTGCCTTTAATTGGGCATGGTGAAGGGTCTTCCTGGTTCTTCTACTCGTTAATAGAGCATGAAGATTGTTATTTTTTTGGGGGATTTTGCTTTTCATAGATGTTATTGTAGTGTCTTTCCTATTTTGTATATGTGTATTTTTTGGAAAATCATAAATCAAAACTTGAATTTTATTGGTATAACTGCCTATTAAGCACACCAACATTTTTAACTATATAATTTCTTTTTATTAAAACACGAAATCTAAAAAAAACAAAATAACCTCTTCAATACTGAAATCATGTGCTGCTTACTAAATTAAATGACTTATTCATTATTTTATAAATTAATATTTTAACTTCCTAAGCACTTGCAGAAATAACAGTTTGCCCTATCTATGTATTATTGTTTGATTTTCTGTTAATAACAAATGTGGCTGAGAGAACTGGCAGTCTGCTTAATTTTTAACAGATACGTGTGCAAATGACACAATAGTGAAATTACTTTTTTTTTATAGGTAATTGGGTCGGTTATACCATGCCTGGACAGAAAGATAAATAAGAACCTTTGACTTCGGGAATGATACACTTTACAGGGAAACTACTTTTTTTTTTTTTATTTACGTATTTTCTTTCTTTGTTATGTTCAGAACTAAAAAAATTGATTTTTATTTTTTGATAATTTTTTTTGTTTCCTTTCAATCAGGTTAATATGGATATTTCATATGTATCACTTTCAGCCCCTGTTCACACCAGTGCAACTTGTCATGCGATTTGTCCAAATCGCATGGCAAGTCAAACCCTATTGTCAGCAATGGAACTGTTTAAACCTCTGACTTTGTGGTGCTAATACATTTTGAATGAAAGGTTCTTGCACTATTTTTTGTGATTTACGGTGCAACTTGCATAGACATCTGTGCATGAAGTTGTACTGATGTCAGCCAAGTCACAGCTGAAGTCACACTGATCTGCGACTTTGAAATAATGCGACTTCAAATGAAGTCAAACTATTCCAAAGTCAGATTCAGTGTGAGCAAGGGCTCAAGCAGATTATAAGCACGCAAACTCTAGTCAACTCTACAAATTGACAAGGCAGTTCCCCCTTTTCCTTTTACACTGTAAAATGATATTGACATATTGACTGCATTTGAGGAATAAGTGTTTATGGGCTATTAAATACCAAGACCAGAAGACTAAGTGGAGCTATTGAAGGCATGATGATTTAGATTAGAATTTATTTTAAAGGACTAATTTCTCGTTTTGTCTAGGGGTCTAAGCCCATCTGCAAGTTGATTACTTGTTTTGTATTATGCATAAGGAAAAGGCCATAATAATGAAGACACTCTTCTTCACTATTTGTCCAGTTGTTACCTCCCCGATGCCACCATGTACAATGCAAGAGTAGCAGTCCTGTTTTGTATGTGAGGACGTAGAGGACCCTTACACATCAGAATAAGAATAAGGTATGTTTTGCTGTTTATGCCCTACCCCTAGACATGCCTAGACTCCTAGACAAAATGAGAAATTAGTCCTTTAAAAGAAACTCTAATCAAAATCATCTAATAGACGTTAGTCTTCAATTCTACAAGAAAATGTATCCTGTGCCTATACTCCTGTCTTTAATAGCTCCACTTAGTCTTCTGGTCTTGGTTTTTAATAGACTATACATACTTATTCCTCAAATGCAGTCAATAGGTCAATATCATTTTCTTACAGGGTCCGGAACAGAGACCTATGAAGAAAGACATCTGACCCAACATCTGCAATTCATTGTATATGAGAAGATCTACCCTCTACTGCCCAAAGGTAAGAGTGAGAGGACACTCTGCCTCCTCGCCTAAAATGCAAAGACAATTTTCATATCCAAAATGCATCTTTGTGAACATTCTAAATGTAAAATTTTCAACATGCAACTTTGAGGTAAAGTAAAAAAATGTATATGTACATAAAATATGTACAGTCAAATTGATTTGGCAGAAGATGCTGAGAGCCACTATTAGCACGGTCGTAAACTCTAAAGGTACTTAGTCTGAATGACCAAAGAAAACTACCAGTGGTTAGACAAGTGTAGAGCTACCCTTTACTAAGGCTGCTCATTTATAGTCCCAGATTCTATTCCCACTAGTGCAACAGCCAGGCAAACAGCAACTTCATACTTCTGAGTCCAGGAAACACAGTCTGGGAGTGCTGCTTTTTTGAATTTTACAGCAAAAACTTGGATAGGGTTCAAGGAGCTGTAGGATACTCCATGTTACTAACAGGAACACCTAGGACACTCTTCCTTATCATAGCTCTGCAGAACAGTCCCATAAGCAGAGAGGAAATACATGGATGGCACTGAGGCACCAATAGTAATGACCCAGGGCAGGCAGGCCTTGCAATTCATGCAACAGGGGTAACAGAAGCAACAGTCACGAAAATCCTTCCCCTTTGGGTAATCACTCATAGTGTCCCTAGCTTGGAATGTCTCTTTGACTCCAGCAAGCAGGCCCCTCTGTGAACTCCAAAGCACCCCTCTTAGGACCCTGATAGACTTTGTGGCTGGACAGGCCCTCTCAGCATTGCTGGGATCCTGATGAGTAGGCTGGACCTCTCCTCTAGGGAAAGAAAAACCTTGTTCACTGGTGTTCCAGACTGTTTATACACTTCCAAGCCACGGCCTGAGCACACCTCAACAGGGATTGGTTGGGGCTGCATAAATGTTCAGGCTGCCTATTTGACTCTTCCACACACATACTATATTTTGGAAATCTCCAGTAAAAAGCGGGAAGCAGTGAAATCTACACCCTGCAGAACCCAGAGCAGCCCAACGCAATCACACACACTGCCCTGCAGATTACAGGAGAGGTAAAAATGAGATTTGGCTAACCAAAACAAAAACTATCTCCACTAAGATAATCCTCCAAAGAGATACAAGAGATACGCATTCACATATGTGTCTTAAGCCTGGTATACACTATGAGTTTTTTTTGTTCTAACTATGCAAAGTTAGTATAGTGATCTACCCTGCTGGAATGTTGTGTTCTGACAGTGGAACGACCCCCACCAGAACACTCTGATCAGCGCTTTCCGCTGATCAGCGTTTTATACGGCTGACGTCTCCCGACATTCAGCTTGTGTGTATGGGGGTTTAAAGTCTTTTGTGTTAGGCCACAGGCGTATCTCCTTTAAGAGAGCTCTGCTTAATACAGGAGAGCCAAAAAATAGATTTGCCTAACCAAAACATAGCAGCCTAACAGGAGGGTGTTACGCAAGTGTAAGGTGGAGTAACAAGCAAAGGGCCTGTATCCACTCTGGTGGAGATTGTACCAAATGGGAAGAGAAGGGCACAATAAATATACCCAAAGATTATCAGGAAACACCAGAGAACACTGCTGGTGAGAAAACAACACACACACAGAAACCTGTTAAAAACTGAATGGAAAATCTTTACGGCACCTTGGTGTGATACTAACATAGCAGTACCCACATTGCTACGTGGTGAGTATTAATAATATAAGTGGCATATATTCTTAAAAATATAAAGGTAAGATAAGGTAGGTAACATCTCTGTAGCTAATGCTTATTTCACCCCACATCTCTGCACCTAACCCCCCCCTCCCCTCCTAAATGTCAGCCAGCCCCCACCCCTATGCCTTGCAATATCAGCCTCCCCTCTACCATGGAAAGACCAAAAATGAGTGATGATCCAGTTTATGGTACTGTTCCAACAGTCAAATCTAGGGCAGTTTCAAAGCAAGAAGCACTGTTCAAGTTATGACAAGGTGCTAACGTTACTATTTAAAACAGAGTTGTCTCCCCTTATTGGCTACTGGGAAATCTGTCTGGTGAGATAATATATCTTTCAAGGATAATGGCAAATATGGAAGAAAGCCAGAGACTGACAAATTCACCTCAAAGCATATGTCTAGCTTTAAATTAAGCTATAAAACAGTCAGTATTGTGAATTAATCATATAGCTGGAATTATACGTGGTGAAGAGTAGGGATGATCGAACGGTTCGGGTCGACCATCGGTTCGACCCGAACATTGGATGTTCGATATTCGGCCGAATACCGAACTTTTTGCGGCAAAAGTTCGGTATTCGGCCACCAGAACCGCCCAAAATGCACTGGGACAGGAACTGGGCTTTAAAAGCCCGTGATTGGCCCAGAAACGTCTGCAAAAGCCAATGAGGGGGCAGGAGTCTCCTAGGAACGTGATTGGAGTGACTACGGGGACCAGAGGCCAATCAGGAGTGAATACGCCCCACACTATATAAGATGGCCCCGCCTAACCCCTAGCACAGTTATCCAGAGCCTGTTGAAGAGAGTTGAAGCAGTTCTGTCTGACTCCTGCTTGCTACACTACATTTCCTACATATCGAGTGGTTCTAAAGCTCCATATAGCAGAATTGTATTTAGCTTACAGCCAGTGTAGTTAGATACAGCGATTGTGCTGGTTCTTAGAGTTAAAAAAAAAAAAAAAAAAAACTTAAGGGACAGTGTCAGTCTTCTGCTGTATGGAGCTTTCTATTTAGTGGAAAGGGATATCTAGTGTAGTTAGGGAACTTTGTACTACATTAGTTAGATTTGAAAATTTAGTTTCTGTAGGGAAAGTGTGAGGGTTCTGTTTAGTGAGCACGTGGCACAGTGCTGCTGTATCACAGCAGGTATACGTGCTTGCTAGGCAGCAAAATACAGTGACAACTTAACGCCTGTTGTTCAAAGCGTTAGGTGCACTGTACAAAAGCCTTTGCAACTGTGCGTGACACGCAACTGCTGTGCTGTATCCAGCGACAACTGTGGGTCGCATAGCAGTGTGCGTTTTTCACCGCACACAGTTGCCAACGCATCAGTGATAACCTAACGCCTGTTGTTCAAAGCGTTAGGTCCACTGTGCAAAAGGCTTTGCTACTGTGCGTGAACCGCAACTGCTGTGCTGTATCCAGCGACAACTGTGGGTCGCATAGCAGTGTGCGTTTTTCACCGCACACAGTTGCCAACGCATCAGTGACAACTTAACGCCTGTTGTTCAAAGCGTTAGGTGCACTGTACAAAAGCCTTTGCAACTGTGCGTGACACGCAACTGCTGTGCTGTATCCAGCGACAACTGTGGGTCGCATAGCAGTGTGCGTTTTTCACCGCACACAGTTGCCAACGCATCAGTGACAACCTAACGCCTGTTGTTCAAAGCGTTAGGTCCACTGTGCAAAAGGCTTTGCTACTGTGCGTGAACCGCAACTGCTGTGCTGTATCCAGCGACAACTGTGGGTCGCATAGCAGTGTGCGTTTTTCACCGCACACAGTTGCCAACGCATCATTGAGAAATATGCCTGGTAGACCAAGAAAAGGCATACGTGGCCCTGCTGCGGAAAGGGGCACAGCTTCTAGGGTGTCTAGAGGCAGGGGTGGACGTGGTGGTCAGTCCTCAGCCAGGCCACCATTTGGATTGTTCTCCGGCAGTGGCCAAGCTATACGTCCACAGTATGTACAGGAGGTGGTGGACTATATGAACAAACCCTCATCATCGGCATCATCTGCAACTACAGTGACCCAGGCAGAGAAAAGTGGTCAGTCTTCTGCAGTTGTCAGAACAAATACAGATGAGTCCATGTCCACCTCATGTCCTCCCTTAGACCCAATTTCAGACATGGCAGAGGAGTCAGCTGAGCTGTTTGACCACAGTGTCGGCCATCTACTCCAGCCTGATGCTCAGTCCTTTATGGAGTCTGATGTTGGGTCTGAGTTTGAGGAGGAGGCAGAGCAAACAAGAGGGGAGAGCAGACGGCCCGCTCCATCTAAGGCCGCACCTGTTGTCTCCCAGGCCAGGCCTGATGCTCAGTCTTTGATAGAATCAGATGTTGGGTCTGAGGTTGAGGAGGAGGCAGAGCAAACAAGAGGGGAGAGCAGACGGCCCGCTCCATCTAAGGCCGCACCTGTTGTCTCCCAGGCCAGGCCTGATGCTCAGTCTTTGATGGAGTCAGATGTTGGGTCTGAGGTTGAGGAGGAGGCAGAGCAAGCAAGAGGGGAGAGCAGACGGCCTACTCCATCTAAGGCCGCACCTGTTGTCTCCCGGGCCACTATACACACCTCATCTTGCTGGGCCTTTTTTGAGACATCCCATGCAGATAAAACAGTTGCGATCTGCAAGATTTGTAAGAAGGGTATAAAACGTGGCAAAAATGTCAACCACCTGGGTACAAGCTGCCTAAACAGGCATTTGACAACCCACCACTCGGCCCGTTGGCAGGAGCATTTAAAGAACCCACAAAAGGGCCAAAGATTGGTCAGTCGGCCTCCTAGTTCTCCTCGCGCTCCTCCTCATGCTCCATCTGCTCCACCTGCTCCACCTGCACATCAGTCTGTTCCTGGCCCTGCTATAGTCACTCGTCACCTGTTGGCAGCCTCCACTGGCAGGGATGATGATATAGCAGGCAGTGTCGCATCTACCTCCAGCACACCACCAGCTGTATCATCTAGACGCCAAATTTCGATTCCACACATGCTGGAACGAAAAAAAATGTATACTCCCCGCCACCCACATGCCCAGCGTCTAAACAGTAGTTTGGCTAAACTACTGGCTCTGCAACTATTACCATTTAACCTGGTAGAGTCTGCTCCCTTCCGTGACTTCGCAAAATGTGCAGTTCCACAGTGGCAGGTGCCAAGTCGGCATTACTTTTCCCGTAAGGCCCTGCCATCCCTATACCAACATGTGGAAGGCAATGTAGTGTCATCCCTGGCCAAGTCAGTCAGCCGTAAGATACACTTGACGGCTGACACTTGGTCAAGCAAACATGGGCAGGGACGGTACATTTCTGTCACTGCTCACTGGGTGACACTGCTTGCCAGTGGAAGGGATTGTAGCCAGGGCTCGGTGCTGCAGCCAGTGTTGCCCCCACGTCTGCAAACAGCTGGTGGTGTCGCTGATCCGGGTAGATCGATCACTTCTACCCCCTCCTGCTCCTCCTCCTCTACCTCCTCCATGCCCTCCTCTGCAGAATGGTCCTTTGAATATGATGAGATACCACGTAAACGTTCAAAGGGCTATTCTATGTCTCAGGCCAAAAGGTGTCACGCAGTGCTGCAGCTTGTGTGTCTAGGGGACAGGCAGCACACTGCCCCTCAGATTCTTGGGGCTCTGCAGGCACAGGCCCAGAGGTGGTTGACACCACGCCAGCTGCAGCCAGGGATGGTGGTTACTGATAATGGGTCAAACCTCCTGGCCGCCCTTCGTCAGGGAAAGTTAACCCATGTGCCATGCCTGGCGCATGTCCTGAATCTCGTGGTACAGCGGTTTTTGAACTCGTACCCGGGAATGCAGGATGTGCTAAGGATGGCAAGAAGGGTGTGCAGTCACTTCAGGCGGTCGTACAGTGCCACTGCACGTTTGGCCGAAGTGCAGCGCGAGTTTCACCTGCCGGTACACCGCCTCATCTGTGACATGCCCACCCGCTGGAACTCCACCTTGGCTATGCTGCAGCGCCTGTACACGCAGCAGAGGGCCCTCAATGAATACCTATGCGAGTACGGCACCAGCACTGGCTCTGCGCGCCTGGGCTTCTTTTCACCACGGCAGTGGCTTTTGATTAAGGATGCATGCGCTGTCCTCTCGCCATTTGAGGAGGCCACAAGGATGGTCAGCCGGGACAGCGCATGCATCAGTGACACCCTACCGGTACTGTTTTTGTTGGAGCACACTCTGCGTGGCATTATGGACAGGGCACTGGAGGCAGAGCAGCAGGAGGAAGAGGAGGACTTCCTTGCCTCTCAAGGCCCCCTTTATCCTGAGAATCCTGACCCCATTATGCCTAGCTCCCAGAGGCCCGAGCAGGATCCAGGGGTGGAAGAGGAGGAGGAGGACGATTCTGCGGGAACTTTTGCAGGGTTTGAGGAGGAGGAGGAGGAAGACATGCGGCAATCTGCAAGGCCTAGTTTGACTCCCTCGGGACACTTTGGAGTAGTACGTGGCTGGGAGGAGGAGGAGCCCGTTGAAGATAATGTCGTTATGAGTGACCCCGAGGAGTCAGCTTCTCAGGCCTTCGCTAATTTGCGACGCATGGGAAACATCATGCTCCAGAGCCTGCGAAAGGACCCCAGAATCAAGGCCATTAAAGAGACTAACCACTATTGGTTGGCCACCCTACTTGACCCCCGGTACAAGTGTAAAGTCTCGGAGCTTTTCCCATCCACCCATAGAGTCCACAGGATCAAATCCCTTGAGGACAGTCTCAAGAGGAATCTGGTGAACATGTTCCCCGACTCCCGTAGGGTGCAGGGGCGGGGACAACCTACCATGGATTCTACTGGTGGTCACGAGAGGAGCGTTGGAGAAGGCGTGCGGTTGACGGATGCCTTTCGGTCTTTTTTTAGTCCTCACCGCCCAGGCCTCTCAGCTGCCACATCGCATCGACACCGTCTGCATCACATGGTGGACGATTACGTGAGGGCACAAAGTGACACAGAGGGCTTTTCATGTGACGAATCCGATCCACTGGCATACTGGGTCTTAAGATTAGACCACTGGCCAGAACTGGCCCAGTATGCCATGGAGTTGTTGGCCTGCCCTGCTTCCAGTGTCCTATCGGAACGGGCATTCAGCGCAGCAGGAGGATTCGTCACAGACCATCGAACTAGACTCTCCACCGACTCAGTCGACCGTTTGACATTCATTAAGATGAATCAGTCGTGGATATCAAGCTTTGATGCACCTGATGCAGACCTTGTAGACTAGGCTATCGTTGTGATGTGGCAGTTGAGCCTCAGTTTAAGCCTGGACCATAGTGCCACCCTCAAACCCTCCTCTCATTCTCTTTACGTTCACAGAACCTCATTTTGGTTATGACAAAAACGACAATGTTTGCGCACCTGTTCCACAGGTGCACACCTTTACAATTTTTGGGCCTCCTTCAACACCAGCTCTTTGGGGTTAAGGTGGGGAGGCTATGCTAAAACAAAAACGACAATGTTTGCGCACCTGTTCCACAGGTGCACACCTTTACAATTTTTGGGCCTCCTTCAACACCAGCTCTTTGGGGTTAAGGTGGGGAGGCTATGCTAAAACAAAAACTACAATGTTTGCGCACCTGTTCCACAGGTGCACACCTTTACAATTTTTGGGCCTCCTTCAACACCAGCTCTTTGGGGTTAAGGTGGGGAGGCTATGCTAAAACAAAAACGACAATGTTTGCGCACCTGTTCCACAGGTGCACACCTTTACAATTTTTGGGCCTCCTTCAACACCAGCTCTTTGGGGTTAAGGTGGGGAGGCTATGCTAAACAAAAACTACCATGTTTGCGAACCTGTTCCACAGGTGCACACCTTTACAATTTTTGGGCCTCCTTCAACACCAGCTCTTTGGGGTTAAGGTGGGGAGGCTATGCTAAAACAAAAACGACAATGTTTGTGCACCTGTTCCACAGGTGCACACCTTTACAATTTTTGGGCCTCCTTCAACACCAGCTCTTTGGGGTTAAGGTGGGGAGGCTATGCTAAAACAAAAACTACAATGTTTGCGCACCTGTTCCACAGGTGCACACCTTTACAATTTTTGGGCCTCCTTCAACGCCAGCTCTTTGGGGTTAAGGTGGGGAGGCTATGCTAAAACAAAAACGACAATGTTTGCGCACCTGTTCCACAGGTGCACACCTTTACAATTTTTGGGCCTCCTTCAACACCAGCTCTTTGGGGTTAAGGTGGGGAGGCTATGCTAAACAAAAACTACCATGTTTGCGAACCTGTTCCACAGGTGCACACCTTTACAATTTTTGGGCCTCCTTCAACACCAGCTCTTTGGGGTTAAGGTGGGGAGGCTATGCTAAAACAAAAACGACAATGTTTGCGCACCTGTTCCACAGGTGCACACCTTTACAATTTTTGGGCCTCCTTCAACACCAGCTCTTTGGGGTTAAGGTGGGGAGGCTATGCTAAAACAAAAACTACAATGTTTGCGCACCTGTTCCACAGGTGCACACCTTTACAATTTTTGGGCCTCCTTCAACGCCAGCTCTTTGGGGTTAAGGTGGGGAGGCTATGCTAAAACAAAAACTACAATGTTTGCGCACCTGTTCCACAGGTGCACACCTTTACAATTTTTGGGCCTCCTTCAAAGCCAGCTCTTTGGGGTTATGGTGGGGAGGCTCCGCCAACACCAAAACTACCATGTTTGCGCACCTGTTCCACAGGTGCACACCTTCATAATTTTTACGCCTTCTTCAACACCAGCTCTTTGGGCTTACAGTGGTATGGCTCCGCCAACACCCAAACAACAATTTTTGCGCACCTGTCACACAGATGCATATCATTGTAATTTTTTTCCTTACAAAGGCAATTATTGCTTTCATTACCAGCACTTTCATAGGGATATGGTGTCAAGGCATCGTCCGCACCACCAAATGCCCAATTTTTAAGCATCCTTTACTTCTATTCAAAGTCAAGAGACAACAGTATTCATCCAAAACATCTCTAATCTTGTTCACTCTGCACTACATTGTGGCCCCTACCCCTAACCCTCAATGTATCCGTGCATATATGTCTGTTTCTTGTGAGATTTCAAGTTAAAGTGCACCAAACACCATTTTACATGAAATAAAGTGCAATTACATACATCTTTGGACTTCTTGAAACATTTGGTAATAAAAGCCCCATTGTGGAAATACACCCGTTAATTATATGCACATTTAAAGAGACAGCACCTTTTTCCAAAAAAAACTCTAATCTTGTTCCCAGTGCACTGCATTATGTCCCCATCATACACATTGGCTGAGCCGTTGATTAGGAGCAAAAGAAAGGTGCGGTCAAGCAAAAAAGCCATTTTTGAAGGTTTGGTATGCTGTAATTCTGGTTCTGGACATGCTACAGAGCTGAAACTTCACAGGTACACCTTTTAGACCCCCCAGACACTAAATCCAAAGAAATCTCTTTTTTTTTTTTTTTTTTAATTTTTTCAATAATTGGCTATCTATCAAAAACGACAATTTTTAAGAACTTTTTTTTGTGTGATTAATAGTCCCTGGGGCATGACCCAGAACCCTAGGCACTTTTTAGGGGCATTTATTGGGTTTTAGGGCTTAAAAATGGTGTTTTTTGATTACAGAAGTTCGGGTCCCATTGATTTCAATGGGGTTCTGAAATCCGAACCGAACTTTCGTGAAGTTCGGGTGTTCTGGTCGAACCGAACTTTTCAAAAGTTCGATCATCCCTAGTGAAGAGCTGTGCCATCAGTGGACACGCAGAAAAAAGCACACTAAAACAACGCTAACCCTGTGACAATACCATAAATATAGGAACATTTTCAGTATATATTTTTCACAAAGGAGGTGTATTCCCAGAGTTTAGTAATCAAAAGTCAATGAATGAGTAACTGGCTGACACTATTGGTGCATGCATGGCTTCCTTTTTACTGAGGGCTTAGGATACACAATCTTGAACACTTCCCTCTCCCAGATACAGACTGCAGCTGTCCTAGAATTGTCCTTGTTTTCTTCCACCCTTGGCCGCCCACTGTCACCCCCACTACTCTGTGAGGGCAATATTTTCTATATATTTAGTTTTTAAATAAACTGTTCTACACTATGCCTGATTGGTGCCTTTCTTTCCTTCCCCTCTTTGAGTGTCATCATCCCAATCTAAACAGAAAAATAATACCCTCCAGTAAATTGGGGACTATTAAAGGCAGTTCATACGAAGGAAACTCCAGAAACAAAATTTATAAAACAGTACAAATTTCATTAGTTATCAATATAAAAGCATTCTTTAAAAAGAGTGGGGCTTTAACATATGTGTATATTGGCAGCTCACACATAAGGCTGCCAAAACCTTAAACAAACAGCATTTAGAAAATGAGACATCCGACGTGTTTAGAAAATATGGGTTTACAATCTTCTTCAGGGATGCTCATATGGTTTGTATAAAGGTATTTCAGTCCACACATATAAGCTGCCTCCAGATAGTCAAGCCACGCATTATAAAAAAAGGAAATTATGCTCCCGCCTCACAGGACGTTCAGGACCAGGATAGGAAGGAGGAACAGTCTGGCTTGCAAAGCTACTGGGGGCATCAGAATAGGGCCAAGGCGATCTCAAAGGGATCTTTATCAAAATGTGATGTTGGCCAAAAGAGATAGGGCCAGTCCAGTGTAAGACCCAATGGACTAAAGTCATGTACAATAAACTTGTCTCCTTCCTATCCTAGTCCTGGGTGTCCTGTGAGGCAGCAGCATAATTTTCTTCCTTTTTGATTCATGGCTTGACTATCTGGAGGCAGCTTATATGTGTGGCCTGAAATACTGTATGAGCAACCCTGAAGAAGACTGTAAACTCATATTTTCCAAATACGTTGGATGTCTCATCTTCTGATTGCTGTAGGTTTAAAGTTTCGGCAGTCCTATGCCAATATATACGCATACAGTATGTACAGGCTACTCTTTTTAAAGAACACTTTATATTGATATATACTAACATTTCTACTGTTTTATCATTTTTGTTTCTGGAGTTTCCTTTGTCTGACGTGCTTACAATAGTCTGAAAATTGCTGGAGGGTATTCTTTTTTTCTTATTCGTATAGCTGGGGTTACATGAACCTAGGCACTACAGATTTTGTGAAAGCAGGTACACCTCTTTTACATATTCTGAAATGTAATAGTGTATGGCCGAAATACTAATGCAATACTTGTGTATACAGATACAAATTTGTTAGAACATAAAACAGTATTTACTATTGATGTGCTATTGATGAATGTCAAGGCATATTTGTTGCCAGAACCCCTGCATCATATTATGTGTCATCAAAGTAGAATATCACGCAATAATGGACAAGCAGAACATATGATCTGTCAGTGAGAAATGCTCAATATTGAAAAGAAGTCAGCCTACACTGCTGAGCAATTTACGCTCACAGCACAGGGTGAATCACTGGCCTACCTTCGAGCTATTGCTTTCACTAACATGAATAATCTCATGTGAAATATTTTGGTAGGGTACATACAGTATGAGTCATTTAAATGGAAACAGCATGAGATTGACAGCTCATTTGTAGTAAAAGGTCTGAGAAGTGCTTATTTATATGTAATTTCCTTGCTCTTGCTCAGATATTCATTGATTGAACAGCTCTTTTTTACAGTGATCTTAATGTTTGTCTTTAAAGTGTACATGTACCCCTTTGTCACACATACCTACAGTCAGTTTAATAAATTGAGAAGAAATGTGCTTATTGTATATTATCAGGAATGCAAACATGGATGCAACAGAAAGCAATGTGCATGCACCAAGGAAGCAGCAGGGCTAAATCTCGGGACAGTGGCTTCATTTATGTGTAATAAAAGAGGAATTGTTACACTCAGGGGTCAGGCTAGGAGACCAGTAGTTTTAGCAGTAGGCTCCCACCAACCAGCTGGATAAGTACACAAGCAAGTCACCCTGGCAAATAACACAGGTTCACCTGAGATACAGGGCTTAAGCACAAACAGATATTCACCAGAGCTCCTGGTGGTGGAGATGGGCTCTGCTGCATGTTAGTATGAGGTTGCAGTCCTCAGTATTGCTCCATCAGGAGGCGAGCAAGCCAGGGACCGGTAGCAGATATAGCAGGCAGGGATCAAGCAGAAGCATAGTCAGTAAATAAGCCAAAGGTCGGTAACAAGTGATTGCAGGTTAGGATCAAATGGAAGCGTAGTCGAGGAGAAGCAAAATGTGAGCAACAAGTAATTTCAGGTTGGGATCAAGTGGAAGCGTAGTCAAGGAATAAGTCAAAGATCAGCAACAAGTCTGTCAGTTACCTTGGTGGAGGCCGAAGTGCTGAGAGGGCTTCCCTTGCAGCTCGGTGCGGATCACCCCTGGTGGTGAAACAGGAGATGACACGTCCCAAGGAGCACTGGATGCGGATGGATCCCGGATGGATGGATGGATGGATGGTGATAGGACCGCTTCCAGGAGATCTATGGATGCTCAGAGAAAAGAGACAAGGTTAATGCCAGGCCGAGGGTCATACACAGTGAATCAGTCCGAAGAAATGGAGGTACAGAGGGGTAAGACAAGGAGAGAATCCGTGGAATCCAGGCCGATGTAGGTACACAGAATATCCAGCAGAGGTATGGTTCAGGCAAAGAGTCGTCAGGCAAGCCGAGGTCAAACAAGGAGAAGTGCAGATGGGTCAAGGAGCAAGCCGGGTCAAAAGCAGGAACGCAGATAAACAAACAGGACACAGGTACTAGAGCTGATGATAAACCGGCACTGAAGCACAGCCAGAGAGTGCTTTATATAGGGCCAGGGCTGGGGAGATGGGCGTGGTGACACACCTGATCTGCCTCCAGCATTCTATTGTTGCTGAATGGCAATTCCTTTCCTGACAGTGCCCCCCCCCCCCGAGGGGCAGCCTCTGGATGCCCTACGACCACACTTTCCCGGAAACCTGTTGTGAAACTCTCTCAGGAGTTTAGGAGCATGTATGTTGCCTAATGGTTCCCAAGAATTGTCTTCCGGCGGGTATCCTTTCCATTTGATTAGATATTGAGTGCGATTGCCTTTCTGTCGACAATCTAGGATGGTCTCAACCTCAAATTCAGTCTCCCCTTCTACCGAAACTGGAGGAGGTGGTAACTCTTCTCTTCCAGGGTAGGGGCTTGGTATCGCCGGTTTAAGCAGCGAAGCATGAAACACCGGATGGATCTTAAGAGAGCCAGGCAGGATTAACTCAAAGGCTACAGGATTCACTATTCTTTTGACCTCAAAAGGACCGATGAATCGGGGCCCCAACTTCTTGGATGGGCAAGACAATCTTAGATTAACCGACGAAAGCCAAACCTTGTCTCCCACCTTGTATGCTGGGTTCTCCTTCCGTTTGAGATCACAGAACTTTTTATAGGCCTGTTGTGCCTTCAGAATATTGTCCCGTAACAACTGGAGATTAGTTGCAATGGCTGCTAGCCGATCATGGACTGCGGGAACCGTAATTTCCTGATCCAGATTGGGCAAAAAGGAAGGATGAAAGCCATAATTAGCCCAAAATGGGGTTTGGTTGGTTGCGGAGTGCACATAATTATTATAGGCGAACTCCGCGCATGGAAGCAGGGAGGTCCAGTTGTCCTGAGCACTGGTGCAGAAGCATCGGAGGTACTGTTCCAGGGTTTGATTTGTTCTTTCAGTTTGCCCGTTGCTTTGTGGATGATAAGCAGATGACAGGGACACTTCAACCGCCAAAGATTTACAGAGCTCCTTCCAGAACCTAGAGGTAAATTGAACGCCTCGATCCGAGACTATATTGTTCGGAAGTCCATGAAGCCTGACCACCTCTTTGATAAATGTATTGGCTGTCTCCAAGGCAGAAGGGGTACCCATCATTGGTAGGAAGTGAGCCATTTTAGTGAGTCGGTCTACGACCACTAAGATGGTAGTAAACCCTTCTGAGGGTGGAAGCTCGACTATAAAGTCCATAGATAGACCCTTCCAGGGTAGTTCCGGAATTGGCAATGGTCTTAACAGTCCCCATGACTTTACTTTTGCCCCCTTGTTGCGTTGACAGGTGATGCAGGAATCTACATATGTTTTGCAGTCCTGGTGTAATTTAGGCCACCAAAAGTGGCGTTGAATGAGTTCGAAGGTCTTCCTTACCCCAAAATGCCCTGCAAGTTTGTGGTCATGCAAGGTCTTGAGGACCATCAATCTCACTTGTGTGGGAACAAAAATTTTCTCCTGAAACCAGAGGAACCCTTCCCGCTTATGTAGAGATTCGGCTTCTTGTCCTGTATAATGGATAGAGGCTTGCTGAATTGAGGACCGTAAGTCCGTATGGATCAGAAAAAAGTTTTGAGCCGACAGGATGGTATTGGGCTCTGTTATATCGGGAGTGTCTGGAAACATCCGGGACAGGGCATCCGCTTTTCCATTCTTAGACCCTGGCCCGTAGGTAATGTGGAAATTGAAGCGGGAGAAAAATAAGGCCCACCTGGCTTGCCGAGGTCTCAACCGTTTGGCGGCCCTCAGATATTCGAGATTCTTGTGGTCCGTGAATATCATAATAGGGTGCACTGCCCCTTCCAACAGGTACCTCCATTCCTCCAGGGCAGATTTAATGGCTAGAAGTTCTCGATCCCCCACATCATAATTCCTCTCAGGAGGTGACATCTTCCGAGAAAAAAATGCTACTGGGTGTAGTAAGGCCTTTGTGCCTTGTCGCTGGGACAGAATAGCCCCCGTGGCTACTTCTGAGGCATCTACCTCGAGAATGTAGGGTAAAGCTGGATCTGGATGTTGAAGAAACGGAGCGGTCACGAACAGGCTCTTTAATTTATCAAAGGCTAACTGGGCCTCTGGCGACCAGCGGAAACGGATCTGCTGACGTGTTAGCTGGGTGATGGGTGTGACAATTGTTGAGAAGCCTTTTACGAATCTTCTGTAGAAGTTAGCGAAGCCCACAAATCGCTGAACTCCTTTCTTATCCGTGGGGGCTGGCCACTCCAAAATTGCCTTCACCTTCTGAGGATCCATCGAGACGCCCTCTGTTGAAATGATAAGCCCCAGAAACTGAATAGATCCTCTTTCAAATTCACACTTCTCCAGTTTCACGTAGAGCCCATGTTTCCTCAGGGTGGTTAGAACTTTTTTAACATGAATCCGATGAAGTTCTAGAGAGGGGGAGAAGATCAGGATGTCATCTAGGTAAACAATTAAGAAGTTATCCAGAAATTCACGGAAAATGTCATTTACCAGATGTTGGAAAGTGGCCGGGGCATTGCACAGCCCGAATGGCATGACCAAATATTTATAGTGGCCAAAACGGGTTCTAAATGCAGTTTTCCACTCATCCCCCTCTCGGATGCGGATAAGATTGTATGCCCCTCGGAGGTCTAGTTTAGTAAAGACTCGAGCATTCCGGAAGCGCTGGAACAATTCTGGAATTAGCGGGAGAGGGTAGCGGTTTTTAATGGTAACTTTGTTGAGTTCCCGGTAATCAACACAAGGTCTTAACGTACCGTCCTTCTTCTCCACAAAAAATATTCCAGCGCCAGCTGGGGAGGATGAGGGCCTGATGAACCCCTTTTTCAGATTCTCATCGACATAGGACCGGAGAGTTTCTAATTCCTTTTCAGATAGGGGGAAGATCCTTCCAAAAGGGATCTCAGCCCCTGGGAGAAGCTCAATGGGGCAGTCGTAGGGCCTGTGAGGGGGTAGAACATCAGCTTTCTTTTTGTCGAAAACATCCTTAAAGTCCCGGTAAGCTGCAGGAATGTCTTCGGAGGAATCTGAGGCCGGCTGGACGGCTAGGCAAGTGGCAGGAGCTTGGGATTCAGAAGGGAAGCAATGATCCAGGCAGTATTTGGATGAGAAGGAAATCCTCTTCTTAATCCAATCAATCTGTGGATTGTGGGCTTGGAGCCATGGTAGGCCTAGGATGACCGGGAATAAGGGAGAGGACAGGACATCAAAGCGGAGGAGCTCTTGATGACCCGAGTCCGTGGTAGTAAGGACCGGGTAGGTCTCCCTGGTCACGGGTCCGGAACTAGGCAGGGATCCGTCGGCCAGGAAAACTTGAAGCTGTTGCTCCTTGGCTTGCAGGGGTACCCCTAGCTTCGCAGCTAGTGTACAATCCAGGAAGCAACTGCAAGCTCCGGAATCAATAATTGCCGTGAGCTGGATCCTCTCTTCTGCTACCTGTAGGGAGACAGGAAGGATAAGGTGAGCAGGGGATGGCTCAGAGACCTGACAGTTCGGGACAGACCGTGAACAGCACTTACTAGGCCTCACAGGGCAATTGCGGAGGAAGTGGCCAGAAGCTCCGCAGTATAGACAGAGGTTCGCCTGGCGACGGCGTTGTCTCTCTTCGGGGGTCAAGGAGGAACGAATGAGCCCAATTTGCATAGGTTCCCCGCCTGCCGGGGCATTGACAGCTGGTCCTGGTAGAGGAGAGGCCATAAATGGGACCTTTGGCATGACCCACGTGGCTCGAGACCCTTGAAGGCGTTCTGAGCGTCGCTCCCGCAGACGCCTATCCATTTGGATGGCAAGAGCGATTAGATCCTCTAAGGATGCAGGTGTTTCTACCCGAGCCAGCTAGTCTTTTAAAGCTTCCGAGAGGCCATGACGGTACTGGTATTTTAATGCTGCCTCGTTCCAGTCCGTGTCGGCTGCCCATCTACGGAAGTCTACCGTATAGTGCTCGGCCGGGCGTTTGTTTTGCTGGAGGGCATGCAGGGCCGATTCTGCTGTGACCGTACGCTGGGGATCCTCGTATAATTGGGCCATAGCCTCAAAGAAAGAGTTTGTGGAATTCAGGATTGGACTCTTCTGTTCCAAGAGATTGTGTGCCCAAGTCTGAGGTTCTTCGGCCAGTAGGGAAATTATGAATCCCACCTTGACGGACTCAGAGGAAAAGGTCCTAGGTTGAAGGGCTAGGTATAATAAACAAGCATTCTTGAAGGCCCTGAATTTCCTACGCTCCCCACGGAAGCGTTCCGGCGTGGGCACCCGTGGTTCCGGGGGCGGAGCTGAAGCCGAATGGCCGGAGCTAGCTTGGTCCGGTTGGGCCGGAGCCGGCAGCGAGCTAGTGGATGGCTGATTCGGATCAGGTGGAGGAGAAGGGCCGGCCATGTTGAGTACTCGACCCTCTAGCTGGAAGTACTAATCTTGTAGCCTTTGCACAGCTTGGGTCAGGGCTGAAACCTGCTGGCATAGGGCCTCGAGCTGGGAAGCACCTCTGTCGGCCTCTGACATGGCTGGTTTATGCTGTCAGTTACCTTGGTGGAGGCCGAAGTGCTGAGAGGGCTTCCCTTGCAGCTCGGTGCGGATCACCCCTGGTGGTGAAACAGGAGATGACACGTCCCAAGGAGCACTGGATGCGGATGGATCCCGGATGGATGGATGGATGGATGGTGATAGGACCGCTTCCAGGAGATCTATGGATGCTCAGAGAAAAGAGACAAGGTTAATGCCAGGCCGGGGGTCATACACAGTGAATCAGTCCGAGGAAATGGAGGTACAGAGGGGTAAGACAAGGAGAGAATCCGTGGAATCCAGGCCGATGTAGGTACACAGAATATCCAGCAGAGGTATGGTTCAGGCAAAGAGTCGTCAGGCAAGCCGAGGTCAAACAAGGAGAAGTGCAGATGGGTCAAGGTGCAAGCCGGGTCAAAAGCAGGAACGCAGATAAACAAACAGGACACAGGTACTAGAGCTGATGATAAACCAGCACTGAAGCACAGCCAGAGAGTGCTTTATATAGGGCCAGGGCTGGGGAGATGGGCGTGGTGACACACCTGATCTGCCTCCAGCGTTCTATTGTTGCTGAATGGCAATTCCTTTCCTGACAAAGTCATTACAGGTTGAGATCAAGTGGAAGAGTAGTCGAGGAACAAGCCAAGGGTCAGTAACAAGTGTAAGTGGAGATAAGCACAGTTGCGGGTACACAAAGGAGCAAGATATCGGCTGGAGAGGGCACAATAATCTGACAAACACGAATTCCAAAGGCATGGCTTAAATAAGAAGTTCATGGGAGAAAAGAAAAGTTCAAGGTTCACCAAAAACTGGACTCAAGGCAAGATTGTTCTAAACGTTCAGAGAGGGAGATGTCCAGCACCTGAGGTGGCTCAGAAGAATAGCTACTACTGGATTCAGCAGAGCTAATGGGTTTAGATCCTGGCCCTGACAGGATAGTATTCCACCAAGTATAGCGAGCTAATAAATTGTAAAATGTAATCTCCACACAAAGCGTACCAGTGCCCACTACACTGGGATTGTCTCTTATTTTGTCATATTGTTGCATATTTAACCTGTGATAAGAAATGTGTAAATTCACTAGATACCATCTGATCTGTCAACCTGAAAGTACAATAAGCTATGTGTGTCCATTAAAGATAGGGGGCATGGCTACATTTTGCAACTGTGGGTTAATTAGTAAGTGCAGGACATAATTCCATGCAGCGCTGGGTACTGAATATTATATTTAGCTACTGAACAAGATAAGCGCTGCTGTGTAGCGCAATGCATACAGAACAGGAACAGATGCCCAGAATCACATCCAGCGCACAGTGCATGAAAAGTAATTACAGCAGCATTGTACATGTAAAACAAGAGAATATAAAAACTACATGTAACTGTCACATGTAGGCATAGGCTTCAGGTTAAGGGCCACCATGAATCTGACCTAAACCCAAGTTGTTTTCAGTTTAGGAAATGGTAAACTAACGTAATAGCAACCGATTACCAAAAATGCATTTCCTTCCCTTTGAGCTAAAGTCTTTTATTTTAAATATTTTTGAAATAACAGTGGGTACAAGGATGGGTTAACGTTTTATTGTGTAATCTGTTTTGAAATTGTATTAAACATTTGAGAGCAGAATGGTACTGTGAAAAAAGAAGGTTACAAACAATACTATTATACTGTTGTGTCATTGACCAATTTGTATAAAGTTGAGGACATTACATTTTATTTTGTAAGAGTACACTATCCTGTAGATTTTAGATTTGTTTGTGGCTACTTTGGCTATTGCATTCAGGAATATTACTGCTGGATAGAAAATAAAATGTCACAGACACAACTATATAAATAATCTTCTTCTTTAAGTCTTAATTAATCAAATTGGGGTGCTGCTAATGTAGATTGGGGTGCTGCTAATGAATTTAAGCCAAGAAAACATGTGAATGTTAAATAAAATCACTTACACATCTAAAATATGTGATGTCAAAACACAATGTTGCTGACGCTGCATGTGAGAATCTGTAACACCATGTAACGCTCTTGCGTTTTTTGTTAGTGAATGGATTTGCAGCTGCAGAATTATTACACTCAGTAGTCATGTAGAGATGTGTTGAACAAACATATCCAACTCTCAGGACTCATCACCGTGCACAGCCTGCTTTATGCAAATATACATACACTCAATATGATGTTCCTGGAGTGATAGGATGTATATGATAGTATAGAGGTGAGAGACAGGCATTAGAAATGGTGAGCACTCAGTAGTAATATTCAGGAGAGTGGTAGGTGATGATAGGGAGTATGCAGATAGGTTTAGCAATCATGTATAGTAACAGGTGGTAGGGGACAGCAGATGAAGTATACAAGAGAGAGTAACCTAGTGCAATGATGTAGATGATGGTAGGCTCAAGAGCTAGCAATCTATGAAGTTATGCAGATGATAGAAATAGTGCTTACATAGTAACAGTCCTTTAGTATGCAGAGGTAGATAGTGTAAGTTAGTTAGGAAGAAATCCCCTGTGGGGTACTTATCACTAGTTGGGTTAGTAGTAGCAAGGTCCAGTAGCAAGAGAGTGATCCGGTAGCGAGATACGGGATCGGTAGCGAGGTTCCGGTTTTGTTCAGGCAAAGGAATAGCTAGAAGCTCCGGCAGCATAGGACAAGACTGGTCAAGCATGCGGTTTGAACGAGCAATGAGTGAGAGAAAACCGGCGATTGAAATAGCCGCTCATAGCGGCGCTCGGCGATGATGTCATCGTTCTTAAAGGTGTATGCGTTCCACCTAGTTAACAAGGTGGGACGCAATATTAAGGTAGAAATGGGAAATAAGGGTACCAAAGGTACCAGAATCTTACACACCACAGCTTAAAGGCATTTCGAAAGCATCTAATTGAAAGTTTAAGTGTTTTTCCTATGTTTCCTTTGATGTTCTCTAGTCACATTGGTAATATACTAAAAACATTCAAACATGTGGCACTTATGAATATATTTAGAAAAATATAAAGGTTAGTCAAGAGTTTCAATTTCTAAGCATAGTTTCACTATCCCAATGAGGAATGTGCCCTAATCTTAGTTTTGTTTTGCCACTAGGGGATTTTGCTTCCTCTAGTGATTTCTGCTCTTCCACTATCCACCTCTTCCAATGCAACCCCCTGATCAGTCCCCCCATTTGCAGTGTAAGCAGGAAAAGGGGTGAGTTTGATGCATGGAGGGAGCTTTCTTATCCACGTCCATGCGGGCTGCTAACATCTCTGTAGCTGATGTAGCTGTTCACCCTACACTTCTACCCACCCTCCGCAATGTCAGCCAGCCTCCCACCACTATCATCCAACTCGCCTTGCAATGTTAGCCAGCCCCTCGCCACTATCACCCACACCTGTTTCCTCTTGCAATGTCAGCCAGCTCCCCTTACCACTTTCACCCCAACCCACCATCCTATGATTTCAGACATCTCCACCAACTATTGCCCAATACATCTCAGCACTCAGCAACTCTATATGATGGTATATTGTAGTCAAATATAATAAAGAATGGTATCGCTTAACAAACACAGTACACATACAGTATGTATATATGTTGTACAGCAACCAATGGTGTGATAGCATTTTTAATGTTTCAAGCAGATATAACGGGAAATTATATATATATATATATATATATATATATATATATATATATATATATATATATATATATATATATATATATATATATACAGTATCTCACAAAAGGGACACCCCTCACATTTTTTAAAATATTTTATTATACCTTTTCATGTGACAACACTGAAGAAATTACACTTTGCTACAATGTAAAGTAGTGAGTGTACAGCTTGAATAACAGTGTAAATTTGCTATCCCCTCAAAATAACTCAACACACAGCCATTAATGTCTAAACTGCTGGCAACGAAAGTGAGTACACCCCTAAGTCAAAATGTCAAAATTAGGCCCAATTTGCCATTTTCCCTCTCTGGTGTCATGTGACTCCTTTGTGTTACAAGGTCTCAGGTGTGAATGGGGAGCAGGTGTGTTAAATTTGGTGTTATCGCTCGCACTCTTTCATACTGGTCAATGGAAGTTCAACATGGCACCTCATGGAAAAAAACTCTGAGGATCTGAAAAAAAGATTTGTTGCTCTACATAAAGATGGCCTAGACTATAAGAAGATTGCCAAGACCCTGAAAACTATACAGCGGTTTACCAAGACAGGTTCCACTCAGAACAGGCCTCACCATGGTTGACCAAAGAAGTTGAGTGCACGTGTTCAGCGTCATATCCGGAGGTTGTCTTTAGGAAATAGACGTATGAGTGCTGCCAGCATTGCTGCAGAGGTTGAAGGGGTGGGGGGGTCAGCCTGTCACTGCTAGGACCATATGCCACACACTGCATCAAATTGGTCTGCATGGCTGTCGTCCCAGAAGGAAGCCTCTTCTAAAGATGATGTACAAGAAAGCCCGCAAACAGTTTACTGAAGACAAGCAGATTACTGGATTACTGGAACCATGTCCTGTGGTCTGATGAGACCAAGATAAACTTATTTGGTTCAGATGGTGTCAAGCGTGTGTTGCGGCAACCAGGTGAGGAGTACAAAGACAAGTGTGTCTTGCCTACAGTTAAGCATGGTGGGGGGAGTGTCATGGTCTGGGGCTGCATAAGTGCTGCCGGCACTAGGGGGGGCTACAGGTCATTGAGGGAACCATGAATGCCAACATTTACTGTGACATACTGAAGCAGATCATGATTCCCTCCCTTTGGAGACTGGGCCGCAGGGCAGTCTTCCAACATGATAACGACCCCAAACAAACCTCCAAGATGACCACTGCCTTGCTAAAGAAGCTAAAGGTAAAGGTGATGGACTGGCCAAGCATGTCTCTAGACCTAAACCCTATTGAGCATCTGTAGGGCATCCTCAAATGGAAGGTGGAGGAGCGCAAGGTCTCTAACATCCACCAGCTCTGTGATGTCATCATGCAGGAGTGGAAGAGGACTCCAGTGGCAACCTGTGAAGCTCTGGTGAACTCCATGCCCAAGAGGGTTAAGGCAGTGCTTGAAAATAATGGTGGCCACACACAAAATATTGACACTTTTGTGCCCAATTTTGACTTTTTCATTTAGGGGTGTAGTCACGGTTTAGACATTAATGGCTGTGTGTTGAGTTATTTTGAGGGAAAAGCAAATTTACACTGTTATACAAGTTGTACACTCACTACATTACATTGTAGCAAAGTGTCATTTCTTCAGTGTTGTCACATGAAAATATAGGGCTGTACTCACTTTTGTTGCTAACGGTTTAGACATTAATGGCTGTGTGTTGAGTTATTTTGAGGGAACAGCAAATTTACACTGTTATACAAGTTGTACACTAACTACTTTACATTGTAGCAAAGTGTAATTTCTTCAGTGTTGTCACAAGAAAATATATAATAAAATATTTACAAAATGTGAGGGGTGTACTCGCTCTGTGAGATACTGTATCTATCTATCTATCTATCTATCTATCTATCTATCTATCTATCTATCTATCTATCTATCTATCTATCTATCTATCTATCTATAACATGTATACAGTATATACACATTTACATGACAAAGCATGTTGCATAATGTATAATGATTGTTTTTTAATATTGTACATTTTTTTTTTTTTTAATTTACCACTGTTCACTTTATTCTACTCAAACTAAAAAAATCTTAGGGAGAAAATTTACTGCTCAAAATGTAATATTACAAAATGTTTTTACTATGAAATATAATAAATAAAACATATAAAAGTATATATATTCCTTTAAGCAGTATAATTATATAAAGTTGCCAATAAAGCAGATATTACATCATTTTTGTCTTATATTCATAATATTACTTTGGCTTAATAATTATAAACCTTAAATATTATCAATATGGCACAGCACAGTACAATGATATCAAGCCCAAGCTCTAAATTACATTTCTAGAACCTCTGCATTCCATTTTCCACATTTACAAAGCCTATCTCCACTTATCTAGACTATTATAGGGGAGATTGTGAAAAGGATGCCTTCAGGGACATTATTATAGTGTAATGTCTGGCTTCTGCTTGTTTGTTCTTTAATAAAGGAGCATTTATTAATGCTTTCCATTCATTTTACATTACTAATAAGAGATTGGATATTTTTCATGTTTTAAAATTGCTCCTTTTTTTTTTTTGGTTTAATTAAAAAAAATGTCTTTTCCATTGAAAGGCTAACAACTAAGATGTATTAGCTTTAGAATCTGCATATCCTTTTTTTTCTTTTTTTTTTTTTAATAATGTAAGCAATTCTTTCTGTGCCCTTTCCCTCTTTATTTTGTGCTGCAATCAATATGAATACAACTGTTGTGTCTATTCTACAGCATATTTGCCAGCATAGCATGTTGCATAATGTATAATGATTGTTTTTTAATATTGTACATTATTTTTTATTTTTTTTTAATTTACCACCGTTCACTTTATTCTACTCAAATGAAAAAATTCTTAGGGAGAACATTTACTGCTCAAAATGTAATATTACAAAATGTTTTTTCTATGAAATATAATAAATAAAACATATAAAAGTATATATATTCCTTTAAGCAGTATAATTATATAAAGTTGCCAAGAAAGCAGATATTACATCATTTTTGTCTTATATTCATAATATTACTTTGGCTTAATAATTATAAACCTTAAATATTATCAATATGGCACAGCACAGTACAATGATATCAAGCCCAAGCTCTACATTATATTTTTAGAACCTCTGCATTCCATTTTCCACATTTACAAAGCCTATCTCCACTTATCTAGACGATTATAGGGGAGATTGTGAAAAGGATGCCTTCAGTGACATTATTATAGTGTAATGTCTGGCTTCTTCTTGTTTATTCTTTAATAAAGAAGCATTTATTAATGCTTTCCATTCATTTTAACATTACTAATAAGAGATTGGATATTTTTTCATGTTTTAACATTGCTGCATTTCTTTTGGTTTAATTTAAAATGTTTTTTTTTTTTTTTCCATTTAAAGGCTAACAACTGAGATGTATTAGCTTTCAAATCTGCATATCCTTGTTTTTTAATAATGTAAAAAATTCTTTCTATGCCCCTTCCCCTCTTTATTTTCTGCTGCAATCAATATGAATACAACTGTTGCGTCTATTTGCCAGCATATTTCTAAAGCATGTTTATTACCTGTGATTGTCTTCACATAATTAAAAGGGAGAATGTATCACATTGTTACTTGGTGAGTATTATTAATAGTGGTTACGGCAGCAGTGAACTAATTAGCGTACTTAATAATGATTTGGCTGGCCTCCCAAGTCTGTGCACCACTTCCTTTTCATATATTAAAAATCTCAAAATGCTGGGATCTTTCAGGAGTCACCTAAATGTATTCCACATACATAGTATATCTCCTTAAAAAATGTTGTTTTATTGAAATACCCATGTGTTTAAAACCTTTTATTAAAAAAAAAAAAAAAAAAAAAAACGACTTTCCCAAGAAGGTCTATTAGTGCCTTAGCACATCCATAGATCACAGTACTTAGGTTTTTATGTTCCACATATTTTTGATTGAAAAACATTTTTAACAGTATACTCCAGACATTATGTTAGGTCATTTTAAATGTTTCATGCACATTAAGTTTTACCCCAGCCATCAAAACTTTACACATACTATCTTAAAGCGGAGTTCCACCCAAAAGTGGAACTACCGCTCTTTTGTTTCCTCCCCCCCTCCGGTGCCACATTTGGCACCTTTCAGGGAGGAGGGGGGAAAGGGGACCTGTTTTTGATTGGTACCCTTCCCCACTTCCGGGATACAGTGCCACGGCACCGTCCCTCAGAAGCTCGGCCCCTCCTCCCTCCTCAGCTGCCGAGCCAGTAGGAATGCATTGCGTGCTTTGCGCATGCGCAGTAGGGACCCGCCCATGAAGCCGCAAGGCTTCACTGCCGGGTTCCCTTAACGGCAATGGCGGCGGCAGCACGAAACATCGGCTGCGGTGTTGACATTGCTGGACTCCGGGACAGGTAAGTGCCCTAATATTAAAAGTCAGCAGCTACAGTATGTGTACAGTATGTGTAGCTGCTGACTTTTCATTTTTGGAGGGGGAGGCGAAACTCCGCTTTAATCTCCCATCCTGATTGTAGTAATGGAGCCCTTGCAAGTTTGACATGTTTCCCGAGTCTGATGCCTTTCTTCATCAGGAACTGTGAAAACTACATTTGTTTTGAAAAAAGTGAATATCACAGTTACAACCATATACATATCTAAAATTCATATTAAGTATTACAAAAGTATTTCTTACTGTATATCACTTACTGGATGACTGGTCAATGGCAAATGTTTAGGGAATCCAATTTTCCTGTATTGCTGAGGAAAAAGCACAGTAGGAGATAAAAACAGGGGGACTCAGCTACCTTCAGGACCTGACACAAATAAGCAGGTTTTGGGGGTCCAAGACAGATAGATTTACTGTATATAAATTTAGAGTAAATTTATAAACAGATACAGAATTTAAATATAAATATACACACTATATTACCAAAAGTATTTGGACCCCCGCCTTTACACACACATGAACTTTAATGGCATCCCAGTCTTAGTCTGTAGGGTTCAATATTGAGTTAGCCCACCCTTTGCAGCTATAGCAGCTTCAACTCGTTTGGGAAGGCTGTCCACAAGGTTTAGGAGTCTGTCTATAGAAATTTTTGACCGTTCTTCCAGAAGCGCATTTGTGAGGTCAGGCACTGATGTTGGACAAGAAGGCTTGGCTCACAGTCTCTGCTCGAATTCATCCCAAAGGTGTTCTATCAGGTTGAGTTCAGGATTCTGTGCAGGCCAGTCAAGTAAAGTTCCTTCACCCCAAACTCGCTCATCTATGTCTTAATGGACCTTGCTTTGTGCACTGGTGCGCAGTCTTGTTGGAACAGGAAGGGGCCATCCCCAAACTGTTCCCACAAGGTTGGGAGCATGAAATTGTCCAAAATATCTTGGTATGCTGACGCCTTTGGAGTTCCCTTCACTGGAACTGAGGGACCAAGCCCAACCCTGGAAAAACAACCCCACACCATAATCCCCCCCTCCACCAAATGACTTAGACCAGTGCACAAAACATGGTCCATAAAGCGAATTTTGGGTGGAGGAACTTTACTTGACTGGCCTGCACCTCAACCCGAGGTGCAGGTCCTTATCACAACCCAATAGAACACCTTTGGGATGAATTAGACTGCAAACCAGGCCTTTTCTTCCACATCAGTGCCTGACCTCACAAATGCACTTTTGGAAGAATGGTCAAACAATCCCATAGACACACTCCTAAACCGTGTGGACAGCCTTCCCAGAAGAGCTGAAGCTGTTATAGCTGCAATGGGTGGGCCAACTCAATATTGAACCCTACGGACTAAAACTGGGATGCCATTAAAGTTCATGTGCGTGTAAAGGCAGGCGTCCCAATATATATATATATATACAGTATATATATAAATATATATATATATTTGAGGTTGGTGTATATTTGTATAAATACTGTACCAACCTCAAATCAATATGTAGATCCTCAGGTGCCAACCAAGGTTCCTTATTTGGGTGAACATGTGTATCTGAGTGGACTTTCCCTATCCTTGTGAGCAACCCAGGAGTGGTGTAATGCATGAAGAAAGGCTGGTTTTGGGTTGGAGACATTACTATATGCAGTCAAAGGACTGATTAAAAAAAAAAACAAATACAGCAAAAATAGCTAGTTGGAGTGCAGCTGATTTTTCCTTATTTTCAATGAAGAGTGGGGATTGACTGTAATGGCCAGCACCCATGTTGTCCATGTAAAGGAGAGGTCAGTCTTGAGTGGAGTTATGGATCTGTGTGTGTTTTTGTTCCATGTATGTTACATGTATTGTAAAATCTGCTTTAGAGCTACCAAAAACTATGCAGCACAAGGGCTTGCCATATAGGATGTAAATTAAAAAGGTTGCTTGGGTATGCCCTCACTGCTTAGGTATGCCCTTAGCTTTTGGTAAATCTAAGAGAGATTGTATGGAGACAATATAAAAGGATTAAAATGCATAGAGCCACCTTAAAGTGACTCTTTCAACCATGCATGTACCTCTTAGGATCTGCAATTATGACCCAAAGCCAAAGTTTCCAGATAGTGCCAAAGCTCGCCCATATCTTCCTGTTTCCTGCACATTATTGTAGCCAGTGAAGCAGCCCGTTATAGGCCAAAGGGGGGTTAGCAGGAGGTAACAACAAGCTCCAACTCTACCTAAAAGTAGTGATGCTTTGCTTGTCAGAATTGCCCAGGTTTGAGCTTTAAAGTGGCTGTCAACCCTTACATAGAGCTATAACAAATCCTCCCACATAAGTAGTACCTATTTATCTGCATCTTTCTCTTGGTCCAGAATTTATAAAGCTAGTCTGAGCTGTCAGAAAAAAGGGTGTGGATACCTGTTAGGAGGGAAGGGAAGCTGTCAATCAACTGGAGAGCCCTCCCTGTCACCTTTTTTCTCCTGGTGTCAGAAAAACTTGTCAGAAGAAATGAGACAGTGCTATTAATTGAGACAAGTATACAGTATAGAAGGATATGCTTTGTGTATATTTTATGTCTGAAATGTACAACCACCTAAACTGTAAAGTTTTACAGCATGCTGCTATGTTGTGTTTTTTATTTAACTGGCAGAATTGCCTTAGGAACAGCCCAGTGTTGGTTGATGTTCCTCAGCAGTTTCATGTTACATTGCATGTTAACCACTTGCCGACCAGTCACTGGGACTGTACTGCGGCAAAGTGGCTCGATTCCGTCCAGCGACGTAGACCTACATGTTTTTAGTCACAGCGGGAGTCGGGCCAGGGGAGGAGCGGCGGTGATCACCGCTGCTCTTCCCCGATCGTTGGGGAATCGAGTCTGGAGATCCGCCCGCTTGTGTAAACAAAGCGGGCGGATCTCCTAAGTGACATACAGTGACAGATTACAGGGTTCAGCATAGCTGAACATGCGATCTGTCCCTGTGTCACTCAGTCACCTCCCCCCACACACGTTAGTAAGCACCAGGCATACATTAACCCCTCCCTCTCCAATAAAATTAACCCCTTCCCTGCCAGTGTCCTTTTTACAGTAACAGTGCATATTTATAGCACTGATTACTGTAGAAATGTCACTGGTACCCCCAAAAGTGTCAAAAATGTCAGTCAAGGGTCCGATCTGTCCGCCGCAATGTCGCAGTCCCGCAAAAAAAATCGCAGATCGCCGCCATTACTCGTTAAAAAAAACCCACCAAAAATGACAGAAATCTTTCCCTTAGTTAATAAACGCAATAACTTTTGCGCAAACCAATCAAAATATGCTTATTGTGATTTTTTTTTACCAAACATAGGTAGCAGAAAACAAATTGGCCAAAAATGTAAAAATTTTGATTTTTACATTTTTTTTGGGGGGGAATTTCATATAAAAAAATGTGAAAAATATTGTTATTTTTCTAAAATTTACGCTCTTTTTTTGTTTATAGCGCAAAAAGTAAAAATCGCACAGGTGATCAAATACCACCAAAAAAAAGCTCTGGTTGTGGGAAAAAAAGGACGTAAATTTTGTTTGGGTACAGCGTCGCACGACCGCGCAATTGTCAGTTAAAGTCGCACAGCGCCGAATCGCAAAAAGTGGCCTGGACGTAAGACAGCAAAATCCTCCAGTGGTAAAGTGGTTAAGCTACAGGATAGAGTACTGATCAGATTTTATCAACAAGGATCATTTAATTTTATTGGGGACACTGTATGGCTGGGATGGGACCTCGGATTTAGAAGTTTTGCCCAATCTTTAGGCTTGAGTTCAGTTCTGAGTTCAGAATCCTGTCTATGGTGCAATGTACCCTGGAGTCAGTTCAGGTCCATTTACTCTGTGCTGAATGGAGGTCAGAGCAATGTAACAGGAAAGCTGAAGAACATCAATGTTCACTTATGAGAAGAAAAATTGCACCCCTGGGGGTCTGGAATTGGGCGTGCATCACCCTTCTCAACCATCTTATGAAATATTTAACTCTAGTCTACTAACAAATAGAAACTAAAGGTAAACAGTGGCACTAAATACATGATAAAAATAGCACAAAATAACACGCAGTGGTACGGAAGTGCATATAATCATATAAAGTCTGAAGTGAGCATATCCATAGCTGAAAATGTGCATATATCAGTCTGGGAAAAATCAAATGTTGTGAGTTGGGGAGTCTTCACACCACACCGTGTGCAAAACGTGTCACCGCTTCCCTATAGGATGTACACTTACCATCAATATTTACCTCACACTCTCATGCCTGCCAATAAGGATTCAGGGTTGTGAATAATCCAAAAACGATCTTCTATCTTACATAGTTACATAGTTACATAGTTAGTGAGGTTGAAAAAAAACATCAGTCCATCCAGTTCAACCTATGATGCGTGTGTGTGTGTTTGCTTTTAACCGTACATTGTATACCCCTGTATGTTGTGGTCTTTAAGGTGTCCATCTAATAGTTTTTTGAAACTATCAATGCTCCCTGCTGATACGACTGCTTGTGGAAGAGAATTCCACATCCTTACCGTTCTTACAGTGAAGAACCCCTTACGCACTTTAAGGTTGAACCGCCTTTCCTCAAGTTTTAGTGAGTGGCCACGTGTCTTATTGTATCTCCTTTCTCTGAATAGTTTGTTCCCTATGCTCGGGTCACCAGTACAGTATTTGTACATTGATATCATATCCCCCCTCAATCGTCTTTTCTCCAGAGAGAATAGGTTCAGTGCTTGTAGTCTTTCCTCATAGCTGATGTCCTCCATTCCCCTAATTATTTTTGTTGCCCTTCTCTGGACTTTCTCCAATTCCAGCACATCCTTCCTGAGGACCGGTGCCCAGAACTGGACAGCATACTCCAGATGTGGCCGGACCAGAGTCTTGTAGAGTGGGAGAATAATCTCTTTATTTCTGGAGTGAATCCCCTTTTTTATACATCCCAGTATTCTGTTGGCTTTGCTTGCAGCGGCTTGGCATTGCATGCCACTGCCAAGCTTGTTGTCTACCAGTACCCCCAAGTCCTTTTCCATCCAAGACTCACCCAGAGGTTCCCCCCCTAGTGAGTAGCTTGCTTTCTGGTTTCTGGCCCCCAAGTGCATTACTTTACATTTATCAACATTAAACCTCATCTGCCATGTAGTTGCCCACCCCGTTATTTTGTTCAGGTCTGCTTGCAAGGTTTCCACATCCTGCATAGAAGATATTGGCATGCCTAGTTTAGTATCATCTGCAAATACTGAGATTGTACTAGATATCCCCTCCTCTAGATCATTTATGAACAAATTAAACAGGATTGGTCCCAGGACAGAGGTGAGTATATACCTCCCGTGTATATAAAAAAAGAAAAGGATACTCCAATAGTGCATAAAATATGTTAATAAATTTGATAAAATGTGTTAATAAAAACATAAGTATACCAACAGGTATTGCACTCACATGTAGTAGATCAGTAAATCTCATTTGGTAAAGTGCTCAGAAGCTGGCATATCATGGCCGCCGCTGAACATAAAACTTCATGTCTCACCTGACCAATGTTTACTTCCCGCCGGAACGTCACTTTGGGTGCTGCGTGTTAAGTCACTTCCGGTTGACTTGCAGCCACGTCCCTTAACTTTCTATTTGTTGGTAGATTTGTTGTTTATTCATCACTGTGGCAAGTGGCAGCTATATTTGGTCTACTTTTATTGTTTTACTCACTTTGGCGCAGTGGCAGGATCAACTGTGTGGCGAGGTATTTGGTTTTAGATCCTGAGGAAATATTTAACTCTATCTACTCAATTCACTAAGCTATAGCTACTGTTTGCCATAACGAACGAGCAATGAGCACCAATGAAAGCTGAAAGTAGTAGTGTGTTAGTAGCAGTAGTGGCGTTATATGGACTAATAATTATTATTTTTATTTTTTTTACAAAACAGGGGTGCTTTTTTACAATCTGCAATTGTACAGTATAAACAAAACACAATGGACTAATACATTTAGATAGATTTTAAATGCAGTAAATGACTGAAAAAACTGAGTACTGTCCATGGTACTTTTTTTATTTACACTAAAGTCCAAATTTTCAGGATAAGCTTTCAGGGTGTACCCCCTTCTTCAAAGTCCAAGCAGTACAGCTTGGACTTTGAAGAAGGGGGTAAACCTTGAAATCTTGCCCTGAAAATGAGAATGCTAGTGCCAAAAAAAAAAATGTATCACGGACAATAATTTATTTATTTTTCGTTGGACGTGCATTAATAGGGCTACAATCACCTCAAGTAAATGACTAATCAATTAACCACTTGCCGACTGCCTGCGGCAGGTCAGCTCTATTGCACAAAATCACGTACCTGTACCTGATTTTGTGCAATAGCCACTAGATAACAACAGGGGGAGCCAATCAGTGGCTCTGGCGGGCGCGATTTTCACCAGCCACCCGCGATCACTCCCAAGAGAGGAAGAACGGCAGTCTGCCGATGTAAACAAGGCAGACCCCCGTTCTGTCAGGGATGAACACAGGGATCTTGTGCTCATGCTAAGCAATTCTACCAATTTCCCTTTTTAGAAAAACCCTCCAAATTATTCTCTAGGGCCTCTGCTCTAAAAAAATATATAATGTTTTGGGATTCTAAGTAATTTTCTAGCAAAATAAACTGATTGTTACATGTAGACAAAAAATGCCAAAAAAAGCTTGGTCTTCAAATGGCCTACCAAAGATTTATACATAAATGGAAAACAAATCTCCACCCCAATTTGGCTATACACGTAATAATAAACAATAGATTGCAAATGAGATCATTTCAAATAATCCTTCTCTCCGATAGCAAGTGACTTTACCCTTGCACTCTGTACTCGCGAGAACCTTATATGCCTTTGAAGTTCTGTATCTGACTTTCTGTGAGCTTTGTGACTTGTATTGTATATTATGTAGTGTTTCTTTTCATGCTATAACTAAAACCTGAATAAAAACTATTGATTTAAAAAAAAAAAAATATATATATATATATATATATATATATATATATATATATATATATTCCTTCTCTCAGAAGATCAGAAGAATAATTAGGTCAAATCTAATTTATTTATTTATTTATTAAGTAGAATGGATTATTCTTTTTCAAAGATGTTTACATCATGAATTGACTACGTAGTACATACAGTTCTAAAAAGATAAAATCTCTTTTATTGAAAATATAGTAAAATGAAATTATAATACCAGTACATGTATGGCTAATATTAAACAGGTGGTATGATTTATGATGCAATACAAAAAAATGACAGGAAATCATAGCTTAATTCATAAATTATCCCTTCTGCTAACCTTTTATCTTAGCTATCATAACCAAAGAATATTTCTATTTGCTGTTTTTGTTTAGTTTTTTTTTATAAAATGGTTGCTTTAACCTCTTTTTTTTCTGCTGCATCTGTAATTTTTCCCTGCAGTTTTTTTTTATGTTTTTTTTTTATGTTTTTTTTTTTTACCTCTTTTTTTCTCCTTTGCACCTCTGTGTAACTTATCCCCTGCAGCCTTTTTTTTATATAATGGTTGTTTTTACCTCTTTTTTCTCTGCTGCATCTCAGTGTCACTTCCCCACTACAGCCGCTTTGCAGCCACTTTCTATTTACATGCATGCAGTTCACCAATGGCTACATGGGTGGTGTGTGTGATGTGTGTGAAGTGTAAGCGGGAGCTTAATAAGGTACTGCTGTGTTGCCTGTGTAATTATCTTTTGGTTGGGTTGCATGTTCCATTAAAACAGCTGTGTTATTTGCACTTCTTAGTTATTGTTGCCCAGCAGAAGTGGTTCTATCTGAAAGATAAGGGTTAACACCGCTGGTCAGATTTTCCCTGGCTTTTTAGGAGGTACCACTCTCTGCTGGGAAAACCGATACAATGAAAACTACCTCTAGGCAAAAGGTTGTTGGTTGCTCTCTGCATGGGAAGGAAACAGTAGCAACAGTCAGGTCCATAAATATTGAGACATTGACACAATTCTAATCTTTTTGGCTCTATACACCAGTGGTCCTCAACTCCGGTCCTCAGGGCCCACTAACAGGCCAGATTTTAAGTATTACCTTGGGGAGATGCAGACTAGAGTACTGCAATCACTGAGCAGCAAATTATATCACCTGGGATGTATTTCAGTTATCTTGCAAATCTGGCCTGTTAGTGGGCCCTGTAGGCCAGGGTTGAGGACCACTGCTATACACCACCACAATGGATTTGAAATGAAATGAACAAGATGTCTTTTAACTGCAGACTTTCAAGTTTAATTTGAGGGTATTTACATCCAAATCAGGTGAACGGTGTAGGAAATACAAAAGTTTGTATATGTGCCTCCCACTTTTAAAGGGACCAATAGTAATGGGACAGATTAACAATCATAAATCAAACTTTCACTTTTTAATACTTGATTGCAAATCCTTTGCAGTCAATTACAGCCTGAAGTCTGGAACGCATAGACATCACCAAGACAATGGGTTTCATCCCTGGTGATGCTCTGCCAGGCCTCTGCTTGTTTTTGGGGCATTTTCCCTTCAGTTTTGTCTTCAGCAAGTGAAATGCATGCTCAATCGGGTTCAGGTCAGGTGATTGACTTGGCCATTGCATAACATTCCACTTCTTTCCCTTAAAAAAACTCTTTGGTTGCTTTTGCAGTATGCTTAGGGTCATTGTCCATCTGCACTGTGAAGCGCCGTCCAATGAGTTCTGAAGCATTTAGCTGAATATGAGCAGATAATATTGCGAACCACTTCAGAATTCACCTTGCTGCTTTTGTCAGCAGTCACATCATCAATAAATACAAGAGAACCAGTTCCATTGGCAGCCATACATGCCCACGTTATGACACTACCACCACCATGCTTCACTGATGAGGTGGTATGCTATGGATCATGAGCAGTTCCTTTCCTACTCCATACTCTTCTCTTCCCATCACTCTGGTACAAGTTGATCTTGGATTCATCTGTCCATAGGATGTTGTTCCAGAACTGTGAAGGCTTTTTTAGATGTTGTTTGGCAAACTGTTGACTTTGACACACATACACCTACCTCCTGGAGAGTGTTCTTGATCTGGCCAACTGTTGTGAAGGGTGTTTTCTTCACCAGGGAAAGAATTCTTCGGTCACCCACAACAGTTGTTTTCCGTGGTCTTCCGGGTCTTTTGGTGTTGCTGAGCTCACCGGTGCGTTCTTTCTTTTTTTTGTTTTTTTTCGCTCTTTCTTTTTAACTGCTTGCCGACCGCCGCAAGTAGATTTACTGCAGCGGTCAGCCCCTGCCAGGCAGAGTGACGTTAATTAACGTCACTAGCCTGGGAGGGTCTGGGGAGTGAGCGCGCGCCCGCGGAGGCGCGCTCCCGCTCCCGCGCGGTCACGCGCCCCCCCGCGCGTGTGACCAGCGGACCCGATGTCCGCCGGCCACTCGGCGATCGTCGGGGGAAGAGGGAGAATGTCAGGCAGCTTGTGTAAACAAGCTGCCTGTCATTCTCCTCGCTGTAAAGACACTGATTACACGGATCTAGTATGTAGATCCGTTGATCAGTGTCCTTACAGCTAGAGCCACAGCCAATCACAGTAAGAATCACGCCCCTAGGGACACACACAGCCCCTCCCTCCCAAATAAAGTTAACCCCTTCACTGCCAGTGTATTTTTACAGTAACAGTGCATATGTATAGCACTGATTACTGTAGAAATGTCACTGGTAACCCCAAAAGTGTCAAAAATGTCAGTCAAGGGTCCGATCTGTCCGCCGCAATGTCGCAGTACCGCAAAAAAAATCGCAGATCGCCGCCATTACGCGTTAAAAAAAAAACAACAAAAATGACAAAAATCTTTCCCTTTGTTAGTAAACGCGATAACTTTTGCGCAAACCAATCAAAATAGGCTTTTTGCGATTTTTTTTACCAAACATAGGTAGGATAAAACAAATTGGCCAAAAATGTTAAAAAATTTTGATTTTTACATTTTTTTTTTGGGGAATTTCATATAAAAAAATGTGAAAAATATTGCTATTTTTGCAAAATTGTCGCTCTTTTTTTGTTTATAGCGCGTGATCAAAAAATCGCACAGGTGATCAAATACCACCAAAAGAAAGCTCTGTTTGTGGGAAAAAAAGGACTTCAAATTCGTTTAGGTACAGCGTCGCACGACCGCGCAATTGTCCGTTAAAGTCACGCAGTGCCGAATCGCAAAATACCCCCTGGTCTTTTAGCAGGAAAATCCTCCGGGGCTTAAGTGGTTAAGGATGTTCCAAACAGTTGATTTGGCCACACCTAATGTTTTTGCTATCTCTCTGATGGGTTTGTTTTGTTTTTTTCAGCCTAATGATGGCTTGCTTCACTGATAGTGACAGCTCTTTGGATCTCATATTGAGAGTTGACAGCAACAGATTCCAAATGCAAATAGCACACTTGAACTAAACTCTGGATCTTTTATCTGCTCCTTGTAAATGGGATAATGAGGGAATAACTCGCACCTGGCCATGGAACAGCTGAGCAGCCAATTGTCCCATTACTTTTGGTCCCTTAAAAAGTGGGAGACACATATACAAACTGTTGTAATTCCTACACCTTTCACCTGATTTGGATGTAAATACCATCAAATTAAAGTCTGCATTAAAAGCACATCTTGTTTGTTTCATTTCAAATCCAATGTGGTGGTGTATAGGGCCAAACTATTAGAATTGTGTCAATGTCCCTATATTTATGGACCTGACTGTAAGTTAAGATGTAATTGCCACTTTACTGCTTAACCACCTCTTGTGTAAGCCCAGTCAGGTTTCCAAGGGATATGGACTTATGCTGCTGAAACAAATGGACTAAAATACATTTTCACCTGTTTAAGGTATACTATCTCATGGGGCAAATTGGAACACCAGGGGCACAACTAAAAGGACACATAGAAGACTCAGGAATGTGTATGAAACAATGTGAATTTTGTCAATGAAAATATATTGGTTATAATTTTCGGCAGCGGCAAGTTTCCAGTGACGAAAACAAAATGAAAATTACCCCAAATTTTTATCAATTAATGAAAACTGTGACCAAAATTAAGTTCAGTTTTCATCAACCAACAAAAAGGGAATGTGAGGGAGGGTCATTTACCCAACTGAACTTCTGGTTTCCTCGGAAATCCGCTAATTAATAAATAAATAATGTATAAATCTTTCCCCTAGTTTGAAGACGCGATAACGTTTGCGCAAAGCAATCAAAATACGCTTATTGGGAATTTTTTTACCAAAAATATGTAGCAGAATACAAATTGTCCTAAAAGGATGAAAAAAAAAATTTCTAAATTTTATTTTGTATAGCAGAAAGTGAAAAATATTGAAATATTGTTTTTTTTTTCAGAATTGTTGCTATTTATTTGGCGCAAAAAATAAAAATCGCACAGGTGATCAAATACCACCAAAAGAAAGCCCTATTTGTGGGGAAAAAAAAGGACATCAATGTTATTTAGGTACACGACCATGCAATTGCCCATTAAAATAATGAAGTGCCGAATCGCAAAAAATGGTCTGGTCATTAAGGGGGCAAAACCTTCCGGTCCAGAAGTGGTTAAAACCTTAAATAATAACATGTTGTTAGATTTGTTTTTTTTACTCCAGGAGTACATAATGAGTTTGTAAATTCTAGAGACATGCTTAAATAATGCATTACAGCTTAACTACACCCATTCAATTTTAGTAGACTAAAATAATTTTAGTCGACTAAAATCATTTTAGTTGACTAAAATGTAGAATATTTTAGTCAATTAAAATGTACTGCAGATTTTAGTTGACTAAAATACAACTAAAACTAAAACAATTCAGATTACTAAAATATGACTAAAACTAAAATGCCATTTTAGTCAGAAGACTATGACTAAAACTAAATTTGAAATTTGATGTCAAAATTAACACTGTTATGAAAGATGTCTTTCAGAACTGTTTATCTGTTATGTTTTAACTACTTCAGTAAAATCATTTTGTTGTTTCTTAAATTGCTTGGTAACTAAAAGGTTGCATGCATTATGTTTCCAAAGAACAGGGCTTGCCATGGGGATGCGAGGAGTTTGAGAAGATGAAATATTTTTCCATTGCTAATGACTACAGTACTAATGTGTGCGGTTATCCAGTTGGGAAGAAGGTGACATGGTAAGGGTGTGGGAAGCACTGGTAGTGAAAGAGCTTGGTGTAAAGTGATAGGTTACTGGGTTTGTGGAGCCCGGTACCTAGCCTGGACATTATGGAGGATATAGTGAGGCCTTGGGAGAACAATAAGCATGGGATATATACAAGTTCATAGTAGTCCAGTGAAACATGAATCAATGTCACTGGTAGTGAGGTGACAGGTTACTGGTTTGGTCGAGTCTGGTCCAAGCTCTGTGGTACTGGCTCAGAAATGCTGCACAATTTAAGTGAGAGAAGTGTTCTGAAGCACATTGAGGGACCTTGTCTGTAGTGGACATGGTGAAGTGTTCCAAAGTTAGCTATGGTCTACAAAGAGTTAACTGTGTTCTCGTGGAAGAGCCTCACTTTCCAGTGCCACCTTAACTATGTATCAGTGTGAAAGTCGGCCTCAGCCTGCCTCTGGGGGCACTAGCGAGAGCTCGCTCCGGGTCCCGCACTTGGCACAGTAAGCCCTGCCCATAAGTTTGACATCAATTTAAGAGGCTTCTGATGTCATTTAGAATTCATTGACAGATACATTTGACCTGCAGTTGAACACCTACTAACCTGAACTAAACCTCCTTTAAAGCATAACTCCACTTTTGTTGAGAAAAAACATTCCCCTCTGGGTGATCTCTGAACATTATAAGGATTTTAACAAACTTTGTTGCAGATTCCTACCTTTTGTTATTCTGAAGAAATCGCTGTTTGTTCCTCTGTTCCTCTGTGCTGAGTGGGTCTAGTGGGAGTGGTTTCCTAATTATCTGTCAGCTATGGCAGCTGCAGGGCTCTAATGAGGCAATCTGCTGGGCCTGCATCCCTTTAGACGTGTTCCTATTGGGAGTATCTCACCAAAAGTGACATTTTTATTGCAGGGGATGCCAGAAATCTGACTTGTATCTTAGGCAGACTTCTGGGAAAATTGGTGAGCCAATCACACAAGCAGGAAATTATGTTTCTGGGGTGTGGTCAGTACACATTCTGTGTACAGAACAGCTCCTGGTAGCCATATTGCTTTGCATTTTCAGAAAATGACAATAGCAGCAGATTGAAAAGGAAAGGTAATTTTTAATAACATTCAATTGCAATATGATTTGTGTCACAATTATATACGTTATATTGTTTTTTTTATTTATTTGCTATTTTTTTTCCCCACAAAAGTGGAGTTACCCTTTAAGTGGGCTTTACATCTACATAGATTTGTATGGTAATGCAAAAAATGTTTGAAGCTAACAACAGCCCAACAATGAAAGCCTTAATCTTGTGCTTTTGCCACAGTTACAAGCCCTTCAATGATTGCCAGGCAGTTTGAATTAGATATGCACCTGATTCTGATGGTAAATTGATTGATAAATATCCTTGATAGTATTTTTGCCAGGTGGCTAAAATGATTTCAGTTAAGCAAGAATATGGAAGGAACTATGAATAGACTATGCCAATATGTAACACATAAAAATATGGGTCATCATGGAAGTGATTGTAATTTTGTTTGTGATCATCTCCAATTGTGTATTTCTGTCTCTGCATGATAAACAGCAAGGACACGCTGGCTTTTTACTGTGACCGATGAGCTTTGGATGACACATACTATGACATGCAGCATTTGGTAGAAGGATCACCATGCCTCAAGCAGCATTCATGATGATTTTTAGACATCTATAGTTCAAAATAAAAGTCACGAGATGCACAAAGAGCCCAGACTGCAATCATGGAAAAAATAAACAAAAAGCTGTTAATGTAAAATAGATATGATGCAGGCTTAGCTGCAATTACTGCCTCGTTTTATGGTTACTGCTGCCTAAAGGGGCCCTGTTCCAGATTGAGTTCTTTGAGACAGCAGTTTACAAAGCATTAACATATTGGTGCCCAACATTCCATTAAAGTCAAGTTTACTGATTGCTCTTTTTGCCTGAAACATTGCCTGAAAATGTTAGGTTTGCGGCACTTTTTTATATAAATGTTAAAATACAACCTTCATAGATTATGCAAAGGCTGCCTAGGGGAAAATAAAATCTCTGAATCCAGATGGTCTCTTCGATACAAATCCACAAAGAGATGGGGATGGGAAAGGAACGTTGCCCATAATATGCACGGCACAATGCATTTGTTCATTCCAACATGTGACTGAGTTAACAATTATAGCTAAGTTCTTTCAATGGAAAATAGTCAATGGCATATTTTGTATGTTGATAAATAATCAAGGTATATAATCTTGATGGGTTCTTATTGACATTAAATGCTTGACTAAATTTCACTTGGAATCAATTATACACATTTTATATTTTAAGAATAATTATACTCTGGCTGTCACTGTCTCCGAAGGTTTCACAAAGGAAGATAAAGTGGATTATTTACCTTACATTTGGAGATCATTGTGTTGCCATCATGCCATCTAGACTGCTAAAGCACCAGTAGAGGGGGCTTTTGGGAGATTGGCTTCTCATTTAACTTAAAGGGTAATTCCACTTTCATGGGGAAAATAATAGCAAATAAAGAAAAAAAAACAATATAGCATACACAATTGTGACACAAATCATATTGTAATTGAATATTATTAAAAATGACCTTTGCTTTTCAATCCGCAGCTATTGTAATTTTCTGGAAATGCAATTCAATATGGCTACCTGGAGCTGTTCTGTACAAAGAATGTGTACTGACCACACGCCAGAAACACTATTTCCTGCTTCTGTGATTGGCTAACCAATTTTCCCAGAAGTCTGCCTAGGATACGAGTCAGAGTTCTGGCATCCCTGCAACAAAAATGCAATTTTTTGTGAGATACTCCCAATAGGAACACATCTAAAGGGATGCAGGCCCGCTATATTGGGTGCGATTCCCAAGACCTTAGAAGTAGGTTTTAGCCTTCATCCCATGAAGAATTTGGAAGGGGGTTTTGGTACCTCAAGCCAGTGGTTTGGGACTTTACGGGCTAGTATAACATGTAGATTGGTTTGAAAAAGGAGGGTTTTATTTAAAAAAAAGATTGATAATACACTGATACAATAATCATAGAAAGTGTGGGTTATAGACCCATTAGTGTTGGTGAAAATAACCCACACTTTCTATGATTATTGTATCAGTGTATTATCAATGTTTTTTTAAATAAAACCCTCCTTTTCCAAACCAATCTACATGTTATACTAGCCCGTAAAGTCCCAAACCACTGGCTTGAGGTACCAAAACCCCCTTCTAAAGGGATGCAGGCCCAGCAGCTTTCCTCATTTGAGTCCTGCAGCTGCCACAGCTGATAGATAATTATGAAACCACTCCCATTTGACACACTCAGCAAAGAAGCACAGAGGAACAAACAATTATTTCTTCAGAATAACATAAGGTAGGAATCAGCAACAAAGTTTGTTAAAATCCTTGCATCGTACATAGATCCTCCAGAGGGGGAATTCTTTTTTTTCTCAACAAGAGTGGAGTTACGCTTTAAAGAGGTTGTAAACATTACATATACCTAGTGAAGTGACTAATCTCAGGTGATACACAGAGATGAAACAAATCCTTCTACATAAGTTATACATTTTTTATTTGCAGCCATTTTTACTTTACCTTGCCCCTGATTGGAGGGAAGGGACACAACACCCCCTCAAAGTACAGCTGAGGCTGTCAAATACAGACTTTGTGCTTTTTCTCCTCCCTCATCAGCAATTATCCTTTGGATTTGGGAACAGCTGACAGAATTGATTCATACAGATAACAGAGGAACAAGGCAACAGAGAGAAATCACACCCAATGCTTTGGACAGCGACAAGTACATGGGATAGAAGGATGTGCTTTGTTCATATTTCATGTCTGAGGTTTACAACCATTTTGAAGCAGAGTTCCTCTGACATTAGTACTTTTATACATGAAGACCAGTGTAAGTACAATTACTGTAAAAATAAATGTAGCTCTTTATGAAAACCTACAGCATTAATTCCCCCATCACTTTTCTCAGTTATATGCTCAAACTACCTGTGTGCAATGGATTTTACTTATTATAGCCATTTGACTTCACCTGACACACAGAGACAGGTAAAACATATATGGATCCAAGATAATAGATCTAATGAGAAAACCTTAATTTTTTGTCAGTAAAACCTTTGAGTTGGCAAGGGAAACAATTGACAACAGGCAGAACAGATGGTAAAACAGTATAAGTCCCCAGACAGACTGACGGTTGGGTTAGGTGCAGACAGGGTTCAGATTGCAAATAGGTAAATGGGGAGATGAGGGAGGTAACAGGGCAATGATAAAGACATACACAGAAAAGATGGGTACAAACACAGTTCAAACACTGCACAGAAATATTTTAAGTAATGAACAGTTAGAAAGGAATTATAAACAGGCACACCTCTAGACAAAAAGCTTTGATCAGGTGCAAATTTAAGTTTTAGGTCCTGGCCTCACTTTAAAGTCCACTAATGAGGTCAGGTATAGCAGAAACCTGAGCTGCAGTGCTGGGTAATGGGCAACAGATAGAAAAGGTTCAAGGCTGATTAGATAGGTAAAAAGAGCATAGACATGAACTCCTCAGCGTTTGTTCCCTTACTGTCCATTCACAATTTGAGGCAGGTCCATGACCAAGATTTATTATTTTGAATGTGGTGAGGTCAGTGACCGGTTGATGCTGTCTGGCACTTGAAAATAAATCTGAAGAATGGTTTAACAGAATAACAAATACATTGTCAGAGTAAACCAATTCAGGCATATGTATTACAATGGAATATTTAACTTCTTACCTATAGTTCATGCTTAAGCTTTTCCCATGAGACAAACTTTAGCTTTCACTTCAAAAAGGTCTTACATCAAAATGGACATAGTCATAGAAACTAAGCTATTCTTTTTTTAAAAAAAAAAATAGGCTTAATTAATTGCACACACCTAAATCTTGGAGGGAACTCTATCAAGCAACTGACAATGTAATCCGCTTTGCAACTAGTAGAGAGGGATTTATGGCTTTGGCAGCCATAGAAATTGCAATGCCAATATATTTGATGATTAAAAAGTGTTGCCAAATGCGGATGCCAGCACTGAGCCCTACAAAGTTTCATTTTTCTCAGAGACATCGACTATGCTAATGTACTACTCATGTACTTGTTAAATAGCATGCTTGTTTTAAACAAAATATCGAGCTATCAAACAAGCTAAAGAGGCAATTTGTTGAGTAAAAGTACAAATAGTGCAGACTGAATGTTTCTAGGAGCTTTTTATCAAATTACATTTTAAGGGGCCATGAAAAAAATGTCATGGCAAAGCTGAGAACAAAATGTTAATGATGTAGGGCAATCTAAAATATATATCTGTCAATTAAATAGAGAAATAACAGTCTACAATGATTAATGTGGCAATTCATATAGTCTAATAAAAGACAACTTTGGATCCAACCTATGTTTTGCTTGTATAATGACTGTGCCATCAACAGAGCATTATGTTCAACTAAACTGTGTACCTGCCAATACTTCCTCAGGGATTTTATTTTCATTGGTACGCAGATGCCACTCTAGGCAGACAAACAAGAATGATGATAAAGGATGAGGCAGAAATAATAAATGGATCTTTTGTGAACATCTCATTCAGGACATTAGTTAATCAAAGACAAAAAGGTTAAACAAATTAAAGTTAAATGAGACCTAAAGGGCTTTATATAATTAACGTTAAACAAGTAATGTGTTAGAGGCAATGACAAATGTATACCAATCAGAAATGTTTTCATTGTTTCAATTGCTGTACATGGAGGATGGATGATGACTGCATGTGGTTATGGGTACTGCACATCACTGCATCTTATTGAAGACCAACCCTAACCACAACTGACATCCAAGATTCATGTGGTTTATCAAGTTGAACTGCATGCTTCCCCAATCCATCCAGGGCTAAATATATCCACCAGAATTCCCAGTTCAGCCTGACAATCACGATCATTGCAAAGTCATTCTCTTTTGTAGGAAGAGGACAGACATAAAGAGACATGTCAATGTCATACTGTCAGGCCTCACTGATTGTCTAAGAGTGCTTTTTGTCTACACAACCTATTTTTAAGTCTGTAAGTAGTCATTTTAAAGAAATGCCGTAGGGACATCTTGCGGTGGAGGCTGGAATGGGACCTGCCCACAAAAAAAAAAAATCCTTATGAAACTACTTTCATTTTTTATCTTAAATTACAATATGATATTTAAAAAGCTCTGGCTTTTTTTTCTAGCAGAAACATAAAGTAGAGTAATCCTGCCACTAAATTCTTTACAGTGAATGCAACAAAGTGAGTGAGACCCCTTAATTAGCTTTGTTATTTATGAAGTAGAGGACAAAGCTGAAAATCTCACTGTTTAGATGTTCCCGAAGGAGCATAAAACATAGTGGCAGAGCTGAATGTACAACATAGACCTTGTGTGCCTTGGGTACACTTGATCAATGAGAAATGTATACTAACTCTGCCCCTTGTGTCTTGTGATTATTTTAGTAAAGCCTATTGCCAGAATCTACTATTGGAATAAGTATAAGATCCACTTTTTATTACTATACAGGATTATTATACAGGATCTATATAGCGCCAACAGTTTGTGCAGCGCTTTACAATATGAGGGAAGACAATACAGTTACAATACAATTCAATACAGGAGGAATTGGACGGCCCTGCTCATTAGCGCTTACAATCTAGAAGGGGGGGGGTCAAGTGAAACAAAAGGCAATAACTGTGGGGGATGAGCTGATGGAGAAAATGGAAGTATAGTTGTTATGTGTGGGTAGGATAGGCTTCTCTGAAGAGTAGGGTTTTGAGGGATCGTCTAAAAGCTAATAGAGTAGGAGATAATCGGACAGATTGGGGGTAAGGAGTTCCATAGGATTGGAAAGGCTCTGAAAAAGTCCTGGAGGTGAGCATGGGAGGAGGTGACGAGGGAGCTAGAGAGCAGGAGGTTTTGAGAGGAATGAAGAGAGCGATTAGGTTGGTATTTTGACACTAGGCTAGTGATGTAGCTGGGAGCTAAACTGTGGATGGCTTTGTAAGATGTTGTTAGTATTTTGAATTTAATTTGTTGGGTGAGCGGAAGCCAGTGGAGGGCTTGACAGAGAGGAGAAGCGGACACTGAGCGATTGGTAAGGTGGATGAGTCTGGCAGCAGCGTTTATGATGGATTGAAGGGGAGATAGCCTATGTAGAGGTAAGCCAATGAGAAGGGAATTGCAGTAGTCAAGGCACGAGATGACCAGGGAGTGAACTAGGAGCTTTGTGTCATTGGTTAGAAAGGGGCGTATTTTGGAGATTGCTGAGGTTGAGGCGGCAAGATTTGGACAGTGCTTGTATGTGGGGCTTGAAGGAGAGTTCAGAGTCCAGGACAACACCTAGGACCTTGGCATGCGGGGATGGGCTGATAGTTGTGCCATCGATATTGACAGAGAGATCGGGGGAAGGGGCACATGGTGGAGAAAAAATTATAAGTTCAGTTATGGATAGATTGAGTTTGAGGAAGTGGTGTGACATCCAGACTGATATAATTAGTGATACGTGAGGAGACTGAGGGAGTGAGCTGAGGGGTGGATAAATAGATTTGGGTATCATCAGCATAGAGATGGTTTTGGAAGCCATGGGAGGCTATCAGCTGACCCAGAGAGGAGGTGTAGATTGAAAATAGGAGAGGTCCAAGAACAGAACCTTGGGGGACCCCAACACAGCTATCCTTAGAGAAACAGGAGAGAAAAGACGAATGCAGTGTGCCTCAAATGAGGAGAGTGTCAGAGAGAGAGAGAGGTGGGTGAAGGACCTGAAAGGTGCTATGTGGGGCTAGAAGGATCCCGACACCCCCTCCCTTGCGTCCACTGGGTTTTGGGGAGTGAGTCCAGAGAAGACCACCTTGATATAGGGCAGCAGAAGATGCAGTGTCGAATTCATGAAGCTAGGTTTAGGTAATGGTGAGTAAATTAAATGAGTTAGCGATAAAAAGGTTGTGGAGAGAGGTGAGTTTATTACAGACAGAGCGGGCATTCCAAAGGGCCCAAGAGAGAGGGAGTCTGGTCTTGGGATGAAGAGAGATGGGAACTAAATTGTGGGAAGGTATGAAGGTGGGGTCAGGCGTGGAGGAGGTGTGGATCGGTGGAAGGAGGAAGGGGGCATGCTACAGTTGCAAAATGGTGCATGTGTGGACCTGGAGGGACAGTGTCTAGAAAGTTTCCATCAGACCACTCCTTTGTGCTGCCCTGGAGGCTAACACAAAGGCATAAATGCTTTCTGTGTATTGCTTCTCCCAACCCAAATCAAGCTCCCCAAGAAGCATGTATAAGCTGCAGAATAATGTCACTTGGAGATTATTCAGATCAAGGAAAACATCATTCTGTATTCTTTCTTGCCCAAAAACCCCAAAGCAGCTCGATTATTCTCTCCTCAGCTTGTGCGGTCATGTCTGGCCCGTGCTTATGCTGATGACGCGCACGTCCCCGACCTCTCGGAGATGATAGTTGTACAGTAGATGAGTAGGCTATGAAGAAAAAGGAGATGGTGTAAGTAATGGGTATAAAGATAAAAGTATTTGGGATATACGATAGATAGATAGATAGATAGATAGATAGATAGATAGATAGATAGACAGACAGACAGACAGACAGACAGACAGACAGACAGACAGACAGACAGACAGACAGACAGACAGACAGACAGACAGACAGACAGACAGACAGACAGACAGACAGACAGACAGACAGACAGATAGATAGATAGATAGATAGATAGATAGATAGATAGATAGATAGATAGATAGATAGATAGATAGATAGATAGATAGATAGATAGATAGATAGATAGATAGATAGATAGATAGATAGATAGATAGATAGATAGATAGATAGATAGATAGATAGATAGATAGATAGATAGATAGATAGATAGATAGATAGATAGATAGATAGATACCAAAGGAATTGCCAATGGTGTGGCCGTGGTTGTTGTTGTGACTGGGTTTGAAGGATTAGCCTCCTCTTTCATATTTTCCTCTGTGGGATGTCTTAGCCAGCTGAATGTTGTACTAAAAAAAAATCTAAATAAGAACAAGACATTTAAAAATTGTTTTAACAAAAATATAAAAGGAAGTTGTAAACATTTTTTTTTTTTTCAAATTTTACTATTAAAAATTGATAACAAGACAAAAATAAAAAAACAATCAAAAGCACTGCCACAACCCCTCCACCCTACAAAGAAAAGAATACTCTCTACATGCTTTGGACTCCCTCAGGAAACCAAGCTCTGCAGCTATAGGATGTTGGCTGCGCGTGCTTGGGGGTTCTACTCCGGTGTGCTTCCATTTCTTTATGTTAATCTCCATGCATGTGGTCAAGTAGAGGCATTTGAAGGATGTCAATATTAATAATAATAAAAAACACAATAAAGGTTACATAAGCTTACATATTAAAAAAAATTGACATATACATAAAATCATGTGGACATATAAGTTGATCCTTGTGCCTGTGCGCAAGATCAATCTTCGGTCTGGCTCCCGCCAGTTTCCTCCCAGATGCTTTGTTTGGATATGCAGTCCACATATTTAAGATGGGAGTAGTCCCAAATTTGGGATTGCATCTGTACAGCTGTGATCACCTCCCTAGTTATTGTAGCTCTCTGCATATGTGTGTAAAACAGGGAAGGGACAAGGTCAAATGGAACTTCCTGTCATCATCATCATCATTGTTTATAATCTTTTTACCACTAAACTAAGCGTTTAGACACGTTTAAGCACTTTTGATGTTTTTTTTTCGTCTGAACGTTCCTCTCCCGAGTGCAGTTTTGGTGCGATCAGATTTCTGCCTCTAAACTCCTTTAAACGCATGTGTGCATTAACACATAGGATAACAAAGAGGGGCACTCAGGAGCTTGATGAAAAAACATTCAACACCTGAAAAATGGTAGTTTACAAGCTCTAGACGGCGAGAAGCCCAACACTAAATATCAGGAAAGGATTCTACAACCATAGATGACCTGTGGTATGATAGTCGACAGAAATGTCTCTCATGTGTGATGAAGGGGCACACACATTTATTTTGTAAAGAGCATAATCCTGAATGATGATTTGTTATAAAAGCCCAATTTTTTTTTTTTTTTTTTCACGTTCCAAATAAATTACACATTTCTTGATTTTAAAATAGGTTTATGATAGCAAGAAAATAGAATTAGCCTGGGTGACTTGTCTTTGATGATTGCCATGAAAATCATCATATATCACAGCGGCAGAGCAAGCAGTGAGCGTCCAGGGACTTAGTAATTTATGACTGCTGAGCAGCGTGTTTGGCATAAACCAGAAGGAACTACATTTTTACACCGTGCCTCACTAGACATTGAAAAAAAAATCAAATTTGAGGATCTTCAACATTAAACGCTGGAAAATACTTTATTAACACATTTAAGGGGAACCTATTCCCAAGGAAAGATCACTTGGACATTCAGCAGTTCAGTAATTCAGTAATAAGATAAGTAGCCGTGAATCTGCCAGCAGGATTGTAGGAACTCATAGTAGTTTCCTAGTAGGTAAGATTGAGTAAAGACCATAGTCCATCCAGTTCAACCTGCGTAGGTGTATGTGTGTCAGTGTTGATAATCATTTCCCATATGTCTGTATGTTGTGTTCACTAAGATGCATCTCCAAGAGTCTTAAGGCCCGTACACACGTACCGATCGTCGGCATACAAACGTCGGTGGACGAAGGATCTGCCGATTGTACGCGTGTTAGTATGGTGCCTCCGACAGATGTCTGCGCACAATCCGCGGACAAAAGTCTTTCTTGCAAACATGAAAATATTTGTATGCCGACACCAGAACGGACGATTGTTCGCCTGTCAGTACACAATTCTGCCGACACACAGCTACAAATCCCAACACGCATGATCAAACCAAATGAGTTCCCGGAAGAATTTTCTCTAGTAAACTCAACATTTTATTCAGAAAGAACTTTCGGCTCGCGGAAGTCCAAGAAATAGGTGAAATGCGGAGCACATGCTCATCTTGATAAATGTGAGAAGAAGGAAGATGCTGCTCATAATGCCATACTTTTCTAATAAAAAGGCATGTGTTCTGTTATGATGAAGATAATGTTTGTCTATTCTATCTGTTCTATCAAATTTTAGAATTAAATAATTTGAACTCTTCACCATTATTTTTGTATTTTCACACCAAAGATCTAACTATTGATATGACCCTTTATTCTTTTATGAATTAATGTCTAAAACATATTTTTCAGGTTATGCACAATATTAAACATGTTAACAAATTCAGATAGGCCATTTTTTATTTTCAATTTTCTTTATTTTTTGGATCTCAGCAAAAAAAAAACAAAGCAAACATCAATACTTTCCGTATAATAAACTAAACATAAAAAAGTTCCATTTGGACAAAATTAAACTAGAAACTGGCAAACAGGGGTAAAATAAATAATAGGGGGTTACACAAATTAAAGTTGGTGGTAACTGTAATCAGGTTGCCATGAGGGCAGGTTTGGATCCTGCTGGCCATATTGCCACTGGCCATGTGGCATTTGGCGAGGTGGTGGGTGTTGTGGAGGTGGAGGTGGAGGGCACGGGTGCTCCTGGCATGCATGGCTGTGCTCAGTAAGTATGCCGTTTTCTGCGTTTTGCAGCACATCCAGAATAATTTTTCTGGCATACTGACACTGCCTGAGGTCCACCTTATCCAGGATTTTGGCAGTCATATTCCCGAAGGACTCATTGGCCTCCGGTTTCCGACGTAGGGCTATGGTGGCCTCCTGGATAAACTCGTCGGTGATGTCATCCACGTGCTTCCTCTTTTGCCTCCGTTTGGCAGGAGGAGGTGGTGGTGGAAAGAGTTCCGCAGGCTCCTCAGGCTCCGCAGGCTCCCCAGGCTCCTGGCTGCAACCTGGCTCCTCCTCAGTGACACTTCCCTGTTGATGAAATGAACAATTGATTAGAATGTTATAGTGTATATAAAAATGCATGTTTGTTATATTATTGTGAACAAATAGCAGACTTTACATACAGTGGCATATCTAGGGTCTCCAGTGCCCTTGTTGAGGAGCTGTATTTGGCAACAACCCCCCCCCCCCCAAGATCAATGTAAAACTGTAACCCACCCCCCCAAAAAAAAATTAAAGGGCATAAAAAAATTTCTAATTTGCCCCTTGTTTGCCCAGTGTAGAGCTCTCTAGTGGGCAATCATTGTCTCAGGTGTGAAAAAGAAAGAGAGGGTTGAGAGATAGAGAGAGGGAGAGAAAGAGGGGGTGTGAGAGAGAGAGGAGGGGGTTGCAGAGAGAGAGGGGCCTGAACTTGCAGAGGACTTGATGTAGGGCATTGAGGGTGAAGCAGTGCAGGGAAACATGAATAAGGAAGCCACCTGCCTTGCTGACCCAGAGTGAGAGACCAGAGACATGGAAGCAAGGATGGATGGACCATTTGCAGGAGCTGTTAGTTTTGTATTAAAAAAGGTTGAGCCAGAGGAATGCTGAGGCTACAGCAGTGTTTCTTAGGACCAGAGGTGTGCTGGGGATGCAGCAGTGTTTGTAAGACCAGAGGTGTGCTGGGGATGCAGTGAGAGGCAGTCTCAGTCTCCTGGTCTTTTGGCTCAGCTGCTCTCAATGTTTTACACCTGCATGAAGCTGCTCTCAATGTTTTACACCTGCATGAAGCAGCTCTCAATGTTTTACACCTGCATGAAGCTGCTCTCAATGTTTTACACCTGCATGAAGCTGCTCTCAATGTTTTACACCTGCATGAATCCGCCTGCAAACTGGGGGTTCTGGGGTGTGCAGGCTGAGTGGATTGTTAAAATAAACAATAAAACAATGCCAATGTTTTTGTGACCCACCCCCCTTGGCCTGCGCCCCTGGCGGTTGCCTGTCATGCCAACCCCTTGCTATGCCCGTTTACCTAAAGGGTCAATTATGGTTTAGCTTATAATTTTGTTACATGATTACATTTTAGCAGACAATATATTGTGAAATGCCATACCTGAGTAAAACTCTCCTCCAGGAAATCCTCATCCTGGCTTGGATCTACCGACACTGAGCCCTCTGCCGAAGTAGAAGGCAGTGTAGAAATTGACGGCCTGGATTCCATGGTGTCTGCCAGGAACCGCATGTTATCAAAGTACCACAGCCGTGGTACATATACATTCCGTGCCCCTGCTCCAGACTGGGTGGACTCCTCTATTTTTTTTAACTCCCGCCTGTAGGCAGTGCGAATACTGTTTATTTTTTTGCGGATATAAGTAAAATTTGCCCCAGGACAGACGGGCTTGTAGAAGGCCACCAAATGTTCCATGGCCTGTTTTCTGAGTTTTCTATTTTTATAATCTGCGGACTTGACTTGCCACAAACAGGGCAGTTGCCTGAACTCATCAATAAAACTTATTAAAAAGTTGTGGGTGGTGAAATTGTCCACCATATTGCAGGACAGTATATGCCTGCAAGACACAAAACAACACAAAACATATTAAAATAGCATGTATTTTGGCACATAATAAAGATATTCCTAATAAAAGCTGTATAGGGCCCAAAACACACACTTTCTATTAAAAGAGTCGTACCTTTGTTTGTGTGGAAAAGTCGTGATGCGCCGCTCGATCGTGCTCCAACTCTCGATATGTCCGCTAGCGAATCGTCGGCCGAACGATCTGGCGTCCTTTAAATACAGCGCAGGCGTCAACTCCTCCTCCAGTGGCGGGCTTGTGCAGGGGTGTGTACGTGCCGAAGATCAGGCCTACATGCGACACTCACACCTGAGGCAGTGGAATAATCATTGTTTAATTAGGAACCATGTCTCAACAATCTGGGAGCTCAATTAGTGGGGGCCGAAGTGATTGGGCCACCCGAAAATCAAGGGCTACACCCATGTCAAAGCCAGAAATGGTGGAGATGGTCTCCATTTTAGAAAAAATGGATTACGATGGAAAGTTGGCAAATTACGATCGGCCCAATGCCAGGAAAGATGGCATCATGGACAAGGTGGTGGCCTGTTTGGTCAAAAAATTCGTTGTCGAGCGATCGAAAGATCAGATTCGGAAACGGTGGTCTGACCTCAAACACCGTGAGCAGGATCAGCTTTCCCAAATCCATCGGATTTTGAAAAAAAGTAAGTTTTATTTTTTTTTTTTTTTTTAATCATGCAATATGTTTTTTATAATTTGGTGTATGTTGTATTAACATGTCTAGATTATAATGTCTATGTAAAAAGTTAGATTACTCATTTTAGTTGTCATGTCGTGATTTGATCGATCTATTGTTGATGTTTTAGTATATGACATTAAAAGTCAGGAAGCCATAGTTAAAAATATATGTATTGTGTTGCAACGAACGTTCTTTCCTGCACGAATCTTCTCAGCAAACATTCCTATTAATCACAGATTATTATTCAAACCTTTAAATAGGAGAAAAACGTAAACTCCGTGCCAAACAATGGGAAAGGAGGAGGAGAGGTTTGGCAGCTCCATCGGCAGTTGTGGAAGAAGAGGAGGACATGGGCCCAGATGGTGGCACAGATTCCACTAAAGGTAATTGGTTCCTATGCACTGTCAAACATTAATGTACCATATTTTACGTAGATAACCATGTACATGTCTTCATATTTGTTACTAAAAGAGCTATCAAGCAGGGCACCATGTCCTAACAAATGTACCTCTTGTGACTTTTATGATATGGCCAATGTTTTGTATTATGTAGATGAAGACATTATGCCTGAGGTGATTCTGGTGGAGCCTACAAGTGACCAGACACCAGAGCAACAAGAAGGTTGGTAGTCACAGATTTTTGTGTAGTGGTATCATAGAAATATGTGTATTTGCAATGATTGTTTAACCTTATATTCTTGTATTCCCTTACAAATTTACATTGCAGATGTTGCGTCATGCCAGGATGTGGCATCCCCAGCCAGGTCTGAACCAATATCTCCTGGCAACTTGCCAAGCAGCATGGAAGCCACTTCAGAAACTGTGGAGGAACCAGGACCAAGTGTCCAAGAGCCAATTGTGTGCCCACGTAGGTTTTTTCAGAATGATTTTTATCAGTGTTATTTTTAGCCTCCAATTTACAACACTAGTTCCCTATGGGAGCCTCTTTATTTGAATGGAAGTCGCACCGTAAGTCGGATCAGGATGCTCTGACTTGCGGGGCCACTTGCGTTGTGAAGATTTTTGAGGGGGAACTACACCCAAAAATTGAACAACCCACCGTGGGTGTCCCCCCAAGTTCACAACCAGGCCTTTTGTGTGTGGTATTGAGTTTGAGGGTATGCCCACAACAAAAAGACAGCGTGGGTTACCCCCAAAACCCCTACCAGACCCTTATACAAGCATGCAGCTTGTCAGGCCAGGAAAGAGAACGAGCAAGCGGACCAAACACCCCCTGGACCACAGCAGGACACATGCCCTCAACATGGGGGGGTTTTGTTGCTTTGGGCCAGGGGGCCTCTGCACCGCACACCCAAAAGCATCTTACTCCCATGTAGAGGAGGACAAGAGCCTCATCCCCACAACCCTGTCTGGTGGTTTTGGGGGGTCATGCGGCCAGGGGGTTCCTAGGACTTTGGAAGCAACCTTTAACAAAGGGTGGCCCCCAGATCCCAGACCCCAATCACTATGTGAATGGGTATGGGGTACATAGTACCCCTACACATTAACCACATAAATGGAAGTGTATGTGAATAACGACAGGAGACGTTTATGAAATGTTCTTAAATATCTTCATCCGGTCTTCTCCACTCTGCTCTTTGGATCTTCTCCTCTCCACTCTTCTGCTGTCCAATCTTCTGCTCTTATGTTGTCTGCTCTTTTGCCCTAGGCTCTTCTTCTTCCTCCTGTCCTCCTCCAATGCTGTTGCCGTGCATTCTGCCCGTCTCTGGTCTCTGCATCTTAATATATATACATTACAACCATGCCCTCACAATGACGTCATCATGCGTTCACACCCCTAATGAATATATAGTAAGCTCAGGAGACCGGCAGAATCATCAGCAACAGCATCGGAGGAGGACAGGAGGAAGAAGAAGAGCCTAGGGCAAAAGAGCATAAGAACAGGGTAGGTATTAACTCGAGAGGAATTTAAGATTACCTGGACACCAAATGTTTCTCTATTATTATGACCTCATGTAGGTGATTCACATTGACTCATTTTTTTTTAATTTTTACAGACCATGTTTTACATAGTTGCACATTAGCCAAATTGACCCGTGAGGCTCTCCAATGCTGCGCAGACCTGGAACAAATAAAGGAGACTGCAACGGCATTACAAATCAAAATGCGCAATTTTGTGGACATGATTGGCAAATTTTAAGCCACAATTTTACTAGGTTTTTAATGTTTGTATTGGGATGTTCCTGATGTTACAATTTTTTTAGAATGTTTTAGGGCATTTTAATTACACTCAGATGTTAAAGAGTGTACCCAAGTTTGGGAAAAGCACTTTACAACACCCTAACCCTAACCCTAACCCTAACCCTAACCCTAACCCTAACCCTGTGAATGTTTGATACTAAAACGTTTTTACATTCAACAATGTGTGTTCAATTCTTTATTAGACTTTAGTTGGGGGGTCGAGGTCTAAAGCTGTGTAAAGAAGCACTAAATGTATGATGGCTGTCCTATTCCCATATTTACATGTTAATGAAAGCATTTTGGTCACTGCCATATGCGAGTTGCTGGAGGTGTCAATGAAATGTTAAAGATACCCCCAGTTTTAACGCATATCACAGTGCGATCTGACATTTCACACAGGATCGGATCACACAAGTTTGAACGATTGTGCGATCCTATCCTGATGCGGCTGAATAAATGCATCATGTGCGACTTTTGTGCGAGTGCAGTGCGAATTGAGCCATACAAACTGTATAGCTGATTTTCGCATGAACATCTGATCGCATGTAATAAAGGAGCAGTGCGCTACGATATTACATGCCATCAGATGTGCAGTGTGAATTGAGACATACACTTTGTATGGCTACATTCGCACTGAACACGCATACAAGTCGCACATGACCCTTTATTTCTGATGTATCTGGATTGGATCGCACAGTGCTTAACACTTGTGGAATACAATCCTGTGCAAAAAGTAAGTGGCGGGTCACCCTTATGCAATGCTGGAAGGCTGCAAAGTCGCAGACTTCCCGCATCGCATAAGTGTGACTCAACACTCAAGGTACTAGCAGTCCTAGGATTCAATATGGCATTGATATTGCCAGTAGCAATCAGTGTAGGGAGATCAGTGTAATCTATAGTGTATTGCTTGTTCGTTGCTCTAGTTCACTTTCCATTACCTATATATATAACACTTTGAGATGAACAATGATCAAGTTTCACATAACACTGACATATCCTAACATTGGTGGGCAGTGAGAAGGATGTCATAAATGAACACAACATAACAGGTGTAGGTACTTTGTTAATACCCTAATGTATTATATGAAATATATAGTATGGGCAACTTCTGGACAATGAACACCAATGTAAGGTGACATTAGATGAACCTTGGGTGTGACCTAGTTCTCAATGTGACAGGGTTTGTGTACATTTTGTGGGGTGCAGAAGGCCCTTGTATTTACACCACTGGCTAAAAAATAACACATGGCCATCATCACTTTGGATCAGCTGGTGAGAGACTACAGTCAAGAAACACACTGATGAATGTATTAACCCTTCCAAAGTCACACATATATAACACATGATTAACCCAAATAATTGTGTTTGGCATATGTGCCCAAATGATTATAATCCACAATACAGAATCATTGCAATTTTTGTTTAATGTGTTGAAAAATAATATATCTCTGACATTTATCTTGTGTGTCCAATCTTTAACAAGATTAATGGGTGTGTGACAGTGATTGCTGCCAGGACACAGCTCCTCTCCCCACGAAATAGTCCAGATATTCCTGGCGGATCTGACGGGCCCTGTGTGATGCCAATGCTGACCGTCCAACTTCCATTGACGTCATGGACTCCACTTGGTTAGAAGGTTGGGCCTCTCCACTTGTACCTGGCATAGCAGGGTCAGTATCCAGTTGCTGCAAGACATAATTTTGTGCATTCCTGCGTAGGAAGTTGTGCAAAATGCAGCAACACAAGACCACATTATCCACTTTGTACAGTGCCAGGTTTATGGACGTCAGGAATATCCGGAACCGGTTGGCCATTATCCCGAAGGCATTCTCCACAACTCTGCGAGCTCTGGACAACCGGTAGTTGTAAATCCTTTGGTCTGGGGTGAGGTTCCTCTGAGGGTAGGGCTTCATGAGATGCTCCCCAAGCGCAAAAGCCTCATCTGCGATAAACACAAAGCTCATACCCTCAACAGTTTGCTCCCTGGATGGCAGGTTCAGAGTGCCGTTCTTTAGACGACGAGCGAACTCCGTCTGATCAATAACTCCCCCATCCGAATTGCGGCCATTTTTGCCAATATCCAAAAAAATAAACTCATAGTTTGCATTAACTATGGCTAGCATGACTATACTAAAAAAACCTTTATAATTATAATAAAATGTGCCGGAATTCGGAGGGGGGACAATGCGGACGTGCTTCCCATCAATAGCACCCCCACAATTGGGAAAATTCCACTTCTCCAGAAATTGATCAGAAATCTCCAGCCATTGCTCTGCGTTTGAAGGAAACTGTGGGGAAAAAATAAAAAAAAAAAAAAAAAATAAAATTAGTGCTTGAGCACATCACATTATTAATTACACACACAGTTGTCTGTTAAATGCTTATGCAACTTGCTAAAAAAATATACAACAGGAAGGCAAAGGTTTGGATATGGGGATGTAACATCTACATACATTTCTTTTCAACCTCCTATTGTTCTTATATTGTAAAGGGCCATACACACTAGAAGATTCTCTGAAGACTTTTTCGTGCAGATTTAACTTTTCTATGTAGTGCAAGGGCCTACCAGATTGCATAGGATTTGAAAGTGTTTGTTGGACCTCATATTATTTGGTTTTGGTAAATCGGAAGGATAAATTGTTCTGACAATCTTCTAGTGTGTATGGCCCATTATACTCACCAGCTAGAGCTGAGATTTACAAACTACGGCCCTCCAGCTATTGCAGAACTACACATCCCATGAGGCCTTATAATTCTCTGACATTCACAGACATGACTAGGCATGATGGAAATTGAAGTTCGTGAACAACTGGTGGGCCATAGTTTGAAGACCTCTGAACTTGAGCTTTGGTATATGCTGACTTTGAGATTTAGCATGTGGGTGGGGGGATGGGTAAGTAAAACTGGGCATTTATACATCAATTAGGGCTTGTGGTCAGTGAAGGTTTTAACATCATTACATAAACATACACAATCCTAGGTGGGAATGGATGGACTGATGTATTTTAGATAAATCATTAACTAGGTACTAAAACATTGGCCAAGGAATAATTGTTTGAGGGAAAGCAATAAAATGACCCAAATTCAAAATACTGTTAACAGGCAATGCGTTTAGGGACACATAGGAGAGAATGGTGGGGTGGTTAGTGGGTAATTTTACAAATGGTTAAAGATAATCTACATCTTTACTACTATGTGCATGCGGACAGAGGGTAGTTTACAAATAATGGCCTGTGTCAATTGCTGTACATCCAAAAACATCATAATTCGGGTGAAACTAGTAATACATGTAATGTAATGTAAAAAATCAAACATACCTTGATATAGTCCTTCTGCAAGACCTTGATGATGGCAGAGCAGGTCTCAGGGATGATGACTCCAAGAGCTTGGGGGGAGATGCCTGTGGTGAACTTCAGATCCTGCAGGCTTCTCCCTGTTGCAAGATACCTCAACGTCGCAATTAACCTTTGCTCAGGAGTAATTGCAAGCCGCATACAAGTATCCTGCTTCAGAATATAGGGGGACACCAGGGCAAGAAGACGGTAAAAGATGGGATCCGTCATCCTCAAATAATTCCTGAAGTCATCAGGATTATTTTCCTGGAGCTCCCTCAGCAAGGACATATGAGAAAATTGATCACGGTTAAGCAACCAATTTTTCGTCCAGGAGGTCCGCTTCTTCTTCCTATTGCTCGTACGTCGTCTCAGAGCCAAAACTCCAACACTAACGACAGCAACGGACGAATTCACGGTCGCCATAATAAATTCTCGAACGATGTCTCGGAAAATAGCGAAATGTCGTCAACCAAACAAATGCTACCGAAATCAGCGCGAGATGCCCAGAAGGGTCACGGCCAAACACTCACTTCCTCTTTTGTAGCGGCGAACGTGCGTGGAACGTAGTGACGTCATTTTCTGTCGGAAGACAAATGTCCTGGGCAAGTTTGGAGCACTTTTCAACAGACAAACAACAAACACACCAGCCGCGAACATTTGTAGGACGTTCCGTCGGCCGACGATCGGTACGTGTGTACGGGGCTTTAGTGAACAATAGTGTTTGCTAAATCTGTACCTCATATCATTTAATTATTTCATTATGAAACAATATTTGGTTGTGCTGCAGGAGAAAGTATGTTGTCGTTTACAAATGCACAGCTCCAGCTAAAGGCCCATACACACAATAAGAAAATCGGAAGTAAAATTCCATCTGAAGAACGATCTGCCGATTTTCGGATCGTTAGTATAGTCTATAGTGCTTTCTACATGGATGTGGTGGCTATAAAATTTTTATCGTACGTGAACACAACGTCCAATTTTTGTTTAAGTACTACAGTTTTCGTCTGAAAAAAGTACTACAGTTTTCGTCTGAAAAAAATTGTAAGAGCCAGACTACGCATGTTTGGAAACGAAAGAATACATACAAAAAAATGAAACCCATCACTTCTGAAGTTAAATTCTGTCGTACCAGAAATTTCATATGAAAGTAACCTCTTCACTTTTGATATAAGACTAGCATGCAACAAAAAAGGACGAAAATTTGTCCGATAATCTGATTGTGTGTACGAGGCTTAAGACTCACCATACATGGCTGTATATTCAAAATTAAATCTACCCAAACTGTTAATTTTGAGGACCTACCCAGTTTATTCAATCAATTTATACCTAATTGCACTACATACCTGTTGGTAGATCCAAAGGAGATTGTACAATCAGATTGTAATATGTGTGGTAAGCCTAAAATGTTTTTTTTTTAAGTTTTGATGGTGTGGGTAGGAGTCATAACCTGTGTGGTTTTTCTGCAGTTTCTTTCTCTTTTTCTGCTAATCCATACATTCATGCATTAAACTGTCATATTTTCCTACATAGTTTTTTATACATTTTTTTTTCTATCATCCAATCCTCATTAGTTTTTTTTTTTCGTTATAGGCATCTGAAATCTCAGATTTATTATGATTTATTAGACTTGTTTTTTAGTTTTTACTACTTTTGTTTTTAATCTTTTTGTGTTTGTTTTTTATGATATCACATCATATTCATTTATTGCCTTCTATCAGCAAATTGCTTTTTAATTGCTTTGAATGTATTACACCATCAGCATGCTCCCTGAAGCCACTGGATGCTGTGTTTGTTCTGTAAGGGGTGGGCGGGTCCGGCGTGCTGAGCCATGCTGTCTGCCGACCATGCCGCCCTACTTAACTCCAGTTGAGATGGCCGCTTGGGAGGCCTGAAGAAGGAGCATGCATGCTCCGAACGTGGACCATGACCATGCCCATCACAGTGTTTTCATCTGCCTGGTAAAGCTCAGCTGTTCTGCCATCCACTGCCCCCGGAGCACTGGAAACCATTGGCCCAGCCGGCAATGTGGGACGCCGCAGACCCCCAGATCTGCACCCAGATGGACTTCACTGCCTGGTCCCATTATACATGCCCTTTTCCTGCTTTTATCTTGTAAGTGCAGTACTAAATATATGCTCTGTTTGTTCTAAAACTGCACTTAGATTGGCACTGCTTCTCTTCCATCCCTTTATCTACAGAGCCACTTCTTACTCTAATGACTGGCTGCCTATCTACCAAGTGCCACAGAGTACTACCACCCAGGATTTATGGACTTAAATGTTTGGACTAATATCATTACTATATTGCTATAAAGGATTTATTTCTTTATGACACTTGTCTGTATTGCATTTCCACCAAGCGCTCGCCAAACCCCCCCCCCCCTATTTTTCTGCTGTTTGCATCCTCATTGGGGAGATTTTCTTTTACTTCCTTTGTGTGAGATGCCTGTAAAAGAAATGTGCCAGGATAAGAAGGCACAGATGGCGATATAATCATTGTCAGAATTCCCAATTAATCCTAAAAATACTACAAGTTGTTTTTTGTTTTAGTCTGTATCCAAATTGGAAAGATTTCCCATTACTTCCGGACCTGACAGGAAGTGAGGGGAAATCTCCTTTATAGGGATCCAAATGGCAGTAAAACCCCAAAAGGGACTTTACCCTTCCTTGCAATTACAAGTTTTGCTGGAGTTGGATAAACTGTAAAGACTAACTTTAAAAAGAAAGTTAATAGTAACAAAAAAAGGGAGGAAACTAGTTAAACCTTAAAATATGCCCTTATATCAATCACAGTTATCAGACAAACCGTTCCTTCCTCCTCTAATTGGTAGGTCACTGACCTGAAAAAGGCAATCCTGGCACTTCACTGTCTGCACGCTTATTTTGGATAAGTGAATCAATAATTAGGGAATCTTGGAGCGTGCCTCTTCGCACATAAGGCAGCCTTGGCATCCTTGGAGCATGCATCTTCACACATGGAGCGGCATAGACAGCTCCCATATTTGTATCCCAATTAGTGTGAACCGGTGTTCTTCTGCTCTGCAGTGGGTACTATTTTGCTTCTGGAGTGGTACCGATGGCTCCAACGGAGCTGGTGGCTCCCTGCGCTTTCAGGTATCTTGGGTACACTCGAGAGATGGAGATGGCGTCACTACCGGGTCCAAGATGAGTGGGCATGCTCCTTCCTAAAGGCCTGAGGAAGGAGCAAACATGCACACCATGCCTGCTCACCTTGGACTCAGTAGTGACGCCATCTCCTCCTCTCAAGTGAAGCTGAGATAACCACAATCGCCTGGAGCCACCAGAGACAAGTGATGTGTTGGGCGCTTGTGCCGATGGATAGGACCCGCACTGAACTGTAGTTGGAATGGAGGGATGTTGATCCTAATGTGGCAAAATCCGATGTTAGTTCCTGAAGGCAGCACTGTGAGCAGGCAGAAGCCGGAATCCCGCTGGCACATATGTAACAAGAAAGGACAGGCGCCACTCAGTAATGCAACCACGATTTATTAAACAACAACATAGCACACTTATATGTGGGTAATGTATTGGCTTCTCCTGTTATTGTCTCAACCCCGTGGCATGGCGCTCTCTTCCTCACAGCCGAACCAGCAGCCGGGAGATGACGCCGCCTCGATAGAGTCCAATGGGGGAGCACCCCCCATTGGACTCTATCGAGGCGGCGTCATCTCCCGGCTTCTGGTTCGGCTGTGAGGAAGAGAGCGCCATGCCACGGGGTTGAGAGACTAACAGGAGAAGCCCATACATTACCCACATGTAAGTGTGCTATGTTGTTGTTTAATAAATCGTGGTTGCATTACTGAGTGGCGCCTGTCCTTTCTTATTGCCTGGAGCCACCAGTGCTGCTGGAGCCATTGGCACCACTTCAGAAGCGAAATCGTACCCAATACAGAGCGGAAGAACACCAGTACACAGAGTGCTTTTTTACTCCATTTATCTTGTAATTGTCTCTTTTCTTACCTGTATTAAAGTGTTTTATTGCTACACCTATAAGGTGCTGCTCCTCTTTTTCATTTTACCTCCAGAGTCTCTTCTAGCTCCTTTCAGAGCCAGCAGCTACTAGGAAAACATTTTTTGGAACTATGGACTAATATACACCCACTCATGAACTGCATGGACTCTTTTATACATACAGTGCCTTGCGAAAGTATTCGGCTCCCTTGAACTTTTCGACCTTTTGCCACATTTCAGGCTTCAAACATAAAGATATAAAACTGTAATTTTTTGTGAAGAATCAACAACAAGTGGGACACAATCATGAAGTGGAACGACATTTATTGGATATTTCAAACATTTTTAACAAATAAAAAACTGAAACATTGGGCGTGCAAAATTATTTAGCCCCTTAAGTTAATACTTTGTAGCGCCACCTTTTGCTGCGATTACAGCTGTTAGTCGCTTGGGGTATGTCTCTATCAGTTTTGCACATCAAGAGACTAAAATTTTTGCCCATTCCTCTTTGCAAAACAGCTCGAGCTCAGTGAGGTTGGATGGAGAGCGTTTGTGAACAGCAGTTTTCAGTTCTTTCCACAGATTCTCGATTGGATTCAGGTCTGGACTTTGACTTGGCCATTCTAACACCTGGATATGTTTATTTGTGAACCATTCCATTGTAGATTTTGATTTATGTTTTGGATCATTGTCTTGTTGGAAGACAAATCTCCGTCCCAGTCTCAGGTCTTTTGCAGACTCCATCAGGTTTTCTTCCAGAATGGTCCTGTATTTGGCTCCATCCATCTTCCCATCAATTTTAACCATCTTCCCTGTCCCTACTGAAGAAAAGCAGGCCCAAACCATGATGCTGCCACCCCCATGTTTGACAGTGGGGATGGTGTGTTCAGGGTGATGAGCTGTGTTGCTTTTACGCCAAATATAACGCTTTGCATTGTTGCCAAAAAGTTAAATTTTGGTTTCATCTGACCAAAGCACCTTCTTCCACATGTTTGGTGTGTCTTCCAGGTGGCTTGTGGCAAACTTTAAACGACACTTTTTATGGATATCTTTAAGAAATGGCTTTCTTCTTGCGCACTCTTCCATAAAGGCCAGATTTGTTCAGTATACGACTGATTGTTGTCCTATTGACAGAGTCTCCCACCTCAGCTGTAGATCTCTGCAGTTCATCCAGAGTGATCATGGGCCTCTTGGCTGCATCTCTGATCAGTCTTCTCCTTGTATGAGCTGAAAGTTTAGAGGGAAGGCCAGGTCTTCGTAGATTTGCAGTGGTCTGATACTCCTTCCATTTCAATATTATTGCTTGCACAGTTCTCCTTGGGATGTTTAAAGCTTGGGAAATCTTTTCGTATCCAAATCCGGCTTTAAACTTCCCCACAACAGTATCTCGGACCTGCATGGTGTGTTCCTTGTTCTTCATGATGTTCTCTGCGCTTTAAACGGACCTCTGAGACTATCACAGTGCAGGTGCATTTATACGGAGACTTGATTACACACAGGTGGATTCTATTTATCATCATTAGTCATTTAGGTCAACATTGGATCATTCAGAGATCCTCACTGAACTTCTGGAGAGAGTTTGCTGCACTGAAAGTAAAGGGGCTGAATAATTTTGCACGCCCAATTTTTCAGTTTTTTATTTGTTAACAAAGTTTGAAATATCCAATAAATTTCATTCCACTTCATGATTGTGTCCCACTTGTTGTTGATTCTTCACAAAAAATTACAGTTTTATATCTTTATGTTTGAAGCCTGAAATGTGGCAAAAGGTTGCAAAGTTCAAGGGGGCCGAATACTTTGCAAGGCACTGTATATATGAGTATATGGTCATATTCCATTCAGCCTGAGCTGAAGTGCTTCAATATTGTTTGTTTGTACCCTTTAAATAGAACATTCAGTCAAACTAGTTGAGCTTCTAAAGATGTTTATTTAATACATAAACCATATGCAGGATGAGAGTTTACTTAAGCTGCTCATACACACATAGATTGTTTTTTCTTTTTGCCAACTGAATGACAAAAATCTAAAAAATCTTCCATCTACACTATACAGCAGTTACTGTATTCTGACAGCTGGCTCTACTGGATGTTAAAATACCCAAACAGAACTTGCATCTAATTGAGTTACAGGGTCTTTGGCTGATAAAATTCTACTCAACTCCTTTGTTTTTTCAATCAAAGTATGTCAGGTGGGACATACATAGTTACATTGTTAGTCTGGTTGAAAAAAGATTCAAGTATATCCAGTTCAACCAATAAAAGGAAAAAAATCATACAATAATAAACACACATTCCTATACCCACAGTTGATCCAGAAGAAGGCAAAAAAAAAACCCAGCCAGGCATGATCCAATTGACTCCAGCAGGGGAAAAATATCCTTCTTTATCCCTCGAGAGGCAACTGGATATTCCCTGCATCAACTTTACCCATAAATGTTAGTATCATGTTATATTATGCACATTTACAAAATAATCCAGGCCTTTTTTTAAAGCAATCTACTGATGGTGTCAACTGAGCCACCCACAGACCCACAGAGCAAATTTTGTTCCATGTGTAATCCCTTGTTCCATACAGGATCAGTAGGAGGACAGAAGGACTATACTAAACATCCTTTAGTATGTGTTGTGCAATTTACTCCCTCTCTGCTTCCTACAACACCAATCACATTCAAAGTTCCAAGGTTTGAACCTGATTAGTGACTGTAAGAAACATCTTCATACTTTTTAATTAGGTCTCTGTATGAAAAAGGAAGGAAGGAGTCTGTTGTGTGTGTATTTCAGCTTCCTAGGAAGGCACTTCAGACTCATCAGATTACGGCATGAATCCCAGCAAGATTAGAATCTCCAAACACAACTATGGAATCACCAATATATTGGAGTCCAACATAGTGATAAAACACTTGGATCAAAGATGAATATTTTATTGTGGGTAATGAGATAATAAATCATTTTAAAACTAAGCAGGCAATCACTGGAGGAGCTGTTTGAAAAACAAAAAAAGATCTTTATAAGATAGGCAAGAGTGTCCTGTGAAGGACAGAAAGGGGACCTTGAAATGTTATGTAACCTATTTAGACATTCCGATCAGTCCTCTAAATTCTAAACACTTTATTTTGAGTGGTAAATGATTGATGAAACAGATTAGAGAGATCTGAATCTGGACTGTATTACTGATGGAAACAACATTTCTCTTTGAGATTAGTTTATGAAACATGTTCCAAAAGAGCATTGCTTTATCCTAGTGCATTAATTATCATTCATGGCTTAAGATAGAGTTCATTTACCCATCTCCAGTACATATTTCAATAATACTTTTCTCCTTAGAGCTGTCACTGTTGCAAACATTGATACATAGTAAAAACTGTATTTGTTCCAAAGTCGTTCAGAGTTTTTTCGTTAGTGAATGACAAACACTAAGACTAACTATTAATATTTATATTTTGTACTTTGTTGCTCACAAGGTGGGCCTTTTTATATTCTTAAAGTGGAAGTGAAGTGCAGTGGAGGTCCACGCTTTCTGCATCTACTTTGTCCCAATCTCTAGTACTAACTCTATTACTTATTGTAAACACTGTAACCCTGGTTCAACTTTTGTCTTCCATACTGGGAGGAACAATTTTTACTGTTAATCACTATCCAGTTGTCATTGCTTACATATTGACTAGATGAAATGACTGAAACCAAACAAAGCACAGAACAAAACTGATGCGTAGGGGAGCTGAATCCTGTTTTTTTCTTTTTTTGGACTTTTCAAGGCTAGTTTGCAAACTTTTGTTTAGAAAAAAAAAAGTCACAGGTAGCCTTGCGTAAAATATAGTTTAGTGGGGAGAGAGTCTTTTAATGCGGCCTAAAGGGAAACATTAGAAATATACAAATCTTTTAAATACCATGTTTAGGGGATACCTTAAAATGGCATGTGAGGTTTTACAGCAGTATGTTGTACTTTAAAAGTGACATTGTTTCTTTTTAAACAGCAACCGTGGATCTGGTATTTAGCAGCAGTAGTAGAAGTCTTTAAATAAACCAGGGAATCTGTCATTTAGAGATGGTAGCACTACCACCACTATATAACAGATTCCATTTGGTTTTGGTTTGTGTTTAAACAGGCTAGGGATCCTAGATTATGTCATTAGCCAAATGATACAATGTAATCCTGGTGCATTCTGGTACATAATAAACATATAATAATCCCCAGGACCGGATGGCTTGCACCCGAGGGTTCTTAATGAGCTCAGCCAGGTGATTGCCAGACCATTATTCTTGATCTTTAAGGATAGTTTACAGACGGGTATGGTGCCAGCTGATTGGAAAAAAGCCAACGTGGTACCAATATTTAAAAAGGGGCCGAGATATATCCCGGGTAACTATAGGCCGGTCAGCCTAACATCAGTAGTCTGCAAGATTTTGGAGGGGATGTTAAGGGACCACATACAAGACTTTAGTAATGAAAACGGTATTATAAGTAGTAATCAGCATGGATTCATGAAAAATCATTCGTGCCAAACCAATCTATTAACCTTCTACGATGAAGTGAGCTGCCACCTAGATAAAGGAAAGCCTGTGGATGTGGTGTATCTGGACTTTGCAAAGGCCTTTGACACCGTTCCCCACAAACGCTTACTGTACAAACTAAGGAAGGTAGGTATGGACCATAAGGTGAGTACCTGGATAGAGAACTGGCTCCAGGGGAGAGTACAGAGGGTGGTGATTAATGGGGAGTACTCGGATTGGGCGGGTGTGGAAAGTGGGGTCCCCCAGGGTTCTGTCCTGGGACCAATCCTGTTTAATTTATTCATAAATGATCTGGAGGAGGGGATATCTAGTACAATCTCAGTATTTGCGGATGATACTAAACTAGGCATGCCAATATCTTCTATGCAGGATGTGGAAACCTTGCAAGCGGACCTGAACAAAATAACGGGGTGGGCAACTACATGGCAGATGAGATTTAATGTTGAAAAATGTAAAGTAATGCACTTGGGGGCCAGAAACCAGAAAGCAAGCTACTCACTAGGGGGGGGGGGAACCTCTGGGTGAGTCTAGGATGGAAAAGGACTTGAGGGTACTGGTAGACAACAGGCTTGGCAGTGGCATGCAATGCCAAGCCGCCGCAAGCAAAGCCAACAGAATACTGGGTTGTATAAAAAAGGGGATTCACTCCAGAAATAAAGAGATTATTCTCCCGCTCTACAAGACTCTGGTCCGGCCACATCTGGAGTATGCTGTCCAGTTCTGGGCACCGGTCCTCAGGAAGGATGTGCTGGAACTGGAGAAAGTCCAGAGAAGGGCAACAAAAATAATTAGGGGAATGGAGGACATCAGCTATGAGGAAAGACTACAAGCACTGAACCTATTCTCTCTGGAGAAGAGACGATTGAGGGGGGATATGATATCAATGTACAAATACTGTACTGGCGACCCGAGCATAAGGAACAAACTATTCAGAGAAAGGAGATACATTAAGACACATGGCCACTCGCTAAAACTTGAGGAAAGGCGGTTTAACCTTAAAGTGCGTAAGGGGTTCTTCACTGTAAGAGCGGTAAGGATGTGGAATTCTCTTCCACAAGCAGTCGTATCAGCAGGGAGCATTGATAGTTTCAAAAAACTATTAGATGGACACCTTAAAGACCACAACATACAGGGGTATACAATGTACGGTTAAAAGCAAACACACACACACATCATAGGTTGAACTGGATGGACTGATGTCTTTTTTCAACCTCACTAACTATGTAACTATGTAACTATAATGAGGTGATGAAACAAGGGTACTAAGTAAAAACGTGTAATTGATAAATTTGCCTGTGTTTAACTCAACGCGTTTTGTGAGAATTCACTTCATCAGGAGTAGACATAGTTCAAATATCTAGGGAAGATGTACATACATGAATAACAATATATCCATTAAATACGTAAACCTCAAAGACCTATCAAAGGTATAGCTTACAATTGGGTATCAACTGTTACAGAGGTCGCGTATCGTCCGGGGGCATGTCCAGCCTGGGAACTGAGGGAGCGAGGCCTGCCTACGTCAAGCAGGTATGTGAAAATAAATAATACAGTGAGGATCTCCATAAATGGATCTCAAAAAGCCTCCACTGACCATACGAGTATAAATCAATAAAAGTAGCAAAAATTGTATATATAATATAATATGATACTGTCGGTTACTAAAAGAGTGAGGCTATAAATGAGATCCAAGAGAACCAAAACCCAAAAGAAGTGAAGCAAGTGAAAATTGTATAGTGGTATGTGGAACAACCATATAATGAGAAAGGTAAGCCACTGAAGGTATAAAAATGAATAGATACCATGATTAAACACCGAAAAAGTGAAAAATAAAATAGGAAATTAAAGGTGCAGGAAAAATGGTGCCTGGTAAAAATAATATAGACCAGAGAAAGGGAAAGGATGCCTGGGTAATGGTGCTGGCTATAGCAGTGTAGCATGCCGATGCGGTCGGTAGGTGTGGGATGGTGGGCGGGGTCTGGTGGTAGAGGTAAGGTCAGTGGGCGGGGCTCAGCTTGACACACAGTGGTCATTGGGGGACACGACCCTCCTCACTATCTCCTTCCCTCGATGTGCTTCCAGGTCACTCATCAAGGGGTGGATATCTGGAGGCCCTATTATACTAGAGGATCTTCCAGATTCAAATACTTTCCCACCATGGACAGAATTTAGGGATAGGACCCTTGTCTTCTCAATATTGGGGACAAGATGCCTTGCAGGGGGGGAGGTGAGCATGTTTTCTGTCCCCCTTTCTGTTTTGCTTAGGCTGCTAGCCTGGATAAGGATATTTTGGTAAATTTGACATTAACCCCGCACCATTTTTTTGTTTTGATGGTAAAATGTACCTCTTCACATTGAGAAAGTATAGGAAAATATAGTTTTGCACATTAGCAGCCTCCAACTTTCTCCACCTAAATCTTAATAATTTTTTTGGGGTCAATGTCTCCTCTAAAAAATTATCATGGTCACTGGAATGAAAACAGAAGCATTTACTTTTTTTTAAATGTGTATCTATAATTAGAATATTTAAAGTCCCTCTACAGCAATCCTTACATATTTAAGATTGGACTATTGCACCTGCTGGCCTTCATTGATCTGCTCAAATTTATTGCTAACAATCTATGTAATAAATTACATTTAATGTTCCTTTGTTCATGGCCTGCAGTTTGTCTTACAGTAGTGTGCTGCCAAGTGTTTTGCAACAAAATGTAACTGGGAGGCATTTAATCTTATTTAAATTGCATATCTTTTCTGAGGGAGTTATGTAGTACCTTGTATAAAACAGTTTTTTTTTAAATTCGTGTGAAATAACCTGTTTTGTTAATATTTTATGTCTTGTTCAACCAGATTTGCAAAATACATTAACAAGGAGATGTAGAGATTAATATATATTTATCTTCCTCTATATTTTTACCTGTTCACACAGTCTAATAGTGGTACAACAGTCAATTTAACGTCTTAAAGGCTACGTAAAGGCCATGATTTAAAATATGCCACAAAAAAAGAAAGAAAATCACCAATATTTACAGTATGATGGAGCCCCCTAGATAAATTAATTATAGTGCCATTTAGCTATTACCCCTATACCTTTGTACAATAATACTGAAGTATAGTAATTGCTTTTTGCTTCATTCACAGGTATTGCAAATGCCAAAGCTATTGCTTTCTGAATATGTCAAGACAGCTATTATGTAGCCATACAGAACTGGGCTTTATTACCTACTGGATTCAATAACACTTAAATGACTGATGTTGTAGCTGTTCAGTTGAACTACAGCACTGAGTCAGGTAATCACACCTTGAGATGAAACAAAGGACTGTACACCTTAGGCCTTATGCACACTGCTGCTGTTAAACTCCCGATTTAGTGAGTTTGGACATTTTATTTTGCCCTTTTTTTGTTATTAGATGTGTCCATGCACAGATGTACGTTTTTAGTAGTTTATCAGCAGGGGACTTTATGGGCTGTTGTCTAAACGCCCTAAAATCGCTTTCAAGAGCAGTTCTTCAGACCACAAAAAAAAGAAGAAAAACGCACATAAACTCTCATTAACACCCATAAACGTGCATAAGCTCTAGGCTTGTTTAGCACTTCAGCATTTATTAATTTCAATGGCTAGAATAAATTAAAATAAACTCCAAACTTTGTTAAACTCTGCTAAACTCTTTTAAAATAATGCAGCTTAGGTGAGTATATAACGCTAAATTTCTCCTGTCAGGATAAACAGCGTTTACAAGAAACCAGTGTGCATTAGGCCTTAAAATGAAACCCATTGTGGAATCTAGCATTGCTGTATGCAACTTTGATTCAGTAAGGGTGTGTGTAGTTCCGCGCTTAGGATAGGGGGTATATATGTACAAATGAACACTGCACCTAGCTGCTGCCCACTTCAAAAATGCGACCCTAGAAGGGGAGCACTTGAAGAAATATAAAGGAGGAAGGAAGTGATTGGCGCTGCCTGGTGGGGTGTTATGGGAATGTATACGTAGGGTACTATGCTTCTAGTAGGATATCCTATAGAAGCCTGTGTAATAATTTAATATTGGAATCTATGTATAATCAACTAAAATCTGATAAATGACAGACCTGTATAAAACCAGAGCGGGTCTATGTGTAATTTCTAAAAATGAAATAAAACCCTATATACATAGCATCAATAAATAAATTTCATACGTACAAAATGTGCAAAGAGAGGTGCAAAAAGTGAATACAAAAGGTGAAGTGCTAGAAAATAAAATAAAAATTGATCCAATGTGATCCAGTAATAAGTATGTGACCATAAAATGACAATTGGTAAGTATACTATAAAAATTCCTAATAAATATAAGTAAAATAACTAATAACGTATATATGACCATAAAGTGACAATTGATAAGTATGCTCTTAAAAGTGCCAATAAATATAAGTGGAAAAAATGAATGAATAAATAATTCCCAATAAATAAATAAGTGCAAAAAGTGCAAAGGTGAACCAATTCCTTGGTGAATATATCCGTGCCAAACTAGCGGTACCAAGATGAAAAAATACAGACAAAAGGGTCAGTTAAAATAATCCAACAAATGGATCCAAGTAAAGGTGCCGTCTCGGTGGTTTAAAAGTCCAAAAAGAGTCCTAAATAAGTGAGGTCCATATATGGTGGTTTTGAAGTGCTCTTTTCTCTATGCCCAAAGTATGGTGGGTGGGCAGAAGGAAAAAGTGTTCCCCTGAGCCTGGGGTCCTGCGCTTACCAGATTCCCTTACCCCTACAGGGGTAAACAGCGGGTCGATTATTAGGGGATCGCTCCCACACACTGGCAATCAGGATCTCCCACGGCCTTGGTATTGCTCCGTAGTAGTAATGAAGATGTCAGCTCAATAGGTATAAATAGGAATCCAGTACAGTGCCCGGGTATGCAGAAGAAAAAGGGAAGGAGCCGCCAATAGTGTAAAATTGTTTCTCAGAACAGCTTTATTATATAAAAAAAGACATGTACTCACAAAGTATAAAATTCAAAGGTATGCCCGTCTGGCATAGGAGCCGCAACCTCCTCTCTTGCGGTGCACGTCTGAATGTAGCGTGCGTTCCGACCGCCGGATGTGCGTCCCAAGCCTCGGGTTCAGTAGACGGAAATGACGTGGTCACGCTCTCAAAGGCCGAGATGATAATTGAGAAGTGAAAATGGTACTAGTAAAGTATGTAATAAGCTCTTCAAAAAGAGTATGAAGGGTTCCATATATTACTATGTGGACCACATAATTCTCTATATTGTTGTAGAATCATATCATAATTGTTGATTCTATATCCAAGAAATTATTGTTATTAAAATGTCCACAACGTTATTTCTATTATTGAAAAGTGTACAAAGGTATTTACCTACCAGGATTTTATGCCAAAGCTTGCGTATTGGTCAGATGGTGGAGATGGATACACAGAACGCGGGGGTGTGTATTGAATACCCAGGGAGAGGTGTGGATCTATATTCAGATCTCCAAACCGACATGCCAGTCTCTATAGATATATATGCATAGAATATGACAATATATATGAAAAAAGGAAGCCAATCCTCTAATTTTTTTTTTTTTTTTTTTTTTTTTTTTTTTTTTTTTTTTTTTTAATAGTTTATTGGTGTATAAAAATATAAAGGTACAAACAGGCAAACAGCCAAAGTAGACGAAGAGATCGTACAGCATTATGCAGAAAGATTGCAAAGTTACAAACAAACAATCAGCCAACTTTGGTAAAAGTAACAGTGTATAAATGCATAAAGCAAACATCATTAACAACCAAGGGGGATCGGGACAACTCCACCCTGTGAAGCGCATCCATACAAACAGGAATTGGAAGTGGAAAGGAAATGAGTGGTGGAAGTGGAAGAAGAAGAAGTAGACATCAAAAAGGAATGCAAATCGTCAGGAGAACCACGTAAACAAGTCGGGCAAGTCCGAGTCGAGACCCATGGCCTGGGTGGTCAAAAACCCAGGGACGGGTGACAGGGGGGGTCGTCCGGGGGGGGGGGGGGAATGACGACAAAGCCAGGAGGATGTGCAGAAAAGGGGGGAGCCAGTTGTCCGGGCCCGCCCAGAGACAACAAGGCTTCCAGCGGAGGACCGACAAGGAGGGAAAGGGAGACAGGAAAAGGGGGGCGGGGAGGGGAGGACAAGGAGGAAGAGAGAAAAAAAAAAAAAAAAAAAAGGGGGGGGGGGAGGGGAGGAGACAATGAAAAGCAGAAAGAACGAAGCACCCATGAGGTCAGTGAGAATGGTACCACAGGGTCATTACTGACAAAGTCGGGAGTATTCCGGTGTGGAAGTATAGTCAATCCAGCATGCCCATTTTTTGTAATGTTTGGAAGGAGCATCTCTTGCGATGGCTATGAGCTCTTCCATTTCCGCAACCTTGGAGAGGCGCTGGAACCACTGCTTGACGGTCGGCACTTGTGTGGTCTTCCAAAGTGCCGGGATGCACTGTCTGGCGGCGTTCACCAGAAGAATCGCAAGGGATTTAGAGTAAGTCCTACTGGAGGTAGAAGAGTGGTGCAAAAGGTACTGGGCAGGAGTGAAGGCGATGTCAGCTGTGGTCACTCGCGTCACAATCCTATGAACTTCCTCCCAAAAAGCGGTGAGGCGAGAGCAGGTCCAGAAAATGTGGAGGAGCGAGCCAGGTTCAGCGTTACACCTCCAGCAAGTCTGTGAGGTGGAAGGAAAAAACTTATGCAATCTCGTGGGGGTGTAGTACCAGCGGCTAACCAGTTTGTAACCGCTTTCCTGCGTGGTGACATTAAGCGAACACCTATGATTGTTGGTGTGGATAAGGTCCCAGTCTTCCGGGGTGAAAGTGACTCCCAGATCCGCTTCCCAATCCTCGCAGCGCTTGAGCTTCCTCTGCTCAGGCTCATCCAGCAAGAAAGAGTGGATGGTGGATAGTAATCTGCGAACCGGGCCTTCTTGTTGGCATAGGTGGTCGAACGGGGACAAGGTGGACAAGGAGGGGCAACTGCGAGAAAGAGACTTAAGGTACTGCTGGAGGAGCAAGTGTGACCAGGGAAGTATGGGGGGCATGCCGGACTTCGCAGAAATGGAGGAAACTGAAAGAGGTGCGTCGTTATCCCAAAGATGATGGGCTCTCAGTTGGACTTGAGCCCAGTTCGAGGTCAGATAGGTACGGTGCATGCCAGGAGGGAAGTCGGGGTTCAAGCGCACAGGAGTCATGGGACCCGGAACCGTGGAGATAGAGCGAGACATGGAAACTGCCCGGAAGACTTTTAGAGTGGGGCCAATAAGCGGATGGAGTGTAAGGGCAGGGGGGATATGTGCGTCTCGTAGCCACGGAGACGAATGGAGATCCAGAGCGGTAAAGCTCTTCTCTATGGAAACCCAGTCCTTATGACTCTCATGTATGTTCCAATCCGTTATTCTAGTAAGGTGACAGGCGGCATAATAGGTATACAGGTCAGGAAGGCCAATACCTCCTTTGGATTTCGGCCTCGTGAGAGTTTTATAAGAGATGCGGGGCTGTTTGTCCCCCCATAAGAAGACAGTGCTGATACGACGGTAGGTCTTGAAGAAGGAAGGGGGGAGCAATATGGGGATCGTCTGGAGAACGTAGAGGAGGCGGGGTAGGACGTTCATCTTCAGGACAGCCGCCCTGCCGAACCAGGACAGCTGCAGTTTGGACCAGGACCGGAGATCCTTCGATATTCGTGTAATGAGTTGTGGAAAGTTACGGTCAAATAGGTGTTGGAGATCAGATGGAATTTCGATGCCTAGGTAAGTGATGGAGTCCGACTTCCACACGAATCGGAAATTCGCCTGACAGCGCTCGACTTCCGATCGGGGTAAGGTGACGTTGAGCGCGAAAGACTTGGAGAAGTTAATCCGAAAGTTGGATAGAGAAGCGTACTCGTCGAATAATTTGAGGAGCGCAGGCAGAGTCGTGATGGGGTCGGTGAGAAACAACAGTAGGTCGTCCGCATAAGCGGCGAGCTTATATGTACCGTCAGCGAAGCGAACCCCGTGGACCGTATCAGTGTGTCTGATCTTGTGAAGAAGGGGTTCCAGAGTCATGATGAAGATCAAGGGAGACAGGGGGCACCCCTGTCTAGTACCATTGGAGATACGGAAGGCACTCGACAGGGTGTCGTTAACACGCACCCGTGCCTGTGGCGAAGCATACATAGCCATGACATATCCAAGGAATCGGGGACCCAATCCCCAGGCGGAAAGCGTTGCCGCCATGAAATCCCACGACACCCTGTCGAATGCCTTCTCAGCGTCTAGGGAGAGCAGAAACCCCTTCTGGTTAGTGGTAGAGAGGACATAGTGTAGATTAAGAGCCTTGATGGTGTTATCACGGGCCTCGCGGCCCGGGACAAAACCAACCTGGTCCTTGTGAATCCCTCTGGACAGGAGCGGGAGTAGCCTGTTGGCCAGAATCTTCGCGAACAGCTTGACGTCCACATTGATGAGCGAAATCGGCCTGTAGCTGGCAGGGGAAGTAGGGTCTTTCCCTTCTTTCGGGATCACCACAATGTGGGCCTCAAGCATCCGCGAAGACAGGGGGTTTTCAGCCGAAACTGAGTTAAAGGCGGATAAGAATGGGGTGGCTAGGACGTCAGGGAAGGATTTGTAGTATGCAACCGTGAGGCCGTCAGGTCCGGGACTCTTGTTGGGTTGCATGTGTTTGAGCGCCAAGTCCCATTCCTGTTTGGAGATGGGGAGGTCCAGTGTAGTGCGAAAGTCAGACGAAGCTCGTTGAGGTACATTGGACGCAAGAAAGTCGGAAATGGCCTGAGATCTGGAAGAGTGGGAGACGGGTTGAGAGCGAGCTGAATCAAGGTTGTAAAGAGTGCTATAGAAGGCCTCGAATGCGGCCGCAATGTCTCGGTTATTAGCCACCAAGGAGCCAGAAGGTGAGCGGAGGGAGTGAACCGTGGTCTTCGCCTTCTTTTGGCGAAGAGCTGTGGCAAGTAGTCGGCCGCTCTTATTGGCCTGTTCATAAAAAAGCTTGTGGGACAGGAGGAAGTTCCGCCTGGTCTTTCTGTCCAATTCCTCCGTAAGTTGTTCACGGGCGGAGGTAAGGGCCGCTAGAGTGTCCTGTGCAAGGGATTGTTTGTGGGCAAGTTCTAAGGTACGAACGCGCGAGAGCAGATCCGAGACAAGAGCCTCCCTTTGTTTCCTCAGTGCCGCTGAGAGCGCTATTAATTTTCCCCTGACCACGCACTTGTGGGCTTCCCATTGAGTGAGGGTCGATGTGTCAGGAGTCGCATTGATAGAGAAATATTCCGTCAAAGTTTCGCGGATTGCGGCCAAGTTAGCTTTATCCGTCAATAGGGCAGAGTTAAGACTCCAAACCCGATCTCTGGACAAGGACACTGGAAAGGCTAGAGTGAAAGAGACAGGGTGATGGTCCGAGAGTATCGACGGTTCTATAGAGGCTTCAAGAAGGGACGAGAGAGCCGACTGAGATAGGAATAGATAATCAATCCGTGAGTATCTGGCGTGGAGCGGGGAAAAGTAAGTATAATCTCTATCTCGTGCATGAAGCGTCCGCCAGGAATCGTGAAGCTGGAGATCCCGGAGGCACAGCTTAATCTGCTTGAGAGCCCTGTAAGGCAAGCATGAGGAACCTGAGGAGGTGTCGAGCAGTGGTTCCAGGGGAACATTAAAGTCGCCCCCGAAAATCAAGGTGCCCTGTTGAAAGGGTGCCAGTTCACCCAGTACCGATCTGAAAAACGAAACCTGAGACCTGTTAGGGCTGTAGACATTCGCAAGGGTGATCTGAACATGCTTAAGGGTGCCTCTAAGAAACAGGTAGCGTCCTTGGGTATCTACCAGGGTATCAGAAATGGAGATAGGGGTCGATTTAGCGATCAGAATGGAGACCCCTTTAGATTTAGAAGTGTCCGATGTAGCGTGAAATGCTTGGGTAAAGTACTTGTTCGTACATCTCGGGAGGGCATCCGAGTGGAAGTGCGTCTCCTGCAAGAACACCACGTCCGCCCTGAGCCGGTGCATGTGCCCGAGCAGTTTCGAGCGTTTCTGGGGCGTGTGTAGGCCACGGACGTTTAAGGAGACTACTTTAAGACGGAGGTCACTCCGCTGTGGTATTGAAGCAGCCATCTAGGCGCACTGCTATGAGGAAAAGAGAAGAGGGAGAGAGAAAAAAAAAAAAAAAAAAAAAAAAAAAAAAAAAAGGGGGGGGGGGGAAGGGAACCAACAAACAGGAGGGGAGGAAGAGGTAAGGGCGGAGGATGGTAGGAGGGCTAAAGAACCGTGAGAACCAACAGACCTGCTGAGGAACTCAAAGGGGGATGGGGGAGTCTGGAAGTCGGTAAAAGTGGGACGTCCGTCAGGGAACGGCGACCGTTGGTGGGCGTGGAAGGAGACAACCAACACGGTGGCCAGAACTCCAAGGACCTGCAGGAGTCAATAGTAGCTTCTAAAGGAGCCCGATGTGCGAGGGAGCATGAGAGAGCAAGTGCAGGGAGTCAGGAGCAGGCAAGAACCATTGCAGGCCTGCGAGGGAATGCCAGGGGCACAGACATATAGAGGGAGCCGGAGGTAGGGATGTAAGTCAGAGAGGCGGGTGGTGAAGGCGGCAATGGCGAGAAAGTGGAATCTCTTTAGGCAAGTCGCGAACGGTATGAAGAGTAGCGGGCAAGTCAGCAGCTCTAGGGTCGTGCAGTGGCAAGTCAGCTGGGGGCAGTCGGGGTTGAGACAGGCAGGCCCACAAATGAACGGGAGGCAGACAGATCAGGAAAGAAAGCCAAATAAGAGAGGAAGTAGCTCATGAAAGATGCGCAATCAGGTGCAGTACACCTGGAGCGATCAATACAGGCATTAAACAATGAGTTTTGTGAATTCAACATAGCACAGAGAAACATGCCAACCAGGGATGTGCTGAGTCTAATGTAGCAAAGGAACAGCAATGCAATAAAACAACAGTAACTCTCTCCTATTGGTATAGAGCAGATATCACACAGCCCCTGTCCCGGTGTAACGTGCACAGGCGGGGCAATAGCCTCCGCCAATACTATCCTCGGCGCCATGAACCCGCCGCCGGCCCGCACCTCCGCACACCCTGGCGGGTGTGAACCACCAGGAATGATGGCACGGATGCCATAGCCAGGGGCGCGAACCGACTGCGGGACCCGGCGCCCACGGTCAAAACAAATGGGGAACAGCACAAGGGGCATAGACAACCACGGACCACCCCCCCTCCCCCAGGGGCGGAAGCAAGCGCCCGGGGGGGAGGCAAGGTAGAGCAGTGGCATCCCGCGGGCAGCATATCGTTATTAGTACCGACCCAGTCAACTAAGAGAGAGAGAAGCCCCATAGGAAAAGCAGAGGCCTCACTCCCTACTGCATAGCCGGGCTACCATCGGCTAGGCAAGACATCAGGATCAGGACACAGGCGATCTGCATGTACAGGCACAAAGAATCTGAGGAAAGGTAGGAGGGGAAAAAGAGAGAAAAAAAAAAAAGGGGGGGGGAGGGGAGGAGGGACAAGCGGCGGGAGAGAGAGAGTGGGGAGGAAGGGGGAGGGAAAGATGAGGGGGAGGGAAAGAGGAGGGGGGGGGAGGGAAAGAGGAGGGGGGGGAGGGAAAGAGGAGGGGGAGGGAGGGGAGGGAAGAAGGAGGGGAGGGAAGAAGGAGGAAAAGGAGGGAGGGAAGAAGGGGGAAAAGGAGGGAGGGAAGAAGGAGGAAAAGGAGGGAGGGAAGGAGGGAGGGAAGGAGGGGAGGAATGGAGGGCGGGATGGGCTGAAGGGGCGGGGTGGGCTGGAGGGACAGGGGGGGAGGGAAACCTCAGGGGGCAATGAGGTGCACTGCAAGAAAATACATGAATCGGAATACATTCCCCGGCATATCAGTGAGCAAAACACCAACTAGGCAAACCAAGTCCTTGTCTGTAAACCTGCGGGGAAAGCCATGTTAGTTATAAAGGAGACCAGGGGAAGGGGAACCAGGGGGAAAGCAACCTAGGGGTGCGGGGGCTGAAGTCCGGGCTATTGAAGAATACAGGCAGGCAGTCACGTACACCTAGGAGGGAAAGCCCGTGAAACCAGTGAAGGCAAGGGAGGGGGGGAGGGGGGGGGAGAGTGCCGGTACGATGAGGGGGAGACCGGAATACATACCGGCAGGGGTCGTAAAAAGCGAGAGTCAGCAGTGCATGGGGAGAAGGGGCTTCGTAGCTGAGTAATCCAAAGGGGTACATTCTGCATGGAGATGCCGATGGCATGAGAAAGGCAGTTCACAGTACACAGGGAGCAGGACACTCGATCGATGGCGCCCGCGGGACCATGCGCAGAAGGCAACTGTGGGGAGGCAGCAGTCAGACCGTTGGAGTGGGAAAGTCCGGGACCGCGGGCACAACACGGAGGTAAGTAAGGCGTAGCAACAATCCATCAGGGGAGAGAGTCGAATCCAGGAGACATCCAAAGAGCAAAAAAGGTCTCTGTGCTATCCAGCAGGAGGCGCGGTGAGCGCAGACAGCTAGTGGTCATGACGCGCCCTTCGGTGAACCGGAGATGCCGAGGGGCTTCCGTTGCGAGGAACATCTCTGCCGTAGCCCGGAGGAGAAGAAGGCGGGTGGGAGCGTCGGCGACCCAAAACAAAGTTGCCAGCCATCTGGATGCCATCCATAGAGGTTGCCCGTTGCAGCGGAGAGCAGCGGAATTCACTGTACCAGTCAGGCACATTGATGTGAGGTATGCCCAAAGTGGCGCAGAAGTGCTCGAGGTCCTCAGGAACTCTCAGTAGAGCGGTGCGACCCTGCGATGTGGCTGACAGGCCGAAGGGGAACTTCCAGCGATAAACGATCGCCCTGGACCTGAGTTCTTCCAGCAGCGGGCGAAGCTCCCGCCGTCTCTGCAGGGTTATGGCAGAGAGGTCTTGGAACAACTTGACCTCCGCGCCCTGGAACGTGAGGTGCTGCCGCATCCTGGCATTCCGCAGCACATCCTCCTTGAGCTGGAAGTTGACCAGGCAGCACACCACGTCCCTCGGGGGATCATTCTCCCTGCCACGGGGTCTCAGGGCTCTGTGGATACGCTCGAATGCCACGGGCGCCTCAGGGGGTCTGCCAAGGAGGTCGTTGCATATGGAGGAGACGGCCTGAGGTAAATTCTGGTGTTCTATGCTCTCGGGGACCCCTCGCACCCTCAGGTTCCTCCGGCGGCCCCGATTGTCCAGGTCCTCAACATGCCGGTTAAGGTCCCGTAGGAGCACGGCATGTGACTCAGTCACTTGGTGGATAAGACCCAGGGAGGTGTCATGGCGGGCAGTGACTTGTTCAACTTCCTCCACTCTTGCCGACATGGCCTGGAAATCACTGCGTAGTTCTGCTATGGCCGCCGCCATGGCAGCTTTAATGTCAGCCGCCACAAATTGTAAATCCGCCATGGTGAGGATCGGAGGAGTCACCGGTGGCCCCGGGGGATCGTGAAGAGGCATAGGCAGGGAGGCACTCAGTTCAACAGATTGCCTGTTCGGCGAGCGGGAACGCGAGCGGGCGGGCTGAGAGGCTGAGGGGGATGGAGAAGGCCGTTGTGTCCGGAAAATGTCCGGGATATTGCGGCTGAGCTGTGACTCCATTTCCCTCGGGATTCCCACTCGGGTGGCAGAAGAGCTTCTAGCCTTGCTTCCCATGTCTTTGAACGTGACAGGCGCGGGTAAAGGGCTCAGAAAAAGGTAATGGCAGACTCCACAGCGCAGGAGCTCGGATTCAAGCGGCCATATTAGATCGGGTCCAAGCCACGCCCCCTCCTCTAATAAATATGTATTGGATCGCTATAGCAGATGTACAACTGCGCATGCGCATCGGTAGACCTCCAATAGAAATAACGTTGTGGACATTTTAATAACAATAATTTCTTGGATATAGAATCAACAATTATGATATGATTCTACAACAATATAGAGAATTATGTGGTCCACATAGTCATATATGGAACCCTTCATACTCTTTTTGAAGAGCTTTATAACATACTTTACTAGTACCATTTTCAATTCTCAATTATCATCTAGGACAAACCTTCCTGTCCAACTGCACCTTGCCTTGCGATCGTCCATGCCCGCCAGGGGGACTTAGTTGGCTTCCAGCACACTCACCCTGGATACATTTTCCATCAGCCCCATGGGTGGGAATATCTGCATCTGCCTCGGCCTGTATGCCAATGTAGGTGAACTTTTTTCATATTGATGTAATTGATCTTAAAAGATGTGATCGAATACATGACGTATATGTGTCACAAGTTGGAGAGGCTCCTACCTATTGCTCCATACTTGACACACACTGATATTCGAAATATTACAATTTCATGAAGAAAATGTGTAACCTTGATACTCATGTTTATTAACTCTGTATTTTGTTTTTCTTATCACTGTCTTAGCTGTTTATCATAAAGCTCTATCCTTTGTGCCCCTGAGGAAGCGGTATTTACCGCGAAACATGTCGGGTAGTGGAGTCTGGATCCATTAGAGAGCTACACATTGGTACTGGTACACCCGGGCCCGCTGTGACCTCTGATGAGTCCACCCACATATTCAAGGATGTGATTCTGCTTTGATATGTTTTATGTATATGTATTTGTTATTATGTATATGTCTATATGATTTTTCTTGTAACATTATTGTCTACTTTTGTTTTCCCTTTGTTGGGAAATACATGTGAATAATAAAAGTAATTTTTTAAGAAAAATTTTTTATTCCTATATGTATTGGTTCCATAACGGTACCCCTTAAAATCCCAATCCATGCCCCAGTTTTCCATATTCTTGTCTGACAGAAGCTGATCTCACAACTGACTTCTGTTGGACGAGCACGCTGTACAGCCAGCAGAGGCGATTGGCATCTGATCAGCGGCATAGCTCTCTATGACTGCTACTCTGATATATTTTTACAAGCCTCAGCTTCCCTCTCCCCTGTCGCTTCCCCCAAACCCCCCCCTTTTTTTCCTTTTTCTCCTTTTTCTTTCTTCAGTTTATGTCTATTTCTGTCTTCCCCCATACTTTCTGGGAAATATGTTAAAAAGAGCACAGCTAGAAATGTTTTGCTCGGGAAGGGGGTCAGATGCACGCAGCGTAGCAGAGATATCATTGGACTGCATATCTATGTGGGAATTTTGCTGCATATGTTACAATCTTAAAACTTAGCAAAGAGGGAACTTAGGAAAGACCAACCACAGGTAGTTGTGGCTTCATTATGTGCAAGTACAATGGGTGTGGTTTAATGGACTCTGAGCCTACTCACAGTATACATCTCAACCATATGCACAATCTGTGCACCCACATAGTACTCTTTAATTATAGTTACACCAATCTCACAGACACACATAAAGCTCAAATCCAATAAAAAAATTGTATTAATGAGTTAGCAATCAGCAACTGTTGAAACATTAAACACCATGGTCAGGAATACGTAAAGTATTGTCTGCACTCTGTATACTTACAGAGTGCAGCGGTCAGGATTGCTTAGAGCAGGCATGTCCAACCTGCGGCCGGGGGGCCGCATGCAGCCCGGAACCACAGGCAATGCGGCCCACTACCTCCTGACTATTCTTTTTTTTTTGCTGGGGAGGAAGGAAGTCAGGTTGGGGGAATGGCTACAGCAGCTTCCAACTAATGGTAGGCAGAGGCTGCCTCAGAGGGGAGGTGAGCATGTGCAGTGTTTCTGACTCCTACCACCCGGATCACTTCAAATCACTGAGGTGGTCATGGTGGTTAGAGTGTTCCTTTAATATCTCTCAGAAGAAATAGACATCTGTATACTGATTCCATTTCATTTGATCATCCTCTAGTTGTGTTAAATTAGTGCGGGGGGTGCGGCGGCGCGGGAAGGACGCGACAGTGTTTTATTACTTCTATACCTTAACTATAGTATATATTTTATATGCGGCCCGAGAAAATTTCTCTACACTCAATGTGGCCCAGAGAAGCCAAAAGGTTGGACACCCATGGCTTAGAGTAAAACAGATTTACCGCGCAACAGTCAGGACTCAGGAGTACTGTATGTTCCATACAACATAGTTTATAGAACACAGAGGCCAGAAGTATAACATTAAGCACAGCATACAGAGTGCAAACAGGAGTATGAAACATAGTGCCTTTTGGTGGTTAAGCTTCCTGCCGTGTGGGTGTCTTTATTGGCAGGTGTCAGCGCCCCGTTAATTGTTACCTCTCCTGTAGTGACATAATGGGTAGAGATAGTGCCTCTTTATATGCCAGCTGTGAGTGGGGCTCAGTGTGCTTGGGGTATGGGAGCAGGACTCCCCTGATCAAGCAAGATGTAGAGCTGTGCTGGAGCAGAGCTAAAGAGCCTGTTTCAAGGCTGAACTGCCAGGTTGAGGAAAAGAGGACACTTAGGAGCAGACAAAGAGACCTTGCCATCCCTGACCTTCTGCAGGTCTGTGGCTTGGTTTCGAGTGGCCCCTGAGCCTTTGGAGGATCTTCGTTGTGTGTGATGAAGGACACCCTGTGTGTGTAACATCTATTGCTAAAATGACTAAAATGGCTTTACTGTTCTGGGAGACCTTTAAGTGTTCTGCACACTGCATAGCAAGATATGAGAAAGAGGAGAGTCTTCTAAACTGTTAATTGTCATCAGTGACTCTGAACTGTTAATATGCTGCTATGGGCCTGTAACCTAAGAATGGTTCTGTGACATTTGTGTAGTAAGCAGTGAAAATGCAATTTGCCTGGACATTAGTTTATTCTAGGTAACAGGCCTCAGGCTGGGAGTATGTGTGTGAGTAGGCTTCAGGCCAGAAGAAGGTGACACAATATGGCAGAGTTTCTCCAATAGCCAACCTATGGGGACCCACCTAACATGTTGACTCCTACTGAATAGTGTGTTGGGGTGCCATTAACAATGAATGGCATCTCAAAGCACCACACTTGGACACATGTGTTTGGACGTGTGTTCTAGTATCAATTGCTAAAACACGTTACTACAATACAATAGTCTTTATGGGACCTTATAATTACACATTCACACTCCTCCATCCTCTACTTGCTGGCAGTTTTTTATCCTGTGCATTGGCAACCTAGGGAAAGGCTCAATATTATGTGTCTGTATGTTGGAGGGCCTCTCCCGGGAAATAAACAGAGATTTCCAAAACTGTGCAGAAGAATATGCTTGGTTGGTAAATTTTTCAGTGAGTTACAGATCTTGGAGCAAGGGAAGGTGAACATAAGGGTCCATTCACACTTTTGCACTGTATTACTGTGCATCTCTGCATTAACTTTGAAGGGCACCCTACGATATGTTGCAGCGCACTCCAATGTCCAGCACCAAACCTCTGTACAGTGCAATGTACTGGTATAGAAAAAATGCAGACAGCAAGACATTAGGTCTGTTGTAATGTGCAATGCGGAAAATAATGTGCTGTCTTACACACCTCATTCTGTGATCCTGGGACCACTTACTAAAATGGCAGGATGGTTGGTAATGGTAAGCATGAATGAGCTGCCAAACCACATTGCACATCAATGCGTGAACCTTAACACACAGGGACATTGTCATTGATAAATTGCACTTGGAGTTGTTACTGAAAATCAGAGGCAGTTGTCATCTATTTAGTAGATCTTCATAACTAAATGGGTTTTATAATTAGTGTGAAACCATATTGTAACCTAGTGTTCTGCCACTGACAAAGAAAGGCAGTTATTCTCTGTTATATAAGTGAGCTTTGCTATGCTGAATACTGAACAGAGTCTGACAGTGTGATGTGTGCTTCTTGGCAGATACAGGCAGGGTAGAAAAGGTTTTAAAAAATTGCAGCAAGGGCAATGTAAACATTCCCTCACCTGTGCTGGACTGACGTCTCTGGTTGATGGAACTGCATGTGCACTTGACCTCGGTGTGAAGCTAAAAAGAAGGAGAGAGCCCTACTGCTAGATTGCACTCATGTGGAGTGATTTCCCCCTATCTAATAGTTTGAAGTAATTAGGTCACACCAGTGGTCGGAGCCTGAGAAGTAGAAGCCCACTGTCCATTGTTTTAATCAGAGAGTGGGAAGCATCTTCCTAAACCCCACCCACTGGTATTACACTGTTCATTCATTACTAGAAGAGAGGTGGAGCTCACTCCTTATGCCTGCAATCACACTGTGCTCAAGCCCTTCCTTCCCACCTGTATTTGGCTAGAAGAACAATTTACACAGTCAGATTATGTTTAGGTGCAATTTACAGCAGGGATTTGCCTCATGCTGTGATCCTGGAATGCAGTCCAGGACACAGCCATTGTAGGACAGCTTACTAAGAACGGGCCTGAATATAGCAATTCTAGGAATGTTGTCAATTTGATCTATGATATATCAAACCAGACCTGGGCAGGAAAGGGAGGGTTATATGAGTGCACCACACCAGGCCACAAGCCTTTCAAAATTGAGAAGCTACCTTGAAAGAGTTGAGGTAAAGCATCCCCACCTTCAAAGGCACCTTGTTCCAGTGTTGAGGGGAACAAGGACCTCATCCCCATATTCAGTCTCAAAGAGGATGTAGGGGTTTGTGGGGGGACTTATCAGTTCCTGGAAGCCCCCTTTTTGATAATGGGGCCCCCAAATATCCCCCCCCATAGGCATAGCTCCCAAACGTCCCTGATTTCAAGGGACTGTCCATGATTTGGAACAGAGTCCCCCTGTCCCTCTTTCCTTCTAAATTGTCCCTCATTCTGGTCTGAACTACAGTATCTCACAAAAGTGAGTACACCCCTCACATTTTTGTAAATATTTTATTATATCTTTTTATGTGACAACACTGAAGAAATTACACTTTGTAGTGAGTGTACAGCTTGTATAACAGTGTAAATTTGCTGTTCCCTCAAAATAACTCAACACAGTCATTAATGTCAAAACTGCTGGCAACAAAAGTGAGTAAACCCCCAAGTGAAAATGTCCAAATTGGGCCCAATTAGCCATTTTCCCTCCCCGGTGTCATGTGACTCATTTGTGTTACAAGGTCTCAGGTGTAAATGAGGAGCAGGTGTGTTAAATTTGCTGTTATCGCTCTCACTCTCTCATACTGGTCACTGGAAGTTCAACATAGCACCTCATGGCAAAGAACTCTCCGAGGATCTGAAAAAAAGAATTGTTGATCTACATAAAGATGGCCTAGGCTACAGGAAAGTTTGCCAAGACCCTGAAACTGAGCTGCAGCACTGTGGCTAAGACCATACAGCGTTTTAACAGAACAGGTTCCATTCAGAACAGGCCTTGCCATGGTTGACCAAAGAGGTGGAATGCACATGCCCAGCATCATATCCAGAGGTTGTCTTTGGGAAATAGATTGTCCAAAGTGTCAATATTTTGTGTGGCCACCATTATTTTCCAGCACTTCCCAACCCCACTTGGGCATGAAGTTCACCGGAGCTTCACTGGTTGCCACTGGAGCCTTCTTCCACTCCTCCATGATGCCATCACAGAGCTCGTGGAAGTTAGAGACCTTGTGCTCTTTCACCTTCCACTTGAGGATGCCCCACAGATGCTCAATAGGGTTTAGGTCTGGAGAGATGCTTGGCAAGTCCATCACCTTTACCCTGAGCTTCTTTAGTAAGGCAATGATCATCTTGGAGGTGTGTTTGGGGTCATTATCATGTTGGAATACTGTCCTGCGGCTCAGTCTCCGAAGGGAGGGGATCATGTTCTGCTTCAGTATGTCACAGTACATGTTGGCATTCATGGTTCCCTCAATGAACTGTAGCTCCCCATTGCCAGCAGCACTCATGCAGCCCAAGACCATGACACTCCCACCAACATGCTTGACTGTAGGCAAGACACACGTGTCTTTGTACTCCTCACCTGGTTGCCGCCACACTAGCTTTATACATTTTTTAAAATGTATTTAAAAATAAATACTGTACACAAAACCAATACACAGTCCCTTTAGGATAAAGACTAAAAAAGACTTTAAAGCGGAGTTCTGGCCTCAAAATCGAAAGAAATCGATTTTGGGCCATCCGCTTGCTGAGGGTCACCTGAAAAAGAAATGGATGCTCCTGATTTTTTTTTTGTTTACTTTACTTGATATTGAAGAAAATATACTCACCTTCCTTCCGCTTCCTCCCTCTGCGGCCGCGGCCCGCGCCGTCACTTCCGGCTTGCGATGACTCCTGGGAGATGAACATCATCGCTCCCAGGAGTCAATGCGGTGTGGGCAGCTGAAGCCAGTGTGTCCTCTTCTGCATCCTCTTCGGTGACGTCAGAGTCCCAGAATGCCCTGCCCCGGCCCGCTCGTCACTTCCAGTGCAGGCGTGTCATTCCCTGCTAAAGAGCTTCTGGGCATGCCCAGAAGCTGTGCAGGGATGCCGTGCCTGCATCGGAAGTGACGAGCGGGGCCGCTGCAGGGCATTCTGGGACTCTGACGTCACCGAAGAGGATGCAGAAGAGGACACGCTGGCTTCAGCTGCCCACACCTGAGATGGCAGCGCTGGAGAAGAAATTTTAAAGGTAAGTATTTCTTCTAAAAGGTAAGTGCGACCTGGGACAGTTCAGAGGCTATCCATTGTGGAATGTATTAGCCCTGACTGTCCCGGGGGTATTTTTATCTAAAATTCACCCCCCAGGGCTGGAACTCCGCTTTAAGAAAAGAAAAGACTAAATTGAGTACCAAACTTACCTTATACATCAGCTCTTTCTGATCAAAATAATGTTCATTGTATGCCTGTATTTTATCTACTAAACTTGTTTTTTTTTTAATTAGAGAGAATAAATTACTTAAATTAGTGAATTATGTCAGTTTTTCAAAATATATTTTTATGGTTCATCAGATAAAAATTCCTGTTTTCTGCACCAGCACCTCTTGTCTCTTTCTGTTCATGTTACTCTTACATTTCCACATGCAAGATGGCTTTAAATGCTCCTTTCCCTGAGTGAACTCAAGCAGACACAATCACTTTCAGTAACGGACAGGCGGAATAATTGTGCCATACTTGTTTTTGTAACTTAACGCTGCCATTCCTTGTTCATGTTCAAAGGCTGGCACTTGCACCAGTAAAATATAACTAATAAAAGGCAGTTTGTAAAGGTCACTTGACAGCATGTATTACAGAGCAATCTCTTCTGTGACATGCAAATAAAAACTTTGCAGAAGGAAAATGATGATTGAAAGTTAGATGTAGTAGGTTAGAAGAGGGACCTGAGAGTTTTAGCCACTTGAAGACCAAGCCTTTTATGGCACTTTTTGTTTAAAAGATTCAATCAGTATTTTTTTGCTAGAAAATGACTTATAACCCCAAAACATTATATATTTTAGGGAATAAAATGGCAATTGTTGCAATTTTTATGTCAAGTTGTATTTGCGCAGCGGTTTTTCAAGCGCAATTTCTTTTGAAAAATACAGTTAATGAATTAAAAAAAACCCCAATAAATACCCCAATGTTTTTGTAAGTTGTGAAAGATGATGTTACGCAGAGTAAATAGATACCTAACATGTCATGCTTTAAAATTGCGCACACTCGTGGAATAGCGAGAAAATACTTAAAAATTTCCATAGGCAAAGCTTTAAATTTTTTATTTTATTTTTTTACATTTTACCTGTTTAGAGTTAAAGAGGAGATCTAGTGCTAGAATTATTGCTCCCACTCTAACGCTTGCAACAATACCTCACACGTGTGGTGCAATCACCATTTACATATGCATGCGCAACTTATGTGGGGTGCTTTTAATTTTTTTTTTTTTTTATTTGTTTTTTTTTATTTTTTTTTCAAATGCTTTTATTTTTATTACAAGGAATATAAATATCCCTTGTAATAGAAACAAGGATTACAGGTCCTATTTATGGAGAGATATGGGGTCAAAAAGATACCAAATTTCTTCTTTACCTTTAAAAGCAAAAGATTAAGAAAAAAAAGATTTTTGACCTTTTGCTTTAATAAAAAAACAAAAAGTTTATTTCCTTCCTAGACCAAAAGTGACAACATGACGTTGCTCCTGTCCTCCAAGGCCATAGAGGCAATCAGAGATGATCTGGTCTCTGGTAGTCTCTGTGACAAGCCAACCGTACCATCGGATCATTTCCCGGGCACACTGGTATATTTATGTATTGCAGTCGGAAAGTGGTTAAATTAACTTTTTTAACCACTTGCCGACCGCTCACGTTGAGCCTACTGCGGCAAAGTGGTTTGTTATCATCCAGCGACGTAGACCTACGTCGCTGGACTCCTCCCCTTGTGGGCGGCGCGTGCGCAGCGCCAAAGGCTCGCTCCCGCTGTATTCAGTCACAGCGGGAGTCAAGCCAGGGGAGGAGCGGCGGTGATCACCGCCACTCTTCCCCAATCGTCGGGGATCGAGTGTGGAGATCCGCCTGCTTGTGTTAACAAAGAGGACGGATCTCCTAAGTGACAGGCAGGGACAGATTGCAGGATTCAGCATAACTGAACCTGCGATCTGTGCCTGTGTCACACAGTCCCCTCCCCCCACACATGTCAGTAAGCACCAGGCATACAATAACCCCTTGATCACCAATAAAAGTTAACCCCTTCCCTGCCAGTGTCATTTTTACAGTAACAGTGCATATTTATAGCACTGATTACTGTAGTAATGTCACTGGTACCCCCAAAAGTGTCAAAAATATCAGTCAAGGGTTCGATCTGTCCGCCGCAATGTCGCAGTCCCGCAAATAAAATCGCAGATCGCCGCCATTACTAGTTAAAAAGAAAACAATAAAAATGACATAAATTTCCGGTAGTTAGTAGCTGCGATAACTTTTGCGCAAACCAATCAAAATACGCTTATTGCAATTTTTTTTACCAAAAATATGTAGCAGAAAACAAATTGGCCTAAAATGTTAAAAAATTTTGATTTTTACATTTTTTGGGGGGGAATTTCATATAAAAAAATGTGAAAAATATTGTTATTTTTTCAAAATTGTCGCTCTTTTTTTGTTTATAGCGCAAAAAGTAAAAATCGCACAGGTGATCAAATACCACCAAAAGAAAGCTCTATTTGTGGGGAAATAAAGGACTTAAATTAATGCTGAAATAAAGGACTTAAAGTGATGCTAAATACATTTTGGCCTAAATATATGACAAAAATTGAATATATTGGATATTTTTTTAACTGTCAAAGTAGAGAAATATTGTTATTTTTTCAAAATTTACGCTTTTTTTATTATTATCGCAAAAAGTTAAAGTCGCACAGGTGATCAAATACCACCAAAAGAAAGCTGTTTGTGGGAAAAAAAAGGACGTAAATTTCGCTTGGGTACGGCAGAAAGTGGCCTGGACGTAAAGCAGGAAAATCCTCCGGTGGTAAAGTGGTTAAACTTTTGCTTTTAGATATATGTGTAATTCAGCCTGTTTAATGGGCAGTATAGCAATTTTTTTTTAGAGAGAACATATTTTGAGCTCTTGTTAAATAAACTATAATAAATTGTAATATAGAAAGAAAGCATTGGTCTTTTCAGGTACTACTTAGAATCAAAATACATACAAAGTCATTGCTTAAAAAGGATATACTGTATCTTTTCTTTACTGCCCCAAATGTTCAATTAAAAAAAAGAAAAGGTATAAAATCAACAAAACATTGCGTAAACATACTTACAAATATTTTTCATGATTGTGTCACAGACAAATGATGTAAATATTACTTACACCTATGTAGTACCACTCCTAACCCCCTAGATTATATATACCGTTTCTCAATAATATCATGTATAACCCTGTTTTGAATATTTACAACAAATCTATTAAAGTAGGTGGGGGGTCCAGTTCTTCCATGCATTTTCCAGGTTCCTAGGACCTGCTTCATCAGGAAGCAGTGGAATATATGGTAGTTCTATAAAAGCTGTTTTATGCAATGTTTTTGGTTTTATATTTATTTTTCAAATAAAAAAAAAACAACATTTGGATCAATAAATAAAATATATATTCTTTTTTTTAGCAGAGACTTTGTATATGTTATGATTCTAGGTAGCACCTGAAAAGTGTTTTCTTTTTGATTAAGGGAATGTGATGCTAATTGATCAATTGATCATAGCAGCCATTGTGTATAGGTATCATTGTTTTTGCGGGAGCTTTCACTGGCTCAGTGCAGTCATTTTGGGGGTGATTTACTAAAACTGGTGCAGACAGAATCTGGTACAGCCGTGCATGGTAGCCAATCAGCTTCTAACTTCAGCTTGTTCAAGTAAGCTTTAACAATAAAACCTGGAAGCCGATTGGCTACCATGCACAGCAGTACCAGATTTTGCACTCTCCAGTTTTAGTAAATCTCCCCCTTTGTTTCTCTATTATAAACTGAGATACTATATAAGGAACACAGGGAATAAATGTAGTCACACAACTCATAGACTTTCATGGTGAAAAAAACAATAAAGTACAATCATATCACTGTGGAAAGCCCAAGCTTGTGTAAATAACAAGAAAAAAAAAAATCTGCCTTGATGTACATATACATATATTTCATACACAGAGATGAGGTTTTAAAAACACACATTGATATGAATATCTACATTGAGCTGATATTTATCTAAGTAAAAATTAAAGCTAGGTACACACCTTTTGAGTTGTTTTTCCTGCAGTGACATGCAGCGCCATCCAGTGATGTGTGATAAAATGCAGCATGTGGCATTTTATTGCACCTCCAGGCTGTATTGCAGTGAGAATGAGGCACATAAAAAACATTTGTTTTCTATGTGCCCTAACAGTGACTGACATTCTTCTGGTCATTCTTCCACACTGCCTCTACTGTAACAGGGTCCTAAGATATTGTAAATTACTTAAAAACCCTGTTTCTACATTTATTTTTAAATGTACATGGACAGCAACAATATTTTCTGATTTCAAACACTTGTTGTGCTTCCTGTTTGGTAGTGCAACGCTTCTCTAATCTTAGTTATAATCCAGGAATATAATTATGGGACTGTAGACAGAACCACTCAGAAGAAAAAACACATATCTATAATAATATATAAATTATTAATTAATTAATAAAAAAGACCAACTATAGAATATGGATTGAAAACTGGCCACGACCCTTTATTGACATAAATATCCAAAATTAAAAACGTGTATATATATATATTATACACGAATATATATATTTATAAACATTTAACATATAATAAAGATATATATTAACTCAGCTATAACCGCTCAAGTTCATTTTACTGAAATATACAATATCCAACCATAAGCGAGACCAAATGTAAAAGACATCCAAAAAAGGACCGTGACAAAGGGACAAGGAAGGGAGGGAGGGCGGGCTCAACTTCTTCTTTCTGTCCCCGCCGTCTGAATAACTGCTGACGCAGTTATTACTTTATATATGCTCTGTACCTGAAAATTAACCGTTATTTCAGTTGACTCAAACAAAACAACCAATTAGATTGAAATATGCAAATAAGCACCCATTAACAATTCATAAATAGTATTGATTGGTCTGTCACCGTCCCATAGGTATAGGTGGAGCAATAAATGCCCCCCCCCCCTAACCTTTATTTCAATAGATTTTACAGAATCTAAGATTTCACTGAAGAATGTGAACATGCATGCAGCAGGCCATGACCTTTCTATGTAAATAATATATTTTTTTCACTTTTAAAAAGGAGCTGATGAAGTTGCAACTTATACATGTAGGTGTAACGGGTGCTGTATAGAAAAATGTATGAGTGGCTGAAATCTGAGGTCCATAGTGAGGTCTCCTATTCAAAGGCACTGTCCATCATTTAGAACCAACTGTCTATGTCTCTCCTATTTCCTTATTTGTCCCACCCTCCTTCTCAGTTGTCTCTTTTTGGTCTGAGATATAAACCCCTATAATAATGTAATAATGTGAAAGGATGGCAATATAGAAAACATTACCAAAGTGCGCTAAACAAATAATGAAGTGTTCAAAAGTACATGGATGGTGTCTGGGTTAATACCAAAATCATATGCATTCAATCCAAACAAAAGTGCAAAAACTGTAAAAAAGTCTTTCTTTTCAAATTGGAGTGAAGGTGAGGGAGTGTTGGGAGGTGGGTGGGGCCTCGTCCCAAAAAATGATCCAAAGTGATTCTCAGTGGCCTGATATACACATGTGGACACCCAGTGTTAGGAGTGGACTCTTACCACAATGTGGAGAGATGTGAGCATGTGCTATGTTGTGTCCAGAAGTCCCAACTGATCAAGCTGGCAGGGATGGCTCTCGGAATGGGCCGGAACAATCAGCTGCTTCCAAAGTGGGGAGGGATCTGTAGGCTTCCAAGCAGGGGGAGATGCCAAGACAGAGCAAACCCAGAGAAAAGAAGAGGACTATAGTGCATTACCTTCGACTTTATTAATGAACTGAATGAAGATACACTTACACAATCCAGACGAACAGACAGCAAATACAGGGCGGTCGCGGATGTCTGCAGTACAAACCGGGACCTATGACAGCACGGCTGGCTCCCCCCGACGCGTTTCCACTAACAAGTCGGCTTCTGGGATTGGAGCTACTATAATGTATTACTTTGCTACCAAAAATGTTTTGAAAAGCTAGTATAAAAGAAAATATTTGGAAACAAAGTTGTCCCTGGTGGTCTACTAAAGACAATTGTTGCATGCAATAAAATAAAACCATTGTACCACCAATGTCTGAAGTGCAGCACGTGGATTACTAAAGAAATAAATAAACCTATTTGAGACTAAAAGTTCTAGTATGCAAACCATCCCCTCCATCACTATATTTGGTATTTGTATGCATTTTGTGTTGGAGAAATGAAAAAATGGGAAAGGCTCACCTATGACATGTTTGCTTTTGGCCCAGCAACGTTTAGAGCAATTAATTTACAAGGTATATGGGGGTCTCAACTGTGGCCACTAAAATCACCAAAGGGCCTCAAATAATGTTAAATCTATGAAATACTAGAGAGGACTGTCATAAACTGCAGGCATGCCAGAAGAAATGATGGTCATAGACTGTAGGTTTGGTTGGAGACTGCAACAAACAAATAGCCACTACCGTCATCTATAGCTGGCCTTTGCCGCAAGGAGCACATGTAAGAATAACACATGCAAAACAAAACCAGAGAAATTACCAGCTCAACTTACCTACCAGCCTGCAACCAACCAAATTATCCTGTCCAACAGTATGCGGTAAAAACAGGGGTTTAGTTTGAACACATGAGTAAGCTGCAGAGCCCCGTCAAGGCACCCCAGTATTTTCTGTAGTCCTAAATCAAAATTTTGAGAGCCTTCACAGTGGAAGCACATGCACTGTAATGAATAGGCAGAGGGCAGGGGAGCCTGGAGGGAGCCCGACCCTCCTTAAAGGTACAGGGGTGCACTGTACACTCAGCATATTTCAACATTACAACAAATGGCCACTTCCCCCCACCTATAACTGGCCTTTGCAGCAAAGAGCACATGGAAGGGCAGTGCATGCAAAACAAAACCAAAGAAATTCCCAGCTCAACTTAGCAACCGGCCTGCAACCAACTGTATTATCCTGTTTTACAGTATGCGTTAAAACAGGGGTTTCGTTTAAACACATTTGCAAATACATGTGTAAGCTACAGAGCCCCGTCAAGGCACCCCAGTATTTACTGTAGTTCAAACTCTAAATTTAGAGAGTCTCCACAGTGGAAGCACATGCATTATAATGGATAAGCACAGGGCAGGTGAGCCTGGAGGGAGCCCAACCCTCCTTAAAGGCACAGGGGTGCACTGTACACCCAGCATATAGCACCATGGCAGCAAAGGTGTCCAGTGTGTCCCCTCACCAATATTTCAACAGTACAATGCTGGGTCGCCAGTGCACCCCTGTACTCCTGTTTTTAATGCATACTGTTAGACAGGATAATTTGAATGGTTGAAGGCTGGTCGGTAAGTTGAGTTGGGAATTTCTTTTTTTTTTGTTTTGCATGCTTTGCCCTTCCATGTACTCCTTGCTGCAAAGGCAGGTTATAGATGAGGGCAGTGGCCACTTATTGGTTCTGCTGAAGTATTGGTGAGGGGATGCACTGGGTGCCTTTGCTGCCATGGTGCTATATGCTGGGTGTCCAGTAGGGATAGACCAATATGTTTTTTTCAGGGCTGATACTGATATTTTGGTCACAACGTATCGGTATCGGCCGCTATGGGCTGATATTTTGTACATTTCAAGTTTTGAAAAATAAAGAACATTTTTGACACAAATCTGGTACTGAACATGTTCATTTTTTTTAATGCTTAATGGCTGGCTTGCTGGCACCCTGTGGTGGGTGGATGGCTGGCTGGCACCCTGTGGTAGATGGGTGGCTGGCACAGGGGCTGTGGGTGGCTGGCTGGTACAGGGCCTGTGGGCTGCTGGCTGGTACAGTGCCTGTGGCTGGCTGGTACAGGGCCTGTAGATGGCTGGCTCTCTGGCACCCTGTCTGTGGATGGCTGTCTGTCTGGCACCTTGTGGTGGGTGGCTGACTGTCTGGCACCCTGTGGTGGGTGGCTGGCTGGCACCTTGTGGTGGGTGGGTGGCTGGCACAAGGTCTGTAAGTGGCTGGCTGGCTGGTACAGGACCTGTGGGTGGCTGGCTGGCTCGCTGGTACAGTGCCTGTGGCTGGCTGGTACAGGGCCTGTGGGTGGCTGGCTGGCTCGCTGGTACAGTGCCTGTGGCTGGCTGGTACAGGGCCTGTGGGTGGCTGGCTGGCTGGTACAGGGCCTATGGATGTGAGTGGCTGACTGGCACCAGGCTGCTGTGGGTGGGTGTATGGCTGTGATACACTCCCGCGAGACTAGTCCCGACTCCAGACGAGGCTGTCCAAGGCAAGGGAGGCGGCCTAAGAGGGCAGAATGACGTCACAAAAAATATCCATAATATCGGCCAGTTCCGGGGCCGATACCGATATATCTGGGAAAGTGCATATTGGCCCCCGATATATTGGCCTTACCAATAATCGGTCTATCCCTAGTGTCCAGTGCCCCCCCTGTGCTTTATTTTATTTATTTATTTTAGATTTTTATTACATTTCTTCACATACCTAACAGATATAAAATGTAAAAATAAATATGACATTACATTATGACAATATGGGAAAACATGACAATATTTGAAAACATCGATTTGCACAAGACCATAACATTTTTGGTGTCTCCAGCTTATATCTTACCCTTATTTTAATTTCCTCTTTTCCTCCTTCCTACCTCAAAAAAAATAATAATAATAATAATAATTTTAAAAGTGTTCTAACTACTGAATTCATTTTATTTAAGGGTATATATACACATATACCAACTACTTGTGCCACTAAAGAGGGGTGGGCTCCCTCCAGGCTCACCTGCCCTTTGCCTATCCATTATAATGCATTTGCTTCCACTGGGGAGGCTCCCAAAATTTAGTTAGAACTACACAAAATACTGGGGTGCCTTGACGGGGCTCTGTAGCTTACGCTTTGTAGCTTAAGCTGGATACACACTATCCAACTTTTGTGGTTAGATTTCCTTCAGATTTACCTTTTCTATGTAGTGCAAGGGCCTGCCAGATTGCATACAAATTGAAAGTGTTTAGATTTGACCTCATATTATATGGTTTTGGTAAGTCTAAAGGAAAAAGTCTTCAGAAAATCTTATAGTGTGTATGGCCCATTACGCATGTACTTGCAAATGTGTGCAAACTGAACTCCTGTTTTTAACACATACTGTTAGACAGGATAATTCGGTTGGTTGCAGGCTGGTCTGTAAGTTGAGCTGGTAATTTCTTTGGTTTTCTTTTAGTTGCAGCCATGCTGTAGAAGATAGTAGGAGACTGGGGATATTTTACATGGAACTAGTAGAATTTACTGCTGTTACCCTTTTACAAACCAAAGCTCCCATCCCCATAAAAGGCTGTTAAGGTCCAAAAGCCAAACAAAAAGTACCAAAGGGCCACATGTGGCACAGGGGCTGGCAGTCGGAGTGTATGGAAGGTTTATAAAATTCTTAGATACAGAATAGGAAACTGTACTTTTTTCTGACTCTCTGTTGATGGAATATGGTGCTGCACAGATGTAGGACTTTTTTTTCATAATACATTTAATTTCATAAGGAAATTTGATGTGTTAAAGGATGCCGTAGTCAAATGTTATTTTGTTTCAGAATCATTTCAAATTAATTTTGAAGCTTCTTGTATTCATTCCCCAGAAAGAACTATAAAATCCTACTCATGTGCAGCAAATCAATATGCTCTTTTTTGAGCTTGGTAAGCTGAGAACAAATAGCAGCTAAAGGGAAAAGATTTTCACAGTTAAATGAACCTCCAAAAACTAAAGGAGGCTCACAATGGAGCTGGATTTACTCTATTAGAAACTAAGAATTCATCGTCATTTAGTCATTATCATTATTAAACTTTTCACCACAAATTGCAGATAATTATTAATAATCACTTACATACATTAAAATAAGTTCAGTACTCTAATATCCATGTTTGGTTACACAGAATAATTCATTATGTGAAGCACAATAAAATGGGTTAGGTAATGCAAGCAAATCAGCCTACTGCTTGAGCACACACACAGGGGAGATTTACTAAAACTGGTGCACACAGAATCCGATGCAGCTGTGCATAGTAACCAATCAGCTTGTTCCATTAAACTTTGACAATAAAAACTGGAAGCTGATTGATTTCTATGCAGGGTTGCACAAGATTTTGCACTCACAACTTTTAGTAAATCAACCTCACACACACTTATTGAATGTAGCCCTTCTAATCTACAGATTATTTGGGAGGGCATGAGTAGTTTAGCAAAAGAAAACTGGGCAAGGGCTGACACCACTCACTCTACAAAAATGCTGCGTGTTGTCTGTTCATAACAGGAATTAAGAGCTAAGCGTATTTTTGGCAGATCAACTAAAATTTTTCTTTACATGCAGGGTCTTTAAAAGGACAAAAACATGAAGAAGTGTGTAGGTATTGCAGATATAGTATGTACCTTTTATTTGCCCTGACATACCTTTAAGAGGATTAGATAAAAAACATGTAATATAGGTTATACCATTTAAATTAATTTTCCTGACAGACTCCATGGCAGCATACGTTTGGGTAGGCTCCGCCTCCTCTCCTACCTCATAGGACCCCACTCCCATAAATCTTTGCTCCCTTTCAGCATCAGTGTTCTTTTTTCGTCCTCCTCATACATACGGTGTTATGTTCCTACTATTTTCAAGTCCTATACCTTGAAGCAGATTGGGTCGTGGAGACTCCGATAAGCCCTGGCTATTAGCAGGGTATGGAGGGGGCAATGGAAGAGACCCTCAGCAGGATCGCTGTGGTCTGGCCGAGAGAGCCCTGCTGCCGCGGGTGGCCTATCTTTGCCTGAAGACACAGTCCGGTGGTGTGCCTCTGGGACCCTTCTCTGCTTGGGCAGGGTGGTAAGCCCTGTGATGGGACCTTTTTTATTCGTTTATTTCTTTTGGTTGTGCCTTTTGTGTGCTAGTCTGTGGTATTGTTTAAATATGTCAGGCCGTTTTTACTTACTGCTGCTGTTGTCTGCCGTGTTTTTCTTCCCTGTATAGTCCGGTGGCTCCCGGTCCTGCCGCGGCCGCGATCGCGGCCGCCGCTTCCGGGTTTGCGCGGCGCTTCTGCGCATGCGCAGTAGCCGCCGGGCACTAGATTCGGTGCGCATGCGCGGGAGTGACGCGTGACGTCACTCGCGCATGCGCGGCAGCGTTCGGCGGCGGCGAGGCGGCATATTTAAATCCCTCAGTATGTCAGAGCTGGTGGGAAGGTCGGCATACACATACAGCCTCCCCCAGACTCTGACTGTCATTTTGTAAGGTAAGATTTGTACTCTTAATAGGCTTTTTGGCAGTTCTTTGATTCATGCTTAGGCTTAGCTCTATGTATTTACCTTTTGCATAGTGGTGAAGAGTTTCTTCGCTCCCTCGGTTGCTTCGATATGGATGCTTCTCCACCCCCTAGTGGCCAGCCCGCTCATACCAGGTATGTGCTGGGCATTGAAGGGGGGGGGGGGAGGTTTTTTTGTGTCTTTCCCTTACATATCGCTGCATGTGTCTGTCCCCAGCTCTTCCAGGTCTGAACACCAGCCTAGCGCACGCAGCGAAGACAGACATTCTAAGTCGCATCACCGGCACTCCTCGTCTAGGTCCAGACGCAGTTCCCCCCACAATAGGGGACGTGATGGCAAATCTTCTGGGTCAACACATCATGGCCGTTCAGAGCACCCGCATGGCAAGAAATGCTGGGGTTGTGGTACCATAGTAACTGATGGCTCCTCTCTGTGTAAACCCTGTTATACCCAAGCCACGGGTGAAAGGGAGAAGTCGGACCATCATATTGAGGAGGTTGTGCGCAGAGTCCTCAAAGACTCTTTAGCTGGGTTACAAAAGCCAAGTACTTCTGCAGGACCATCCCGCTCTCCGGAAAGAGATCTTCTGGTTCAGGATCCTTTTGAGTCCTCTCAACCCAGCCATCCTTCTATCCTTCCGTCAGAGTCCGAATCTGATTCAGATGACTCCGGTTCAGGATTTGAGTTCGGCCAGGTCTCCTCTCTTGTGAAGGCGGTGAGAGAAGCTCTTGAATGGGAGGACCCAGCTGTCTCCTCCCCAAAACAGCGAAAATACTTCAAGCAGCTATGCAAAGAGCGCTTGGACTTTCCATTTCTAGGGGAACTGGGAGATATAATTACAGAAGAGTGGAGCAAAGTGGAAAGGAAAAATTCTCTGACCACAAAAATGGCAAAGCTGTATCCATTTAAACAAGATAAGGTGAAGTATCTGGAATCTTCCCCAAGTGTGGATGCAGCGGTGATGCGTTTGGTCAAGCATGTCACCCTTCCAATGGAGGATACAGCCTCTTTTAGGGATCCGTTGGATAGGAGGATCGACGCTGATCTTAAACGAGCATATCTTTCGGCCGGCATGGCCTGTAAGCCAGCTTTGGCTTTGGCTACGATTTCAAAGGCCATGGAAGTCTGGATTAATGCCCTCGAGGGTACTCTTGGAGGAGTTTCGGAGGAAGTGCTCCAGAGCTCCCCAATCCAGGAGCTGAAGATGGCTGCGGGTTTTCTGGGGGAGGCGTCTCTAGACACCATTCGCCTTTTGGCTCGAGTTATGCTGGCTTCGGTTACGGCCAAACGCGCCCTTTGGCTTAGGCCTTGGGTTGCTGATGCTGCTTCCAAACAGGCGTGGTGCCGAATTCCCTTTGAGGGTTCTTCCCTCTTTGGGAACAAGTTGGATGCAGCCATAACTCGGGCCACGGGTGGAAAATCTGGTTTCCTCCCTCAGGATAAACGCCCAGGCGCTCAGAAGCACTCTTTCCCGAGAAGACAAACTGCCAATCGTGCCAGGGAAGCACGCAGCTACAAACCAGGCAAGTCCTACGGAAGAGGTTGGAAGTCAAGGCAATCCACCTTCCAGAAAGGCTCTAAAGGTTCTTCGTCCGGTGACCGGGAGGCCACCAAATCCTTTTGAGGTTGGGCCCGTCCAGGCCTTCCCGGTAGGGGCCAGGTTGCTCCAATTTCGGGATGTCTGGGCGGCCTCGATTCAGGATCCCTGGGTGTTAAACATCGTGTCCCAGGGACATTCGTGGGCGTTCGACAACGTTCCCAAACCCAGGTTTGTCGCAACCTCACTTCCTCCTTCGGCAGAGAAAAAGAAGATTCTTCTTGCCTACGTGGACTCCTTACTGGTTCAGCGAGCTGTTGTGCCAGTTCCCGAGGCAGAACGAGGTTTCGGAGTCTATTCACCTCTGTTTCTCGTTCAGAAGAAGAACGGCACCTGGCGTCCGGTAATAGACCTCACTTATCTCAACAGGTCGATCCATCAAGAAAAGTTCAAAATGGAGTCCCTAGTCACCATTCAACATTCGATTCTCCCAGGAGATTGGTTGGCATCGATCGACCTAAAAGACGCATACTTCCACGTTCCTGTGGCAAAAGAGTACCATCAGTTCCTCCGGTTTGCTGTAGGTCGTGCTCACATGCAATTTACGTGTCTTCCCTTCGGGCTCTCAACTTCGCCTCGCACGTTCTCGAAGACCTTGCTGGCAGTTGTTGCTCTCATCAGGACCAGAGGCATCAGATTGCATCATTATCTGGACGATCTCCTCCTTCTGTCCCAGGACAAGCATCAGTTACTCTTACATCTGGAGCAAGTGACATCTACGCTTCAGGAATTCGGTTGAATTCTGAATCTAGAAAAGAGCCATCTGGTGCCTACGCAGTCGCTGGTGTTTCTCGGGGCACTGTTCAACACGGTGGAGTGCACCATTTCCCTGCCAGAAGAGAAAATTCCTGTAGTCCAGAGCAGGGTGTCTCACGCTCTCGCTGCCTCTCGTCTCACTGCTCACCAGTGTCTAAAGGTAGTAGGGACGCTTGTAGCCACCTCGCCTATGGTGAAGTGGGCTATGTGGAAGCTGAGACCCTTCCAGAAGGGGTTTCTCCAACAGTGGACGACGGAGAATTTGTCACAGGTTATTCACCTGACTCCATTCATGAAGGGATGCCTTCCCTGGTGGTTACGCCGTACAAATCTTACCAACTGCCACTCAATCGCTCCGATTTCCTGGGTAACGATAACCTCCGATGCCAGCAATACCAGTTGGGGAGCCCACTGTCTGACCGAAGTGGCACAAGGCAGATGGAACTTCCCAGGTCACGGAGTAGTGACCAACGTTCTAGAACTTCGAGCCGCCCTCAAAGCACTCCAGGCTTTTCACCATCTAACACAGGGGGCTTCAGTGCTGTTAAGGATGGACAACACCACGGCAGTGGCTTATGTCAAGAGGCAGGGAGGAACACGCAGTATGTCTCTCCTCCAAGAAACAGAACCGATCATGACATGGGCTCAGCATCATCTGGCCAATCTCTCAGCGGTCTTTGTCCCGGGAGTGTTGAATGTGGAGGCAGACTTCCTATCTCGTTTCCAACTAGACAACAACGAGTGGTCCCTCCACCAAGAGGTGTTCAACTGGGTGTTATCTCTGGGGATTTCACCCGAAGTGGATCTGTTTGCGAGTCCACGCAACAGGAAGCTTCGGAAGTACTACACGAGATTCAGAGATCCTCAAGCTTTCGGAGTGGATGCCCTCACGGACAGGTGGAACTTCCAGTCTGCTTATGCCTTTCCACCAGTGCCAATAGTACTCCAATTCCTGCGGAGACTGAAGATGGAGGAAGTAGAGATCGTGGCAATAATCCCCTTCTGGCCCAACAGGCCATGGTTTCCCCTGCTGTCCCTTCTGAGCTTCAGGGATCCAATCCCTCTACCTCTCAGGTCGGACCTTCTGTCTCAGGGTCCTACTCTGCACCCATGCCCTGCACGGCTGCACCTCAGGGCTTGGTTTTTGAGAGGGGGAGGTTGGAAGCTCTCGGATGTCCAGAGGAGGTGATTCCGACTCTCATGAGTTCAAGAAGGCCCAGCACCAACAGGGTATATGAAAGGATATGGGCCAGGTTCATGAGTCATCAGGCCCAGGGGTCAGGTCCAGTAGGTACACCTACTGTTCAGCAGATTTTAAGTTTTTTGCAGTCTGGTCTGGATCTGCCCCTCTCGGTTAGTTCTCTCCGGGTGCAAGTATCCGCCATTTCAGCCTTTACCGGAATTCAGTGGGCAAGTCATCATCTGATCCAGCAATTTTTTAAGGGAGCAGTCAGGCTTAGGCCTCAGAGAAGGCCAAGATTCCCAAAATGGGATCTTCCTTTAGTTTTGGACTTTTTTTCTTCAAAGGATGTTGCTTCCATGTCTGTCAAGGATCTTACGTTGAAAACAGCATTTTTGGTGGCTATTTCCTCTGCTAAGAGGGTCTCCGAGATACACAATCTGGGTCACAAAGAACCTTTTTTGACCTTTTTTCAAGACAGGGTGGTCCTTATCCCTATGCTAGGGTCAAATCCAAAAGTGACCTCTGTCTTCCACGAAAATGCTGAGATAGTTCTTCCCACCTTCAGAACTGATGAGAATTCTTCAGTCCATCCTCTAGACGTGGGCAACACTCTAAGTCAATATCTGGAGGCCACATCCTCCTTCCGCCAATCGGACTTCCTTTTCGTTCTGCTACATGGCAAAAAGAAGGGAATGCGTGCATCTTCCAGAGCAGTGGCTGCGTGGATCGTTCAGGCTATCCAATGGGCGTATAGAGCAAAGGGCTTGGCTCCTCCAGAGGCGATTACAGCTCACTCTACAAGAAGTGTCGCTACGTCTTGGGCAGCTTCCAAGCACGTCGCACCTGACGTGATCTGCAAGGCAGCATCTTGGTCATCTGTTAATACTTTTCTTTCCCATTATTGTTTTGAACCTGCTGCTTTGTCTTCCGTTAATTTTGGCGTTCAAGTCTTGTCAGTTGACAGTGCCAATTAAAGTTTTCTTTGTTCAGCATCTTCCCACCCGGGAGTGTATAGCGAGTTATTTCCCAAACGTATGCTGCCATGGAGTCTGTCAGGAAAACGGAAAATTGATATCAAATACTTACCATAATTTTCCTTTCCTGATGGACTCCATGGCAGCAGGAGTCCCCTCCCAATTCCTGAGTAGGCTAGTTACAGAACACTGATGCTGAAAGGGAGCAAAGATTTATGGGAGTGGGGTCCTATGAGGTAGGAGAGGAGGCGGAGCCTACCCAAACGTATGCTGCCATGGAGTCCATCAGGAAAGGAAAATTACGGTAAGTATTTGATATCAATTTTCCGTTTTATCAACTTTTTGATTTCTAGAAAGTAAAGGGAAAAACACTGTTCCCTGTTTAAGATTGGCTAATGGGTGTTAAAGCCTCTCTCGAATTCAAATAACTTTTTGGGAAAACAGAGAAAAACTGATTTTCTGTTTAACATTCATAAATATGATTACCTATCAACAAATTATATAGAGTAGACCTCTTTTTTTTTTTTTTTTTTTTTTAGAATTTTTTAGAATTACTTTTTTAGAATTACTTAATAAATTGGGACATGAACATACATTTTTTTGACAAATCTGCAAAGCAAAGTCAATATGTCAAACATTTGCAAACCCTGAGTATAATAATAAATAAAAGAAACAGAAAAAATAGGCACATCCACTAAACATTCTTATTTGTTTGTAGTTCTTGTTTTTCCTGGTTATTTAGGAATGCTTGCATAGAATGCTTTTGTATATTTTGGGGATTTATTTTTGGGTTTAGGTGTTATTAAATGTAAGTTGGGCTCTCCCTGCATTTATTGTATATTTTGGAAACATTAAATATTTTCTTTAAACCTAAAGGGAATGTATAGTCTTTTGAACTACTTTTAAATCTCTAATTATGTGTTAAAGAGACCAGTGTAATGTAAATTATGTACAATGGTTGTACTTAAAGCAGGCCATAGATGAGTTGAAAGCCAAATGAAATTGTTTGACGATCGTCAGGTCGTTCAGTTTTCACATCATTAGTGTGCCAGCCACAACACCCGATTTTTGTGTTGCAATTGAAATTGCCAATCCAACATGCTGAATTTTTTTTGGGAAAAATCAAACGAATGATGGCACAATAGTATGCACCATTTTTGTTTTTCCATCGTCAGAAAATTTGGTTTTCAACTTGTCTATGGCCAGTCCTAATGTACTTTCTCAGTGGCATTGTTTTACTAATTTGCTTATATACTCATTTTAAAAAGTCAATGTTCACTTCACTTAGTCAATAAAACCAAACTATGTTCACTTTTAATACCCAATAATGCTCAAGGGAAAGCACATGACTGGATGATTAAAGTGAACATTGCTTTAAATTATTTACTAAGCTTGGTGAGTTTTCACTTTGCAAAGTGTACAGTCTCTATTTCTTTAGGCTCCATTCACATATTGGCATCTCAGATGGCGATTCTGTCCGCAATCCTGAATCATTGCAAATCACGGTATGCCCGTGCGCTTCTTGTGAATTGCAATGGCACCCTAAACGCAGAGCGATTTTGCCACGATTATCGCCCAATGAATCGCGGTAAAATCATGCAAACAGAATCACAGGACGCCTGCAGTCCAAAAAAAAGTACAAGAACTTATTTTAGGCAACAAGCGTCCCGCGATTCTGTTTGCGTGATTTTACTGCGATTCATCGGGCAACAAGCGTGGCAAAATCGCGCCGCATTTGGGGTGCCGTTGCAAGTTATGAGAATTGCATGGGCGTCCCACGATTTGCAATGATTCGGGATTGCGGGCAGAATCCTGGTCATTCTGCCAGTGATCTTATACCCCAATATGTGAACAGAGCCTACGTAAATCAACCCAGATGAGTTGTCTGACTCATTGAAAGAATGTACTACCTGGGGAAGATTTACTGAAATGGGTGCACTCAGAATCTGGTGCAGCTGTGCATGGTAGCCAATCAGCTTCTAACTTCATCATTTTCAATTAGGCTTTGGCAATAAAACCTGGAAGCTGACTGGTTTCTATGCAGAGCTGCACCAGATTTTGAACTCTCCAGGTTTAGTAATCAACCACCACCCCCCCCCCCCCATTGTGGATGATTTCCTTTAAGTTAAGTAGTAGAGAGTCTAAATGACGCTACTTAATTGACAGAGCTTTCCCCTAGTGATTAACCACTTAAGCTCCGGAAAGTTTTACCCCCTTCATGACCAGGGCATTTTTTGCTATTTAGCACTGCACTACTTTACCTGGTAATTGCATAGACACTGTACTTAACATTGTACTCAAAATAAATGTATAGTTTTTTTTTCACAGAAATATAGCTTTCTTTTGGTGGTTTTTGATCTCAATGTTTTTTAAATTTTTTTGTCATATAAATGAAAAAAGACCTAACATTAAAAAAAAAAAAAAAAAAACACACACAATGGGCTCCATTCACCAAGTGAATAAGGTACCACACAGCATTTTTCAATAAGTTTTTGGTCATTCACTAAAAAATACTACCGTATTTTCCGGCGTATAAGACGACTGGGCGTATAAGACGACCCCCCTATTACATGATCTACCGGTAATACTTATACTTAGGCTACCTTGGAGATATTATACTCAGCGTATAAGACGACATCCCATTTTTGGGGGATTATTTTGAGGTTCAAAAGTAGTCTTATACGCCAGAAAATACAGTACTAAAAAAGAGCATGAGTTATTTTTTGAAGTCATGCGATATTCTAGTAGTGAACACATGCAGCAATTGAACGCCTGTTGGCAGCCGCCATATTTAATACCATTAACAAAATAGGCATTGTTAAGGAGTGGGCGACTGCCACCCATGTCCTGAAAAACCACTAAACAACATGGTTGTTAAGGAGTGGGTGGCAGTCGTGTCCTTAACAACTGATGAGTAATCAAACAAATGCTGGCAATTAAAAAATAAAAAAAAAACGGTATAGGGTCCCTTCCAAATTCATATTTGGCACTTACCTGAGCATGCAGACGAGCATGTCAGCAAAGGAAGGGGGCGAGTGAGCGTCCCCCTCCTGAACCATACCAGGCCACATGCTCTCAACATGAAGGGGTTCTTTGAGGCAGTGGGGCTCTGTCCCCCCAAATCACCTTGTCCTCATGTTGATGGGGGACAAGGGCCTCTCCCCCACAACCCTGGCTGGTGGTTGTGGGCATCTGCGGGGGGGGGGTCTTATCCAAATCTGGAAGCCACCTTTAACAAAGGGGGCCCCCAGATCCTGCCCCCCCATTTGAATGAGTATGGGGAACATAGAACCCCTACTCATTCACCAAAAAAAGTGTATAGTGTAAAAAAGTACATTTTAGAGTGTTTGACAAGTTCTTTATTTAAAAATAAAAATAAATGTCCCACAATGTAGATCTGTCATCAATCATGACGCCCGCCGCCACCCCCCCACCTGAAAAAAGAAAAAAGAAGTCTGCTTGCGCCTAAGGCTCCCGCCGTTTGACAGTTCCTAAATAACTGAGGGCTCGATGCCAATATTTTTTACTTTCTGCTATAAAACAAACCCAGTAAAAAAATACTGAAATTTTTATTTACTTATTTTTTTTTATACTAGTAATGCTAATGATCAGCAACTTATAGTGGAACTGTGATAATGCGGCAGACAATCTGACACGAAACTGACACTGGGTGGGAACTGACTAACTGACACTGACATACAATGATTAGTGATAATACTATACAATGTCACTGTACCAATGATACTGAATGGAAAAGGGGTTAACATCTAGGGGCAAAAAAAAAATAACAGGGAGGAAAAAAACTGCCACATCGTTGCTCCGTGTACAGAACCTTGTGTTGTTAGTAAACACAGGTCTCTGTACTGTCATTTATAAGCTGATCAGCAGGTCCTGACCATAAATCATTGGCTGGGGCCCGCTGATGAACTTGTGCTGTGCTTGTGCCCCCCACCCGCAAATGTAAGTGGCCTGGCACAGAGTGGCTGCCCTGTGGCAGTATTTTTGCAATGGGGAGGTCTACAAGTGGTTAATCTACAAATCTCTATATATTTAATACAACAACAGTTGGAAGAGCAAATATGGTAAGTCTTTCAAGCAATGCAATTTACAATGCAAATGGGGGGAAGACCTGCTCTAGCAAGTAGAGGTGTAGTATGTGATACAGCATTCAGTTGTGGACATCTCTATTTATACTTTGTGATATATTTAAACTGAAAAATCCCTTATATAAAAAATCAATATAAATATTTTGTGTAAGCAGAAACTTATTTAGACTTCTTTCCTATTTGCAAGGGATTATTTTGCAAATTTTGCAAACCTCCATCTGTCTGTCAATGTTGTTGTCAGCTGACACTTTCACCAATGGGATAGTAAGCACAGGTATTTCTGGCAACATATAGATGAACCTCTTTAATAAAACATGGCAGTAAGAATATTTAATGATTATCCTGGGACACAGAAAGTGCTGCTTCATGGAATTGGAAAGCGAGCAGTGGCAGAATCACTAACCTGTTAATGAAGTGTACGATCTTATTGCGGTTCATACTGTAAATATAAAAGGGCATGATACAGGAATTCTTAAATCTATTATTAAACTTGCTATTAAGACTTGTATATTTAACCACTTGAAGACTGGAAGGATTTGCCCCCTTCCTGACCAGGCCCTATTTTGTGATTTGGCACTGTGTTACTTTAACGGACAATTGCTCGGTCATGCGACGCTGTGCCCAAACAAAATTTACGTCCTTTTACTCCCACAAATAGAGATTTCTTTTGGTGGTATTTTATCACCTGTGCGATTTTTATTTTTTGCGCTATAAACAAAAAAACAGCGACGATTTTGAAAAAAAAAAAAAAAAAACAATATTTTTCACATTCTGCTATGACAAAAAAAAAAAATGAAAAAATCAAAATTATTTACCATTTTATGCCAATTTGTTTTCTGTTACATATTTTTGGTAAAAAAAATCGCAATAAGCATATTTTGATTGGTCTGCGCAAAGGTTTTCGTGTCTACTAACTACGGGAAAGATTTATGTAATTTTTATTGTTTTTTTTGGTTTTTTTACTAGTAATGTCGGCGATCTGCGATTTTTAGTGGGACTGCGACATTGCAACGGACAGATCGGACCCCTAACTGACATTTATGACACTTTTGGGGGGACCAGTGACATCACTACAGTAATCAGTGCTAAAAATATGCACTGTTATTGTAATAATGCCATTGGCAGGGACGGGGTTAACTCTGTGGGTGATCAGTGGGTTAAATGTGAGCCTAGGGGAGTGATTCTAACTGTGGGGGGGGGGGGGAGTGGCTTCTGAAATGACCATAGAGACATGTGATCCCATATAGAAGGATCACATGGGCTCTATGGTCATTTCAGGGAGAAGAACAGTCAGCTGTGTTTACAACCATTGCCCATCCTTCTCCCTTAGCGGGGAATGATCGCAGGGGGTCAGGCGGCATGACCCATGCATCGGCTTCCCGGCTGCTGAGTGGGGGCGGTAGCGCCCCGGTGGCGGCGCGTGCTCGCCCCTAGCTTCCAGCGCCCGATCGACGTAGGGCTACGTCGGTTTGCGCAGGAGAGCCACCCTGCTGCAGAAAAAAGGCGGCAGTGGGTCGGGAAGTGGTTAATGAATGACCCGCTTTTAGAAACCATTTGTAATATAATTATCATAAATTATTATTGTTAAAGAGTACAAGATTATATGGCAATGCCATTGATAGACCTTAGCTTTTACTAAATGTTAAAATGAAACTCTGGACCAGTTTTTTTTTTTTGTTCTGTATAGAGTGGAGAAGATTTATGCCAGCTATACATGGATCAAAATTTGGGCAGTTCAACAGGAACTGTCAAAATTTTGATCCATGTGGGGTCTAGCTGTTTGTACACAAGCCGATCTGTCATTCAAATTGTGTACAACCAGCCTGTTGAGCACATATGGCAATGGATACATTTTGGACAGGTATGCCTGGAGGTGCTCATTCCTCTATAGGTGCAGGCACATTCCAGAAGTCCAGCAGAGCATAATGGCAGCTGAAGGCCTCCAATGTGTCCCCACGCTAATTCCAGCAAGCTAAACCAAAATGACAACCATCGTAATTTATAAGTAGCCTATAGAATACACATTGAAGGGTTTTGCAAAGAGCAAATAAAGTAAAATAAAGCTGTCTAATTTTTTGTGTTAAAACAGAGGTTTTAGTTGCACAACATTTGCAATTGCAAATATATGTGTAAGCTGCACTGCATCATCAAGACTGCTCTGTACAGTGGGGAGCTAAAGTGTTATGGGATCCTGCTGCCTGCACAACATGGGACATACATCTTCACAGGGGACAGCTAAAATCAAGCAAGCCCATAGAATTCTATGCAAAGTGCTGAGGAACCTGGGAGTGAAAGTTTGAGACAGCAGCCATATAAAGGATACACTATAATGATTACACTACAGATCCCAATATACACTAGGAGGAGCGGAGAGATGACTCTTATTAAACTTCCCAGGGAAGCTCTTCATCTTGGCACTGAGGGAGTTAGAGAGAGAGCAACTCTGTCTGGATATTCAAGTGCTAGTGGAAGACCATAACAGTGGAGATTCTGAGACTTGGAGGGAGGACACCTGGGGGCAGCGCAGCAACACCCACATCACAGCACCTGCAACTCTGCAGCAGGGGGACTAGAGCAACCACTCACCCTCTGCCTGCTTCCCACTGATTTTGGCTTTCAGGAAGAGACTGAGAGGCCCCCCTTCCACTACCCAGAGACCCATTACCAAACTTCCAAGCTGAGGTTGAACAACTCATCACCACGGCCAGTCACCAACAAATAATTGAACCCAAGCAAGCCTCTTTCCTCAAGAGAAGCTATTATAAAACGCCTTGTTTTTATCATCTACCCAAAATACATAAACACCCCACCATACCCCCAGGCAGACCCATAGTTGCCTCCATGGACAGTGTCACCAGTGGCCTTTCTCAGTATGCAGACACTTTCCTTCAACCCCTTGCCCAATCCCTCCCCTCATACATACGTGATTCGGCCCATCTTATGGAACTCCTTAAGCCTTACACCTGGGAAGATCAATACTTATGGCTGTCACTTGACGTCAACTCATTATACACATCCATCCCTCACAACTTTGGACTGACAGCCGTCCAATACTTCCTATCCCATGACAACATGATCAATCCTGAACAAGCCATATTCATAACAGATGTCATCAAATTCTGCCTTACTCACAACTACTGTATTTTCTTTTCCAAAACATCTATTACCTCCAGACTACAGGCACTGCCATGGGGGCACATTTTGCCCCATCCTACGCAAACCTTACTATGGGTTTTTGGGAGAACTCGTTTATCTGACACAATAACCCATACACCAAACATCTTATATTTTATGGACGATATATTGATGACCTGATCATCATCTGGGACGGTCCCTCCACCACCATTCAGGGATTCGTGAACCACTGCAATAATAACACCTTCGGCCTATCATTCACCTTCTCCTGGCATCCTGAGAAACTAGCCTATCTAGACCTAGAGCTAGGTCATGATGGCGATTCCATAATCTCATGCAATTATACCAAACCAACTGCAGGCAACTCGTACTTACATTTTGACAGCTGCCACCACCCATTATGGGTTAAAAATATTCCCAAAAGCCAGTTCTGTCGTCTACGACAAAATTGTACTAGAGACACAGATTACATTACTCACAGTAACTACCTTAAAAAGACATTTCTGGACAAGGGGTACCCCGATACTCTGATCGACACCGCCAACAATACAAAACTTACCTTCCTGGAAAACCCCCCAAAAAAGACAATACCACATCCGATTCTACTGTCCGATTCATTACTCAATTTCATGGACGACACAAAAAAATGGTAAACATTTTTTCCAAACATTGGGGTATCCTGAAACAGGATCCCCTCCTTTCCGCCAACATCCTTGACAAACCCCGGATCACTTACCGTAGGGCCCCTTCCCTCAAAGCCAAAATCGCCCCAAGCAAATTAAAAAACCCCAATCCTCTCTGTCTCATACCCCTTAAGGGGATGTTTCAGTGCAAAAAGACCCTTTGCAAGACTTGTGAGTTCATACAACACGGTCAAAAATCCTTCATGCATAAAGGAAAAACCTGTACCTTCAACGATTTCCATAATTGCTCCACCGACCATGTGGTGTATTGCTTGTCATGTCCATGTCCACTCCTGTATGTGGGACGTACAATCTGTCCCTTAAGACAGCGTTTCGGTAAACACCGTCGCTACATTGAAACAGGTTGCGACCTACATAGCGTCCCCCGTCACTTCTTAGAATTTCACCAACAGTCCACAGTCGGACTAAGAGTCTGGATCCTTGAATCCATCCCCAAAAGTCTACCACCAGCAGAACGTTTCGCATTACTATGCGAACGTGAAACGTTCTGGATCTACACCTTAGACAGCCTCAGTCCTAATGGACTAAATGAGGAGCTCGATGTCAACACCATCCTTTAGTCCCCCCTCCACCCATCCAGACACCATTGCCTTATCTAACATTGTTTTGTTACTATTTCAGGTTTCTTTCACAATATAATACTTTGTCATGTCCATCAAGAACGCCTCTTGTAAGTATGTACATACCCCACCCCCCCCCTCTTCCCCCCACCCCTCCCCCCTGCCCATCCTCTTGTGTGTTTTTCCTCCCGTTTCCAACAAATCCCCCCTCCCCCTTTTCTCTTTCCACCCTTTCCCCCCCCCTCCCCCGCATCTCCATCCCCCTCCCCCAATCCATGCTCACTACCAGCTTCATATTCAGCTATATATCATATAACACTATACAAACCAAACAGCAACCACAGTCCACTTTACACCCTTCTGCTCATACACACCACCATCATACCACCTTTTCCTAGCCCTGTATTTACTATGTCAAATCCAACAAGCAGCTTTTTATGTATGCCCGTTGTCATTGATCATATTTATTGATTCTTCTGGTTTAATTTAAACCACTATTGCTGTCATATGTTGGACACTGTAATTATTGTTTTTATTGTTATTGATTATAATATTTTCATTATTAATACTGCCAAGATATGTTCACAATTCCACAACCTAACCTTGTGTATCCCACCATCCATTCAGCCCATGAGTGGTCCCCTTCTGCAGAACAATCCCCACTGCTTTAAAGATACTATTGCCGCTTTAAATCTGATCCCAGCATTGCCGCTTTTATTGTTAGTACACGCCCGATCGTGTCCTATAAAGTTTGCTCTCTCCCTTTGCTCCGGACACTTGAGAAAGGAGTGCGCATGCCCGAACCTGGCATCGACCCATGCTCTGAAACGCGTTGTGAAGCCCGGTTTGCCCTCACTGCCCTTCTCTGCACATGTGACGTCAGATGCTGCCGGCCGCTGTTTGAGCTCCTCCAAGTTCCTCCACCGAGTCTACCCGGAATTCGGCAGAGCAAGCCTCCAGAGCCCACCCGGACGTTTAGACCGACTTGAACTGAGCAGACATCCAGCCTCCGGAGCACAACGCCACACACGATAACGAGTACCTTAATGTGAGTCACTACTATCATTTTTGTCATTAAATCGTTTACAACACTCAAGAGGCGCTTTCCTCTCTTCTATATTTCTGATACAGAGCTGCTTCACTCCTCCGGTCAGCTGCCCAGCTGACAACCCCTCCATCCATCCATCCCAGGGTCAACCTCGGATTTGTCTCTCTCTCTCTCCCCCCTCCCCTCTGGATTTGAAGAGAGCACACCATCACTGTCTGTCTAGGAACTTGCACACGGACTTTAAATCCCCTCCTTGTGCCCAGGCTCTTAATGTTATATCTCCCATGTGTTGGTGCTCCTTTTTTTTTTTTACCCTGGAACCTGTCCACATTTTGCAGCCACCCCATTAACAGCACCACCTGAGGGCGCCAAAAACACTCCCTATTCTACAGTGAGAAGTCACCACAGCATCCTGGGGACTGGTGAGAAGGCTATTAGCCTAATGATTATACTGCTAGCAGGGACTGAACCACTGAGAGCAGGACACCAAGTGTACCAAATCCCTACTGAGCCCATACTTCACTCTATACCCCACTTATTCCAAACCTGAACACCACCTGCATCTGAAACACATCTACCCTGCACCTGTTTTGGGACAATACCATACCTATACTGCATGCAGGGTAAGTGGAACTGTCATTAAGTGCAAAGATGCTCTTAAAGGTTCCCAACTAACTCATAGGTGGCAGGAGAACATCTCAAAGGGCTGCCCCTCTTGTAATAATTATTCTGCAAGCCCCCTTTGTTACCCTGCCCCCTCTGTTACCATCTTCTTTTTCTTCGGAACAGTTCATAACCAGTCGGTCTATGACTAGCATTGCTGCCATAAATGCTTTGGCAGTTCAGTTCTTAGCACTTGGTAAATTAAACTTTACTATTGATCACTGCTGCACTTGAGGTGGTCTTGCTTCTGTTTATGCTCATCCTATGTCATCATATGCCTAGTCCTTACTCTTATACCAATGTTAATGCATGTTATGCTTGTCTAACTACCAACCATATTGTGTAACAATATATTAAGTTTATGCACTAAGTATTGCTTTCTGTGATTTCCTGTGATATTATATGTTTGTACTCTCAACCTGGTGTGTCGGAGGGGCTGAGGTTCTTGAGAGGGTTGAGGCAAAAAAACAGAGGACCCATTCTATCCAGCGGCTGCTACGGGGATACTGCCACATTTGCAAAAGATGTGCAGCTAAAACCTCTTTCTAATATGAAACATTTTAGACAGTGTAATTGTTTGCTGGTAAATGTACTAGGAAATATGGAAAATACTACAGGCAACATCTGCTTTACTTCCTCAACTACTACAATTCTTCAAACATTACAAAAAAAAAAAAACACCTGTAAGGAATAAGCCAATAAATATATTTATCTTACCCCAGCTTCTGCACTGGAGGGGTAATGTTATCTTCCTTCCAGCAAGATCTAAGGAAATGTTGCTAAAAATTGTCATAATCTTGCAAAAATATTCTCCAACACAATGCAGGGGCATGTGCTTGTGGGATTTGGGCTATTCAGCAGTTCCTGAACTCTTCAGGGAAGGAGGATTATGTCACTCTTGCCTTAAGCCTAGTACAAACCACTAGTTTTTTTTTTTTTTTTTCATTCAACCCAGAGCTGATCGGGAGCTGATCAGCAGACCTTTTTCAGTCATGAGTCTTTGACAGAAGCTGGCCGAAAAAGACTGGCTGCCATACACACAGGTCCAAATGTCGACATTCAGCCCGTGTGTACTAGGCTTAAGTGTCTTGGGCTGAAGCTGGTGAAAATGTAAGTGTATTTAATGCAACTTTTCGCTAAGTGATTTTTTTTTTTTTTCAATAATTTAAGCAGATGATTTTTGTCATGGGGAGGGGAAGCACTGTTAACAAGAAGACCTTGCATTTTTGGTGCAAAGTTCACTTTAGGTCAGATACCAAATGCTTGTTGCAGTCAGCTTTGGTCATCCACTATAGATAGCCATATCTGTAAAATTTGTGAAGCTTTGTGGAACATATCTATAAAAATCTACATGGAAGTTTGCTCACTGATGATATTCTAGTTCTCATTTTTTAAACTGCAATGAACAAATGATAGTTGCAATCTTGCTGTGGACACCATAAATCCATATTGCTTCCTCAGTTCTTGTTTAGAAGCCCATATGCAAGAGAAGGTTCAAAGACATAATACCTTTTCACCTCACTTCACACTGTAATATCTGCTTTTTAATGAACTGCTTGCCCATCAGTGACTGCCAAAGCAGCTTTTGCGCTCACCCATTTCAAAGGTGAATAATTTCTGCTTGCAGACACATAAAATGAGCATTCGTATCTACACTGTGCTTCTAAAATATTGATTTCCTTTTTTATCCTCTATGAATGAGATCTTTGGAAGACTCCAGTCTTTCTCACAATATTGATTTTTTTTCTCTAACAATTACATTTCATCATTAGAATATGTCCCAGTGGAATGATCTCTATTAATTTTAGTGTAATGATTACAGCAAATCTGTAAAGAATTATTAGAGCAGCGTGGGCAGGAAAGATCAGTGTAATAAACTATTGTAAAACATCTTGTTGGTCCATAAGTCTAATAAATTATGAAGCATATATTTACATTTGCATATTCTAGTGATTTTTTCTTAAGAATTTGCATGTAGCATTACAATTGTAAGAGAATTATAAACAAATATTCCTACATTTTTTTTAATGTTTGTAACATGGAGCACAGTGCAAAATATTTTTTTTTTCAGACATTCCAATGGCGTATTTGAGATTATATAGTTTTGATATTTGTGCCAAAAATAATGCTAAACATTCTGCATGCTCTTGAATATGACATATTGGTTTAAGGCATGTGTAGATAGACTGTTTTTTCTGCTTTTTACTTGTGTTTTGGACGCTTCACTTTTAACTCCTTTTGGTTTACCTAAATTTAGCAGTGTGTCTGATGTTCTTGGTCTGTGGATCCCTGCGGCTAGTTGTACCTGTGGATGGACCCCATCAAGTGTGCCTTTTTGTATCTCTGCTGACCCCTGGATTTCTGCATGCTTCGCTGACCCCTTCCCTTTGGGTCTGACGGCTATTGGAGTGCAAGGACTGAGTGGCTTTGAAATGTGGCATAGGCTGGTTAAGTATATCTGTCATAAATGGTGTTCAAATTTTCCTCTGAACAAGAGGAAGCTCAAAATGCGTTGGTCATGTCCATTAAGATGTTGATGTATAGTTTCTTTTGAGGTCTAATAACCAACCAGTGAACCAGTGAACTATTCTATGTTTACACCAGTATGTATATACCTGGAGAGGAAATATGTAATTCTAGATATTCAGCCTATTTGTTTCATTTGTTCATTTTCATTTGTTATATATATATATATATATATATATATATATATATATATATATATATAGATATATATAGATATATCTATATCTATATATATGTATATATATATATAGATATAGATATATCTATATCTATATATATATATATATATTTGTGTTGGCACCCTAAAAATCCCATAAACCCACTATAAAATGTTTGGACGCCTCCTGAGGATGTCTAAGTAAGAGACGAAACCCGTATGAGTAGGAGCGAGTGGTTATCTCGGGTCTCCAAGTCCATACACGAACAGCAACAGCTCCTGCTCCCAGAGCAGCGGCCAGAGGCAATTTTTTAAATTACTGGCAGATGATCCCTGAGTGTCGGGGAGGCACTAAACAATGTGAATAGCTTTTGTGTGTATGTGTTTTAATAAATATGTTTTTGCATGATGATATCCCTCACTGCTTTATACACAAAACTGGTCAGTGTAAAAAGAGACAGCATTAAGGACACCTAGCCACACACAGTTGAACTGTGGAAAGCTTTCTTTTGATCTCTTGTGGTATAAGCTATAAGAGGTCAACTACATCTGGTGAGTTTGGACCCACTGGGGCTGGGGCATGGCACACTTGGAGTTAATTGAAGTTGAATAGCACTGCACTGTCACTTTAGAGCACTGGGATCGTCCATGAGAGGATGTGATTGATCCAAATATCCATACTTTTTTTTTCACTTCACAACAGACTTTTTTGTTTGAATGTTTAAAGGGCATTTTTTATTATTTATATCTTAACCCTTTCATGCCAGCACCTCCCGGTCTTTTAATGGTTTATAATGCTGGGAGGTGGTTGGGGCTTAAGAGCATGTGACCGCCGTGATTGACTGTTACGGTGTTCATGTGTTTCGAAAACTCCCAATCGCAAGCCACGATTAGGAGCTTTTGTGTAGGCGCCGGTAATTGTGTCAGGTGCGCGCATGCTATCAGCACAGCTGTTTAGGCAGCAATTCTCACAATAATGCGGTACCTCGGTGCCAAGCACCAGGCGCCGAGAGGTCACATATTTATGTGCGGCCACTGCCAAGGGATTAAAAGCAAATAAATCATTGCATGTTTATCTGGTGGGCTGTTAAAGCAGGTGATCTACTTTTTATGCAACCTTTTTTCCAAAAGATTAAAGCGGTTGTAAACCCTATAAAAAAAAAAATAAAAAAAAAAAACCTGCAAGACAAAGGCATAATGAGCTAGTATGCATCGCATACTAGCCCATTATGTGTAACTTACCTTAAAACGAAGCCCCGACACGGACCCCCGGACATCGCTGCGGGCGCTGCCATGATCCCTCGTCGTCTCTTCCGGGTTCGGCGGCTCCGGCGCGCTGATTGGCCGGAAGAGACGGCTCCGGCGCGATGATTGGTCGGAGCCGCGATGACGTCACTCCCGCGCATGCGCGCGGGAGGGATTTTTCCGGCAAGCTCCTGGCAACTTAATTGAAGGTCCCCCCAGACCTTCAGAGCGCATGCGCCACTCGCGCGAGCGGCTGCATGCACTGTAAATATCTCCTAAACCGTGCCGGTTTAGGAGATATTATTTGTACCTACAGGTAAGCCTTATTATAGGCTTACCTGTAGGTAAAAGTGTCAAAAAGCGGGATACTACCGCTTTAAATAAACTGTTGCTGTAACAGCAATGTTAGATGGAGAAAGGTTTTAATTTGTTTGCCACTCACTTAAACTCCATCTATAGCTAATTGTCCATCTATGACTGCAACATCAACAAAGTGACAATGCTGCTGGACAATTGTACTGCAGAACAAACAGAAATGTCACTCTATTACAGTAGGTGGCAAAATGACAGATCTGCTGGCAGGATCAACAAATAAACCTGTTACAATGAGAAAAATAAAAAACCTACTATGTTAATGCTAGTGATAGATTGCATCATATATACTATATTACCAAAAGTGTTAATCCACCTGCCAAAGCAAAATAGTGCCATATAAATGTGTCAATGCTAATACAAAACTTCCTTGCCACTGGTATCACTCTGTTGGATCAATTATTACAAATCTACTAATATAAGTATTAAATAAATTATAAAGTGCTGTGCAATAAAGTTGTGCAATATATTGAATATGCATTAGTGCAAAACAACAGATTAGGAGAATTCCAATATGCGGAAAAGTGCAGTCCAAACTTAAAGTGTTCCAATAAAGTGCTGTATTCTCAAACATCCAAAGTTGCCTTCTTATTCCTTCATGCATGTGTTAACATGCACGCTTGTGCTCCCCCATTATGTGTGTGCTCACTTGGGAATGTATGACCTCACACTTAAGCTCAGTCAAAAACAGATTTCTAGTCTCTAAGAACTGATATAACAGGTATCCAATCCTCCTTCCACTGCCGTTGTTTTATCTCTCCAGTGTGTAGAGAAAGGAGCTCCAATATTCTCTGCAGAACCAATACAAGTGAACCTGTTGCCCCTCCCTTATGCATTACATCACAGGGACTCGTGACTTCCTCAGGGGGGATGCTTTGTGCACTGGTCCAAATCATTTGGTGGAGGGGGGCATTACGATGTGGGGTTGTTTTTCAGGGGTTGGGCCTGGTCCCTTAGTTCCAATGAAGGGAACTCTTAAGTGTCAGCATACTAAGACATTTTGGACAATTTCATGCTCCAAACTTTGTGGGAACAGTTTGAGCATGGCCCCTTCCTGTTCCAACATGACTGCGCACCAGTGCGCAATCAAAGTCTATAAAGACATGTATGATTGAGTTTGGGGTGGAGGAACTTGACCGGCCTGCACAGAGTCCTAAACCCAACCCGATAGAACACCTTTGGGATGAATTAGAGCGGACACTGAGAGCCAGTCCCTCTCGTCCACAACAGTGCATGACCTCATAAATGTGCTTCCTGGAAGAATGGTCAAAAATAGACACAGTCCTAAACCTTGTGGACAGCTTTCCCCAAAGAGTTGAAGCTGTTATAGCTGCAAACGGTTGGCCAACTCAATATTGAACCTTACGGACTAAGAATGGGATGCCATTAAAGTTCATGTACGTGTAAAGGCAGGCATCCCAATTAGGGATGATCGAACGGTTCGGGTCGACCATCGGTTCGGCCCGAAGATTGGCTGTTCGAGGTTCGGCCGAATTTAGAACTTTTTGCCCAAAAAGTTCGGAATTTGGCAACCAGAACCGACCAAAATGCAATGGGACAGGAAATGGGCTTTAAAAGCCCATGATTGGACCAGAACCATTAGCAAAAGCCAATTGAGGGGGCAGGAGAATGCTAGGAATGTGATTGGAGTGACTAGGGGGTCCATAGACCAATCATTAGTGAATACGCCCCCCAGTATATAAGATAGCCCCCGCCAAATTCCTAGCATTCTTATACGGGACATGGAAGAGAGGGGAATGCTGTTCTGTTACTGTTACAAAGTGTTACAAAGTGTCATTTAGAAATTTTTAGTGTGAGGAAAGGGAAATCTAGTGTAGTTAGAGTGCTCTTTTACACTTTAGTTAGCTTTAATTTATTCAGTTTCTGTAGGGAAAGTGTTAAGTGTAAGGGGACCGTAGTGTATAGTGGTATATATACCACTATACACAAGTTCAGATGTTTTGCCTGCCTCCAAAGAACCCCAAAAAATGCCCAAAAAAACGCTAGCGTAAAAAAAAAAAAAAAAAACGCCCAGGTGTGTTGTTGCAGGCATTTTTTGGGGGTTTTTGGAGGCAGGCAAAACATCTGAACTTGTGTATAGTGGTATATATACACACATACTTATATGTATTTCACACTTAGACATATATAGGTGTGATAGGAGCGTAACTATATTGGTGTTAATTATTTCATTAGCGCAAGTAGTTTTTTCTGCTCCTTTCCCACCTATATATGTCTAGGTGTGTATATACATATAAGTATGTGTGTATATATACCACTATACACAAGTTCAGATGTTTAGCCTGCCTCCAAAGAACCCCAAAAAATGCCTGCAACAACACACCTGGGCGTTTTTTTTTTTTGACGCTAGTGTTTTTTTGGGCATTTTTTGGGGTTCTTTGGAGGCAGGCAAATATGTATGCGAATATGTAGCAGCAGAATTGAAGGGGAATACCTGCTGGGGATAATGAAAGGAGTCACTAGATTACCAGGGCTGATCAACATAAGCTAAACCAAGAACGTGTGCTGAAAATCTAAGTTCCTTGTTTCATTTTTCAGTGAGTAAAATCAATACTTAATTAGAGGCTATGAGTAACTGTTCAATTTTTATCAAAATGCCTGCCTCCAAAATTTTATACATAAGCCCCCTGTGAAAAACACACACAGCCATTTTAGTGTGCTCTATAGATACTTGATGACAGTCCAATATTGACTCTGAACATTTGCCATATAACCCCAGTTCACCTGGTTTTAAAACAAACCAATTAAAAGTCCAAATAATTAAAACTGGGCATGTGATGCATGGACATCAATAACTAGGACACAACAACTACTCTCAGATTTAAAAAAATAAACAAATAAATACTAAACTATTAATTCAAGGCACAGTGCTGCAGGTACAATACAGTGTCATTCAAAGAATACAATTGAAAAGAAACTGGGTTTAGGTATTACTAGGTAACACATCCGAAAAGTGATACAATTTAAAAAAAGTAAAGAAACAGGTGTGTGGGTGGATGCAGTATGGCAATAACACACACGCAGAGGCAATTAGAAGGGCAAAAAAGTTCAAAACAAACCTGGTAAGAAGACCCAACTGGAAACTCTCACCTGTGCCAAAAACATGTAGCAGAGCAGGTATCAGCGGAACCGACAGCCTTTTTCTGGAGAGGCAGAAGCTGGCCTGGCTGTGTCATGCTCAAACGGGAAGATGTCCAAGGAGATTGTGAGCCCTAAGTTTTCTCTTCTCATTTGGAACTTTTTCCTGTCACTAATGCTGTCCCTGACAGATAGATGAGTGATCTGTCCCTACACTACTTATACACAAATGCGCGCCAAACGCAAAGGCCAGGGTCCTAAAAAGACTCTGCCACACCCAAGATGGCCTCCAAAGTCACATGGCAGCCAGCATCCAATTGGAACACTGCTCCAGTTTCTCAAGAAAACATGAAGGAACCATGTTTCCTTATGGCTTCCTCTCCCTCTGCATTCCTGTGGTGGTTGAGTGCCAACTGCAGTGGAGACAGCAGACTGCTCCTGCCTACAAATGTAGTTTTAAAGTACACAACATCATAACTGTTTAAAATATCCTAAATTTGTTTACATCTTAGTTAAAAGTAATATGCAGGTATATACTAAAACAATAAATCTGTTCATGTTCCACCAAAAATCTGAATATAAGAGAACCTCATTCATGAGAACACTCATGATCCCAGTACTTTTATATATTCATATATTTCAAAACAGTATAAATAAAAACACTCAAACATATAATATTCAATTAGAGAACCCAGAAAGCAGTGGGCATTACTATACTGTATGTGACCAAGTGCTGGCTTTCAAGCTACAGACTGATAAATCAGCAGGGACAATGCTTGTAGCCGTACAACATTTTTATATCACACTGTAGTACAAGCAAGTACAGTCCTCATGAGTAGTGTTGGGTGAACGGTTTGGGCCGAACATTGGCTGTTTGTCTGTTCAGCGAACATCCGAATTGTCAGGGTGTTTGAACGTTTGTTCAGTTTACCGAGCGCCCCATAATGCACTGAGCCTCTGCACAGTGCATTGGAAGCCCTGGTTGGTTGAATAAAAGCTTTGCCTAATCAGGACACATAGCACTGTCAGAGCCATAATTAGATATTGTCATTATGACTCTCTCCAATCATGGTTCATTGCTTTTAGTTCCACCCCATACTATAAAAATATCCTTCCCATAGCAGCCATGTGCAATGAGATATTGGTGTGGAGAGAGATAGAAGAGGGTTATGTCCATTGCTACTAGTGAGTTAGTGTGCTATAGAGTGTTATTGTGATTCTATTGTTAGTTTAAGGTATCAGTTTAGTGTGAGTATAGTGATAGCGCAGCTTGAGTGTAGCGGAACCATTCATTTTTACTTTAGTGTCAGTTTGGAGTGAATATATTGATAGTGCAGGATGAGTGTAGTGTGACCGATCATTTTTAATTTAATGTTAGTTTAGAGTGAATATAGTGATAGTGCAGGGTGAGTGTAGTGCAACTTTTTATTTTTTCTTCAGTGTCAGTTTAGTGTGACTATAGTGATAGTGCAGTGTGAGTGTAGTGTGACTGTTCATTTTTTCTTCAGTGTCAGTTTAGTGTGAATATAGTGATAGCGCAGCATGAGTGTAGTGCAATGTTTCATTTTTATTTTAGTGTTAGTTTAGCGTGTTAGGGTAGGTTTACTGCAGTATATTGCAGTGCATCAGTGTAGAGTGTCAGGGCAGTGATACTGCATTATATTGCAGTGCGTAAGTGCACGTTTACTGCAGTAAATTGCAGTGTGTTTATGCAAGTTACTGTAGTATAGTGAAGTGCATTAGTGCATGTTTACAGCAGCATAGTGAAGTGCTTCAGTGCATGTTTATGGCAGTATATTGCAGTGTGTTAGTGCAGGTTTACTGCAGTATATTGCAGTGCTTCAGCACATGTTTATGGCAGTATATTGCAGTGCGTTAGTGCATGTTTATGGCAGTATATTGCAGTGTATTAGTGCACGTTTACTGCAGTATTTTGAAGTAGGTTAGTGCCCTTTTACCACGGTAAATGGAAGTGCATTAGGGCATATTTACTACAGCATATTAAAGTCCATCAGCTCAGTTTTACTGCAGTATATTTTGGTGGCAGTGAAGTGTGTCTGTGTAGTGAGTACTGAAGTTAAAGTGCACCAAACACCACTTTCCATTGATTAAAGCACATCCGCATACACAGTAAGCTGAATTATTTGAACACAGTGTCAGCCACTTGCTCCTTGACAATGCACATGCATTTCTTGATTCAGATGTTGGTTCTGTGGTTGAGGAAGGGAGTAACATGACCCTACAGAGAGGGGATAACATTGGTAAACAAGAAATCGGCAGTCATGTTCCCCCCATGAACTTGGGCCTGAGTGTGCTATAATTTGGCTTCTTCACATAAGGCTTGCTCACTGTGGTGCAAGACTTTGTTATTGCTATCCAAAGTCTGCCAAAGAGGCACCAGAATTTATCTCTAATCTTGTTCTGAGTGCACTAAATTGTGGCCTCATCATACAGACAGGCTCACTGCTGCAGCAGTTTCAATATATGGTACAGATGCGGATGCCTGCTTTAGAGGCAGACTAAAGGGACCCCCCAGGCACTATATTTAAGGGAATTTTTCAGTTTTTTTAATTTCACTGCTCATTTACAAATTATGTTTTTTACAAACTTTTTTTTCATTGATACATGTCCCCAGGGCAGTACCCAGACCCCCTTACCCTTTGTATGCCCAATAACTTGCATCTAAGCTCTCAAAATTGGCACTTTTTATTTTTCCAGTTCAGGTCCCATAGACTTCAGTGGGGTTCGTTGTTCAGCTTCGAACTTTTGCGATGTTCGAAATTTCTGGCGCAAACTGAACAAGGGGTGATTCGGCCCATCTCTACTCATGAGAGTGGCCAACTCTGTTCTGAATACAGGAGCAGTGCAGCATCATTGCCACACTATTACAGATATGCTGGTGAGCTTTACTGGCCGGATCAACATGTATTTCTGTGACCTTGTATGGGGACTTTTTTACATAATTGGAAGCCAAAGTTCTACTCTAACTTTTACCTGAATGGTCAAGGTCCGCATATGACTTTAGCTACCTAAAATTTTGGAACCTCTGATCATTTTGACCTCTGGTTTTACTAAAGGTAACCTCTGCTTATGCATATTCTATTATATGAGCAGTGTAAGGTTCACATTAACCACTTGCTGACCGCCGCAAGTACATATACTGCGGCGGTCAGCCCCTCACAGGCAAAGTGACGTATGGGTATGTCACTAGCCTGTGAGGCTCTGGGGAGCGAGCGCGCACCGCCGGAGGCGCGCTCCCACTCCCGCTCGGTCACGGACCCCCCCCCACGCGTGTGCCCGGTGGACCCGATGTCCGCTGGGCACTCACGATATCGTCCGTGACAGCGGTAGAAAGGCAGGCGGCTGATGTAAACAAGCCGCCTGTCATTCTCCCCTGTGTAAGAACAGTGATCATACGGTTCTACTATGTAGGACCGTTGATCACTGTTCCTACACTTCAAGCCACAGCCAATCACAGTAAGAATCACGCCCCTAGGGACACACACCACCCCTCCCTCTCAAATAAAGTTAACCCCTTCACTACCAGTGTCATTTTACAGTAACAGTGCATATGTATAGCACTGATTACTGTAGTAATGTCACTGGTAACCCCAAAAGTGTCAAAAATGTCAGTCAAGGGTCCGATCTGTCCACCGCAATGTCGCAGTCCCGCAAAAAAAATCGCAGATCGCCGCCATTACGCGTTAAAAAAAAAAACAACAAAAATCTTTCCCTTAGTTATTAAACGCAATAACTTTTGGACAAACCAATCAAAATACGCTTTTTGCGATTTTTTTTACCAAAAATATGTAGCATAAAACAAATTGGCCTAAAATGTTAAAAAATTTTGATTTTTACTTTTTTTTGGGGGGGAATTTCATATACTGTAAAAAAATGTGAAAAATATTGTTATTTTTGCAAAATTGACTTTTTTTGTTTATAGCGCATTATCAAAAAATCGCACAGGTGATCAAATACCACCAAAAGAAAGCTCTGTTTGTGGGAAAAAAAGGACGTCAAATTAGTTTAGGTACAGCATTGCACGACCGCACAATTGTCAGTTAAAGTCATGCAGTGCTGAATCGCAAAATACCCCCTGGTCAGGAAGGGGGTAAAATCTTCCGGGTCTTAAGTGGTTAATGTTTGCATTAATAATTATGTGCAAACATTACAGTCATTGACAAAAAAAGGGTACAGCCTGTAAATAATTTGTAATAAGGGAAATGTGATCTCAAAATATGATCCAGAGAGAGACCGAAAATATTTCTTCCTTAAAGGATCAATGTAAAAATATTTACTAAAATGATAAAAATTAGTAAGACTAAGTATTTTGTAATCTTGGAGTTAACATTGAACTACATCATTAGCGATTTAAGTCTTTAAAACTGCTTATTTGACACAGTCATCACACTGACATAAATCATTTTTCACATGGTAGCAATTTTAGCATTGAAAAGTTTAAAGCACTTTTCTTTGCATAATGAGTGCTTTTGTGATTAGCAAAAGAAAGACGACAAAATGAACGCTAATGAGCATTGTAACTAAAGAATTGGAAATATATTTCTCAAGCTGGTTTGTACAGAATGAGCTCTCAAAGTGTTCTTTCATGAATGCCATTCTATAATAAGATTTGTTATGCTTACACTATGGATTCAGGCTTCATCGTTTTGTTACTGGCAGATGGTATCATTCATTTATCTGCTGACTGAAAGAGGAGTGAAGAAACAGCACTGTCATAGGTTTCATTAATACTACGTTCATAGAAGACTACCAGAATATACAGTATTTCCAGTAACTACTACATAGAAGTAAAAGTGTACTTTGCCCATTCAAGGCAAAGTAATAGCTTTGCTGCATAGCAAGTTCCTCTAGTAGTTGTAGTTTTACAACAGCTGGAGTCCTGACATAAATTAGGGTTTTTTTGTTTTTAGTAGAGGCAAACCCGAGATTCTTTCCACTTTCTTCTATAGTGTAGTGGTCAGTGCATAAGCGTCCAGTCCAGAGTAATGTCACATGGAGGAGGTAGGTGGAGATGGGGTATGGGGTAGAATCCTTAGCTCTAAACTAGAATCCTAACCAGATACCACCCATAGATTTGGTGAAAGGACTGCAATGGCTGAATAGGGCAACAAGTGGAAGCTAAGTAACAACCATTGATAGCTTTTCTTGCAGCGAACTTGTTACTTTGTTCTATATGGGTATGCAAAAGGTCCACTTGAGTGATTTATTGAAGCTTGACCCCAGCAAGCAGCCAAAAGCAGTTTTGTAACACATTAATGTATTACATGCAGGCTGTATTTAATATCAAATAATATGTAAGGTTGGTGTACTTTTGTTGGAATCTAAACTGCCTTTACCCCCCTACAAATCAATAGAAATGTAAAAACAACTTGAAGTGGATTAGGAGGTCAGGAGTTTTGTAGAATAGACCTAAAAAGTCAGTCCAAGTAGGAAGAAAAGGTGTTTATGTAGTGTGTTCAGAGGCACTTACAATAGAATGTACTGCAAAGGGCATTCCTTCACAGATTGAACAAATAAATAAACCACATACAAACTCTTGCACTATACCCTGGTTGGGTACTAACATAGCAAACTAACTTCCTATTTGCTAACACAATTGTTTCCTGAAAATAGTATTATAACTCCCAAATGACTTTACATAAACATAATAGCAATGATTATTTTCAGGCATTAGATTGTAGCCAGCTCTAGCACACAATTACTCTCATGGAATATTTAGTAACTACAAACACTAAAATTCAACTGGTCACAGCCTTCGTTATTGTTTTTAAAATTATTTTAAAGCCTAGTATTTTTTTTTTCAAATTAAAATAACACATTTGCCTGCTCTGTGTAATGATTTTGCACACAACAACCCTGATCCTCCTGTTCTCGGGTCCTCTGATGGCACACCTGGCTACTCCTCTTCTTTGTGTGTCTTCATAGCAAACTGCTTACTATGGGGGCACAGGTGTGTGCTTGCTCCAGAGCAGCACTGCCCGTGTCCATTGACACAGACAGCGCAGCTCAGCCCTGCCCCCGCTCCATCGTGTCAGGGTGCCAGGTAAAAAAAGCAGTTTACTGGAGCAAACAACAATAAACGCACAGCAAGAGTGAGGAAGTGGGAGCAGGAACAAGCCAGGGTCAAGTCCTTGTGGGGTTAGTCATCCAAGCTGCAGTCGAGTCCATAAGCGGGTAGTCTGCCGATGCAGGGTCGTCTGCTGATGCCGGGTTGAGAGCCTGGAGAGTCATCAGCCAAGCCATGTCATACACGTAGGGACACGGAGAACAGAAGACTGCTAGCAGAAATGCACCTTGAAGCATGAACACAAGGTCCAAGACTGCAATGCATCAGGTGATAGATATAGTCAGGTGTGCAGCACCCTCACTGTGTGATGCCCAAGCATAAGACAAGTGACGATGCAATCAGAGTCTATAAGAGGCAGCAGTCTGCACATGTCCTAGATGGCTGCCAACAGGAGGGCAAGGTAAGGCCTTAGAAACCTCCTCACACCTTTTGATTGACAGGAGTAGGAGCCATTAACCACTTTAGGACTGCTCACTGTGCTGCTACAGCGGCACAGCGACTCCCCTGGGTCCAGCGACGTAGACCTACATTGCTGGACTCCTAGTGGTGTCATCGGCACGAACGTTCGTGCCGCCAGAGGCTCGCTTCCGCTGTGTTTAGACACAGCGGGAGTCGGGCCGGAGGAGGAGAGGCGGCAATTGCCATCTCTCTTTCCCGATTGTCGGGGGAAAGTGTGAGAAGATCCGTCCGCTTTTGTAAACAAAGCAGGCGGATCTTCTCTGTGACAGACAGGGAGAGATCACAGGATTCAGCATAGCTGAACCTGCGATCTCTGTCTGAGTCACAGAACCCCTTCCCCCACACATGTCAGTAAGCATGAGGCATACATTTTCACCCTTTGATCACCAACAGTGTTAACCCCGTCCCTGCCAGTGTCATTATTACAGTAACAGTGCATATTTATAGCGCTGATTACTGTAGTAATGTCACTGGTCCCCCCAAAAATGTAAAAAATGTCAGTTAGGGGTCCGATCTGTCTGCTGCAATGTCACAGTCCCGCAAAAAATCGCAGATCGCCGCCATTACTCGTAAAAAAAAAAAAAAACAATAAAAATGACATAAATTTATCCCCTAGTTAGTAAACGCGATAACTTTTGCGCAAACCAATCAAAATACGCTTATTGCTATTTTTTTTACCAAAAATATGTAGCAGAAAACAAATTGGCCTAAAATGTTAAAAAATTTTGATTTTTACATTTTTTATTGGGAATGTTATATATCAGAATGTAAAAAATATTGTTTTTTTTTTTTTCAAAATTGTCGCTCTTTTTTTCAAAAATTGCACAGGTGATCAAATACCACCAAAAGAAAGCTCTATTTGTGGGGAAAAAAAAAAGAACATAAATTTAATTTGGGTACAGTGTTGCACGACCGCGCAATTGTCCATTAAAGTAACGCAGTGCCGAATCGCAAAATAAAATAACTATTACAAATGGTATAATAAAAACAAAAACAAATTCAAAATTTAACCACACTATACCAAGATCAGTTACCACGACTCAAGTTCATATCAGATTTTACCCAAAATAGCTGTCCCTTTCCAATGTGAAGAGACATAACCAAATAAAAGTTGGTGACAAAGGGGAGGGGATGTTTCAGCATCTACAGTTAATCAAAAACACAGCAGGGAGAGGGGAAGAAACAAATTATCAAACACTAGAATGTTATGGCTGCTACAATCCCATGATAGAATCATTGCATTTGTTCTACATCTGTCTCATTTCTTTTAGAAGGGTATCCCTTTTTCCCCCAATGTCCTTACCTGGAGATGACTCCCACGGTGTACAGAATGTGACATCCTTTTCTAGATATGTCTGGCACATTAGTAGAACATTGGTGATTTGAAATTTCAACATTCTTGTCCTCACCCCATTAAGAGAGGCCCTTTATTGCCATAGATAGAAAAGAGTAGTGTTAGAAATGGGCTAACAGAGGGCCATTTGGTCTTTAACAATTATTTTTCTATAGAAGCATCGGTGAAGGCATTCAGAAACTTTCTTAAATTATCTCTAATGGAATGCACTTTAAAGAATGCCACATTTGTTTATTTACACAGGCTGTGATGTAGTTAAAGTAATTTTGTGATCTACTGTGGACACTGTTGCAAGAAATTATACCCAGGCCTCTAGTCTTCATTACAGTTACAGTAGATGCAAATACAGTCAGGTCCATAAATATTGGGACATGGACACAATTCAAACCTTTTTGGCTCTATACAACACCACAATGGATTTGAAATTAAACAAACAAGATGTGCTTTAACTGCAGACTTTCAGCTGTTCCAGTTCCATTGGCAGCCATACATGCCCACGCCATGACACTACCACCACCATGCTTCACTGATGAGGTGGTAGGCTTTGGATCATGAGCAGTTCCTTTCCTTCTCCATACTCTTCTCTTCCCATCACTCTGGTACAAGATGATCTTGGTCTCATCTGTCCATAGGATGTTGTTCCAGAACTGTGAAGGCTTTTTTAGATGTTGTTTGGCCAACTCTAATCTGGTCTTGCTGTTTTTGAGGCTCACCAATGGTTTACATCTTGTGGTGAACCCTCTGTATTCACTCTGGTGAAGTCTTCTCTTGATTGTTGACTTTGACACACATACACCTACCTCCTGGAGAGTGTTCTTGGTCTGGCCAACTGTTGTGAAGGGTGTTTTCTTCACCAGGGAAAGAGTTATTCGGTCATCCACCACAGTTGTTTTCCGTGGTCTTTTGGGTCTTTTGAGCTCATTGGTGCGTTCTTTCTTTTTAAGGATGGTCCAAACAGTTGATTTGGCCACACCTAATGTTTTTGCTATCTCTCTGATGGGTTTGTTTTGTTTTTTTAGCCTAATGATGGCTTACTTCACTGATCGTGACAGCTCTTTGGATCTCATATTGAGAGTTTACAGCAACAGATTCCAAATGCAAATAGCACAGTTGAAATGAACTCTGGACCTTTTATCTGCTCCTTGTAAATGGGATAATGAGGGAATAACACACACCTGGCCATAGAACAGCTGAGCAGCCAATTGTCCCATTACTTTTGGTCCCTTAAAAAGTGGGAGGCACATATACAAACTGTTGTAATTCCTACACCTTTTAACCAATTTGGATGTTAATACCCTCAAATTAAAGCTGAAAGTCTGCAGCTAAGCACGTCTTGTTTGTTTAATTTCAAATCCATTGTGGTTGTGTATAGAGCCAAAAAGATTTGAATTGTGTCGATGTCCCAATATTTATGGACCTGCCTATATATATATAGATTAGGGATTAGGAATCGACCGATACCGTTTTTTCATTACCGATACCGATTTGGTTATCGCGTAACGGTATAAGCCGATATGGGCCGATATTTTCGTACATTTAAAAAATCTTTTTATTTTTTTATTTGACAGGTACTCTTGTGGAGGGATCTGGGGGTCTTAAAGACCCCAAACCCCTCCCCTGCACTTAAAAGCATTCAAAACGCCAAGTTTGGCTGTTTTGAATGCTGTTATTTTTTTTAATCTGGCTCCAGTACTCGGAAGTGATGTCATGACATCACTTCTGGGTTTTTGCATGGAGACCCAAACAGAACCGAATGCGGCTTTCATTGGGTCTTCAGCGGCCATGCAGGCTGCTTGCCCGGGTCTCCCGGGGGGGGCGGGAGACCCGTGCAAACTGCGGAAGGTGGCGGGAGGGGGGCGTCCCCTCCGGCTCCTTGTAATGACAGCCGAGTGGCTTATCAGCCACATCAGTTGTCATTACAAAACAGCCGACCATCGGCTATGGACGCCGGTACCGGGGTGATGCCTCTAGCTGCAGGCATCACTCCAGTACAAGCACTTTCCGAAATATCGGTAATATCGATTTCTAAAATATATATATATATATATATATATATATATGTAATACATATATACAACATATACACAGTGGGTATAGAAAATAATCACCCCCTTTAAATATACATGTTGTTTCTTTGCAGCATGAAATGAAGACAGACACACTTTTTTTTTTATCCAGCTGTAATTATTAGTGCAACTTATAACATCCAAGTGAAAGATATAACACCAACATGTCAGAATCCCTGTGTTGGAAAAAGGATCAACCCCTAATGTCAGTATTTGTTGAACCACCTTTCAAAGGGTAAATCATATATCCCGTATTAATTTGGAATGGCAGCTTTTGCTCACAATGATATAGTTTATGTGCAAAACCATACAAAAAAAAAAAAAAATTAAGAAAGTAAAAATCATCCACTAAAAACTTTTTAATTGTTCACTTGTTCATGAGCTCAGTGTTCTTAGTATTCCAGATTCAATTTGGTGGAAAAAAAGTGCTGGTGAAGATGGTGTTCCCAGGCAAAAGTTTACCAGATAAAGGAAGAATCCTAAGGATAAGGATAACACAACACCCTTACTGGATTAAATTGACCCCTTGTTTTACCAAGTAAATCAATATAGCGCTCTTTGCCATATAAGATGTAGGCATGTTATTAGATAATGAAGCCAAGGGCACATTTTTTCTACTGCAGACTTGCACCTATACAGCAAAGCCTACAGGAGAAAATTCTCACCTTTCCTCGCTGTGGAAACACCCCTCATATTTTTAAATCCACAAAATGAGCTTTTGTTCTGGGACACACGGTTTTTTTTGAAAAACAGTGCTGTAATATTTATTTATTTTAGTCCACGGGGGTAACAGGAACACATAGAAACTATTTTCCTGAAAACAGATATTTCTCCTTTACTATCAGTTCTACTGGAAGGTTTAATAGGAAATGTGCATCTGCTATAAATTTGCATAGAACATATTTTAGTGTTCTGATGAAAGAAAGCCATGAATTTGCGAATAAAGTTGCCAGTTTCAGCTCTAGCTCAGAGTAAGACAACAGCGTAACTCATAACGTTTCACAGCACGCTCTGACAGATAAAATGGATTTATTGAAGAAAAAACCAGCGCACCTATCTTGTGCTTTTTCTAATTGAGAAGTTTCTGTTGTCACAGCCTCCACATCTCAGTGACACTTTTTAAAGGTACATGCTGTCAAAACAGACAATTTAACATGAAAACACATACAGCGGGATATAGCCTACCTGCTAAGGACTGCTGCTTCTTATTATGGCATCTCCTAGGTACACATAAGCAATCCTCCTTCTCCTAGGTACACATAAGTAGAGATGGCCTTGCGGTTCGCCCGGCGGTCGGTTTGCGGCAAATTTTGCTTGTTCGCTACCTGCCAATTTTGCGAACACATGGCGTTGTTCGCGGCGGCCATATTAGTTTACATTGGGGAGAACTTTGACCCATGACATAGCTGTCAGGTGGAATGGGACAGCCAATTAAAACATTTCAGCACATGGACATGCCCCCTACCCTATAAAAAGACCTGAGCTGTTGGCCATTTCACATTCTGCTTTTTGTCAGCGTAGGGAGAGGTTTGCTGTGCTCATGAGGGAGAGATTGCCAGACACAAATAGCTGTTAAGATCCACAAAAGTCCTTTTCAGGGCTGGTATTTCGGTATAGTTCTACTAGAGTATCTTTTCAGGTTAGGGACAGGTATCCAGTCGGTGCTTTAGGGGCAGTTACAGATCGGCAGCAGTGACACAAATCGCTCTGTTAATGTCCACAAAATTCATTTAAAGGGCTGCAATTTTTTGGGATTTGCTGTGCAGTGCACTATATAGGGGGGGGGGGGGGGTAATCCACAGTATAATATACTTTGTAGAAAGCATATTATAGTAGATTATTAGTATTATTGTGCACTGTGCAGCATTGTGACAGGTGTGGTGACTGAGCATTGCTGCAGCAATACTAAAAACAGTGACAAAAGCACTTTTAATGTATTATAACTGGTGTGATAGACCAGTGCCCCCCCCAATACCACATATTGAAGCAGGGTGTTATCTGAGTATACTTTTACAAGTGTATTTGTGTCCTGCAACAATATTGCCTCTTTTGCTGAGTTAAGTCTGATACACACAGTGCCAAACTCACTGGCCAATTTTTTGAACAACTGGTGTGATAGACCAGTGGCCCCCCAACACCACATATTGAAGTGGGGTGTTTTCTGAGTATACTTTTACAAGTGTATTTGTGTCCTGCAACAATATTGCCTCTTTTGCTGAGTTAAGTCTTGTACACACAGCGCCAAACTCACTGGCCAATTTTTTGAACAACTGGTGTGATAGACCAGTGACCCCCCAATGCCACATATTGAAGTGGGGTGTTATTTAACAGTATACTTTTCTAAGAGTGTATTTTAGTCCTGCAAAAATGTGGCCTCTCTTGCTGTGTTAACTCTGATACACACAGTGACAACAGTTACTGGCCAATTATTTGTAGAACTGGTGTAATAAACCTGTGGCCCCCCAATACCACAGATTGAAGTGGGGGTGTTATCTGAATATACTTTCATAAGTGTCTTTGTGTCCTGCAACAATATTGCCTCTTTTGCTGAGTTAAGTCTGATACACACAGTGCCAAACTCCCTGGGAAATTTTTTGAACAACTGGTGTGATAGACCAGTGGCCCCCCAATACCACATATTGAAGTGGGGTGTTATCTGAGTAAACTTTCACAAGTGTATTTGTGTCCTGCAACAATATTGCCTCTTTTGCTGAGTTAAGTCTGATACACACAGTGCCAAACTCACTGGCCAATTTTTTGAACAACTGGTGTGATAAACCAGTGGCCCCCCGATACCACATATTGAAATGGGGTGTTATTTAACAGTGTACTTTTATAAGAGTGTATTTTAGTCTTGCAAAAATTTGGCCTCTTTTGCTATGTTAACTGTGCTACACATAGTGACAACAGTTACTGGCCAATTATAGGGAGGAGAGGCAGGCAGAACTTGCATTGCACAAGAGGTACAAAGCAGACTGCAAATGTATCAGGAGCGAGCCATCAACCATGTACAGTCCCATTTGGCGCTCTCAGGACGCCGGCACATGGCTCCGCAGTGTGGGCTTTTTTTTAATGTGTCCGTTGCTGACAACAGTGTTGCCATCTGCACCCTTTGCAGTCAACGCATAAGTCGCGGTAAGCCCAACACTCACCTAGGGACAACCGCCTTAAGAAGGCAAATGAAGTCCCATCACCGAACCCAGTGGGAGCAACACCGTCAGAACCCACAAAGCCACACTCCAGGCTCTCACCATCCAGCCTCTTCTCCTTCTCCTCTCTCCACACATTTGTCCTTCACTCCACCTTCCATGATGCCGTTGTCACGTTGTTCTGGAAAAAGGCAGGCTTCTGTGGCCCAAATGTTGGAGCGTAAAAAAATGATGACGCCGGATAACCCTCTTGCCCAGCGTTTGACTGCTGGCTTGTCGGAACTGATAGCCCACCAACTACTGCCATATCAACTGGTGGACTCGGAGGCATTTCGTAAATTTGTGGCCATTGGAACACCACAATGGAAGGTCCCATGCAGGAAATATTTCTTGCAGAAGGGCATTCCAGAGCTGTATGGCCACGTTCAGCGGCAAGTGAATATATATCTGGCACACAGTGTTGGTGCCAACATACATCTGACCACAGACACATGGTCTAGCAAACACGGGCAGGGAAGGTATATCACTTTTACTGCCCACTGGGTGAACCTTCTGATGGCCGTCAAGCATGTAACCCGTGGCACTCGTGTAGATTTAGTTGTACCGCCACGGATTGCATGCAGGCCTGCCTCTTCTTCTCCTCCTCCTCCTCCCCTATCCTCCCTCTCCTCCTCGGCTGACTCCTCCTTTTCTGCTGTTACCGTCTCTTCCACTGTGTCGCCCAAGATCCCCAGAACCTATTCCACATGCCGGGTAAGATGTTGCCATGCTGTGATGCGTCTGTTGTGCCTGGAAGCCAAGAGCCACACTGGTCCTGCACTCCTTTCAGCTTTGCGTTCACAGGCATATCATTGGCTGACACCGCTGAATTTGACAGTTGGTAAAATGGTGTGCGACAACGGTACCAATCTGCTGAGCGCGCTGAAACAGGGCAAAATAACACACGTGCCATGCATGGCACACGTCCTGAACTTGGTCGTGCAGCGATTCGTTGCCAAATACCCTGGGGTCCAGGATGTCTTGCGGCAGGCCAGGAAAATCTCGGGCCATTTCAGAAGATTTTACACAGCCATGGCTCTCCTTGCTGACATTCAGCGGCGACACAACCTGCCCGTCAGGCATCTTATTTGTGACTGCCCGACGCGATGGAACTCAACGTTGCATATGCTTGATAGGCTGCTCCAGCAGAAACGTGCAGTTAATGACTACCTGTACGAACTCTGCGGCAGGACAGGTTCTGGGGAGCTTGGGCTTTTTTCACCTCGCCAGTGGCTGCTTATGCGCGACTCATGCAGACTTCTGCGGCCATTCGATGAGATCACCAAACTGGTCAGTCACAGCCAGGGCGCCATCAGTGACATCGTACCTTACGCTTTCTTTCTGGTGCGTGCATTGTGTCGCGTCATTGATCAAGCCGTCGAGGAGCAGGAGCAGGAAGATGAGGAAGTCGCAATGTTGCATAAATTCCCAGTGGGTGCTACTCCATCTGAGACAAGTCAACAGCAGAAGTCTGAAGAGGAGTCAGAGGAGGATGGTGCCGGGGGGATGAGGAGGAGCAAGAAGAGCATGCTTTAAACCTTTCTGGGATCCCTGGTGTTATCCGTGGTTGGGGGGAGGAGAAGGAGGACGACATTAGCCTGGAATGATGAGCTGGAAGCAGGCCACTACACAGTTTAGTGCGAATGGGGGCATTCATGCTCCAGTGCTTTAAGGGGGACCCCCGTATAAAAAGCATAAAGGGCAAGGACCAGTACTGGGTGGCAACGTACTAAGAACCCCGGTACAAACAAAAAATGGTGGAAATGTTACCACAATAAAAGAGGGCGGTCAGAATGCAGCACTTCCAAGCCTTGCTGCGTCAAATGCTGCATTCTGCTTTTGCGTGCGCTGGCAGAGGAATTTCCAGTCACAGGGACACAGTTGCGGGTAGCAATCCAACAGTGCCTGCAAGAAGAGGGCGGTTTGAAGATGTCTTGGTCACTTCAGATATGAGATCCTTCTTTCAGCTGAACCATCGACAGCTGTACTCCGAATCCAGCATCAGGGAACGCCTAGACCTACAGGTGTCTGACTACATCGGGTTAACGGCCGATGTGGACGCTCTGAGGAGTGATGAACCCCTGGACTACTGGGTGGGCAGGCTTGACCTCTGGCCAGAGCTTGCACAATTTGCAATGGAAATGTTGGCTTGCCCCCCGTCCAGTGTCCTGTCCGAAAGGATGTTCAGTGCAGCAGGGGGGATCGTGACCGATAAGCGCACTCGCCTAGCTCATGACAGTGAAGACTACCTCACATTTATAAAAATGAGTGAGGCATGGATCTCTGAGAAATTCAACACATGTGACCAGTAGACAATTTTCATTGAAATTCCTCATGCCAGGCCACAAATATCCACCAGACCGCCATACACCCACAGCAATTCCTGGTCCTTGGCTTCGCTACATACAGTGGCATAAAAGGCATTTCATGTCCATTGAATGGCAAATTTTTGGGGCCTTTTAGGGCCGACAATTATTTTTCCTGCGAATGCCTAATGTACCTCCAGCCACGGAGTACAACTTTCTTAGCTGTCAGTTAAACTCATGTGGGCTAATTTTTGGGGCCTTTTATGGCCGACACTTACTTCTGTATTCTGTAAATGCCTAATGTACCTTCAGCCACCAAATACTACGTTCTTAGCTGTCAGGTAAACCCATGTGGGCTAATCTTTGGGGCCTATACAGGCCGACACTTACTTCTGTATCCTGTGAATGCCTAATGTACCTCCAGCCATCAAATACTACGTTTTTAGCTGTCAGGTAAACCCATGTGGGCTAATTTTTGGGGCCAATACTGGCCGACACTTACTTCTGTATCCTGTGAATGCCTAAGGTACCTTCAGCCACCAAATACTACGTTCTTAGCCATCAGGTAAACCCATGTGGGCTAATTTTTGGGGCCTATACAGGCCCACTCATACTTCTGTATCCTGTGAATGCCTAATGTACCTTAAGCCACCAAATACTACGTTCTTAGCTGTCAGTTAAACCCATGTGAGCTAATTTTTGGGGCCTATACAGGCCGACACTTACTTCTGTATCCTGTGAATGCCTAATGTACCTTCAGCCACCAAATACTACGTTCTTAGCTGTCAGGTAAACCCATGTGGACTAATTTTTGGTGCCTATACTGGCCGACACTTACTTCTGTATCATGTGAATGCCTAATGTACCTCCAGCCATCAAATACTACGCTCTTAGCTGTCAGTTAAACCCCTGTGGGCTAATTTTTGGGGCTTATACAGGCCGACACTTACTTCTGTATCCTGTGAATGCCTAATGTACCTCCAGCCATCAAATACTGCGTTCTTAGCTGTCAGTTAAACCCATGTGGGCTAATTTTTGGGGCCTAAACAGGCTTACACTTCTGTATCCTGTGAATGCCTAATGTACCTCCAGCCACAGAATACTACATTCTTAGCTGTCAGGTTTAACCCATGTGGGCTGCTTTTTGGGGTCTTTTTTGGCCGACACTTACTTCTGTATCCTGTGAATGCCTAATGTACCTTCAGCCACAGAATACTACGTTCTTAGCCGTCAGGTAAACCCATGTGGGCTAATTTTTGGGGCCAATACTGGCCGACACTTACTTCTGTATCCTGCGAATGCCTAATGTAACTTCAGCCACCAAATACTATGTTCTTAGTTGTCAGGTAAACCCATGTGGGCTAATTTTTGGGGCCTATACAGGCCGACACTTACTTCTGTATCCTGTGAATGCCTAATGTACCTCCAGCCATCAAATACTACGTTCTTAGCTGTCAGGTAAACCCATGTGGGCTAATTTTTGGGGCCAATACTGGCCGACACTTACTTCTGTATCCTGTGAATGCCTAAGGTACCTTCAGCCACCAAATACTACGTTCTTAGCCATCAGGTAAACCCATGTGGGCTAATTTTTGGGGCCTATACAGGCCCACTCATACTTCTGTATCCTGTGAATGCCTAATGTACCTTAAGCCACCAAATACTACGTTCTTAGCTGTCAGTTAAACCCATGTGAGCTAATTTTTGGGGCCTATACAGGCCGACACTTACTTCTGTATCCTGTGAATGCCTAATGTACCTTCAGCCACCAAATACTACGTTCTTAGCTGTCAGGTAAACCCATGTGGACTAATTTTTGGTGCCTATACTGGCCGACACTTACTTCTGTATCCTGTGAATGCCTAATGTACCTCCAGCCATCAAATACTACGTTCTTAGCTGTCAGTTAAACCCCTGTGGGCTAATTTTTGGGGCTTATACAGGCCGACACTTACTTCTGTATCCTGTGAATGCCTAATGTACCTCCAGCCATCAAATACTGCTTTCTTAGCTGTCAGTTAAACCCATGTGGGCTAATTTTTGGGGCCTAAACAGGCTTACACTTCTGTATCCTGTGAATGCCTAATGTACCTCCAGCCACAGAATACTACATTCTTAGCTGTCAGGTTTAACCCATGTAGGCTGCTTTTTGGGGTCTTTTTTGGCCGACACTTACTTCTGTATCCTGTGAATGCCTAATGTACCTTCAGCCACAGAATACTACGTTCTTAGCTGTCAGGTAAACCCATGTGGGCTAATTTTTGGGGCCAATACTGGCCGACACTTACTTCTGTATCCTGCGAATGCCTAATGTACCTTCAGCCACCAAATACTATGTTCTTAGTTGTCAGGTAAACCCATGTGGGCTAATTTTTGGGGCCTATACAGGCCGACACTTACTTCTGTATCCTGTGAATACCTAATGTACCTTCGGCCACCAAATACTACGTTCTTAGCTGTCAGGTAAAGGCTAATTTTTGGGGCCTATACAGGCCGACACTTACTTCTGTATCCTGTGAATGCCTAATGTACCTCCAGCCATAAAATACTACGTTCTTAGCTGTCAGGTAAACCCATGTGGGCTAATTTTTGGGGCCAATACTGGCTGACATTTACTTCTGTATCCTGTGAATGCCTAATGTACCTTCAGCCACCAAATACTACGTTCTTAGCCGTCAGGTAAACCCATGTGGGAAGTGATCCGGTTCCGGCACTGGCGTTGAACGCATAGCGTTCCAGACGATCTTATTATTGCTTGTTTGTACTTCACTAAATGTAAGTTCCCATTTACTTGTATTTCTCAATAAAAACTGGTCATACAGAGTTACACTATGTGCCTTTTCCTTACCCTACATGGCCTATGTGTACACTATCTGTCCCGCTGAGACTGTGTGATTGTTTTCCGGACCATTGGAGCCACTTCCCCATACATACAGGACCCCACAGGACCCCGGCCATCCTCTTTTAGGAACCCCAGTATACCCCGGAACCCTACAGGGACCCTCCGGCATGTATACTATAGGACCAACAAGGGAACCAGGATCCATCTGAGGGACCACCATCCATATTCATATACCCACTCTATACCCCTGTGTGGGGTGGGTATTTTTGGTGAGTTGGCTACCTATTATAGGGGTCACGGAGCACTTCACCTCACTACCCACCACAGGGCCACCAGCATTGTGTACTATTTACACTAAGAATTTTGTCACTTTATTTATCATTTTTTGGACTTTTCCAGCCACCAAGTCACCTTTTCCATTATCCCATCACCTTTTTCACTTGTTGAATTTTATTATTCACTGAAGCCACTTCCTTTTGATTATTATATCATCACTTATTAATCACCTTTATTCTTGTTAACAGAATCATAAGTTATCTGTTTATATATTAGCACTTGGTCACCTTTATATATTTAATATCTATGTGCACATGTCACTTACAGGCACCTATGCACATGTCACTTTATTGATACTGATTATTTGAGACAATATTCATTTATCTTTATGCTCTAAATTATCACATATTTTTTACCCTTCTATACATCATCATTCATATTATATATATTTATTTACCCCTATTCACATCACCTTTATTAGGCAGCGCCAATTCCCTCATTTTCTCTCTACCTTTATATAGTCTTCGACTATATTTTAGGGAGGCAGCAGTCTACACACTTTCCATTTATTTCAATCATATAACCATAAGCGTGGAGTTCACTACCTTCAATACTTCTGTTATGACACTGTCCATGTGCTGGGACTATTTGTGCACAGCTAGTACGTCTTTTGTGGCTGCAAATATGACCTAAAGGTTTTTAAAGTTCGCCTCCCATTAAAGTCAATGGGGCCCCTGCCGCAAACTTGCGGTTCGCGGACTTTTGAGAAAATCTGCGGTTGATGTTCGCGAACCGCCCCGGCCGATGTTTGTCCATCATCTACACATAAGTACTCCTCCTGGTTGGGAGAATCCTGGTAAAGTCTTATTAAACCAATTCACTATAACTGGAATCCCAAAGTACACAGAACATGGAAATGCAATTATTTTAGTAAATATAAACTGCTAAATACCCTTTCTCATCAACAGTTAGAGCAGTCTTGTGACTTCCATGAGTGTCTGGTTAAAGCTTGTAGGAGACATTTTTATTCTACTCTGACTGTCCTATGAGGCTGCAGGGCCCCTGACCCTCTGTCTGGACAGTGCTGATTGGCTCTGTGCCGATCATGTGATCTTTGATCGCCCCGGATGTTAACCCCTTCCCTGCCAGTGTAATTAGTATAGTAACAGTGCATATTTTTAGCACTGATTACTGTAGTAATGTCCCTGGTCCCCTCAAAGTGTCAGTTAGGTGTCCGATCTATCCCTGTGATGTCACAGTCCCGCTAAAAATAGCTGATCGCTGCCATTACAAGTAAAAAAAATAAATAAAAAAAATAAAAATGACATAAATGTCTCCCCTCGTTTGTAGACACAATAACTTTTGCACAAACCAATCAATATACACTTGTTGGGATTTTTTTTACCAAAAATATGTAGCAGAATACATGTTAGCGCACGAAAGAAAACACAAATGTAAGTCGCGCCCGCAAATGAAAGCCTTGTTCAAACTACACATGTGAGGTATCACGGCGATCCCCAGAGTGAGAGCAATAATTCTAAAAAAAAGCTACTCTGTAACTCTAAACTGGTAACCGTTAAACCGTCGCCTATGGAGATTTTTATGTACCGTAATTTGTTGCTATTCCGCGGGTGTGCGCAATTTTAAACCGTAACATGTTAGGTATCTATTTACTCAGCGTGATATCATCTTTCACAATATACAAAAAAAAATGGTCTAACTTTATTTGTTTTTATTTCAAATAGTTTTTATTGGGTTTTTCAAAAAAAGACATGAGTTATAAAACACGCTCTCGGACGCAGCCGCAGAGCCAGAATGAACAATGTTTGGAACAAAAGAATAATCATGAATAACACGATCAACAAACGTACATACAAGCGGTCATGGGTTACAGCTATATACCAACGTAGGCAGGACAACAGTAATCACTTTATTTGTTTTTAGATGCAGTGAAATAAATTTTTCCAACAAAAGGCATTTGAAAGACCATTGCGCAAATACCGCGTGACCGCCATTTTATTTTCCAGAGTCTTTGCTAAAAAAAAATATATATAATGTTTGGGGGTTCTAAGTAATTTTCTAGCTAAAAATACAGATTTTAACTTGTAAACAACAAGTGTCAGAAATGGGCTCAGTCCAGAAGTAGTTAATGACATGTGACTCAAGAACTTTTTAGGCGCTTTTGAGGGGCATCCCATTTATTTCAGTGGAGAGGGGTGTTTTTGAGGTCCTCTCCATTGCTTCAAAGACGCTTCTTGCAGGATTTTTTGCACCACCCCGCCAGCGCACCGCCCTAGTGTGAAAGCATTCATTGATTTTAATGGGAATAGGTTTCTGTGAGTTTTTCAGGCGCTTTTTTTTAGCGCCAAAGCACTTGAATAGTGCCTCAGGGTGAAAGGGCTTAGATTCACTTTAGGCATGCAAAGGACAACAACACTATAGATTATCCAAGATTACTAGCAAGGACATTTACATAGATAATAAAAGGTTGCCTGATAGGAAATTGAGCCGTTTCCATATACAGATCCCTTGATATTCTCCAGTGATCTGATGAAAACCTGAAGGAGATAATGACAAAAACAAGAGCTGTGCTTCTATATAACCAAAAAAACCCCAGAATATTCCTTTGTTACTGCACACTAAAAGTGAAAAAGGCTTATCTTTATGCACGCTTATAGTTTGTGTGAGTCTTCAAATATCCCTCAAAATGATAAATGTTGCTAGCATTTATGGGCATTTGCACTCTACCTCCCAAATAAAAAATGATTCCAACATACCAGTGTTGGATGGACCCCATGTGAGCTCAAGTCTAAAGCCTAATACACACTACTAGTTTTTTTGTTCGTTCAACCCAGCAGGGCTGACAGCTCAAGAGGAGCCGCTGTACTAACTATTCAACGTTAGTACAGCAATCTCCCCTGCTGTTTTTTACCAGGGGGTGGCCTCCCCGCCAGAACACTCCGGTAAGCGCCCTTAGCCATTGGTTGAGAGCACTGATCGGAAGCCGAATGGCAAACCTTTTTTTGCCATGCTCTTTCAACAGCACCTGGCCGAATGGGTAGCTTCTGTCAGACCAGCTGCAGTACACATATGTTTTTGCCTCTGTTTTGTTTCCTTGAAAGAAAAACACAAGAAAAATGTTTCCCTTTAAATCCTATGGGATTGTTCACACCACTGCATACCGTAGCAGTGCATTTTGAAAAGTTCTGCATGCTGGATCTTTAGTGAAGTTTTGACAACCGAACCAAAAACGCAGCTTCCCATTGAAATTCATGAAAATTACAGCAAAATCATGGTAAACTCACAATAAAAATGCATCACGATTTTGCATTTTTGGTGCATTCTTGAGTCACATGCCCATTTTTCACAGGTGCAGGGAACCCAACGCATCAGAAATGCACAGCAAACGCATCTGAAACACGTTTTTACCGAGATTGTGTTATAGAGCACTGTGAAAGTACTCTAAAGAGATTTAATTTACCAGTTAGATTGACTGTATGATCAGTCTAATAACCTTATCATTGTATATTAAAGTGTATCTTAAAAAGCTAATGATTTGACGGCTGCATTTATTTTCTTTTTCCTTTTATTTTCACCTGCTGGTCCTGTGAATAACACTTTCTGTTCCTTTTTGCCTTTTCCCATTTCTTCATTGTATCTAATGTGGGATTTACAGAAGAAAAATTAGAATGTTTGTGCTTTCTTTTCAGCCCACAGGAAGTGACAAAGATGTGGCATTTCTAGCAAGCTCAACTGGTGTTTCATGAAAATGTTCTTCGACTGGAAGCAGTAAAGCAGTATCAAATCCCAAACCAAAAATGTTGTACACTGCTCAAAAAAATTACAGGAACACTTTTTAATCAGAGTAACATTAGGCCAAGTCAACTCCTCGGATATTGATCTGGTCGGTTAAATAGCAGAGGGGATTGTTTATCCGTTTCAGCTGCTTTGATGGTCTGGGGCGGAGCGAAGAACAAATTTAAGACTAAATCCATCAGGGACGCTCTCCTCAAAACTGCTCCTAAGATGGCGGCGGCATCTACCCGCTCGCCTCACGCAACTCCTCACACCAAGCCTGTAGCGCTGCACCCAGACGGTGAGACAGACTATGATTTTGGCCTCACACCTCTAACTTTAAGGGGAGACACACTGCAGCCAGACCTGCTCCAGCAATTTGAGCGGATGCTCACTAGAGCCCTCAAAAACACCTCAGATGCCATTACTGACAAGCTCACCAGGGAAATCAGGGAGGTGGGCCACCACACTACTCTCTTAGAGCAACGCACTGAGGAACTAGAACTCACAGCAGGCAATCATTCTGAGGACTTGGAAGCCCTTCGAGAGGAAAATTCATCCCTACATTCCCGCTTAGAGGACTTTGAAAACAGGGCCAGAAGATCCAATGTCAGGATCAGAGGTATCCCAGAGTCTGTGGAGGACCTTCAATCCACCATCACTGCCTTATTTCAGGAACTAGCCCCATCAATTCCTATAGAGCGTTTGGAAATGGACAGAATTCTTTTTTTTGCTTTCCCCCCCTCTGCTTTCACCCGTTGATCTGGCCAGTAACACACCTTCTGTATTAGTGAGGTACAACTCTGGATGAATGAGCGCAAGAGGCACAGCAGCATTGTCAGTCTTGAGGGAGGGTAGGATTAAATGTATTAGCAGATTTAGACACGCTAACAATTTGAAGCCAAACTCTGCAAACACTTTATAATCAGTTACAGCAAACAGTTTTTTTTTTGGGATAAAGGTTTTACATGAATAAATAAAATCTGATCATTTTAATCACTCTTGCCAGTGTTAAGTGGTTTAATCACTCCAATGGCTCCCGCTGGTCTCAGTGTGTCCTGTGAGAGAAGGAAGAGTGAACAACAGTGCTGCAGACGGGACCATGCTGGATCGGTGGAGGAGTCAGTTTTTACCTTAACCACTTACCGCAAAGTGACGTATGGGTACGTCGGCTGACTTTGCGGGGTTATACCAGGATGATGCCTCTAGCTAGAGGCATCACCCCAGTACCGTTGTTTAGACCTGGCAGTTGGCTTTCCGGCGGTTATGATCGATGCAGCTCGGGAGCCGCTCGATCGTTACCCCGGCGATCGGGAGGGGACGTCCCCCCCTCCTGCCGCCTTCTGCGGCTTTGCCCGGGTCTCCCGTCCCACCGGGAGACCTGAGCACCCAGCCGGCATGCCCCGGCTGAATGGAGTCCCGATCTAAGCCGGATGCGGCTTCAATCGGGTCTCCAATGACGTAACCCGGACGCGGCGTCCACGACGTCACCTCCAGGTTTCTCTGCTGCTAAAGGCGGCAGATTCAAAAACTGAGTGTATTCAAAAATGCAGTTTTTGGCGTTTTGAATACATGGAAGTGTAGTGGAGGGGTCTAGGGTCTTTTAGACCCTCAATTCCTCCATAAAGTATATCAGTCACTGCATATTGCTGTCACAAGGGATGTTTACATTGCTTATGACAGCAATAAAAGTAATCAGACTTTTAAAAAAAAAAAAAAAAACCTGTGATAAAATGAAAAAAAAAAATAAAAAAATAGGAAAAAAAAAATGTAGCCACCCCCCTCGCCATTAGCTCGCGCACCAAAGAAAACGTATATGGAAGTCGAGCCGTGAATTAAATCACTGTTCAAACCACACATGTGAGGTATCGCCACGATCGCCAGAGCATGAGCAATAATTAAAAAAAACGTTAACATTTTTTAAAGCATCGCCTATTGAGATTTCTATAGACCGTAATTTGTCGCCATTCCATGGGTGTGCGCAATTTTAAACTGTAACATGTTGGGTATCTATTTACTCGGCGTGACATCATCTTTCACAACATACAAAAAAAATGGGTTAGCTTTACTGTTTAGTTTTTTTAAATGCAGAGAAATGTGATTTTTCGTAATTTTTCAAAAAAAATGGCGTTTTAAAGACCACTGCGCATATACCGTGTGACAAAGAATTTTGTTCTCCAGAGTCTTTGCTAAAAATATATATATAATGTTTGGGGGTTCTAAGTAGTTTTCTTTGAAAAAATACCGATTTTAACTTGTAAACAAAAAGTGTCAGAAATAGGCCTGGGGCTTAAGTGGTTAATGCATAAAAACACCTAAACTTTAGACTTTACCCATTACAAGGGCATTGTACACTTTCAATTGTCATTTTTTTCAATTAGGTATTAATGTAGTTATATGCCCTGTGTTGTTTGCCTTACTTTGTAATAATGGGCTCACATGTTGTGGCTGCAGCTGGTAGTATTATGGCTGACCCATTCACCTATGACCATGTATTGATTCAGCCAGCTTGTCCCAATGTGCCATGGGGACAGGACAACTTCCTTTTCCTGGTCGCATAGCATCCAATGAATGCCTTGCCATCCCTTCAGATTTGTAATCCAAATGTAAGAGTGCTAATTTGTTGAAACTTCACATCTCCCAGCTGCATGAGTGAGTGTGTTTGCAAATGCTCTGCCTACTTGTGTCTATGTCAGATCTATCTCAGCTGCATAGCACTAGACTGAAAGACCCAGGGATTGTGGAATATGTTGTTTCTTCACAGGAAGTGTCAGGTCTCTGTCAGGAAGGCACTTGTTATAGTACAGATGAAGCCTCAAGATATACGCAGATGTGAAGTTGCCCGTTTGCCTGCGAATAATAGTTTGCGAATGCATAAGTGCATGGGCAAATGCCTGTCGCTAGTGTTGGTGCCAATGGGACTAATGGGCTAATGCTGACTTCTTTCATTGACCTTGCTTGAACGCTACCTGCACTGACCTTGGCCTGTCTTTGGATGTGCTCTGCCTTCTGTTCATCTGCCTGATTCTATGTTGCTAACTTTTGAGTGTATCCTGACCATTCTATGCCTGTCTCCGTCCGTCTGTTGTTGGCTTGTCTGACCTTGCATCCAGTTATCCACCCATCCTGCTCTGCATGCTACCTGGTCGCTGCTGGTCCTGCACCTGATACCCGCCAGCTGCCTGTCAAACACCTGCCGCCTGCTGTCTGCCCAATCTGGGGTCTACTGTCTCTACTGCTACCTGCTGTTCCAGCAATCTGACCCATCTCTGGCTATGCACCTACAACCCACTGCCACGGCTGATGGACATCTCACAACCACTCATACCTCGCTATGCTCTTGCGGCCACTGTCACAACATCATTGGTCTCAGAGCTGGGGCTTCACGAGAGGCCTCCCTCTACACATCAGGTTCTGCTACAAGGTACGTGACAGTCTCACCACAGACAGAGGTCAATTATTATATATATATTATATAAATAATACAATTAATATTGTATTATTGTTTAATATTTTAATAAAACTTTTAGTAAAACAACAAAATAAAATAAACTATATGAAAAGCAAGTGTATGAGTATGTAAATGCAATATTACTTTCATGTAAACTGAAAAAAAAGAGGAGATACTGTAAAGGGGAACAAGGAAATAGCTATTTTGACTGGATACCATATTCTTGTACAGGCTCTTAAAGTACCTAGTTTTGTACAATTGTGCCTAATACGTTCCATGGAAAAAAAAGAAAAAATATATCTTTCTCAGATAGCACAAAAGAGACTTCAAAATCGTGTATAGACATAATCAAACAAGATAGGTAATACATGATAATTGCAAAGTTTATGATTTTACTATCTTGCCTTACAATACCAGTTTTCACTGCTTTAAAGCTTTTAAAAGATGTAATAATGTGATTTATCCATGAATGGTCAAACGTAATATTTAATGTCCTTGAGGGCTTTGGAAGGTATACACTTAGTATTAAAAATATTTCACTCCTCCTTTTCCAAGTTCAAGTATTTCTCTTGACAGATAGATAATAAGAATCGTGAGTAAGAATAGGACTTTCATTTTGATTTTAATTTATCTAAGCTCATCCAAGAAAGTCAAGAGCTCTGGGTCCTGCCTCAAGCTGTCCGTGCTTCGCACATGTAATGGATGTAACCATTTTATTGAAAAATCCAGATTTCTCGCTTTGAAAAACTAATCTTGTTGGAAGTGTTGAGCTGTCAGCAGATTTTATACTGTCTTTAGTCTTTACTAGCTGACAAAGAGCTTCATGAGGTGCTGTGTTTATTGAAGGGGGCAGTTACTCCATTGTATATGGGACTGTTATGAAACGGTTGGGTTTAAAACCAAAGCCCAATAGAAATAAAGATAAAATGTACACAGACAGGAGATGGCAATGATTGGATCAAGTAGTTTTTGCTGGAATCCCTAAACTCCACTTTGTTGACTCAAGGCAGGTGAAACAGTTTATTTTGTAGGTTTAGTGCCGGTTCACACTGTTCCGACATGTCAGGCGACTTGGTTGCCTGACAAGTAGCGGACCGTGCTGTGCAATTGGAACCTTTCTAATAGGAGCGACTCAAGCCACTCCGACTTAGAAAAAGGTTCCTGCACTACTTCGGGGCAACATCGGAGCGACTTGAATTGACTTCCATTATGTGAAGTCGTTGCAAGCCGCGCCGAAGTCGCGGTGCACGGGCGACGGCATAACTCGCCCGAAGTCGTGCCGCCCTAGTGTGAACCGACACTTATAAAATATTCTGCAAATAAGGCAATTGGACCATATATGCATAACATACTGTAACTAACCTTGTAAACAGAGCCAGATTTAGCATTAACTAAACCCAAAAATAAAATGTAGTATTTTGCACCTTATTAGTACTGTATAAGGCAGTAGCGGAACTATCAGGGTCGCAGCGGTCGCGCCTGCGACCGGGCCCTGGAGTTTCGCTACCTGAGGGGGGGCCCACCAGCCCCCGTTCTCTAACCGCGGCCGCGGCGTGAGGGGCAGGGGTCGGCAAGGTGTGCGCACACGGACACTGGTGTCCGTGAGCGGTCCTTGCAGGGTCCGCCGCGCCACCACTGACTATGTTGTATCTATCTGACTCACTTTGCAGAGTCTCAGATCAATCCCCGATGCGATCGTTGGGGGGGGGGGCGGGTCCTCGCGTTGGGGGGGCGGGTCCTCAGGCCTCCTTCGGCTTGGCTGCTCCCACCTTCCGCTTGGCTCTTGCTGGTACCACTCGCAAGGTGGAATGGTGTTGGAGAGAGATCTGCGTGCGCGGCTGACTCTGGGCCCTGGCTGGGGGAGGGACTGTCTGACTCTGTGTATGCAGTGGCTGCCCAGCCCGGGAAAAGTGAAGGAGGACGGTTGGTTGTGGTGGACTGGAGATAAATATATATTACAGTATGTTACTAAATTCTTTGCAGGGGGACTGAGGAGAGAGGCTGGAGAGAGCCCCTGTGTGGTAAGGTAAGAGAAGTAAAGTAAGAAGAAGTCACTAAGTAAGTGGGATCTATTTTATGGGGGGCCTGCTCTAAGGGGGATTTATATAGGAGGAGGATTTATATGGGAGGGGAACCCTGCCTGGCCTGGTCTGCTCTTAGGGGGATCTATAAGTGGGGCCGTCACCCTGGACGGCTCTAAGGGGATCTATGGGGGACCTGCCTGCCCTTTCCTATGCCAAAAGGGGATCTATTGGGGACAGTGGACCTGCCTCCCTTGCCTGCTCTAAAGGAAGATGTATAAATATGGGGACCCTCACCCTGGCCTAGGCCTGTTCTAAAGGGGGATCTATGGGGGACCTGCCTCCCTTGCCTGCTCTAAAGGGGGATGTATAAATATGGGGGACCCTCACCCTGGCCTGCTCTAAAGGGTGATCTGTGGGGGATCTGCCTGTGCTAAAGGGAGATCTATGGGAGACTTTGTAACGTTCATGCGTTTTGATTTACAGCTGCAGAATTATTACACTCAGTAGCCTTGTAGAGAATGTGTTGAACAACATATCCAACTCTCAGGACTTCATCACCGTGTACAGCCTGTTATATACTATATATATTATTAATAGATGTTTAATGGAGGGATAGAGTATATGAGGATATATAGATGAGAGACAGGCTATTGTATGGTGAGCACTAGAAGTAGTATAGGAGAGTTGCAGGTGATGGTAAGCAGATAGGTTCTGATGTCAAGTATAGTGCAGATGGTAAGAGGACACAGATGGAGTATACTCTAGTGCAAGGATAGTTCAAGGTAGTCCCAAGAGCTAACAGTCTTATGCAGATGATAGTGAATAGATAGATACAGATAGTCTTGGTAATTGCAGTAGATGACAGTAGGAGATTGGTTAGTAAGAATCCCCTGCGGGGTACTTATCACTTAGACAGGTTAGGAAATACAATGTCCAGAGGAGAGGGGTGATCCCGTAGCGGGATACGGATCACCAGTGAGGTTTCCGGCTTAGTTCAGCAAGGAAGGTATGTCAGCAGCTCCGACTTCTCAGGCGTAGGTGCGATGAACATGTGGGTTTGAACGAGCGATGAGTGAGAGCAAACCGGCGATTGAAATAGCCGCTCATAGCGGCGCTCGGCAGTGATGTCATCCGGTCTTAAAGGTTTATGCGTCCTTTGTATATACAAGATGGGATGCAAGGAGAGGAGAAATATAGGAACAAGGGTACCATAGGTACCGGAACATTACAGTACCCCCCCCCCCTTAAGGCCGGCTCCGGAAGGCCTCTAGAACTTTTTTTTTCCGGATATTTCGAGTGGAAATTGCGAATCAGTCTAGGGGCATGGATATCGGAGGTATCCAGCCAGGTGTCATCTTGGGGCCCATAATTCTTCCATCGTACAAGATACTGAGATACTGGAGTCTTCTTCTATTGAAACGGGAATCCAAAATTTCTTTTATCTCAAATTCTTCTCCACCCTCCACTTGTACAGGAGGTGGAGGTGAGATAGTAGGCCTTATTCCTTGGTTAGGAACATGGGGCTTCAGTAGAGACACATGGAAGACAGGATGTATCTTGAGGTCTACTGGCAATTTGAGTTGTACTGCAGCTTTTCCAATAAGCTTCTCTATTGGAAAAGGTCCCAGAAATAGAGGTCCAAGTTTTTTACTAGGGATCTTTAGTCTTAGATTTTTTGTAGAAAGCCAAACAAGATCCCCAATGGCATATTGGGGAGAGGGTTTCCTATGGAGGTCGTAGTATTTCTTTTGTTGGCTATGAGCATGAGATATGGTATTGTTGAGTAATCCCAGAGAATCCTTTATCTGGGCAAGATAATCAGATGCTACTGGATTACTTGATGGTAAGATACGTGGAGGAAGGAGTGTGGGATGAAACCCATAATTCAGGTAAAACGGACTTTGCTTAGTAGTGCTATGAGTAGCGTTGTTATAGGCGAATTCCGCCAGTGGGAGGAGATCTGCCCAATCGTCCTGTAGATACGAAGTATAGCAACGCAGGTACTGTTCAATGCACTGGTTAACTCTCTCTGTCTGTCCGTTGGTCTGAGGGTGGTAGGCAGAAGTAAGGTTACGCTCTATTCGCAGTATCTGACATAGAGCTAGCCAAAATTTTGAGATGAATTGTGAACCACGGTCAGACAGCAGTGTTTTTGGAATACCATGTAACTTAAAGACATGTTTCACAAGTAATTCTGCTGTTTGTTTGGATGAAGGTAGTTTTCGGATAGGGGTGAAATGTGCCATCTTGGTCAGATGGTCCACTGATACCAAGATGGTGTTGAATCCTTTGGAAGGTGGTAGTTCCACTATGAAATCCAAGGATACCACTTCCCACGGAACCTGGGGTATCGGTAAACTACAAAGTAATCCTGATGGTTTTGTGTTGTCAATTTTAGACCTTGCACAGATATCACAAGATGAAACAAACTTTTTTACGGTTGTCTTCATGTCTGGCCAGCAAAATTGCCTAGTGAGTAGATTGAGAGTTTTAGTCATACCCATATGTCCTGCCATAGGTACATCATGCGACAATTCTAAGATCTTGGTTCGCATAGTAGGGGGTATGTATAATTTATCGTTGTAGTTGAGGAAGCCTTCTGCGTCAGTAGTTAGTTGTGGTGGAGGTGAATCCAACCCTATGCTGTGCAAAATCTCCTCCTTCAGTGAGCGAACGACTCCGATAATACGTTCAAGTGGTATTATAGGAACTGAGGGAACCTCACTGCAATCTTTCTCGGCTAGTCGTGAGTGTACATCCTCTTTTTTATTTTTGTCTGCGGGCGTGTAAGTTACTAAAAAATTAAATCTCAGAAAGAATAACGACCACCGTACCTGCCGGTGGGAAAGAGTTCTATTAGTCTGAAGGTATTGGAGGTTTTTGTGATCAGTATATATCAGAATTGGCAATTGAGTGCCCTCAAGTAGATGTCTCCAATTTTCTAATGCCAGTTTTATGGCTAATAACTCTTTCTCACCTACTGGGTAGTTCACCTCGGGGCTACTTAATGACTTTGAAAAGAAAGCAACTGGGTGAAGAGGTGAGGTGTTTGTTGGTCGTTGTGAGAGAACTGCTCCTACTGCCATATTAGACGCATCTACCTCCAAGATGTATTGAAGGGATGGGTCTGGATGGCATAGTATGGGGGCAGTAGTAAAGCTTGATTTCAGCAGAGAGAATGCTCCATTTGCTTCCTTTGACCAATTAAATGGTCTCTTCGTGCTTGTAAGTTGTGTGAGAGGTTTCACAATCGCAGAGAAGTTTTTAATGAATTTCCTATAGTAATTAGAGAATCCTAGGAACCTTTGTAATGCTTTGCGAGTGGTTGGCACAGGCCAATCCAGAATGCAGGATATTTTGCTCATGTCCATTTTGATTCCACTTTTAGATATAATATATCCTAGGAATAGTACCTCCTCTTTATGAAAGAGACATTTCTTTGATTTAACATATAAGTTATGTGCAAGTAGTCTTGATAACACAAGTCTCACATGTTTTATGTGCTCAGGTAAGGAATGAGAATAGATAAGTATATCGTCCAAATATACTACCACACAAACATCAAGCAAGTCTCGGAATATCTCGTTTATAAAACGTTGGAAGGCTGCGGGGGCATTACATAGCCCAAATGGCATTACAAGGTACTCAAACAGTATCTGGTTCTGAATGCCGTCTTCCATTCATCCCCTTTACGGATTCGAATTAAATTGTATGCCCCTTTTAGGTCCAATTTTGAAAAGAAAGAAGCCCCACGCACCTGTTCGATAAGTTCAGGAATAAGAGGTAAAGGATAACGATCCTTTATTGTAATGGCATTTAATTGTCTGAAATCAATGATAGGCCTAAGGCTAGAGTCCTTATTGCGGACGAAGAAAAGCCCAGCAGCAGTGGAGGAAGTAGAAGGTCGGATGAATCCTTTTGCCAAGTTTTCATCCAGATACTCTTTAAGGTGAGAGAGTTCATCCTGTGAGAGAGGATATACATGTCCGTAAGGCAACTTGCTATTAGGGAGCAGATCGATACAACAATCATAGTCCCTGTGAGGAGGTAACATTTGAGCGTTTTTCTCAAGGAAAACCTCCGATAAATCTTGATAACACTTAGGAATAATGTCATCTGGCAGTACAGACAGGATTCTATCATGTGTGGGGAGGTTACACGTCGTCTCGCAAAAGTGAGAAGAGAAGGCTAACGTTCTTGTTTTCCAATCGATGATTGGTTGATGTATGTGTAACCAGGGAAGTCCCAAAATAATTGGAAAATGTGGCGAAGTTAATACATCAAAGGTGGTGGTCTCCACATGAGACTCGTCAGCAGTTACAAGAAGTGCCTGTGTCTGACTGGTGATAGGACCAGAGGATAAAGGTGTACCGTTAATAAAACTAACGGAGACAGGTTTGGGTTTTGAAACAATAGGTATTTTATTAAGGGAGACAAAACAAATGTCAATGTAGTTTCCACAAGATCCTGTGTCAATCATAGCCTTGGTGGTGATCCTAGTTTGGTCCCACTGCAATGTTAATTGAACAAAAAGATAAGGATTAGGAAAGGAAGTTGTGAGTCCCCCTAGCAAGACATTTGAACACTCACCCTCTTTTCTGCGGACAAGAGGACAGTCGTTTACCAGATGATTCGGGGATGCGCAGTACATGCAAAGATGTTCGGTTTTCCTCCTGGCACGTTCAGAAAGGGTCAGAGGTGGACGTATCATTCCTACTTCCATAGGAGTAGGGTCAGCAGGCAACATCCGAGAAGGACTGGAAAATGGTGAGCCCATCTTCTCAGCCTTTCTTTCTCGTAGTCGTCTGTCAATATTGATACTGGTCTGGATCAATCCCTCTAGAGTGCAAGGTAAATCCGCTCGGGCGAGCTCGTCTTTAACGGCCTCAGATAGGCCGAGTCTAAACTGCGTTCGCAAAGATGTGTCGTTCCACCCTGAATCAGGGGACCATCTTTTAAAATTGGCCACAAAATCTTCAACAGGTCTCCTTCCTTGTTTTAGGGCCCGTAACTGGGTGTCAGCGGTACTCTGCTTGTTGGGGTCTTCATATAAAGTAGCAAGTTGTGCTAGAAATAAGGGATATGAATTAAGGAGTGGATCATCCTTTTCAAAGAGAGCATCTGCCCAGGCCCGGGGTTCACCCGTTAAATAGGAGATGATGGTACAAACCTTAATTTGGTGAGTGGTGTAGGTTAGAGGTTTTAACAAAAAAAACAATAGACATGCGTTTTTAAATTCACAGAATTTGCTCCGATCACCAGAAAACACTATAGGAGGGTTTATCTTAGGCTCACGGGGCTGAGCAGCAGGAGGCTGTGTGAGACGGCCAAGCTGCTGTCTCAAGGTTTGATTGTCATTTTTTACCTCTGTAAGTGCATGGATCAATGCATCTACTTGTTGTTTTAATTGTAGTACATGAGTGGATAATTCTGCTGAATCCATATTTTTTTTAAGGGCTCGTTCAATCTGTAACGTTCATGCGTTTTTGTTTGCGGATGGATTTACAGCTGCAGAATTATTACACTCAGTAGCCTTGTAGAGAATGTGTTGAACAACATATCCAACTCTCAGGACTTCATCCCCGTGTACAGCCTGTTATATACTATATATATTATTAATAGATGTTTAATGGAGGGATAGAGTATATGAGGATATATAGATGAGAGACAGGCTATTGTATGGTGAGCACTAGAACTAGTATAGGAGAGTTGCAGGTGATGGTAAGCAGATAGGTTCTGATGTCAAGTATAGTGCAGATGGTAAGAGGACACAGATGGAGTATACTTTAGACAGAGTAACCTAGTGCAAGGATAGTTCAAGGTAGTCCCAAGAGCTAACAGTCTTATGCAGATGATAGTGAATAGATAGATACAGATAGTCTTGGTAATTGCAGTAGATGACAGTAGGAGATTGGTTAGTAAGAATCCCCTGCGGGGTACTTATCACTTAGATAGATTAGGAAATACAATGTCCAGAGGAGAGGGGTGATCCCGTAGCGGGATACGGATCACCAGCGAAGTTTCCGGCTTAGTTCAGCAAGGAAGGTATGTCAGCAGCTCCGACTTCTCAGGCGTAGGTGCGATGAACATGTGGGTTTGAACGAGCGATGAGTGAGAGCAAACCGGCGATTGAAATAGCCGCTCATAGCGGCGCTCGGCAGTGATGTCATCCGGTCTTAAAGGTGTATGCATCCTTTGTATATACAAGATGGGACGCAAGGAGAGGAGAAATATAGGAACAAGGGTACCATAGGTACCGGAACATTACAGACTTGCCTGCACTAAAGGTGATCTATAGGGGGAATGTGAACCAGCCTGCCCTTGTCTGCTCTAAAACGGGATCTGCCTGCCCTTGCCTGCTCTAAAGGGTAATGTATAAATATGGGGGACCCGCACCCTGGCCTGCTCTAAAGGGGGATCCATATGGGGGAACCTCACCCTGGCCAGGCCTGCGCAAAAGGGGATCTATGGGGGACCTGCCCTGGCCAAAAAATATAAAAATTTTGAAAACTGTTATAACAGTATACCACAAGCAGTCTTTATATAAATGTTATTTTAAACCTATTTGTACTTGTAGAACAAAGCCAGAGAGTAGACAGTGTTTTTTTAATGGTTTTAATTTTAAATGTGCCTTCACTAAGGTCTGTGCTTTGGAAAATGTCCGCCACAGCCTTGGTCCGTGCTTATCCCTGGTGAGGGGGCCCGTCCGTCTGCCTGAGTCCTGACTGTTCGCTAGTGGTACTAGTGGCTGAGAGACGAGTCTGGCTGCCGCCTTCCCCGATTGTTGTGCGGGGGGGGGGGCACCCGCACCACCATTACCGCCTCTTATCCCACACCCCGCACCACCACTGCTCCCACCCACCTTACTTTGTTATACATTGCAACAAAAAAAAGTGTCGAAAACATGCTTTTTTGGGGGGGGGCCCTTCATGATTTCTTGCACCGGGGCCCTGAGAAATCTAGTTACGCCTCTGGTATAAGGTGGTTGCATTCATTAATTTTTTTTCAGGCAAGGAACATTTTCAGCAAAAACAGAATACACCTGTTGATCTTTCCAAAAACATAGGATCCTTGCCTCTTCCTGTGAACTGCACTGCAGACATAAAGCTATTTTAATTCTTACAGTATATAAAATACTAATTGCATCATCATATGTAATGAAGATAAGCAAAGGCCTAGATTATTATTACAGCCTAGTTGGCAAATATTGCTCCCTCCACAGAGACAGGAGAAGTAAGAATACTGCCACCCAAGGACAGGAAGTGTTTTATTCCTGTTATTCCAGGATTACCAAGTAAAAACAAAAAAGAATACTAATGTACTGACTAGCGCTAAGTAATGGTAGAGGCAAAGAGGCAGCTTGTTCTGTTTTAAATGCTGCTTTATGCAATGACATATCTTCTTAGATCTTAGTCTGTCCAGATGGTATGGCCACTTGATGACTCCACAGACAGCTTGACTCTTCAATAGGACAGACCAACATATTTACAAATGGAGAGAGACAACAGGAAGTGAGAGGAAAGCTACCCCTAGGAAGGGAAATTCCCTCCTATAAGACCCTGTTCACACAGGGGCGACGCTACTTGCTGGGGCGACCTGTGAAGCTGTGCACCGCGACCTCGGCGCGACATGCACGGACTTCATATCATTGAAGTCAATGCAGGTCGCCTCCAGGTCGCCCCAAAGTAGTACAGGACCCTTTTTCTAAGTCGGAGCGACTTGTGTCGCTCCTATTAGAATGGGTTCTGTGCTAATATATGGCAGGCGACCCACCGCGACTTGTCAGGCGACCAAGACGCCTGACAAGTCATGCTAGTGTGAACTGGGTCTTAGAGTTATCATGGGAAAAAGGTGTCTCCACTGAAGCTTTATCACCAATCCTTATTTCCATGACAACCCACAATTTAAAAAAATACAATTGTCACAGGGACAGAAAGGTGAAATCTTCTGAACAGGGGCAAGAGAAATGCTACAGGGGCGTTAACCTTTCCCTATGCTATCCAAAAAAACGTGAAAATATTTTTTTGGGTTGGAGTTACACCTCCAAAAGTTACCTGTTACAACGTACATACAAATTCAACTTAAGAACCAACCTACAGAACCTATCTTGTTTGTAATCTGGAGACTGCCTGTGGTAAAAAGTTTATAATTCCTGTATAAGAAGACAATGACTTTCCTTTGCTCTGTGATGAAAATGGCAACCAAATAACAGATAAGCGAGCAGTGAGGTACTAACTTTTTTAACATTGAGGAATCATTTTGAAAATATTTTAGGTTTCAGGGAACCCCTATTAATAATTATTATAATTACAGCTCACAGCATATTAGTGTGATGGTCAGTGGGAGGAATGCCCCTTACAATTGTGGTAATTGGGAAGAGTTACCCCCTTACAAATCGATAAAAAGATCATTGGTGTCAGTGGTTACTCATCTGAGAGGCAGAAATTGCTTATTGCTGAAGGAACCCCTAGCAACCTCTAGGTACCAAAGGGTTCAATGGAAACCCTGTTATAGGTCCACTAAACAGGAGGAGGACCAAGGGAACATACCAAGGACACAAAATAAACAAGTTGCTGTGACATACAATCACCACTAGGTGTGAGTGGATACCACTACATTAATAGCATAATGCAGTTAGGTAGACACTGGCAACGTACAGTATATGTGTAGGCATAGCTCTCAACTGTCCCTTATTTCAAGGTTCTGTCCCTCATTCAGAACAAAGTCCTTCTGTCCCTTTTTCCTCCTCATTTGTCCCTTATTTTGGTCTGATCTATATACAGTAGCTTTATATAAATTTCACTTTTTATCTAACAAAAAGTGTTTTATAGAGCTAAATCTTTCATCCAATTTCTAAATTGCTGCATATGTAAGTTTCAAAAGCCAATATAAAGGAATAGTAGTGGTAAAAAAGCACCTGTGGGTTTAACCAATCATTTGTTTGTATAATCCTCATTTAGGGGGGGGGCGTGACTGGGGGTGTGTTCTATGCCTACATACTTTTGCTAATAGCTGTCTCTCATTCCCATCTCAGAAAGTTGGGAGGTATGCATAAGTCCGTGAGGGAAAGATAAAGTCCCAGAGAAGTCTTTGATGTTCTGAACTCAACACATCCTGGAACACTAAATGAAGACATCAGGTCAGATCACCTCTACAAAAGCGGCAAAGCGTGCAAGGTCTGTTATTAGTAAAATTAGGATAGTTTCTTTAGTTGGCGGAATTAACTTTTTGATGGAACTTTTAGGAGTCCCTGTTTTAAGCTTGTGAAGAAAAGGATGTTCTTGAATGATGCCTGGTAGATACGACTCTATTTAGCCCCCTAACCCAGTTAGCAGGGTTCTTGGAGTTATTTTTGAGCTGTCAGCTGTATCAGCTTGGGTGTTGATGGGTGTGTATGTAGCTAAGTTGCAGGTCAGGTCAAAACTGTTGCAGGAATGTAAAATCAAAGTCTTCTAAATTCTCGTGGGAAGTGGGAAGGACATTAATGTATTGCAGTTGTCAGATATAGTTCCATCAATGAGGGAACTAGCTTGAGGTTGCAGCTGGTCTTCTGTGAGAAACTCTGTAGCATCAACTGAAGAGATTTAAAATCACTAGCCACACAGTCCATGAAATGATAAACATCAACATTGTTGTGCCTCAGTATATAGTAGATAGCATATTCCTGGTAACCTGCTGGAGGTTCAGTCTCGCTACTGTCATTAGTGGTTTAGAATGTTGTCTTTCCAGAATTATCACAAAGTGGTTCTCTAATAAAGCATTGACTTCCCTGTATGATAGTTTTAATGGAGCAGCGGTCACCAACCAGTGGTCGGTAAACCACTGATGGTCCACGAGAACATTTTGGTGGTCCTTAGGGGTTCTGCCACAAATCAACATTGTGGCGGGTGTATACCATCCAATGTTGTTTCCAGTGTTGTTCTCAATGCTTGGTGACAGTCAATGCTGTCAGCGTGCATTGATACCCAATGCCTCCTCTGTAGTTCTGGCTCCTGTGAACTCAGAGGGAAGTGCCAGCAGTAGTGCAGAGAGCAGGCAGTCAGAGCAGCACTGATCACAGTCTGTGGTAGGGAGCATGGGGCTCAAGCACATGGCTGGAAAGGGGGAGGTGAGGTCCAATGATAAATCTGTATAAGTGCAGTGTGATGCAGAATGCGGGGGGGGGGGGGGCAGAGAGCCAGAGAATTGTGTTTATAGGGCAGCAGTGTGATCCATGGGGAGAGGGGCAGAGAGCTGGAGCATTGTGTGTATAAGGCATGTAAAATTCATGTTAGTGGTCCGTGAGGTAGGAAAGGTTGGCGACCACTGATCTAAATCATTTGCAGAAGGTTCCAATATTTACCCAACCTAGGTCAGTGCCACAGTTTAGCAGTAAAATCCCATTCCACAGTCCAGCAGGCAAGCTGTTACTTTTAGTCCCAAGCCAATACCTTACTTATAATTCCACAGCTGCAACATGCAAAGCTGTTCTGGTTCTTGTATTTCCACAAACATTTAATCTGTTCTTCCTTTGTTCCTGCTAAGAACTGAGTGCTATAGGCATTGGCTGGCCTCAGCTGCTGATTAATGTAAACAGCTATACTGCTAGTCCTTGCCAAGCCTAGCTGTTTGTCTCTTAATTATGTTGCAACCAATCAGAAAGGTTTCCTCCTTCTGCCTTGTCTATTTAATCAATGTAAATCACAGCTCATCGCTCAAGCAACACTTTTGCCAGCTAGCTACTGAGCCCTGTACCTGCCTGCCATCCAATCTGCTTTCCTCCATGGGTTCCCATGTTCCAACTTCTGGCTTTACTTCCTGGTTATCGGAGTTCTCTACCTGCTCTGACCCTTGGCTAAGTTGGCAGGCTCAGAGTCCACTACCTGTTCTGATTCTTGGTTTTGTTCATTGCTATCTGAGTCTGCTACCAGTCTTGACCCTTGGATTCATACCAGGTTATCCTAGTCCACTGCTGCACATGGCCTCTGACTTGTACCTTCCCTACTGTGACTACAACCAGCTCTTCTGGACTGTCTCTGCAGTGTACCTTCCTGCTACAAACCTACTGGTACCTTCTTATCTTCGAATCAAGAAGGGTCAACCTGGAGGTTGTGGCCTGGGATCAGCATGCAGCAAAATCCATCTCCACTATTAGAAGAGCTGGTGAAAACCAGCGGACCCTTAGACTATTGTTACGTGCTACCATCTGGAATTATCGACCTTGTGGTGCCCTTCTTTAATGTGAACTGGCTATAGGCCTACTTGTTGGAGCAGCTGCAACCTTGAAAGTTAGTATTTTGTACATAAGGAGCATCATTTCAGCCATTGCTGACATACTGTACCTTTTGTACTCTCAGGGTGTCTTCTCCCAGCCATAGCATGATTTTGGCATCATTGTCAAATGGTGGGATGCAGTCAGCTGAAAAGCTTAGGTGAGGTTCAGAAAGTATATTTTATGATTTTGGGATAACTCCTCGTCATTAGGCTAATTTTTTAAGACGTTTGGATAATTTTTAGTTTTTGCATGTTCCTGATTAAATCACAAAAATAGAAGAATGGAAACGTAATGTTCCTTCTTGTACTTTGGAACCCATGGTTGACTACTTTTCCTTTATGCTGTATGGTAGTTTTGAAACAATTGTATTCATAATGCCAGTGCCTCTGCTACCATGCCTGAGCTGAGGCCTGGTAGGTGAGGCTCTGCCTTAGCAAGTTGTAGTTCAGGCAAAAGTTGCTGAAAATTCACATTATCCTTACCAGATAACTGATCTTTTTTCATGCTAGGAGGAGGCGGGGGGGGGGGGGGGTGTTAAATATATGTGATCCCTTACCTTATAAAACAACCCATTCAGTTTTAAACAGAAAGGCAAAACATTTGTGTGTGAGTGTAGATAATTGCATTCCAAGTTTGTGATGCTCCTGTAATTTGAAATAAACTTACCTGTATCAATTACCAGGTGCTGACAATATAGAAGTTACACCGGCAACCAGTTAAAATGGTAAAAACTGACTCAACTTTTCTGTTGTGTGTCTCTGTGTGCCGCACGGAGAAGAGAAAAAGCAGCAAAGAATTGTCTGAGGATTTGAGAACAAAAGTTGTGGGAAAGCATGGACAACCTCAAGGTTATAAATCCACCTACAGAGATCTTAATGTCCCTGTTTCCACTGTGTGCAACATTGTCATGAAAGCCCATAGCACTGTAGCTAATCTCCCTGGACATGGATGAAAGGGAAAAGTTGATCAAAGATTGCAATGAAGGATTGTTTGAATGCTTGATCAATCCTCGATCAACTTCCAGACAAATTCAAGCTGACCTTCAGGCACAGGGTACAATTGTGTCAGCTTGAACTATACACCTTGAACTATACTGTGTCAGCTTGAACTATACGGAAGCTATGATAGGAGACCCAGCAGGACCCCGCTGCTGACATAGAAACATTAAAAAGCCAGATTGAAGTTTGCCATTACTTACCTGAGGAATTCCTTTTGGTAGAATGTGCTGTGGACAGATGAAACAAAATTATAGCTTTTAGTTAAAGCCCATCATTCTACTGTTTTCAGAAAAAGAAATGGGGCCTTTAAAGGAAAGAATAAAGTCCCTACAGTCAAACATGGTGAGGGTTCTCTAATGTTTTAGGGTTGCTTTGCTGCTTCAGGCACTGGATGTCTTGACCGTGTAAATTGCATTATCAAAGTTGAAGATTACCAAAGAATTCTGGGGAGCAATGTAGAGCCCAGTGTCAGAAAGTTTGGTCTCTATCAGAGGTCATGGGTCTTACAGCAGGACAATGACCCAAAGCACACCTCAAAAAGCAACCAGAAATGGTTTAGGACAAAGCACTGGAGAGTACTGAACTTGCCAACAATGAGTCCAGATCTAAATCTCATTACCTCAGTACCTATTGAGAGATCTCAAAACAGCAGTTGGTAACAGAAGCCCTTCCAATCTGAGAGACCTGGAGCAGTTGGCGAAAAAAGAGTGGTCCAGGTGAAGTGGTGTAAGAAAATTATTGATGATTATAGGATATTATTAATTTCCGTTATTTTTTCTAAGGGGCGTGCTACCAAATATTAAATTGAGGGTGCAAATAACTTGTCCAGTCCATTTTTGGAGTTCTGTGTGAAATGTGTCAGATTTGACTTTTTGCTTCTCCACTTTTAAATTTGGTGTTATCGCTCTCACTCTCTCATACAGGTCACTGAAAGTTCAACATGGCACCTCATGGCAAAAAACTCTCAGAGGGTCTGAAAAAAATAACTGTTTCTCTACATAAAGATTGCCTAGGCTATAAAAAGATTTCCAAGACCCTGAAAATGAGCTGCAGCTTGGTGGCCAAGACCACACAGAGGTTTAACAGGACAGGTTTCACTCAGAACAGGCATCACCATGGCCGACCAAAGAAACTGAGTCCACATGCTCAGCGTCATATCCAGAGGTTGTCTTTGGGAAATAGATGTATGATTGCTGCAGAGGTTAAAGGGGCGGGGGATCCATCTGTCAGTGCTTAGACTATACGCCGCAGACTGCATCAAATTGGTGTGTATGGCTGTCTTCCCAGAAAGAAGCTTCTTCTATAGATGATGCACAAAAAAGCTCACAAACAGTTTTCTGTAGACAAGCAGACTAAGGACATGGAATACTGGAACTATGTCCTGTGGTCTGATGAGACCAAGATAAACGTATTTGCTTCAGATGTCAAGCATGTGTGATGGCAACCAGGTGAGGAGTTCAAAGACAAGTGTGTCTTGCCTACAGTCAAGCCTGGTGGTGGGAGTGTTATGATCTGGGGCTGCATAAGTGCTGCCGGTACTGGGGAGCTACAGTTAATTGAGGGCAGCGGGGGCGTATTCCAACATGGTAACGACCCCAAACACACCTCCAAGATGACCAAGGCCTTGCTAAAGAAGCTGAGGGTTAAGGTGATGGACTGGCCAAGCATGTCTCCAGACCTAAAGCCTATTGAGCATCTGTGGGGCATCCTCAAACAGGAGGTGGAGGAGCGCAAAGTCTCTAAAATTCACCAGCTCCGGGATGTTGTAATGGAGGAGTGGAGGAGGACTCCAATGGCAACCTGTGAAGCTCTGGTGAGCTCTATGCCCAAGAGGGTTAAGGCAGTGCTGGAAAATAATGGTGGCCAATCAAAACATTGACACTTTTGGCCCAATTTGGACATTTTAACTTAGGAGTGTATTCACTTTTGTTGCCAGCAGTTTAGACCTTAATGGCGTGTTGAGTTATTTTGAGGGGACAGCAAATTTACACTGTTATACAAGCTATACACTCACTACTTTACATTGTAGCAAAGTATAATTTCTTAGGTTTTGCTACATAAAAAGATATAATAAAATATTTACAAAAATGTGTGTACTAACTTTTGTGAGAGTGAGATACTGTACATATATATATACACATCAGCTTCCAATGGGGAAAAGTATCATTCTGCATATCTATACTGATATGGACTGGGTAATGTGTTTTGATCTAAATGAAAATTATCATCCTACAGAGGGCTGAATTTAAAGACACCACGAAAATCAAAGTGAAAAAATGATGCAGCAATCGAGTCCATTTTGCTGAAATTTCATTGCAACAACTCAAAATGGTACTCAGTAGTTTGTATGGCCCTCACGTACATGTATGCATGCCTGACAACATTGGGGCATGCTCCTAATGAGACAACGGATGGTGTCCTGGGGTATTTCCTTCCAGATCTGGGCCAGAGCATCACTGAACTCCTGAACAGATTAAGGTGAACCTGGTGGGGTAGGATGGACCGAAACATAATGTCCCAGAGGTGTTCTACTGGATTTAGGTCAGGCGAGTTTGGGGGCCATTCAATGATATTAATTCTTTCATCCTCCAGGAACTGGCTGCATACTCTCGCCACATGAGGTCAGGCATTGTTGTACACCAGGAGGAACCCAGGACCCACTGCACCAGTGTAGGGTCTGACAATGGGTCAAATCTTTTATCTAGATGTCATATCTAAGGATACTCACGGACATTACATAAGGGTTTGAAGAACTTTCAAGTTGCTCATTGATTTTTCTTAAAGTTTTAGGCTGCTTCACATTGGGTATGTAGCACCCTCACAGGTAGGTTCTAGGCAAACTATAGAGGGGGGCTTGTCTGCTTATCAGATGGGCTTTGATTGTTCAGCTAGGCTTTCATGTGTTCCCAGGTGTGCCTGTGGAGCTTGGGGAGTCTCCCCACTGTGTCCAATGGGGGCTCTCATTGGACAGTGGAGGAAACCTGACCAATAGCACACCAGGGCTTGTAGCTATCCCAGAGGGCAGAATATGCCACAAGGCATCCTGAGAGGGGATATAAGTCTGAGGGGAGCACATGACAGAGCATCTTTGGTGGGAAGCAGAGTCGCAGGAGAAGGGTGACGGATGTCTCTCCTCCTGTCAGTATGAGGAAGGTGTCCTGGGCGGTCGGCCTAGAGGACAACAGGTTGAGCTGAGCTGTAGAAACGGATCCAGTGTGCTGAGGACCAAGGGGAGTTGTTGGGGTGGACGTTTTCAGGAAAGCAGTGTCGTGAGTACTGTAAACTGCCCAGGGGTCTGCCTAGGATAGGGGGCCACTCCCGAAGGTCAGAGGGATCCAGGAGCCAGCTAGCCAGTAGAGGGGGCTTAGAAAGGGGGTGCCAGAGTCTAAGCCCTGAAGAGAAGTCTGTAAAGAGGGTGTAGGGTGGGCCATTAAGAGTTGCAGCAGTGATTACATGTAGCTACCTCAGCCAGGAGGGCTAAAGAGAGCAGTACAAAGGACTTTGTGCCACCGGGGAGTGTCAAAGTCAGTTAAGTGTTAACAGACAGCAAGTCAGCTTTAACAAGTGCCAACCAGCGTTGACCGGCATTCAGCCGGCATCAAGTCAGCATCAAGAGGCATTTTTCTCAGTTGTCCCATTTACTTTGTGAATAGTTGAGCCAGAGGAGTATCCCACTCATTCCCTTCTCCCATCCAAGTTCCTAAATAAATTCAAAACCCAAAGATGCTGGACTGTTTCCTGTCTCAGTGCTCACACTTGGAGAACAGGCTTAAATGTGCTGTTGTTGCTAGCGGTAACCCTGGCGGACCCACATCAAGCAAAATGGCTGGGAATTCAGCTACAGGTAAATTAACCATTTACATGTCATTTTCATCTCGAAAGAATAAAACAATCATACAAAGTATGAATGCGCAAGATGCAAACCAGCTAATGACGGAACTTAAAGCAAACCTTTCATGAAAATGAAAATAGTTCCAGAAAGAATCGTACCTTCATGGTTTGAGAGTGTTCAAATTCCCATAAGAATGTGCTAAATAACAGTGCAAGTTTTTAGTTTATTCATTTGTTTTCTATTATCCATAAAAGCACATTAAATGTATAATTTTAAAGCTACTGTGGTTAATATATGACCCAAATAAATTTTAACACATGGCCATAGGCCAGCTAGTAAGCTATAGGACTGTAATGATCCCAGACAGAATTGCCATGTGTCAGCCCAGCTTATATGAGCTCGACATGTTTCGCCCTTGACTCGCTTCTTCAGGAGCTTATTTAGTTATTATGACAGCTATATCAATCCCCTGTAATTAAACAGATATCTTGATAAAAACTGGTGAGACAATGATCAGGGTAGCACAGAGTATTTTAATATTTTAGTGGTATTGCCAGCAGGAAACAACAATGGTATGCTGGAGGGTAGAAATAGCTAGACGAAGGACCACATACATGGGTTTCACTAAAGAATTAAACGGATCTCTCCATTACTACATATATCACAGATGTCTGCAAAAAACTAGTCCTAGCCCTGGAGAAGACTGGATCAGACTGGTGGTCTGTTTAATTATGTGTGATTGATACGGCTGTCAGCTATACCCTACGCAAATCATCTCTACCAGAGGACCTATAGCCCTTGCCCTTAATAGACTTATAGATGTCTTGGAATAATAAATAAGCTCCTGAAGAAGTGAGTCATCATTAAACATGTCAAGCTTATACAAGCTATGCTGACCTATGCCAATTATGTCTGGGATTGTTGCAGTCCTATAGCTTACTAGCTGGCCTATGGTCATGTGTTAGAATTGTTTTTTGGTCATATATTAACCACATTAGCTTGAAAATTATAAATTTTATGTGCTTTTATGGATGTCTGTTAAATTTTGTATCCAAATACAGTAAAACGTTTTCTGTGTGCAGCAGCCCCCCTAATACTTACCTGGGCCCATCTCGATCCAGCAATGTTCCATGAGAGTCTCCGCTGTCCGGGACTCTCCCCCCTCATTGGCTGAGACAGCAGCAGGGCACCATTGGCTCTCGCTGCTGTCAATCAAAGCCAGTGAGCCAATGAGGAGAGAGAGGGGTGGGGCCAAGCTGCAGCTCCATGTCTGAATGGACACACAGAGCAGCAACTTGGTTTGGGTGCCCCTATAGTAAGCTGCTTGCTGCGGGGGCACTCGGCAGGAGGGAGGGGTCATGAGCATCGGTGAGGAACCTGAGAAGAGGAGGATCTGTGTAAATCCATTTCACAGAGCAGGTAAGTATAACATGTTTGTTATTTTTAAAGGAAAAAAAAGGAGACTTAAGTATCACTTTAAGGTCTTTACAAGCAGGTCTTATACTGCTGGGTTTATCTCACTTCCATTAGTGAGGATTTAACAGGATGACTGACTTCGCACATGCAGAAAGTATTGGGTGGGTTTAGCAGAGCCAGTTATTTCAAAGGAGGAATTTCACCACTGGACATATATAAAAAAGGAGCTAATTCAACCTACCTGCTTCAACCTGTAACTGAAATACCTATTTTGGATGAAATGACCCTTTAGTGCGGATGTACTGTAGATATACTTACAAAAGTCATGGAGATGCTATTACAGAAAAATCCTTCACCCATTTACTGTGCACTGCAGACAGCATCCTAAGGGGCAAAGCATAATGTCTGAATTTAGAAGGTAATAAATGAAAGTCTAGATTGCATTAGTGTCTCTTTGTCTTTATTACTGCTAATTATTGGAGATGCAAGGGATCACAAGCACCAGTAATAGGGCTTGTAAAAATTAGGGCTTGTAAAAATGGAGTTAGAGACAAGAGAAGCACACAAAGCACTATAGATACACATATTGTTTCTAAAAAAAAACAGGTGTAAATAGAGATTATAATCAGAGATGTATAGTAACTAGGTAGAGCTACTTCACTACTGTACTTAAGTACCGAAAGGCGGTATCTGTACTTTCTTGGAGTAGAATTTTTTTCTCCTACTTCCACTTTTACTTCACTACAATTTTTCGATGATTTCAATACTTCTACTCTGATATTTTTTTTTTTGTGCTGCATAGTTACTCGTTACTATTATAAAAATTAGCACTGCCAGAACAGTAGATGGCAGGTTTCATGAAGCTCAAAACATGTGTATTATCAGCGCATACGAAAATAAATGCTACTGTATGTATAAATAAAAGCTGCATTTGAAATAATAAAAAACAATATGATGTTCAAACTTTTGACTTCTTTCTTTAATAACTACATAAGTACTCAAGTCACTTTTTGATCGAGCACTTGCACTTTTACTCAAGTATGGGTTTCGAGTACTTTATACAACTCTGATTATAATTGAGATGTAATTGAGATTATGAATATAATAAAAATTATAATAAATAATAGTTCTCTTCTAGACTGTATTACTTTGCAAATTTACCCTTTTGAGACATTTTGTAAATTTCATACTAAATTACAATGTCACTACTGAGCATAATGTAACATACCTTTGACATCTTACTTGCTGTTCTTTGTTCTTCTGTTACCAGTTCTTTGGGCTACTTACCTTTATGTCTTTCTTTTTTTTTTCTTTGAAAAAAATCTATCAAGGACAATATAAGCTTTCAGCACCACACCACCAGTGTCTGTAGTTTTCATCACAGAGCTCCCAGGACCTGGAGTAATGCCCTCCACCAAAGCCAGCTACACGTGGGTCAAGGTTTGGCTGGTTCAGCAGGACACTGGTTGAACCAAAAAAACTGACTCTGTGCCCAAGGCCCCCACATTAATCATCTCTGTACCCTAAGACATCAACTTCCTTCACACCTATGATCATGCTAAATAGTACGCATACACAATATGGAGCAGGTGATTGCAACGTGTGTTGCTCAGGGCTGTATTGCCTACAAAAAGTGCAGGTACTTTTTTGTGTGTTGAGGCTTCCTAAGGGCCCATTCAGGCTTCCTTTACATCGTTACACCAATTTGTCACTCTGGGCATAAAGTGTGGTTTGGGATCATAACAAACCATCTTTTTTTATTTATTGTACATTCCTTACTTATTCTTTTAAGGACCTTTTACTACTTGTACACAGTTTTTACAACAAAGTGAAAGAAAAAAAAATGCAACTAGATTTCTCTTTTTTTGCACATAAAAATGTCATGCCATGTCATCCAATTGCTGTATAGAAACCCTTTTGCTGCATTCCAGACTGTCCACTAGAGGTCCACAGTTACAGCGTATGTAGGGACCATGCTGTAATTTGCAATCAGGATAGTGAGTAAGCTGAAACCTTTAAAATATATATATATATATATATATATATATATATATATATATATATATATATATATATATATATATAAAAGTTCCCAACTTCACAGAAAATGAGATCATGGAAAACATCATCCTTCAGGATATCTGAGTAATCCTAAACATCCTGAGCGTAGATATTTTTCTATTTTATTTAATACAGGTACTTATATATCGCCGTCAATTTACGCAGCACTTAACATATTTATTGTACATTCACCTCATTCCCTGCCCTCATAATAAAGACTTTTACGCAAATATTTTTTAAAAACACTTTGACATATGGATCATTCATGGGATATGTAAAGTTTATTATCCTGTAGATATAATCACATTTTTAATTGAAAAATATTTTTTACAAACAATATACGCACACTTAAACGCATCAAATTTTAACCACAAAACTAAAAAAAAAAAAAAAAAAAAGCAGGGGGGAGACAAACTATATGCAGCCTACACAAAAATATCAAAATGGACACAGAATACATGTGGTATTCATGAATTTCAAGGTGTGCAAGTATATAGATTCTAGCCAACATTTCCATATACATTTGAATTTAAACATAGCATTAGGTAAGGAGTATTTTTCCTTTTTATATATAATACACTTATTCAATTCTTGTTGCCAAACTACTATTGTAGGGGAGGTTGAAGTCCATTAAACAGCAAATTCTACAGGCAGCAAAAAGTGAAATAGGAAACGCCATAAATGTATACTGGTCTAAAACAAAGGCATCAAAATATTCCAAAATACATGTCAGGGGATCTATACCAAGTGAAAGTTATATTACCTCATTAGTATTATGAATGAATTCGGCCCAGTATCATTTAAATTCAGGACGATGCCACAGAAAATATCTCAGATTTCTGTGAAGCTGACTACATCTACCTAGAGTCTAGGTGTAGTAATACTGTACTGTACTAGGCGTACCAATACTATACAAAAAATGCAGTGTACGGTGTGCCTGATGGATAATAAATATTTGTGTGAGCTGATGCAAAGTAGAGAGAGGAACAGGGGGAATGCTTGGAGACAAGACACAGCTTCTGCTCCAATTTCTGTCTACAAGGAGGTGGGTGTTTCAGCAAAAATGTGGATAAAAGTTGTATATAAATCTCAGAAATAAGCCCCTTTTTTAATCTTATGCCTCTCAATTTCTAAAATTTCTATTTCTCTTAGGACACTTGCAGTAGGCAATGGTTACAGATAAGTGGTAACCGCTAGGAAGTATGCAGTCTGCGTTCCACGCTTCAGGATTCCCTCAAACTGGAAACGGAAATTAAGTACTGGACCCGCATTTCCCACTTATCTGTAACCATTGCCTGCTGCAAGTGTCTTAAGAGACACTGTGAAATGTGAGTTTATCCTCTTTTTACTTTTTTATGCCTAAATAAAATTTACTGCACCATGAGCATTTCCCATTGTGTTCTTTGAGCCACCTGAGATTTGAACCACTTATATGGGAGAACACTAGGACAGAATATCCATGAATCTTCACCTAGGAGGAGGGTGTCACTGCAAGATCTATTAGCTCTACCTGCACTATAGGTCCTCAGAGGCCTTAGTGCTTCTGGTAAGTGACTAAGAGCTCATTGGGTGAAGGATCAGACATTTATACGTCACCTTTTTCTACTAAGAGAAGAAGCACAGAAAAAAGCCACAAGATTTTTTTTCACCGTTTCACCTGATATTTTATAACATATATGGACTTTTCTGTCATTTTCCATTAATTATTATTTTTACTGTGTGTCACTCCATACTTATTTTGTGGCACAGGTTTACACATACAGTATGTATTTCACACTCCAGTTTCCATGTATTGGTCCTGGAGATTTTTTTCAATAATACTTATTGCATTAAACACTCTATTTACTTTTATTAAATTAATTTTGGGCTGTATAAGTTGGTGTGCCCACTCACAGCACCAGTATCACTGTTTTTGGGAGTTATATCGCTTAAGTGATTTTATTATCTACCATCCATTTACCCATTCACGTCTGTTTTGTGCACTAGTATCAAGGGATTTAGGTTCACTATACTTGGACCGCTTTTGCACTGTCACATATCACATTTGGTGATATTTATAGCACTATTGTGTACAGTATCAAGTGTATTATTAATTTAACCCTCCTCTTGTGTTAGGGTCAAAACTGACCCGTTTTCAGGTTTTGAATGTCTATAAGTATCACATAAATTTGTTTATTGCATCAAGATTTTTTTACTTTGTCAGGAACCTCTATTTAAACAATGTAATAGAAAAATAATCCTTTTCACTAAATTATAAAATACTGTGGTGAAAATTAAGACGTTCATGGTGTTAGGGTCAATTCTGACCCAGTTATAATATAGGATTTTAGGACACTAATAAGTTCCAAAACTGAAATCATAAACACTCTCTCTGCTTAGTAACAGTGACAGCCAATCCCCTCTCAACCCTGTGAGCTGTAGTTAGGGAGGGGCCTATCTCTTTTCCTGCTTGTCTGCTTCTCTAAATAAACTGAAGAAACATAGGACAAATTCATTTCAGAGTTGCTGATTTTATTTTACCATTTTTTAAATTTGACAATGAGAGGTATGCTATCAAAAGAAAGGTCTAGGGGTCACACCAAAAATATTAAAACCAATCTTTTCAAAGATAAAGAAGCCTAATAAGGTAACCAAGAGGTAAGAAACAAATTTGATGATAAATAATTATTCAGAGGGTATTTTATGGCTGATTTAAAACACGGGTCAAAACTGACCCTAACATCATGGATAGTAACGGAATTCTAACATAAGAGGAGGGTTAAGACTACATTTGGGATTTGTTATACTGATGTGTTAGCGCCTCATCTATTCTTTCATTATTATTTAAGTTCCCTGTACTTAAATTGAAGGCAGCTTCACAACACACATCTATCTCACTCAAGGGTGGCGCCGTTACTCTCTACATTTCCCCACATGCCCAGGAAGGGGACGACTCCAGTGGATAGAGTCAGTGAACGGGTGTCAGCACAAACAGGCAGTGAAAGGAAAGGGGATGCCAAGTTAGAACCCTGAAGAGAATGATCTAAACAGGAACTTTCTTCATTATCTTCACTTCAGTGGCAAGGTGAAGCAGCGACCTTGCTGCACACTACAGCTAGCTGTCCTCAAGATTGTGCATAGTTCATAGTTGGAGTATCCCACTCATCCCTTCTCCTATCCCAGTTCTAAATAAAAACACAAAAAACCAACATCCCCAGGATTGATTATTGACTGAGACAAGGACTTTCAATACTGTTTGTCTTCTACCAGTTGCTAAGGGTAACCCAGGGGAATCCAGAAAGTGTAATTTTCAGGAGTCTTCTAGAAGGCAGTGCTACAAACAAAGTATCTGTAATTGATTAACTAAATAAACCATTCTAAGCCAGGAGGGTATGTCTGATTTGAAGGTTTTGGCAAAAAGCTCTATCTAAGGAGGATTCAAATTGCAGTTGCTGAAATGATTTAAACATTTGATTATACCATGGAAGTTAAGAGATAAGATGAGAGGGTGTTAGAATGCCTGGATAAGCTATGAAACCTCTTCAGCTTCTTAGGCTCAGGAAGGAGATCGTTGATCCAGATAGGAGTGAACCTAATATAGCCTGTGATGCCAAGTAAATCAGTAACTAACATCATACAATGATCTGAAATCTCTCTCGGTTATATAGTAATGTCCATGACTAAATCAATGTGAGATAGGGCATTGTGAGATTTAGAATAGCATCTAAACTGAATATCATCTGAAAGGATTTAGCACTGTATATCTCACATCCCTAATTCTACACATAGTTTCCCAAAGTAAGGTAAAAAATCTAGAGTGGCAGAGTGTGGTGGAAAGCAATCTGTAGAACACTCTATAGTAGTTGAAGTCCTCCATCAGTAGATCCAGAAGAGAGTGAAAGTCAAAGATAAATTTAGAAAAAATGTGGATGACCTCTGGTGTATCAGAAGGCAGGTAGACACTGGCAAAATGTTTCCTCCGTGCCTAACAATCACTTCATGAACACGCCAGAATATAAAGTTCGCAAAAGGCGCTGTACCTTAAATGTTGCTCTGACATTGACACTTTCCTACACCTGATATGGTCTTGCTTATATATTCAAGAGTTTTGAAGATTGGTAGTAGAGGATAACCTAATAGGCAAACGGAAAATAGTTAGGGACCACTTCCTCCTATTATTAGGAATTTGTGATGCTATAGATGCTACCCATCATAAGAAACCCTTTGGGTTTTATACAGCTTTCTATTCTAGGAAAACAATATTAGTTCAATAGAAAAGTCTTATCCTCCAATTCCACATACGTGGAAGACTGTGGTCAATATAGCCCTACCACTATATAAAATGATATAACTGTATATGGGACGTAACTGCCCAAAGTTACAAAGTCCAAAATCTGGGCAGACTGGGTTGAGGCAAGGGATTTGACTCTTTGATTAGATTGCTTTCTGTTTGCCTCCACTGAGTCCTGAATTGGCAATAGACCCAACCACCTGTAGCTTTACTGGGAGCCTGGGTTGATGATGTATCCTTGGACCTCTTAACTATTCTTCTGCCATCCCCCTCCTAACCTCTTTCCACTTCTCTCTCCCTCCCTACCCTATTTTTCTAAGGATCTATGCTGTGCTGCTATGTGTTCCTGGCTCCTGGTCAACATGAGATATCCCACACCTTTTGTATGCGCTACTGGACAATTCTGGATATGACAAGTGTAATAAACCTATATTAAAACATACAGTGCCTTGCGAAAGTTTTTGGCCCCCTTGAACTTTGCGACCTTTTACCACATTTCAGGCTTCAAACATAAAGATATAAAACTGTAATTTTTGGTGAAGAATCAACAACAAGTGGGACACAATCATGAAGTGGAATGAAATGCAAAATTATTCAGCCCCTTTACTTTTTGTGCAGCAAACTCTCTCCAGAAGTTCAGTGAGGATCTCTGAATGATCCAATGTTGACCTAAATGACTAATGATGATAAATATAATCCACCTGTGTGTAATCAAGTCTCCGTATAAATGCACCTGCACTGTGATAGTCTCAGAGGTCCGTTTAAAGCGCAGAGAGCAACATGAAGAACAAGGAACACAGCAGGCAGGTCCGAGATACTGTTGTGGAGAAGTTTAAAGCCAGATTTGGATACAAAAAGATTTCCCAAGCTTTAAACATCCCAAGGAGCACTGTGCAAGCGATAATATTGAAATGGAAGGAGTACCAGACCACTCCAAATCTACGAAGACCTAGCCGTCCCTCTAAACTTTCAGCTCATACAAGGAGAAGACTGATCAGAGATGCAGCCAAGAGGCCCATGACCACTCTGGATGAACTGCAGAGATCTACATCTATAAAAATTACAGTTTTATATCTTTATGTTTGAAGCCTGAAATGTGGCAAAAGGTCGCAAAGTTCAAGGGGGCCGAATACTTTCGCAAAGCACTGTATATCCTTTCTCTACTGCAACTGTCATATTTACTGGGGACAATGTTCCACTGCTGACTGTATTGTCTTTTTTTTTTGTCAAACTTAAAGCGGAGCTCCACCCAAAAGGAGAAGCTCTGCTTACCTGCCTCCTCCCCTCCTCTGAAGCCACATTTAGTACCTTTCAGGGGGGAGTGGATGTAGATGCAGGGGGCAGTGGTGAGATCCCCTGTAGGTTCGGCCCTCTCCTCCTTCCCCGTGACGGGCCATTTACAAAGTGCAGTGTGCTTCTTGCAAAAGGGAACCGGTTGTGAAGCCTGGACAGGTAAGTGTCATAATATTAAAAATCAGCAGCTACAGTATTTGAAGATCCTGACTTTTAATTTTTTCTGAAGAAGCCTGGAGATCACTTTGTAAAACAATCCCTGAGTTTAATATACAGGTATAAATGAAAGACAAAACACTTTTGTATAGATATAAAAAAACATTATAAATACCTTTTTTATAAGTGATCACATGCCCTCTGTTCTCAGTTGCATAAGAGCTGGAGGAGGAGAAGCAGCAGCACACTGAGCTTACCAGTGAATGGCTGTGCAGCAGGGGCATGTCACAACAAGTCTGATCATTGGAGGAGAGCACACTGAGACCCCAGCATAGCTAGAGAACTGACCACAGTGTGCTCTCCTGATTAGTGTGGTCTGTTTTTAATAGGAAAGCAGAGGGACTGGCAGGGGCAGCAAGGATTTCACATAAAGGAAGCGATACATAGAGAATAGGGTACTTTATCATACAAGTACATGGTACAGCAGGCACATATAAGGAATATGAAGTATTGGGGAAACAAACACTTTAATAATTTTTTTTTGTTAAAAATCATACATTGTAAATCAAAAAGCTTACAATAAATAAAAATATATCTACTTTTAACATGTATTTTGACACGCAAACAAGAAAATGCTGTACCGCGGTGGACCAAGGTAGAAACTCCCTGAAAAATATGAATGCTAAACGTTTTGGACAAATCACCCCCTGACAAAATAATTGGCCTCAACAGTATCATGAGTCTCCTGTAAGCAAACCAAGGCGGTCTTAAAAATAATACATAATCAAAACCGGTTTAATAGATATTTAAAATGTTAGTATCCCCTTGCGCCTATGATGTATCTAGGCCAGTGATAGCAAACATTGGCACCCCAGATGTTTTGGAACTACATTTCCAGTGATGCTTATGCACTCTGCAGTGTAAATGAGCATAATGAGCAATATAGTTCCAAAACATCTGAGGGGGTCAAGGTTCGCCATCACTGATCTAGGCTTTCCCTATTCTCTTTGGTCCAATGACTCTCCAAGCACTAGCCCAGAAATAGCCAGATTTGGACTTCTGTCCTGCCAGCACAACTGTTGTTGGGAAACTTTCTAGCTTAACCAACTGTAAAGCCTAAAGCCTGAATCTATACCCATACATGGGAACTTTCCAAAGTCAGTGCACCTGATATTGGGGTAGGGTGAGGATAGGGGCAAAAAGTGGGGCCTAAATACAGGCAATGGTTTAATAGCACTGCACATATTGAGGTGTAGGTCAATATGAAGCAAACTATGTTGTAGTTTGATAGTGACAGGCCTGCATGGAAAGAAATGATATAGTAACTAGCAAATGTGTGCTCATGTAGAAGCAGGTGTGTATGTGGGATGTGGGAGACAATCAGATCATTGTACAGGGCAGGAAGGTTTGTTGATGAGGTGGCTAGGAAGGGATGCAGTGTAAATGTAAGTAGGTGGGGGACTCCAATTCTAAACAAGCAATCTCCTGTGTTTACTAGGGATGATCGAACTTTTCAAAAGTTTGGTTCGGCCAGAACATCCGAACTTCCCGAAAGTTCGGCCCGGATTTCAGAACCCCATTGAAATGAATGGGACCCGAACTTCGGTAATCAAAAAACACCATTTTGAAGCCCTAAAACCCAATAAATGCCCCTAAAAAGTGCCTAGGGTTCTGGGTCATGCCCCAGGGACTATTAATCACACAAAAAAAGTTCTTAAAAATTGTCATTTTTGATAGAGAGCCAATTATTGACAAAATAAAAAAAAAATAGAAAAAAATAATTTCTTTGGATTTAGTATCTGGGGGGTCTAAAAAGTGTACCTGTGAAGTTTCAGCTCTGTAGCATGTCCAGAACCAGAAAAAAAAGATCGTTTGTATTATGTCACTTATAGAACAGGGATATGGCTCCGCTATTTTCACACCTATATATGTGTAAGTGTAAAATACATATAAGTGTGTGTGTATATGTGTGTATATATACCACTATACACAAGTTCAGATGTTTTGCCTGCCTCCAAAACCCCAAAACAATGCCTGCAACAACACACCTGGGCTTTTTTTTTTTGGCGCTAGCGTTTTTTTGGGCATTTTTTGGGCGTCTTAGGAAGCAGGCAAAACATCTGAACTTGTGTATATGGGTATATATACACATATACTTATATGTATATATACACCTAGACATATAGAGGTGTGATAGTAGCAGAAATATATGCTTGCGCTAATGAAATAATTAACACTAATATGGCTCCGCTCCTATAACACCTATATATGTGTAAGTGTAAAAATACATACAAGTATGTGTGTATATATACCATTATACACAAGTTCAGATGTTTTGCCTGCCTCCAAAAACCCCCCAAAAATGCCTGCAACAACACACCCTGGCGGTTTTTTTTGGCGCTGCCGTTTTTTTTGGGCATTTTTTTGAGTTCTTTGGAGGCAGGCAAAACATCTGAACTTCTGTATAGGGGTATATATGTACACACACACTTATATGTATTTTACACTTATACATATATAGGTGTTATAGGAGCGGAGCCATATTGGTGTTAATTATTTAATTAGCGCAAGTATAGTGTTCTGCTCCTTTCACACCTATATATGTGCAGGTGTATATATACATACATGGGTGTGTATATATACCCCCTATACACATGTTCAGATGTCATGCCTGACTCCAAACATGTCCTCAAAAAATCCCTATAAACGCCTGCAGCCAAAAAGCAAGCTGACCGGCGAGAAGCCATATCAGTGCTCTGAATGTGACATAAGAGAAACGATCTTTTCTCTATAGCGGTCACCCTGATATGGAAGGGTTTGGTCACCTTGCCATAGCAGTCAGAGTCAGTTCACCCTACACTACATTACGGTCACCCTGGCACTTAACACTTTCCCTACAGAAAATAATTTTTTGCATCTAACTAAAGTGTAAAAGAGCACCCTAACTACACTAGATATCCCTTTCCTCACACTAATAAATGCTAAATGACACTTTTGAAGCAAAATTAACAGAACTGCTTCCACTCTCTTCCATGTCCCTGTATTACAATGCTAGGAATTTGCCGGGGCTATCTTATATACTGGGGGGCGTATTCACTAATGATTGGCCTAGGGACCCCCTAGTCACTCCAATCACATTTCTAGCATTCTCCTGCCCCCTCAATTGGCTTTTACTAATGTTTCTGGTCCAATCACGGGCTTTTAAAGCCCATTTCCTGACCCATTGCATTTTGGTCGGTTCTGGTTGCCGAATTCCGAACTTTTTCAGCAAAAGGTTCTAAATTCTGCCGAACCTCGAACAGCCAATGTTCGGGTCGACCATCGGTTCATCCCTAGATCCCCTCTATCATCCCTAGTGTTTACTAGGCAACAGGGCAGCCACTTGGCATAGAACATTGAGCTTACTGCAGTGGTGGTGCCTGCTACAGTGATTTCCAGCTTCCACAGGGATCCCACAGGTATGGTACATACATACGTACATTGGTCCAAGCTGGATTATTTAACTATGTAAACATTTACCCTTCTCAAACTTCAGCTTTAAAGTCTAAGTCTACAACTAACATTAAAAAAAACACAAAATCAGCACAAGGGACATAGCTTACAGTCAGTTGCATGTGTCCTTTATACTGATTTGTCTTCTTTCAGTAGAAATCTCACTCTTAATATTAGCTACACTTAATTTTTAAGTTTGAGGCCCAGCATTTGCTTATGTTGCATGTCACAAAACTGACCAAAGAGAATTACTAATATATCAGCATGTAAGGTAATTCATATATAGATTGATCAACCATAACATTATGACCACATACCATAACCTGTAGAGGCATGGACTCCATTGGACCTGAAGGAATTTTGTGCTATCTGGCACCAAGCCATCAGTGGCAGATCTTTTACGCCCTGTAAATTGTGAGGTGGGACCTATATGGATTGGACTTGTTTTTCCAGCACATCCAACAGATGCTTGACTGGATTGAGATCTTGAAGATTTGGAGGCCAAGTCAACACCTTGAGCTCATGGTTGTGTTCCTCAAAGCATTCTTGCATTCATCAGACTAGACCACCTTTTTCCATTGTTCCATGGTCCAGTTCTGATTCTCTCGTGCCCATTGTAGATGCTTGTGACTGTGAACCTGGGTCAGCATGGGCAACCTGACCAGTCTGTGGCTACCCAGCCCCACATGTAGTAAACTGCAATGCACTGTTGTTCTGCCACCATTCTATTGGATCCAGCCTTAACTTTCCTATGTGTCTGGTTCAGCAGTTTTCCTTTCTTGGACCACTTTTGGTAGGATCTGACCACTGCAGACCAGGAACATTCTACAAAAGCTGCAGTTTTGGTAATCCTCTGACCCAGTCATCTGGCCCTTGTCAAAGGTGCTCAAATCTGCCATTTTTTTCTGCTTTCAACACATTAATTTCATAGATATGTTCACTAGCAACCTAATATATCCCACCCACTTTCAGATGGCATTGTAACAAGATATCAATGGTAGTCACTTTACATGTGAGTGCTCATAATGTTATGGCTGATTGGTGTATATTTAAAGATATTACCACTTGCTGACCCCCTCATAGCAGATTTACTGCTACAGGCCGGCCGGGCTGTGCAAGATCACGTGTATATATATATATATATATATACCTGCATTTCCGGGTATCGGGCGCGACTCATTGATCAGGTGATCACACAAGAGCGTATTCTGACTGCTGCTAAATCCAGTAGTCACCTGAATCTGGTAAGAGACAGTGTGTTTCTTCCTCTTGGTGGTGGACCTATTTTTCCTTTATCACATATATACATCTTACGTCACGGAGGACTTTGGACCACTATCTGATGTTGATTTGATTGAATTACCTACCATCCATTACCAATAATAGAATTAGGTGCTAGCTGCTTGGGACTGTTTTATTACATTAATTATTCATTTAATTTTTTTTTTTGGATCTGATATTTTTTGTCTTAGTGCAATATTTGGATATTATTTAACCCTTAAATAGTTATTTTGCTCTACCATCTACAGTAACCCCCAGTAACCAATTACAAATCACTTTTTACCTAAATAGCCTATAGGTTAGATCTGGCTGCTATGGGTTAGTTTTCACATGTTCTCTGCACTTTGCTCTGCTTTCTTGGATAAGCCTAATAGTATACATCGGTTTGTCTGTGACACATGGCCTCAAATTTTACAGGATTACAGTGACAGCTGCACAGCCTTCCTCTCTGTTTTGTTCAGTGTCATAAATTTCCCTCCAGTACATTGCAGCTTGTTCGCTGCATGACACATTTATGATGGTTCATGTAGGGTTCTGCTTTGTTTTTCCTTCCTTTTTTTTTTTTTTTTCCACACTGGACTAAGGCTAGGCCTTTTGCAAGGGCTCCCCTTATCACATAAGGTCTGGATGTCATCCTGTTTTATTTGTATACAGGCGATCACTGAGTGCTGAATGTGATGAAGGACTCAGAGATTCAGTATGATAGCATTCAACTGGATAATAGGAATGACGTACTTGCTCCCTGTCTGCTGAACCTGAAATGATGTGCAAGCAGATGCAGAAGCACTTGTGATCTCTACCAGTGCATTATAATCTACCAGTGAACCAGCCCCACAGGATTTTTCACTGCTAGCAGTTGTCACACTAAAAACAGGCGTTTATTGCACATTATCTTCCTGCCAGTAGCAGAAGGATGAGACAGCTGCCTATTGTTTGCAGAAGCATAGTGACAATCTTAATTGTTTGCTCCATGGCTGTACAGAGAATAAGCATGTATAGCTGTATGAATCTGCACTGGAATATTCAATTCAATTGGCTCATATCCCAGTGTAGCCAAAAGTATTAGCGTTATTGACATTTTCATTATTACTACCAATACATAGTCATAGCTATTAAAGTGTTACTAAACCCACAACGGTAAAATCAATCTGTATATGCAGTAAAGCATGCTTGTTATACTCACTGTGGTACCTAAGGGGTTAACCACTTGCCGACCGCCTGCCGCAGATATACTGCGGCAGGCTGGCTTGGCTACACGAACCGACGTACCTATACATCAGTTCAAGGGCGCGGTCCTGGGGGCGCACGAGCACTGCTGGAGGCACGCTCAAGCCCCCATTAGGCAGCGGGGAAGCCGATCAATGGGTCCTGGGGGCCGCGATTGCCGCAATCGCTCCCCGTAAACTCAGCAGACCGTTGCTCTCTCTGGAATGAACACGGAGTGCCTGTGTTCCTCCTATTTAGGATCACAGGTCTCTGTGTCTATTCCACAAGCCCACCCACCTCACAGTTAGAAAGCACCCCCTAGGTTCACACTTAATCATTTGATCGCCCCTGGGTTAACCCCTTCCCTGACAGTGTCATTAGTACAGTAACAGTGCATATTTTTACTCTAGTAATGTCACTGTTCCCCCCAAAAGTGTCAAAAATGTCAGTTGGGGGTTACCAAAAATATGCAGCAGAAAACAAATTGGCCTAAAATTATGAAAAATTTATATTTTTACATTTTTTATATCGGGAATGTTATATAGCCGAATGTGAAAAATATTGTTTTTTTTTTCAGAATTGTCACCATTTTTTTGTTTATAGCACAAAAAAATTCGCACAGCTGATCAAATACCACCAAAATAAATCTCTATTTCTAGGAAAAAAAGACATCAATTTTATATAGGTACAGCGTCGCACGACCATGCCATTGTCTGTTAAAATAATGCAGTGCCAAATCACAAAAAATGGCCTGGTGATTAAGGAGGTAAAACCTTCCAGTCCAGAAGTGGTTAATCCTATGCACTGTGTAAAAAGGCTGTTGTATTCTGTATGCACAGATCAGATCATCTCTGGTCACCTCTATGGTCTGGGAGACCAGAAGTGACGAGCATATTAATCACTTCTGGCTTCTTGGATGTAATCATGTAAACAGTGCCATTTTTAAATAGTGAAAGCATCCGATCACACTGATCTTGGTGTGATCAAACAATTTTAAGGGCAGAGGAGACATCTGGGGTCTAATGAACCCCAGATCTCTCTGTACAGAGTATGCTGCCAATTCTGTCACAAGAGATGTTTACCTTCCTTACCACTTGTAAACACAGAAATCTGGCTTGCATGACCATGTAAAGTATTGGCAACTATGCCAGGCCGCAAACAAGGTGCTCCTTTGTTTATCATGTTTTTCATATGAGAGTTTCAGCACCTATAAAGTGCCATATCTTGTCTTTTTTCCTCCTTTTTTTTCATAATAAAGATGTAGCACTACTTGTACTTACCCATGCTACTTTCAATCTAAAAGGTATAGAAACATAGAAGAATGACAGCAGAGAAAAAGACTATACAAATGTCTTTCTTGCAACCACAGGCAGGGGGGTGGGCGCTGTCTGGGGCTAGCCGTCCTCGCTGGAAGAAGACAGTGATTTTTGGTAGCGGCTATAGCAACAGATAGCAATAATAACTAGGGATGATCAAACTTTTCAAAAGTTCGGTTCGACCAGTAAAAGTTCAGCCCGCATTTCAGAACGCCCAAAAAATGACTAAAAAAACGCCCAGGTGTGTTGTTGCAGGCGTTTTTTTTGGGCATTTTTGGGGAGTCTTTGGAGGCAGGCATAACATCTGAACTTCTGTATAGGGATATATATACACACACACTTATATGTATTTATACACATACACACATATAGGTGTGATAGGAGAGAAGCCATATGCATGTTAATTATTTCATTAGCGCAAGCATAGGGTTCTGCTACTTTCACACCTATATATGTGTATGTGTATATATACGTACATGTGTGTGTGTATATATACCCCTACACAGAAGTTCTGATGTCATGCCTGCCTCCAAACACGTCCACAAAAAAGCCCAATAAAACACCTGCAACAAAAAGCAGGTTGTCACAGGGGCGAAGCCACTATCCTGTTCTATAGCAGTTCTAAGAGAAACTATCTTTTCTCTATAGGGGTCACCCTGAAATGGAAGGGTTTGGTCACCCTGCCATAGCCGTCAGAGTCAGTTAACCCTACACTACACTACAGTCCCCTGACACTTAACACTTTCCCTACAGAAACTAGATTATTAAATCTAACTATAGTGGAAAATAGTACCCTAACTACACTAGATATCCCTTTCCTCACACTAATGATTGCTAAATGACACTTTGAAGCAGAAGTAACAGAACTGCTTCCACTCTCTTCCACATCCCTGTATTACAATGCTAGAGATTTGGCGGGGCTATCTTATATACTGGGGGGCGTATTCACTACTGATTGGCCTCTGGACCCCCTAGTCACTCCAATCACATTCCTAGCATTCTCCTGCCCCCTCAATTGGCTTTTACTGATTGTTCTGGTCCAATCACGGGCTTTTTAAGCCCAGTTCCCGTCCCATTGCATTTTGGTAGGTTCTGGTTGCCGAATTCCGAACTTTTTCAGCAAAAAGTTTGAAATTCGGCCGAATTTCGAACAGTCAATGTTCGGGTCGAACCGATGGTCAACCCGAACCGTTCGATCATCCCTAATAATAGCAAGTGAATCTGGCAGGCTGGTTGCACCCAAGTTGAATGATCAATTAACTTGGTACATTCAGCCTGCCCACACATGGTTTGAATCTCTGCTGGTTCCTGCTGAACTGGCCAAGATTTGAACCATCTATGGCCCGCCTAAAGTGGTCCATCGCAATTTCTGTTTGTCCCCAGCACGTTTCAGTCCATTTACTGTTGACTGACTCACTACCTCTGCTCAAAATCTATTCCAAGCATTAATTACTCTCTCTGTAAAATTATACTTTCCAAAATTGGTTTTGAACTTTCCTCCTGCTATTTTGAGGTTGTGCACCTCTGATCTTGATCTTAGCTTCATATTGAAAATACTGCTATTCCCATCTTTATGCACACCCTTAATGTATTTAAAGGTTTTGGTTATGTCTCCCCTTTCCTCAATACTCTAAATATTAATTTCCTGAAGTCTCTCCTAATATGTTTTATCTCTCAGACCTTTTGTTGCCTAATCAGGACTTGTTCTATCTTATAAAAGTCTTTTTGTAAGTGAGGTCTCCAGAGCTGAACACGGTATTCTAAATGAATATTTTTTTTTTTTTTTCCAAGAAGATTTTTATTTAAGTCAAGATTTACATACAAAGAGCTTAAACAGTAGTTGTGCTTTAAAAATCAATAAAACAAAGTAACAGTACAGGTGAGGGTTAGTTGACTGTGTATAGACCTTAAGATGTTTATTTTAGAACTAATTCTAACTAAAGATCTATATTGCTGAATCAGGACCTCCTTCATACTGCCAGTGACCCCTCTTGTCATACCTAAAAATCTATATACGGGATCCAGAACCTCCTTAATACTGCTGGTGACCCATCTAGTGATGTATCTTAGAATCCCATTCACTTTTCCAACTGCCTGGTCACACTATTTGCTCATTTAGCAGTCATTTAATAAAGTACCCCGAAATGTTATTCCTCTGAAGTTCTGGCCAACACTGAACCCCCAATATTGTACTCTATCAATGGATTTTTCCCCCTAGATGCATTATTTTACATTTAGAAAAATTGAAGAGCATTTTGAAAAAAATAAATAAAAAAGAAACATTAAAGATGAAGAGCAGTTTTCACTACTTTGACCAAATGTCCAGCAATGCCAATTCGTATTCCATGGTTCCAGTTATACCCTGCATGGCTACAGTTAATGGATAACTATTCTTTTTCAAGTTACATGACACCAAGTAACACATTTTCTGAGAGCCCACGGTGTCATGGACACATTTCTTGGGGTGTATTATCATGTCCTCCAGAACTCATAGTACAGTGCAGCAGAAAATGATGTTAGTGTCATATGGTAATTGTCATTCTTTGCATAATTGAGGAAAATGGTGCTAATGCCATATTGTAAGCCCCGTTCTTTGCATAATTGAGTATTGCCTTCCTCCACCACTAAATATGATGAGAAAATTAAATTACACTGGAATGTGATGGGATCAGCCAGAAGCTGGAAAAATAGGAATGTACACAAAAACATTTTAAAAAATAACACAATGGTGAGAGGTTTTTATTTACTGGAAATGGTTCTTCATGTATAAGGATCCAAGGTTCTCTGCAGTGACACAGGGATTGATTTACAGACTAACAAATGTAATACAGGTACTTGCAGACACCACATTATTTTATGGATAACCATCTATGAAATTGAATATATTCAGTTTTGGATACGGATATATCTTATCTTCCAAATACATGAGGAAAGCAATCTGAGTGTTTGAATCCATGCACCTTTGGTATCATTGCCACACATTTTCCTTTCAAGCATTTCTGCAGTTTATGCCATTCACATATATCTATAATTCTTTTGATTGTATTAATGGATCAGTGAGACAGGTGAATTAATTTGCAGATAATTATGTTTCTTATGAATATCAATACAATTGTATGGCTTTGATATTTTGCGTTTCTCAGATTGGTGATTTGGTCTTATTATAAGGATTAATCTCAAATTTACTATTACTATGAATTCTGTGGCAGCAGTGGGAACTATATTATATTATTATATGTTTACATTCCTTTTTGATGAAGCATGTGGCTTGTTAATTTTATAATTATAGTTAATTTTTATAATTATCTTTACAATATAACTTACAGCTTGCAGATAGGGGTATACAATGTACGGTTAAAAGCAACAGTTCTGTATGTGGTCTGAAAAGGGTCATCTTCTTGACATCCAATATTGCATTTATTTACAAAGTTATACTATGGAGCCATTATACTACTGTACTGCTGAGGCCCTGTCACTATGCTTAAAATGGAAGTAAAGGCAAAACCTAACTAACTAAACCTGCTCTCAGCCACATTTTAAGCCTAATCTATCTAGCCTTGTAAAGAAAGATTTGATAACAATGTAGAGAAATGGTAGTAGCGCTGGAACAATCTAAAAAGGTCCCTAAGACTATGAATGTCCGCCACACTGTTAGTGTGGTTAATATCAGTCCTCACAGTCTCTAATCAAATAGTCCCATAGGTCTAATGGTGGATAAAATTACACATCAATCTCCTTTTCCCCAATCTTCAGTCACCATGAAGTACTCGTATATGGATAACGACAGTTCTTAGGTATATGATAGGGATACACCAAAACTTCGTGTTATCTGATAGGGTCACCACAGGTCCACCACCAAGTGCAAGGGGAAGTAAGAAGTGGCCACTCACCGGATGCACATGCTCACTTATTCTCATAAATGAGCTCACTTCGCATGTTAATAACAAATCCCAATGTAGCCATAGGATAGGTCAGAAGTAAGCAAACGGTCTTTACACTCCAATGCAGTGGCACTCTTTTCACTGTTTCTCCCAAGTGTCATGGAAAACAAAAGAGATAGCTTCCCTAGTGCAATATGTCTGATAGCCTTTATTAAACAAAATGCTCATACATTGCACTCACTTGTAGTGTAGTAAAAACACGCTCATCACATAGTATAAAGCAGTATCAGGGCCTCCATTCCCACTTCAACATGACTCCACGTCAAATCAGGTAGTCCCGGAAGTCCTTCAACTGTTGTAATCCACAATAGGGTTCGTCGTCTGGCCACGTCCCGACGCGTTTCGTCACTTCCTGACTTCAACTGGGGGCCTAAAGAAAGAAAGATGTAAAGAAAGACATTGCTACACCTACCCATAAAGTTACTATGGGGCTTTTGTTGTCAGCTGCCCCTCCTACACACTGAAGTCGCCGCTGACAGCTCAGCCTGGGACCAGAGCGGAGCAGCTGTAGAATAGGTAAGTATAGTGATTTTGTCTTTATAGAGCTAGATATTTTAGGATTAGAATGTGGCTAAGAGTAGGTTTAGAGTTAGTTAGGTTTTGCCTTTACTTTCACTTCAAACATGTAGCACCCTCCTAGGTAGGTGCTAGTGAGAGAGTATAGTTTTGACTCTGTCTGCCTATCAGAGGAGCAGCAGGGAAATCTATATTGCTTTCTGTCTATCAGAGAGCAGGATCTGCGAGTTAGATCTGCTCAGTGTGCTTAGTGTGTGATTCATTGAGTCTAGATAAGTGTTTCCACACTGGTCCAATAGGGAGGCATGTTAGACAGTGGGAGGAAACCTGGCCAATGAGTACACAGGCCTTGATACAGTCCCAGTGATTGGTAGACACTGGTGCATTGTGGGATATTATATAAAAGCCAGGAGCACATGTGCTGCGGGGTCTTTTGCTGGTGATCAGAGTCCCAGAGGGAGGGTGGCGGCTGCCTTCTCCTCTGTAGCAGTGGCACGTGGTCACAGGCAGTCAGCCTCAGGATAGAAGGAAAGGAACTGATCCCAGAGGACCAGGAGAACTGACTGGAGGGGTAGAGACACTGGAGACCCTCAAAAAACAGCATTGTGAGTACAAGAGATCGTGTCTAGGGGCCTAACCTGAGGGAGGCCACCCCGGTGTAGGATAGTCAGAGAACGGGTGTCAGTGTGATGAGTGAAAGGGGATACTAGGCAGGTATCCTGAAGATAATCTACCTAACTAAGTCGTCTGAACAGAGACATGTCCTAAATTCATCTAGTGGCAAGGTGAATCTGCAGCCTGGCTGCATCTCAAAGTAGAAGTCCTCATCCATTGTAAATAGTTAAATTTGGAGTAGCCCACTCTTCCCTTCTCCCATCCCTATTTAAAATAAAACACCAAAAACAACTACATACCCCTGGACTTTTCATTGACTGAGCCAAGAAGTAAAGTGTTAATCTGTGAATGCAAGTGTTGCTAACGGTAACCCAGGGTGACCTGAGAGTATATTATCCAGCAGCCCTCAAGGGGGCAATGCTACAAACATATGTACCCAAAGCACCATGCAAAATTTGTTGAGTACTTCCTGTTGAGTAGGCGGAAACTCAATTCTTTGTTCTCTTCCTCAGCTATAGGCATCACAGCTATCTTATACTTCCAGGAAGGGTAGGACTGGGAACCTTTGGTCTCAGTGGCAAACACAACAACTAACATTTTTTTGGTAGCAACAGATTTACACCCCAAAATATATTCTGCTGCTTCTCCTGAGTAGAGGGATACCACATGTGTGAGACTTTTTGGGAGCCTAGCTGTGTATGGGACCCCGAAAACCAATCACTACCTTCAGAATTTCAAAGGGCGTACATTTTTCATTGCATTTTCCCACTACCTATCACAGTTTAGGAGGCCCTGAAATGTCAAGATAACACCCCCCCCCCCCAAATTACCCCATTTTGGAAAGTAGACATCATAAGCTTTTTGTTGAGAGGCATGGAGAGTCAATGGAATATTTTATATTTTGCCACAAGTTTTGGGAAAATTAACTTTTTAAAAAAATGTTTTTTAACACAAAGTTGTCACTAAAAGATACATTTCCCACACAAGACATAGGTATATGTGGAATGACACCCCAAAATACATTCTGCTGCTTCTCTTGAGTACAGGGATACCACATGTGTGAGACTTTTTCGGAGCCTAGCTGTGTACGGGACCCCGAAAACCAATCACCACCTTCAGGTTTTCTAATGGCCTAAATTTTTGATTTCACTCCTCACTACCTATCACAGTTTCGGAGACCCTGACAATTCAAGATAGCACAATCCCCCCCCCAAATTACCCCATTTTGGAAATTAGACACCCCAAGCTATTTGCTGAGAGGCATGGTGAGTCCATGGAATATTTTATATTTTGCCACAAGTTCCGGGAAAATTTTTTGTTTTTTTAACACAAAGTTGTCACTAAAAGATAAATTGCTCGCACATGCCATGGGTATATGTGTAATGACACCCCAAAATACATTGTGCTGCTTCTCCTGAGTATGTGGATACCCCATGTGTGAGACTTTTTTGCAGTCTAGCTGCGTATAAGACCCCAAAAACCAATCACCACCTTCAGGCTTTCCAAGGGCGTAAATTGTTGATTTCACTCCTCACTACATATCACAGTTTCTGAGGCCATGAAATGCTAAGACAGCACAACCCCCCCCCCCCCCCAAATGACCCCTTTTTGGAATGTAGACACCCTAAGCTATTTACAGAGAGGCATGCTGAGTGTTTTGCAGATCTCACTTTTTGTCACAAAGTTTTGGAAATTGAAAAAAGAGGAAAAAAAATGCATTTTCCTTCTTTCTCTTAATTTTTCAAAATAAATGAGAGCTGCAAAATACTCACCAGGCCTCTCAGCAAATAGCTTGGATTGTCTACTTTGCAAAATGGGGTAATTTGGGGGGGGGGGGGGTTGCTATCTTGAAATTTCAGGGCCTCTGAAACTGTGACAGGTAGTGCGGAGGTAAAATGCACAATTTATGCCATTACAAAAACCTGAAGGTGGTGATTGGTTTTCGGTGTCCCGTACACAGCTAGGCTCCTAAAAAGTCTCACACATGTAGTATCCCTGTACTTAGGAGAAGCAGCAGAATGTATTTTGGGGTGTAATTTCACATATACCCATGCCATGTGTGAGCAATATATCATTTAGTGACAACTTTGTGTAAAAAAACAAAAAATAGAAAAAATAATAATTTTCCCGAAACTTGTGGCAAAATATAAACTATTCCATTGACTCACCATTCCTCTCAGCAAATAGCTTGGAGCAGTGGTTCTCGGGCCCACTAACAGGCCAGATTTTAAGTATTACCTTGGGGAGATGCAGACTAGAATACTGCAATCACTGAGCAGCAAATGAGATCACCTGTGATGTAATTTAGTTGTCTTGCAAACCTGGCCTGTTACTGGGCCCCGGGGACTGGAGTTGGGGACCACTGGCTTGGAGTGTCTACTTTCCAAAATGGGGGGGGTTGTGCTATCTTGAAATTTCAGGGCCTCTGAAACTGTGGCAGGTAGTGCGGAGGTAAAATGTGCAATTTACGCCATTAGAAAACCTGAAGGTGGTGATTGGCTTTCGGGGTTCCGTACACAGCTAGGCTCCCAAAAAGTCTCACACATGTGGTAACCCTTTACTCAGGAGAAGCAGCAGAATGTATTTTGGGGTGTCATTTCACATATACCCATGGTATGCGTGAGCAATATATCATTTAGTGACAACTTTGTGTAAAAAAACAAAAATAAATTGTCACCTTCCTGAAACTTAGGGCAAAATATAACATACTCCATGGACTCATTATGCCTCTCAGCAAATAGCTTTGGGTGTCTACTTTTCAAAAAGGGGTAATTTGGGGGGTGTTTGAACTGTCCTGGCATTTTATGCTCAATCTTAGCCACACATCACCCACTCTTCTAACCACTTGAAAACCAAGTCTTTTCTGAGACTTTTTGTTTACATGAAAAAATATTTTTTTTACTAGAAAATTACTTTGAACCCCCAAAAACATTATAGATATTTTTAAAGCAGAGGCCCTACAGAACAAAATGGTGGATGTTGCAAATTTTTTCGTCACACAGTATTTGCGCACAGATTTTCCAAACGCAATTTCTGTGAAAAAAATATGTTTTTTTTTAATTTAGTGCACAAATACACTATATAATTCCAAATTGTTTGGTAAAATTTAAAAGATGATCTTATGCCGAGTACATAGATACCAAACATGACATGCTTTAAAAATTGCACACACATGTGCAGCGGCAACAAGCTACGTACATTTTTAAAAGCCTTTAAAAGTCTTTACAGGTTACCACTTTAGACTTACAGAGGAGGTCTACTGCAAGAATTACTGCCCTTGACCTGGCGTTCACGGCGATACCTCACATGCATGCTGCAATTGAGGTCTACATATGACACTAGACCAACGCTTGCGTGCATCTTTGCGCGCAAGCACGGGGGGATGGGGGGGGGGCTTAATTTTTTTTAATCATTTTTATTGTTATCACAGTGAATTTAAATTTCCCCTATGATAGCAAACTGTAGTGACAGGTACTCTTTTCTAAAAAAAATTGGAGTCTTTTAGACTTTAGATCTCTCCTCTGACCTTAACACATCTATCCACACCAAGATTGGTGTGGTAAGATGCTTTCCCAATTTTCCAATGCCGCTGTTTAATTCTGGCGAAACAGAAGTCATGAAAAGCTCGTAGCTTCCGGTATCTTAGGCCATAGAGATGATTGGAGCCATTCTAGTCTCCAATCAGCTCTATGGTTATATAACTGAACCACCGGCTGCACTCTCGGGTTAACCCTTTGGGACAGGGGAGCCCGAGAAAAACCGCGGAAGGTGGCAGGAGGGGGGGAGAGTCCCCTCCCACTGCATGTAAAAGCAGTCTAGTGGCTAATTATCTGCTAGGATTGCTTTTACATGTAAGCCGACCGCTGGCTGTAAAAAACAATACCAAGATGATGCCTAAACCTGCAGGCATCATCCTGGTATAACCACTCAAAGTCCAGCAACGTACCAGTACATTGCTGGTCCTTGTTTGGCATATAGTGTAGGTTTTTTTTTTTTCATGCAGCCTGTGGGCTGAATGAAAAAAGAGAACCTAACAGAAATCTCCACAAGAAAATTGTGTAGTATACCCACCATTAGCCGCCCAAACATCCAAACCCACTTCCTAATGATGGGTATACATGGCAAATTTCCATGTATACCTAATGTTTTTTTAACTGCAGGGGTGAAATCCCCTCCTACAGATTTCCATATATGCTGAGCGCAAACGCTGTTTGTGTCGGAATATATAAAGTCATTGTGGCAGCCGATGAGTGTACCTGCAAGGCAAACTGGTTAACAATAGAATGAAAAACAATAACAAAGTACAGTAAAAGTACAGTAGGAAGAGTAGAAGAACAGAAAAAGAACTCAAAGGACTACTATTTTTGGCTTTTTTATTTTATATATTTTTTGTAAATTCTTTTTGTACCTTTTTATATTTTTTGTAATTTTTTTGTAACTTTTTTTTTTTTTTTGAACTGCAACTTTCCAGGTTACGGTCTCTCTAAATGTCGATAGCCATCAAACATCTTTCGAGACCCTGTGTTAGTGTGCCCTAAACTGTGTCGCGCTGTACCCTACTGCTCCAGCAGACGTCCTCTGATGAAACGCGTAGGGCGGGTCCATTGCGTCATTGCGTCACTTCCGGTCTCGGACTTTGCAGCCGTGGAACGCGGAAGCTTCCCGTCGTTGCTCTACACTGATCCGAGGCAGCTTCACAGTGAGTCGATATTATTTTCTGTATTGGCATACTATCATATACTACTTCATGGGGCTCCCCTCTCCTTTCTTTTTGTGAGATTACCAGCCGGTGCCTTGCTGGATCAAGAGAGGAACCCCAAGATCGACCTCATTTGGGACCACTCCATTGGAACAGGTCGTATATACTACACCTAGTGGTCACTGAGGGTAATACAGCACTTACACTTCTGAGGAATACATCACTTCAGGATTTACTTTGTTTATATATATTCACCACTTCACCACCAGGGATTTTTATTTATATGTAATAAATATTAGTTTGATTAGCTTTGCACTGTATCACTTTACTGGAATAAACCCACTATAATATTTGTTCACTTGTGGCACAATTATTATTTATAGACAATATTCACCATACATTGACAGATCATATCGGCTGATGTTTACTGACACGGAATTGTGTGGTTTTTAACCCTTTGAAAATATAATCAGAATTTACAAATTAAAATCAGCCGGTGTCACCCCCCCCCCCCCCTCTTAAGGGGTCTTTGAACACTATTGCACTTTAATCAGCACCCGATCACTTTTTAGGTAGCGCCGTCTCAACCCCTTTGCACACTTACCTTATTCTTAACCCTTCGGGGTTTGGTTGTTGGCTGCTTACACCTATTTTTCCACTCCTCACTGTTCCACCTCATACTCCATAGCGCTGGTCACCTTTGCTTTTTACTCTACCCTACGCTAATACTCCACTAATGTGTGGTAGCGTTGGAAACATTCCCCAATGCAAAGACCAGGTTGGTCAGGACAGAAGGGACAATAATAGCGGGTGTCACGCCTAAATCCGCACCTGCTACAGACACAACATCTTCTTTTGGAGGTGTCTTTGGGTGGGGGTACGCGGGAGGACATGTGGAAAATGCCTCTCATGCAGCCAGCTCACTGGAGCTGATAGGGGAAGTTGGGCAGGAGCACCTCCTGGATACAGGTAGGCTCTGATGATCTCTTCCTGGAATTCTTCCTGGAATTCTAGGAAGGATCCAGCTAGTCCTGACGCTTTGTATAGCACAAAGGCGTTCAGCATAGCCAATTGGAATAAATAGACAGACACTTTTTTGTACGAGCGTCTGGCTTTACGGGCACTGGAAGCCATTTGTCTGTTTTCAAGCAGGCTCTCTCCGCCCGACTAAGATGGGAATTTACAAGCCATTGGGGGAAGCCCCGGCAATTAGGTCGCACAGTGCCAAATGCGCCAATTTGTAATTCAAGCAAGTGACTAAAAAGTGTATAAAAATTGTCCACGTACAAATGGTACTCGTTTCCAAATAAGTGTGACACCAAGTCCCAAACTATCTTGCCACTGCTCCCTATGTAGTCTGGGCAGTTGGGGAAACTAACTGTATAGCCTGTGGCCCTGTCACAAAGCTTATACAGCTTTACCCCGTATCTGGCACGCTTGCTGGGGAGATATTGCTTCGTAGCAAGGCAACCAGTAGACTTAATCAGGGGCTCACCAATGCAGATAACTTGTTGGGGGGTAAACAAGGCTGCACCACTGATTGAAGTGGTTTATGAGGGGCCGAATTTTGTGGAGCGGGTCATATTCAGGGTCTCCCCGAGGATGACAGATTTCATTGTCGTTGAAGTGCATGAACCGCAGAATTTGCTCATATCTCGCCCTGGACATGGAAGCAGAGTACACGTGCATATGGTGAATTGGGTTAGTGGACCAATATAACCGCAACTCACTCCTTTTGGTTATGTCCATGTTGAAGGAAAGGCCCAGAAAGGTTTTAAACTTGGAAACCGTTATAGGTTTCCAGCTGAATGGTCTGGCAAGGGGCGAATTTGGGTTGGCGACGATTAATTGACCAGCATATAAATTGCTTTTGGTCCATAATAGATCTAAAAAGATCTTTCGTGAAAAACAGCTAAAAAAAATTCAGGGGAGTAAAATTGGCTGTTTCCACGTGGATTTAAGGTTGGGCAGTGAATGGGAGAAGTACGGGCGCTGTAGTATCAGTAGGCTGCCTATTAGGATATGCCAGCGCATCAGGTAGGGCACTATGGGCTCTACAGGCCTGTCTTCGAATATGCGGTGGCTGGGGGCCACTACTTGTGCTAGCCACCGCACCAGCTTCAATTGCACTTATGGGACTCGCCACGTCACCAAGTAATACTGCAGTGCTGGTTGTTCTAGGTCCAGGGTGTACTAGGCCGCTGGCGCTTGCCAGTTCACCAGAAGGTTGAGCGGCACTAGTACCGACTCTCTGCTCCATACGTGCACCCTGAGATTCCTGCACCTCAGCAACTCCAGAATGGGGTTGGGTACGCCTGATCTTAACAGGGACCCATCCGTCGAGCTGTCTGTCAGGGAGCCACTGCTCTCTTCAGGTTCATATACTGACCCTGATTCTGCCAGTGAGGCTTCCCCATCGCTTTCATCTGACATGGTCAGTATACTGTAGACGTTTGCACTACTGTACCACGGTTTGGTCATTTTAGCAACTAAATTTACAGGTACAATAGTGTGACTCTCAGTTAAAAAAGCACCTGGTTGTCAAGGACTATTTCAACCGCTACCAAAAAAAACTGCTAGTGCTAGCAGGGATCAGGCCTGACTCTGCTAACACAGCGGTTTTGTGTGTTTTGTGTTTTTTGGAAGTTACAGTAATCTATTGATTACTGCACTTGTGGCACTTGTGGAGTGGGCTGGGTGGAGGGGCTAAACGCAGGTGCTGGGAGGAATCAGTGCTGATCGTGCAAACACCGCATTTTGGGAACACTAAACTATGGGGACGCTAGTATAGTTCTGATCAGATCAGATATGGATCTGTTCAAACACTATACTAGTAATGGAGGTGTATGTGTGTGTATGTGTGTGTATGTGGTAATCAAGGGGTTAACTAATATTTCTAATTATGCGCCAGGGATCTGCACTGTCCTAGACTGACGCTAACACTAACTAATGTCACCTGTAACACTAATAATAGTGATCAGAAAAAAACTGTACACTATAAAAGTGACACTGTGACAGGACAATAAAGGGGTTAACTGGGGGTGATCAGGGGGGTATCAGAGGATTAAATCTTTATTGGGGGGGTGGCGGGTATCCTAAGCCTAAAAGGAATGGTCACAAGCGCTAAACCAAGTCACAAAACACACTAATACAGAAATATAGGCAAATGCTATATACTGTCTATAGTGTGCAATGTGACAGGGGGTGTAGGGTTAACTGGGGGTGATCGGGGGGTTAAATATTTATTGGGGGGGTGGGGACTCTAAACCTACTTGGGACAGAAATTAACTCGCTAGCGCTATCTGAAGTCACAATCAAACTATCACAGAAAAACAGAAAACCACTATATTACCTGTATATAGTGTGCAATGTGACAGGGGGGAAAGGGTTAAATGGGGGTGATCAGGGGGTATCAGGGGGTTAAATCTTTATTGGGGGATGGCGGGTATCCTAAGCCTAAAAGAAATGTCCGCAAGTGCTAAACCAGGTCACACAAGTCACACTAATACAGAAATGTAGGAAACAGCTATATACTGTTTAACTGGTTAACTGGGGGGGGGGGGGGGTGATCATGGGTTAAATGTGCCTATCTACGTGTGTGTGTGGATGCTTGGTACAGTACTCACACAGGCACAGGTCAGTTTCTGATTGGGCAGGACCAATCAACAGGTCCCAATCAGACCATCAACAGGGCCGGGGGCACAGGAGCGCCCCCCAGAGTGGCAGGAGCGAGCGACGTAGGGCTACGTAGCTTTGCCCAGCAGCGGCTGAGTGCCGCAGTAAATGTATGGTGGGCATGGCTGAACTGGTTAAAGTAAAATCTGTCAATAGTCAAATATTGGGGCTTACATTGATACCTACTGCCATTGTTAACTAGAATAAATACTAGTCGTTGTGCTGTGTTACTGACCCCATTGCTTTCCCTTTTATACTTTATAAATCACTGGCTTAGAACAGGTATGCAGATCAGAAAATAATGTATCAGAGGATCAGAAATAAAGCCAAAAAACTCGCATTATCAAAAAAAGGTTAGCAGTGGCAGCCTCCATGTTTTTTTCATTACAGGTTTATTTTAAATCTAATCATATAAGCAAAAAGGGCAAGCTGCCTGGGGTTCATTGGTCCAGATGGCCCACCAGACCAAGAGCTATTTCTAGCTGTGGGTTTGATAGGAAAAAACATTTATTTGATATGTTGATGGTCCAGTTTAAGTATGTGTAACATCTAACCTCAGTCAAGATTTCCCAAGACTCCCAAGCACATGTACCTTTCAGAATGAAGAGTAATTTAATTCCCTCACCTTTTAAGCTAGCTATAAACTTGAAGAAATGAATTAGAAAACTTTTATTTCAGGAACATTTAGTTTTTTTTTTTTGAATCCTTAGCAAGGTAAAATTGATGTTTGTTTCGACTGCAATGACGAGACAATTCAGTATGGAAATTTTTTTTCAAACTAAGGGATTTCTCACAGTGAATGTGGTTTTTGTTCTGGACATGACATTCATTCCAAAATCTATTGTTAAAAATAAATGAAATGTTGCAGTACTTTTGAACATCATTCATCAAGTCATCAAAAGTAGTGATAAGAGTTTTGATACACACAGAATATTCCTTTGGAAATCCTAGCATTTGACCAGCTTGAGAACTGTTGAAACCTTTGAAAATAAGTGTGAGTGCTAAAGAAAATCTGTATACTGAGCTGCTGTGATCAGAAGTCTGCTGGATTGGGCATTTGTTACATACACTTAACAAACAAAATTTATCAACATTTTACCTGCCCAACACATGGTACTGTTCAGTGAGACAGATAAATACCTGTTGGGTTTGTAGTTACTCAAAATGGTTCTAAAGGTTAGGCTTTTTTTTACCTTAATGCATTCCCTGCATTAGGGTTAAAATGTCCCAATAGTTGCATGCATTGCCCTTCACCTCCCTTTAAACGTACAGTACCCATCCTAGTTTTAGTTCATCTCTATCCACCACTGTGCCTGTCTGCAGCGATGCTGATCTCTCAAATTCTGTGAGGAGGGAGTGGGGCCGAGCCAGGGGTGTAACTATATGGGTTGCAATTGCAACCGGGCCCCATACTCCAGGTGGCCTGTGTGCCTCCCCTGTACATCTGGATAGGAGGGGCGGCGGGGGCAGCATGTAGAGAAATCACTGTCCTCCTTTTTCCTCCTGTAGCTTCAGGAGGAAAATGGAGGAGATTGGTTCCTCTGTATGCTGTCCCTGCCGCTCCTCCTATCCAGTTCACTTGTGTTCAGCTGTCTCTGGGCCCCTGTGTGCTCCCCTGGTCGTCCCCCCCCCCCACTGTGCTCCCTCCCCTCTCCTGCAAGCTGCTGCAGGGGATGTGTCACAATAGAGAACCAGGAAGGGTAAATATGTAATTTACCAGCTCTTTCCTTTTCTGAATGGACAGAGTCATAGTCAGTGACATTGTATAAAAAAAAAAAAAATGATAAAAAAATAATACAATTAGAATCCGAAAAAATACAAACTACTGACACCAGTGGGTGAACTTCCAGGATCGCAATGGTCACACTTGCGTGCATTCCACCACTGTGGCAGGAAGGGGGCCCACTGCAGAACTTGTGAAAGGGTCCCATTGCTGGACTGTAATAAAAGGCCCCGCAACGAGAGTAAAGGGCCCCAAGATCAGTGGGAAGAGCCCCAGGCTTGAAGGGAAGGGCCCTGGCCAGGGGTCCGGGGGGCCCTTCATGGTTTCTTGTACCGGGGTCCTGAAGGATCTAGTTATGCCTCTGGGCCGAGCCGTGGTGTGTGTGTCATTGAATGCACACAGCCTGGCTGGAGAGTGAGCCTACAGGTGTGCAACCATAGGAAGTGACTTAGGAAGAGAAGAGGAAAAGCCAGGAGTGCTGGCAATGGACCCAAGAAAAGGAGGTTTGTGGCTGCTCTGTGCAGGAAGGTATACCATGAATATTATTTTAATTAAAAGGATACCTTTTACAACCACTTCAAAGCTGGTACAGCAACACAATATATAAATCAAACAGAGCCAGTGCAAGGGATTCCAAACTCAGTCTTTACTACCTTTTGCACAGCAACATACTGGTGTATCGCGGGACCTTCCGTGGTTATATCAGAATGATAGCTGTAGCTGAAGGTACCATTCCATCCCAATATTGTTTTTGTAAAGCCAGCAGAACACCTTTTGTAAAAGCAATCCTACCTATCGTAGCGGCTTCCCGGCTCTCCCATCCCAATGGGGAACAAAGGACTGCAGCCAGCTGTTCTGCTAGCTGACCATAGAGCTGATTGGGGGCCAGAACAGCCCCTTTCATGTCTATGGTCTAAGAACCAATGAGTATTTTTTCACCAGTTTCGACGGTTGTAAACAAACCATTACTGGTTTGTGAAAAGCATTGAATCATACCAATCTTGGTATGATCCGAAGCTTTAAAGGGCAGAGGAGAGATCTGGGGTCTAATAAACCCCAGATTTTCTAGTAAAAAGGACCTAATGTAAATATTGGTCAGCACACCATAGATCTTCAATCAAGTCCAAATGTTTTTTTTTTATGGAAAAAAGATCATATCACAAACAGTGTTGTCCACACAGGACTCCTTCATCAGGCGTGTAAAAAATGCCTTCTGATATCACAAGGGATATTTACACTCCTTATGAAAACAATAAAAGTGATAAAAAAAATCAAATAAAGGTACGGTGTAAAAATAAAAAAGTAAAATAAATAATAACATTTAAAAAAAAAAAACATGTGAGACTTCTGGTTCCGGTGCCGTATGTAGGAGGACGTGTGCACCGGTGGCTCGGCTACAACCTACATATCACACCGCTATACAAGCCCCCGGGGCAGTGCTTCCTGGTCCAGCCTTCACCGGATGTCAGCTCTCTTCTTCCCAATGGCTGGATAAAGAAGTTTTTCTCGCAGCCCCGCTCCCGTTCGTCTTCCAGGTCTAGGCACTCCTCTCCTTCCCGCATGTGTGTGGATCCAAAGATGGTAGCCGTGACTCACCCCCTCCTCTCACACAAGGGACACAATACACCTCCTGAAGACATCAGGGACCACATTCTCGGCCATGGAGGATAACATGGAAGAAGGTGAGCAAGGGGGACTTACACAGGCACCACTCATGTGAGATATCTCCATGAATGTCATATCAAGAACAATACTTCTAGCATCAGACTCTAAAGTGGTACTGTGACTGCCAGCCACAGATTTACTGTGGGAGGCTGGCTCGGCTGTGCGAAACGACATAGGGGTATGTCACCCTTCCCCTTCCTTGCCATTGTCATTATTACAATAACAGTGTATATTTTTAGCACTGAATACTGTAGTAATGTCACTGGTCCCCCCAAAAGTGTCAAAAATGTCAGTTAGGGGTCTAATCTGTCTGCTGCAATGTTGCAGTCCTGCTAAAAATCGCAGATCGCAGCCATTACTAGTAAAAAAATTAAATAAATAAAAATGACATAAATCTTTCCCCTAGTTTGTAGACGCGATAACTTTTGCGCAAACCAATCAAAATATGCTTATTTTATGTATGTAGTTTCCCTTCAATCCACGGGCGTGTGCAATTTTAAAGCGTGTAATTTTTGGTATCTATTTACTTAGCGTAAACACTTTTATATTTTACCAAACAATTGGGTATAATTTTGTGGTTTTGTGCATTAAAATTGTAAAAAAATTGTATAAAAGAGTATTTTTTCCCAAAAAATGTCATTTGGAAAACTGCTGCATAAATACCGTGTAACATAAAAAATTGTTTGTTAATTGTTTTCATCCACATAGCATAACTTAAAACAAAAATGTAAAAACTGCAGCTTACCTTTATTAGATGCTCTGTTTTGGACCCTCCAGCAAAACCCTAGGGAGTTTTCATTATTCGTGAGAGGCTGGGCAGCTGTGTTTGTCTGTACTCTGCAGGCAGACGTTCATTATCAATTGTAACAAGATTTGAACACCATCTGACCTAACAAACAGTTACAATGTAAGAAGCCCAGCCTTTACACCTTTATGTTAAAAGAGGACAGACTTGGGACAGGCTCACTGTAAAGTCTGGTACACACCACTATTTTCTTTTTTGTTTGATCAACCAAAAAAAAAATTGCCGGTCTGGTTAGAGCTGCTATTAGTACAGCGATCTCCCTGCTGTTCTTTTCTGTTCTGACAGGGAGACAGACCCCTGCCAGGACTCTCCAGTCAGCACTCTCAGCCATTGGCTGAGAGCGCTGATCGGGAGCCAGCTAGTTGCTTATTTTCCAGCATGCTCATCCATTTGGCCGGCATCTGTCAGACTGGCTGCCATACACATGAGCTGAAAGTGGACCTGTTTTTATTGAACAGGCCGATGTCACCCGACATTCGGCTTATGTGTACTAGGCTTTACATTAGGGATAGACTGATATGTTTTTTTCAGGGCCGATACCGATACTGATATTTTGGTTACAACATATCGGTATCGGCCGACATGAGCCGATATTTTGTACATTTTAAAGTTTTGAAAAATAAAGACAATTTTTACACAAATCTGGTACTGAACATGTTCATTTTTGTTTAATGCTTAATGGCTGGCTTGCTTGCACCCTGTGCTGGGTGACTGGCTGGCTGGCACCCTGTGGTGGGTGGCTGGCTGTTTGGCACCCTGTGGTGGGTGGCTGGCTTGCTGGCACCCTGTGGTGGGTGGCTGGCTGGCTGGCACCCTGTGGTGGGTGGCAGGCTTTCTGGCACCCTGTGGTGGGTGGCTGGCTGGCTGGCACCCTGTGGTGGATGGGTGGCTGGCTGGCACCCTGTGGTGGATGGCTGGCTGGCACCCTGTGGTGGATGGCTGGCTGGCTGGCACCCTGTGGTGGATGGGTGGCTGGCTGGCACCCTATGGTGGGTGGCTGGCTGGTTGGCACCCTGTGGTGGGTGGCTGACTGGCACCCTGTGGTGGCTGGCTGGCACCCTGTGGTAGGTGGGTGGCTGGCACAGGGGCTGTGGGCAGCTGGCTGGTACAGGGCCTGTGAACGGCTGGCTGGTACAGTGCCTGTGGCTGGCTGGTACAGGGCCTGTGGGTGGCTGGCTGTCTGGCATCCTGTCTGTGGGTGGCTGGCTGTCTGGCACCCTGCGGTGGGTGGCTGGCTGGCACCCTGTGGTGGGTGGCTGGCACAGGAGCTGTGGGTGGCTGGCTGGTACAGGGCCTGTGGGTGGCTGGCTGGCTGGTACAATGCCTGTGGCTGGCAGGTATGGGGCCTGTGGGTGGCTGGCTGGTACAGGGCCTGTGGGCGACTGGCTGGTACAGTGCCTGTGGCTGGCTGGTACAGGGCCTGGGGGTGGCTGGCTGTCTGGTACCCTGTCTGTGGGTGGCTGGCTGTCTGGCACCCTGCGGTGGGTGGCTGGCTGGCTGGCAACCTGTGGTTGGTGGGTGGGTGGCTGGCACAGGAGCTGTGGGTGGCTGGCTGGTACAGGGCCTGTTGGTGGCTGACTGGCTGGTACAATGCCTGTGGCTGGCAGGTATAGGGCCTGTGGGTGGCTGGCTGGCTGGTACAGGGCCTGTGGGTAGCTGGCTGGCTCGCTGGTACAGTGCCTGTGGCTGGTTGGCTGGTACAGGGCCTGTGGATGTGGGTGGCTGGCTGGCACCAGGCTGCTGTGGGTGGGTGTATGGCTGTGATACACTCCCGCAAGACTAGTCCTGACTCCAGACGAGGCTGTCCAAGGCGAGGGAGGTGGCCTAAGAAGGCAGAATGACATCACAAAAATATCGGCAATATCGGCAGTTCTGGGGCCGATACCGATATATCAGGGAAAGTGCATATCGGCCTTGCCGATAATCAGTCTATCCCTACTTTACGTTGTTCAAAAAAACCTTGCAGTCAGCCATAAATGACACTGCCACATGAGAAACATTTAAAAGGTTAGAAATATTAAAAAAAAAAGTAGGCATGCTGTGTGAATGGTTACACATACATACTTTTTAATGCCCATTTACCCGAGCCTTTAAACCTGCGACACGGTTCTATTTCAATAGCCATATGTGTGCCAGCATAAGCCCCATACTAAGGTGTTCCTGATAGACAAAATTACTAAAATATATGGCCAAGCAATTTTCCGTTAAAGTAACTGAATTACAAAAAATGGCCTGGTCCATTTAGTAAAACTGAACTATGTATGTAGTTCGGTTACTTTAATGGAAAATTGCTTGGCCACATATTTTAGTAAAATTACTAAAATATGTTGCCAAGCTGTAAACTTTATAAAACAGGGTTCTGTGTTCACAGAGAAAGAACTGAACTTCCCAGTGCAACAGCATTTATTTATAAGGCAGAGCCCACGTGTCTAACAAGTAAACAACCTCATCCAACACATGTCAGTGCATTGACCCTTACGTCACCATGAGCATAGAATTACATTGCCACAGTACAGGACCAACCTTCCTTAACCCATTGCAAACATCATGGCTCCTCTCCACAACTTCTCACTGTCTGTGGAACCCAAGCCAAAATCTCATCATCTACTTTGAATAGTTGGTTACTCTTACCCTTACACGTGCTACATTCTCTGAAATCATTTTTGCAATATAAATAGTAAGAAGAAGGAAACATGCTTCAATACTATCGGAAATGTTTAACTCTCACTAATAAAAAGGAGAAAAAGGTTCAATCTTTTCTTTCTGTTTCTTTAACTTGATAAAGGCTTGGACTGGTAAGATGATCCCTGCCCAGCTGTCTTCTACACTTAGTTAGAGCAACTTGGAAAGAAAAATCCCAGTCCGAGGAATTCGGTTTCCCTAAAAATAGAACCAATATACAGCCTGTGACTTGCCACTTTTCAGATTACTCTGGTGTGAACTGCATTCAGCCGATGACCCCTGTAATTGCCTTTGACAGCCATCCCATTTTTGATCAACCTACTTTTGTGGACAAAATTAATAACAAGTGTTTTTTACAAAAAAGACAGAAAGGACGACCTTTCCTTGCCATTTTAGAGAGAAACAATTAAGTTGTATTGGCTGCTCAGCAAAGTCTCATTGGAAATATTGACTTTCAGGCAAAGGTAGGTACAAATTCACAACTCTCCCATCTCATGTTCTGCTTTTGTCACACAAGCTTTTCATGTGCTTTCTTTACATGTGTGTGATGTAAAAACAATAAGTAAAATATATTGATCAATAAAATATATTTAAACATTGGGAATATCTGTCACTGGTTTTAAATTAGTACAATTCAGCAGCAGCAGAACGGGGACTGTAACAGAATGTATTGTTACTAAATATAAATTGAGCTAAGCAGACTGCAATTCAATTTTTAATTAAAATAATTAAGGAGTCCTGGACATTCTGTAAAAAGGGAACAAAGTGCAGTCGGTAACACATATTATGAATATAAGAATATACGAGCCTGTACTTTTGTTTTCTGGCTATGACACTGATCTAGTAGCTCCGTACTTTTTTCAGTTGGCATACCCGAAACAAGTACACAAACCAAGAGTTCTGGCTTTGTTTGCTGAATGCTTCTTTTGGGTCAGTGAACGTTGAACCCAGAAACAGCCAGGACATTGGCATTTTAAAAAGGAGTACAGAAATGGCAGTCTTTAAAATTCAGAATAGGATTCCCTTTCCATTTAGTAACCAGTGAATTACTTATGTAGAAAATAAGGGTACACAGGAAATTTTCATTTTGCTATTGAGATTAACCACCAGTTACCAAATAATTTAATTACTGGCAGTCACCTCATTTGCAAAAAACAAAATTCAGTATAAAGGTTATAAAAAAAAATTGTAAACCTGTGGTAAAGCTAATAGCAAAAGATAAACGTCATCTTAATAGCCACAGCTTAACACAAGCAGTAACATTTTTATGTAGCTTTGTTAATTGTAAGGCCCCTTTCACACATACGGTCTGTTCAGTTCACCTCAAAATGTATCAGTTTTTCATCTGTTTTTTCATTTGTTTTTCATCCGTTTTTCATCAGTTTTTTCATCTGTTTTTCATCTGTTTTTTTTTATACATCCACTACCAATGCAAAAACGGATGAAAAACGGACCGTTTGTAAATAGGACATTCATCCGTTCCAAAAAACGGACATTCATCCGTTTTTACATAGAGATGCATTGATGTCCGTTTTTCGGCCTATTTTGCGATTCGGCACTGCGTGACTTTAATGGACAATTGCGCGGTCGTTCGACGCTGTACCTAAACGAATTTGACGTCCTTTTTTTCCCACAAACAGAGCTTTCTTTTGGTGGTATTTGATCACCTGTGCGATTTTTTTTAACAAAAAAAAGCGTAAATTTTGCAAAAATAACAATATTTTTCAATTTTTTTATATGAAATTCCCCAAAAAATTTAAAAATCTAAATTTTTTAACATATTAGGCCATAGTTATTGCGTTTACTAACTAAGGGAAAGATTTTTGTCATTTTTGTTGTTTTTTTTTTTTAACGAGTAATGGCGGCGATCTGCGATTTTTTTTGCGGGACTGTGACATTGCGGTGGACAGATCGGACCCTTGACTGACATTTTTGACACTTTTGGGGTTAACAGTGACATTACTACAGTAATCAGTGCTATACATATGCACTGTTACCGTAAAAATGACACTGGCAGTGAAGGGGTTAACTTTTTTTAGAGGGAGGGGTTAAGTGTGTCCCTAGGGGCGTGCTTCTAACTGTGATTGGATGTGGCTACTAGTATAAGAACAGAGATCAACGGTCCTACATAGTAGAACCGTGTGATCTCCATTCTTACACAGGGAAGAATGACAGGCGGCTTTGTTTACATTAGCCCCCTGCCTTTCTTCTGGTGTAACGGACGATCACGAGTGCCCGGCGGACATAGGGTCCGCCGGGCACACGCGTGGGGGGTCCATAACCGTGCGGGAGCGGAAGCGCACCTCCGGCGGCGCACGCTCGCTCCCTAAAACCTCACAGGCTAGCAACGTAGCCCTACGTCACTTTGGCTGTGAGGGGCTGAGCGCCGCATTAAATAGTCGTGCGGCGGTCGGCAAGCGGTTAAAAGAAAGATACTTTGTATGAATTTACAAAAAATATAAATTGCATTAATTGCACTTGCCTTATCTGAGAAGAAAATCGGAGGAAGCCACCCTTCTGAGTTTATACGGTTTAGAAAATTGTAGCCTTACAAACACAAATGAGAAAGGGATTTCAAAAGTATACCTAAAGGCAAAACTTTTTTATTTTTTAGATTTGGATAGAATGGGGGGGGGGGGGGGTTAGAACCACTGCCAGCTCTTTATAGCTGTCTGTGTCCCCATTAGGGAGATTCACTCTTTTCTGATCACCGGTATCACTGAGAATGAAAGTGAGGGAAAATCCTACATTTTGAGTTGCCATCAGAAAAGGAGTAGAGGGGAATTCTTCCATTGGGGACACTTGTTCCTGCGGGGAAAAACTAAGGCCAGCCATAGACGGTTTGAATCTCGCCCAGGTCAGCAGGAACTGGTCGAGATTTGAACCATTACTTGGCAGTAGAGATGGGCACGTTTGAGTTCCCACATGCCCAATCCCACCAGGAAACTTCCACTGCACTCCGCTAATGAGAGGTGCTAAGACATTTCCCGATCCGCAGCTGCACAGATCAGGAAATGTCTCACTGCCTGTGATTAGCGGAGTACAGTGTCGGCTTCCTGGCGGGATCGGGCAGGTGGGAACTCGAAACATGCCTGAGCCCATCTCTACTGGGCAGACTGAATGAACCAAGTTGATCTATTGATCAACTTGGGTACAATCAGCCTGATGGATTCGCTTGTGATTATCGCAAACAGCTGCTATAGCCATTAGTGATAATTACTGTCTTCTCCTGGCAGGCCCGCCTCTACCCCCCACCAGAAGAAGACATTTGCTCAGCAGGAGGGATTCCTCTGTTAACACTGTCTGTGTTAATGGGGGAATCGTGCAAATGGTTGCAGGAAAGAAATTTGCATCGGCTATGACTTTTCTAAGAGGCGATTTCCCTCTCATCAGGAAGATATCTGCTGATTCCACAGGACAGGAAGTAAAGGTAAATCTCCCAAAGGAGATACAAATTACAAAAAATAAAAACTGACAGCAGTTTTAGTGCCGGTTCACATATAGGCGATGCGGGAACCCTGCGAATCCACTGCGGGTTACCGCATTGCATTCAAATCACAGGCAGTTCATACTGCCATATGCAAATCACTGGGGGTGTCAATACAAAGTTAACGACACCCCCAGATCAATTCGCATATTGCAGTGCGAACTGTCAGTTTGGACATGAATCAGATCGCATAGGGGTGAACCACCACATAATCCGATTTTGCTGCGGACCCAAAAAAGGATCCTGTGCATGTTGTGTTCAAATCCAATGCGAATACACAGATTGTTTGGCTGAATTCGCATCGCACAGACATCGCATGTGATTTTCAGAGCAGTGCACTCCAAATCACATGCGATGTCTGTCATCACACTGATGTGAACCAGGACTTAACCCTCCAATGCTCTATTCAAACTAAAAAAGAAAAGGTTTGGGCTTTGGATATACTTTAAGTAACCACATTTTCTATATAACAAATACTTTTTTTAATCTGAGCTCATTTAAATTTCTAATTTTCTTATCTGAACTTTTAAAAAAGTTTTTCAATTCTTGCTATACTTGTTGATTCAAAGTAAATGCTTACAGTTACAGATTATGCAATCAAAGTTGGGAAGTAAAATAGAAAGTCATCCCCAGGTACACAGCACTTAGCCATACACAGTTTGTTCCCATACTTTACTATGCCGTCACCATTTTATGTCTCTGCCACCTCGAGCACTGAAGAGTCTCCTGTAGTTTAGCTGTACTGCTCTGCAGAGCTTATTTGCAGGCAGTCGTCTGCCTTTCTCTAAGGTAACATTAGAGTTGCCCTGACAAAATGATTACTGTAAATAGATCTGCATGGGTTGCAGGTACTTTCAGCTGGCCGTGTGTAGGTTTTATGTGTCACAAGATTAAAAACACTTTTACTAGTTTGTTTCTAAGTTACTTTGCAAGCTATGAAATGCTCTTGTTAAAACAGACAGTAGGGGGGAAAGTTAATTTTACTGAATGCTTGTAATAAGGAAAAAAAAATAGATCAGGAATATTAAGCTATTACTGTATATGTTGATAACTATAGTACTGTATTCCTAAAATACTTATTTTCAGTCCATGCTTCAATTGCAAAAAGCAATGTACTGGAGGTTTTAGCGTACATCAGAAGTATCACTCTCTAATGTGTATATTTAAAGTACTTGCTGTAGTCTGTGTAATTACATTCTGTTTGCTTGTTACCATGGCAGTACGTGCAGACTCAGCAGGCAACTAATATTCAGCATCTGATAACATCTCTAGAGGGGATAAACTCTTCAATAAGCCAACCTTTTTACAGTTGGTATGTGTAATATTGGGGAAACTTTATGGTATAGAAAGTGGGCCTAAATCAGAACTTAACCATCCTATTCTTTACTGCCAAGGAAGCTGCCTTCTGCCTACTGTTTGATCTGCAGTTGCCATAGTGCTACCCATGTGATCAGTTATGACATCAGCCATTTGATAATTTCACAGTTTGGTTGAAAGCACAAGCATGCCTTAAATGTGATTTTTTATTTTTAATGGTTAAATCAATGGGTTTAGTTCCACCTTAATTGAAAAAGAGAGGAAATGACATCTGCACTCGATATGATATAATAAATTATATCTAAAGGCTTTTTTTTCTTTAATTTTGGATAGCATGAGGGAGGGTTATAACCGTTGTTAGTTTTTGTCCCATTGGTGAGATTTTCCTTCACTTCCTGTCCCATAGCCAAAACAGTAGGTGAGAGAAAATCCCTCCAAAGTGAAAGAATCTTTGGGTGTCACCAGGGTCACTGGAACTAGTATCCACACTGGAAGATTTCCCCTCTATTACTGACACTGTGTCAACACAAAATTTGGGGTTGTCTTTTTTACTTTTGATAATAATGGCAAACAGGACAAATAGAGAGGGTGAATCTCCCTAATGGGTACACAGATAGTAATAAAAAATTGTTTTAATTCTGCTTCTATATGTAGCATGACCCCCTTGGGGGTTGCTGGTTAATAGAACTTCCTCTGCACTCCCTGAACCCTGAGAAACCTCCGAACCGCTTGGCACTACAGGTTCAATCATTTTACTGTGTAGTAATACTCTTGACACTCAGATACCAGTGTAACTGTTTACTGGAACAAATCAAATGCAACAGGCACAGGAATAACACACCAGAATATGTGGTCTCAGAAACAGGGTGCTAGTCTCTCAAATCCCAAATATATATCTATATATGGGACCCGGGAGACAAACACTAGCACAGATTAAACACTTAGCAATATACGTGTATATATATATATATATATATATAAAACTATAGCAAGTGAGAGTGACTGCAATGTAATATTATTGTATCCACTATAATGTAACTTGAAATTAATACCCTCAGCTGTAGTCTGTTACTTCTAATTGAGTAATCAGACTAAACAACTGGCATAAACACTCTAGAACTGGGGACCCCCTTTAAGGATTAAAGAAATATAGTCACTACACTAGCAAGGCCTTGTGCTTCTTTGCCAGCAGTTGGAGCTCTTAATCACTTCTTCAAGTTATATTTGTAATCCACAAAGGGTGCAAATGCTATTGGGATCCAATTGGCGGATGTATACTGTGTATAGTCATGCATATACTTGCGGTTCCCCAAAGATCACCGTCACTTCACAACAGCGTTAGTGTCCAACAGTGATCCTCTTGTCCTCTTGCAAGACTGCTCCTTTCGGTGCTGCATCACAGCACACACTGTATATGGCCGCTCTCTCAGCGCCGCTCACTGTCTCTTCAATCTCGACACTGGACTGGTCACCTCTCCGTGACTCACTCTGTCCTCTCAAATCAGGATGCGCTCTCCGCACTCTAGGCACTCTAACTAGCAGCCAGACATAACCCAAACCGCAACTCAAAACGATGACACAGTAATTCCAGCATGGCTACATCTATATCCAAAACTAAAAAAAGTTTTGCCTTTAGCTACACTACTTGCCGATCGCCTAACTGGGAATGTACGTCATGATTTTGATGTTAAATACCTGGGTTATGGCAGCAGCTAGCCCCCATAACCCCACTATCATTTTATCCCCTAGGCGGATGGCTTTCTGATAAAAGTGTTCCCAGTGGCGGATTTGCCATGAGATCAATTTTATAGGCCATGAGAGAGGTGCCCTCCCACCAATTCCTGGTTGTTTCCGAGCTTACCGGAGCTGTCTATAAGCCCAGAACCGTTCCAATGTGGCCAATCACTGGGCAGGAAGTCAATTGAGGGCAGGATGGCCCCCACTCGGCTCTATGCCCTTGGAGAACCGGAGCAACCTCTGACATCACTTCCGGTTCTCTGGCATAAACAGTTTTTTTTTTCTTTAAAGTCAAAATGTTTTTTTTTTTTTTTTTCTTGCTTTTAAAGGTAAATGAGAGATCTGGGGTCGAAAGGCTTGATCAACAAATGTTCTTTTCATTCAAAAGGAGAAAAAGGTGCATGTAGAAAATACCTTCAAATTCAACTTGATATTTTTTCCTGGAACTGTCCAATAGCCCATTACAATCAAAAGTTTGCTTGATATATTGGAGCTAGAGTTCTGCTTTAAGTGAACCGGGCTTGTTTTAGTGATGTCAATATTCTGTACTATTGATAGCTGATATCCTAATGTTAAATTTATATAGCATTGAACTGATCGAAATACCAGATACACTTCGAATGGAGCACATAACTTGGAGGAGTGGGTATTAGCTGGTACATCAGGCATTATTTAACTGTATCAAATGATGAAATGGTGCTGGTTTGCATGTTCCACTTGCATGTTCCCCTTGAAGGCACTAAGACTGGGTAAATTTGTATTGTGTGTATCCCATTTACACTGCCACAAATCAAGATGTGTTGTTTTGTTTTTGGCTTTTCCTGTTTGTGTTCGTTGTAGAAGCAATAATAGTGGTCATCTTTTTAGCTCCCATTCAGATTTTTTATTTGAAAATACCATATTCATTGGTCCAGATTTACTAAAGTGTGATGGGAGGGGGAGAGAGTGTGGAAGTGAGTGAAACCTGCAACCTGGTTTATCAAAATATGAAATGAGGTTAATTGCATCTGCATTTGCTTTCAATCATCCAAACGTGTGACAAGAAGCTATGTTTTATCAAAGTGCCCTGCATGTGACTGGAGTTTATTTCCTCTTTTGCAGCCAAATTAGGATAACACCCATTGTAAAAGAGCTTCAAAAATAATTTTAAAAAATGCAGCTTACCTTTTTTATATCTATTGTGGGCCATCCAGAAAGTGGTTTTCTTTGATTAGGAGGGGGCTAGGTAGCTGTTTGCCATAATTAACCTTGTTTGTACTGTGCAGACATAAGGTATCCTAATTATCAATTATAACTAGATTAGAACATTGTTTTATCCTAACAAAAGGTTTAAGATGTGGAGGTTAGTCTTCTTGCACTGTATCTACACTTAACAAAGGGTGTGTTCCCTACGCACCAAAAGCCATTGGTATTAAAATATATCTTTTATTTGTATTCTATAAAACATTTCTGAACTGTGTTTTGCTTCCGTATATCTAGTAAGGTTACTTTGCGGTATAAACAAGGAAGCTCAGACCTCTGCAGAGTATAAATGTACTTTTACTAAACAAAAGCATGCTGTACATAAAAACTATTACAATATTAAGAACATATCACAAGACTGGCAGATATAACAATGCCTAACACATGAACAGCCTATGGTCTGTAAACAGCAGAAATACGCTTCTTAAACATCCCAAGAATATCAAATAAATACTTAGCTCTGGTCAGCTTCCAATGGATTTCTGGAACAAACAAACAAGGCATTGCAAAATCCTGGCTCCATCATGGCTGTCCCCACAGCTGAATCCAAGGAGAGAGAGAAGCGAAAAGGCAAAATGCAAAAAGGGCCTTTTCTCATGCAAATCACTCCTTTATAGTCCTGTACACAAAAAGACCACCCACAGGATGTGGTCATATCTTTTGACCACTCCTAGGTCACTTTGCAGCCACGCATGGCTGCATCATCCCCCACAACCACATAGCTCATTAAATATGCAGCAGCCATTTTAAAACTACCTGTGGGTGAGAGAGATTATTATTACACATGTATTGGGAACATTTGTATAAAAATCTACACCTGATACAATCCACCACTTGATCCCATACATTGGCAATAATTACCAACATTACAAACATTTCTACTTCTTTACAAAAAATATGCCTACAACATGCACAAGCTAATTATCTTAAGCATGTACAATGTGTATGCAATAAAAATGTCAACATCTCTTAAAGCCTTTGCCAGGAAAGGGCAAAAATAAACCCCCCGTTCAATGGGAGGAAAAAAATCCCTTTCGACCCCTGTATCATCTGAGCGGTCAGACTAAGTCCCTGGCAGCTACAACATTACTTTAAATAGGGTTAGCAATGTCCTTGGCAGTCTGTGGAAAGAAATTCCTAAATGATGAAAGTTCTTTGTCCTCCTCCTGGTAAATGCTCAGATGTAAGTCCACTCCAGTTAGGCCACCATCAGGAAATCATCTGCATCTTCCTCAGGCTCTCATCTTCTGGTCTGTCCCATCCCATCCGGTTTTGTCATTTGCTCTGCCCGGTCCACCTCTCGGTGCTCGGTACCTTAAAAATTAGAGACAAAGCGGATTATATGTTCCTTCCACCTGTGCCAAAAAACATAGCTCACTGCTCAAATTTAACTGCAAAACTGTTATAGGGTGCCCACTGTTGCCTAGTTACATTTTCACTGAAAGGCTTTGACTTCCAATGAAAGGAATAAACTTGAATGTCTCTCCGTGCTGTCCTGCGAATACTGGCCTGCTGTTGTTCAATCGTCACAGCATGGCAGTATCTAGCAAAATGCCCCATTCTATGACAGCAGAAACACTTAATGTGGCTGAATAAACCATTCCCATTCACCTGTTCCCACTTCTCAAACAAAGCTGATGTGGGGATCCCATCTATTTCCTCTTTAGGAACCCCCGCCTTAAGTAAATCAGTCCACATGTTTCTTCTGGAGACCATAGGCCTTGTCTTCCTCACAGGCGTAGGGCCTTTGTCCTTTGTGACATCATTAGAAATGCTTATGAGGGCTGCACACCGCTCATTCAAATCTTCAGCTCTGCCTACAGAAGTTTGAACACACTTCAAGGCCACTGCAGGTTTAACTTTACCGAAATCATTCACCTCGCTTGCAGTGTCTTTGGTCACCACTGCAAGCTGCTCCTTGGGCTCAATTTGGGTAGGCCCCTTTTCCACTTCATTCAGTTCATCACAAGCACTATTCCACATTATTGGACTTGCATGAAACTCATTCAGATCATCACTATCATCAGAATAAGACACATAGTCATCATCTGAAACATCAAACTCTATCTCCTCATCCTCATTGGAGGAGACATCCTCACAATCCCAGTTTTGGGATGTTACAATGGCACGTACCCTGGCTTTACTAACAGGTTTTCGGCCCTTCCTTTCCCTTAAAGCATTAATTGATTTGGTCATGAGGGCTGCACACCGCTCTTGCAAATCATCAGCCCGACTAGCAGTTGAACGCACACACTCTGAAGCAACTGCTAGTTGGCCTTTTAATACATTAAGTCCATCCTCTGCCTTCTCCCTTCTCTGTGATTCTATATAGAGAGCATGTAGAAAGTACCAACCCAATGTGGACACTGTCCTCTTCTCTGCTTTACTTAAACCAAACCCCTTAGGGATAAATTCTACAAAAGGATCTGAGACTTTATCACCCCAAGTCTTATTCAAGGGAGAAGCATACTTTGCAAATACTTTAGCAAGAGGCTCCCACTCATTGTTTCTGGCCCAGATAGGTAAGCTGCACACTTCCTTCTGGACACCAGACCTCTCTGCAGCCTTGCTTTTCCTAAACCGCTTACACAGCATTTTTTACCTAGCACAAGCTACACAATACACCACAGAAAACAGGTCTGCTTCAGCTGAATTTATAGCGCAATACCGGCACGAGCCCTCAACTGTTTTGCTTCCGTATATCTAGCAAGGTTATTTGTGGTATAAACAAGGAAGCTCAGACCTCTGCAGAGTATAAATGTACTTTTACTAAACAAAAGCATGCTGTACATACAAACTATTACAATATTAGGAAAATATCACAAGACTGGCAGATTTAACAATGCCGAACACATGAACAGCCTATGGTCTGTAAACAGCAGAAAAACGCTTCTTAAACATCCCAAGAATATCAAATAAATACTTAGCTCTGGTCAGCTTCCAATGGATTTCTGGAACAAACAAACAAGGCATTGCGAAATCCTGGCTCCATCATGGCTGTCCCCACAGCTGAATCCAAGGAGAGAGAGAGAAGCGAAAGGCAAAATGCAAAAAGGGCCTTTTCTCATGCATATCACTCCTTTATAGTCCTGTACACAAAAAGACCACCCACAGGATGTGGTCATATCTTTTTCATCCCTACTAATTTGTCTAACCCCTCTTGATCATCAAGCCTACCTAGTAAATTGTATTGGAAGCGATTAGATCCTGTCTCTCTGACTCATATCTGAAAAAGATCCCGAGTATCTTCTCTAAAAGTATAAACTATCCACTGGAGCTAATATCCGTATGCACACTGCTCCCAAAACTAGGTAGCTCAGCTGACTGGCAAATGGACTGGCAGATTTTCTCCTGCCTAGTCTAAATCAACCTAAAAAGCCTCCCCACAAACCATGCTGTACCCCAAATAATATTAGTGCTCCCAAAAACCTAAAACTCAACATGTTTCAAATAAGAGATACGCTTTGTCAGGAGCGAAAAATAAATGCACCAAATAAATAGTGTCTGAAAATAAGGAAAGAAAATGGAGGGGACCAAACTATTCCCACATGGTGAGAGTCAAAAGAATGTTGCCTTGCATGTTAATCAAGGAAGAGCTCTGATTGAAGGGGAAGCTCCACTTGTTCGCAACCTCCACTGCTACACTTGCCACTTTTTTTTTGGAGGGGGGAGGGGGGAGCGGGTACCTGGTTTTGCCAGGTACCCGCCCCCACTTCTGGGTAAGATCACTGCGGTGATCTCCAAGCATTTACAGCCCCTCCTCCTTCCTCCTGCTGCCTTCAGGGACACACACAGGTCTCAGAAGGCAGCAGGACCATTCACAAAGCACAGCACGACTTGCACATGCACAGTAGAAACCAGCTGTGAAGCCTGAAGGGTTCACTGGCAGGTTCCCTTAGTGAAGATGTCGGCGGCCTGAATCCAAAGTCGATTGAAAATCGGCTCAGGATGCTAACATCGCTGGATCTCTGGACAGGTAAGTGTCCTTATTTTAAAATTCAACAGCTACAGTATTTGTGTTGCCCAGATTGGAGCTCCTGTTTAAGCCTGATACACACTATCAGTTTATTTTTTTTGGGGATGACCTTTAGGTTCAGGTCAAACATGAGTTTAAGGCAAACTCAACACATTTGCAGCTCGGTAAAACTAATTTTTCCATTTGCCACTATAGCCATCAATTTCCATTATTACACTTCCTGGCCTTTGAACTGTTATCAGGTGGCTTATGAGAGACTATAATGGGGGGTTTTCTTATTTGTCATCCCACTTACTATAAAAGTATGGGTTCCAAGCAAACGTTTGTCAGTGATTATTGGAGTAGATAGGGAGAGGGCCCAGTAGGTTTACAGGGGGAGATAGCTACTGCCTTACAGTGCTATTCACAATGCTGTATGGTTCGACACTTACAGTGTATTGTGCCAAGAGCATAGTTGGAGGGTACATCAGGCACGGAGCAGCTCCTCTCCCCGTTGTATGTTTTACATATTTTCTTTATTGGCACATGTCTCTTTTGGCAGTGCCCAGCTACCCACTCTCATTGTTTGACATTAACTTACTTATCAAGGTTTTTTTGCTGAGGGGCAAGGTTTCATACAAGGCACCACATCCCATATCACAATATAACTTTGAAAGAAGACAAAAAAAGCGGGATTTTTTAGGTGCCAAAAAAAAAAAAAGAATAAAATACAAATATTTTGATACAAAAGACACACAAGATAAAACCATTGTAAGATCAAGAATGGTCCTCAGTACAGGTTGATGTTCAACCAAGATTATTGGCTTCCTCAGGAGACTTACAGCCATGTACAGGATCAATGTTCTGAGTAGAGCAAAAAACAATAATATCAAATTAATAAAGTAACAAACATAAGTGTCAATAACACAATCTAAATATAATTAGAAAAATTCCAAACCCATAATTTGCATAATGGGATCAACATAATGATCCCTAACAAGACTATCAACATAATACAATTAACACATAAATCAATTCCATATGGCTCTCACCTTGAGCAATCATAGGGCAGCTAAAGACCGGTGGGGTTGGTGGCAAACGGGTCAGCGAAATATCAGTGTGTCACAGAGGGAATAAGTCATCACCTACTGAGGCCTGAATATAAAAAGGGTTACAGTTGATTTTTAATATTCATCCTTCAGATGGCAATGAGATTCAAATTTATGGTCAGTTTTCAGGTTTTCAGACTTTACAATGGGTTTGAGGAATGCCCTGCAAAAAAACCCAGACAGATTTGCCCTACCTCTGGGCTAGGACCCACTCACCTGCCTGCATTATATCAAATAACAATGTGCCTAGCAGCCACAGAAATGCTCTAATTGGACAGTTGAGTGGCAGCTGATCAGAGCTTAGCCTTGATGTCAGGAAAGTCAGCCTCCAGTAATAAAGTGAAATCGAAGCTGAAAGGCATGCTTTTAATATTTCTAGAAAAAGTGCATGGAAGGGTAAGCAAAAACTATGTACATCATATGATCCAAGTTCAGCTCTAGTGAAACTCTTTCCTAGATGTGACTGGGGTATTTGATATATATCTATATATGCTTGTTCCACGTCAGTGATTCCCCAGAGAGTGCACCTTTTAAAGTAAATGCAGGTCCTGTAATTCTGTACATGTCTCTTTTGGCAGTGGTAACATAGGCGTATACACAAAGTGTGCTGATGTGCCTGGGCAAACCCTAATCAGTAGGGATGATCGAACTTTTCAAAAGTTCGGTTCGGCCAGAACATCCGAACTTCCTGAAAGTTCGGCCCGGATTTCAGAACCCCATTGAAATCAATGGGACCCGAACTTTGGTAATCAAAAAACACCATTTTGAAGCCCTAAAACCCAATAAATGCTCCTAAAAAGTGCCTAGGGTTCTGGGTCATGCCCCAGGGACTATTAATCACACAAAAAAAGTTCTTAAAAATTGTAATTTTTGATAGAGAGCCACTTATTGAAAAAAAAAAAAAAAAATGAGATTTTTTGATTTTGGATTTAGTGTCTGGGGGGTCTAAAAGGTGTACCTGTGAAGTTTCAGCTCTGTAGCATGTCCAGAACCATAAAAAAAAAAAGATTGTTTGTATTATGTCACTTATAGAACAGGGATATGGCTTCGCTATTTTCACACCTATATATATGTAAGTGTAAAAATACATACAAGTATGTGTGTATATATACCACTATACACAAGTTCAGATGTTTTGCCTGCCTCCAAAAACCCCCAAAAAATGCCTGCAACAACACACCTGGGCATTTTTTTTTTTTGGCGCTAGCATTTTTTTGGGTTCTTTGGAGGCAGGCAAAACATCTGAACTTCTGTATACAGGTATATATACACACATACTTATATGTATATATACACCTAGACATATATAGGTGTGATAGTAGCAGAAATATATGCTTGCGCTAATTAAATAACATTAATATGGCTCTTCTCCTATATCACCTATATATGTGTAAGTGTAAAAATAAATACATGTCTGTGTGTATATATACCACTATACACAAGTTCAGATGTTTTGCCTGCCTCCAAAAACCCCAAAAAAATGCCTGCAACAACACACCTGGGCGTTTTTTTTTTTTTGGCGCTAGCGTTTTTTCGGGCATTTTTTGGGGGTTTTTGGAGGCAGGCAAAACATCTGAACTTGTGTATACGGGTATATATACACACATACTTATATGTGAGAAGCCATATCAGTGCTCTGAATGTGACCTAAGAGAAACGATCTTTTCTCTATAGTGGTCACCCTGATATGGAAGGGTTTGGTCACCCTGCCATAGCAGTCAGAGTCAGTTCACCCTACACTACACTACGGTCACCCTGGCACTTAACACTTTCCCTACAAAAACTAATTTTTTGAATCTAACTAAAGTGTAAAAGAGCACTCTAACTACACTAGATATCCCTTTCCTCACACTAATAAATGCTAAATGACACTTTTGAAGCAAATTTAACAGAATTGCTTCCACTCTCTTACATGTCCCTGTATTACAATGCTAGGAATTTGCCGGGGCTATCTTATATACTGGGGGGCGTATTCACTAATGATTGGTCTAGGGACCCCCTAGTCACTCCAATCACATTCCTAGCATTCTCCTGCCCCCTCAATTGGCTTTTACTAACAGTTCTGGTCCAATCACTGGCTTTTAAAGCCCACTTCCTGACCCATTGCATTTTGGTCGGTTCTGGTTGCCGAATTCCGAACTTTTTCAGCAAAAAGTTCTAAATTCGGCCGAACCTCGAACAGCCAATGTTCGGGTCGAACCGATGGTCGACCCGAACCGTTCAATCATCCCTACTAATCAGCTCGTGGGGCACAGATTCCGCCTCCTACACGGGCCCCCCATGTACTGCCCGCAGGACTGATGGCTTCCCATTTATTTTCCTCCCCTTTCTGCTGCTGCGGGGAGAGCGTGGGAAGGGGCCTAGTAAATATTTAATTTACCGTCCTCTTCTTTTTTTGAATGAACAGAGTGAGTGATTGGTACCAATTGCTCCTGTGTCCTTCATAACTGAAGCATAGTAAGCTGTGATTACTATGATTCAATTTATGAATGAACAGGAAGCCACTCAGCACAGACCACTTCCCATTCATTCACTGTCAGGTGACAATGATCAAATCAAATCAAATCAAATCGACTTTATTTGTCAATTCTTCCACATGTACAATACATACATACAGAGAATCGAAATTACGTTACTCTTAGACCCCCGGTGCATACAGATAACACTAACAATATAGCCTAAAAATCTAAAAACGCAAAAAAATAAATAAAAATAAGGTTAAAATAAAAACAGCGCAAGGCACACAACAGATAAAGTGCAGACCAATGACGTTCCATGGTGAATGAGGTAGTGAGCAGACCAATGCTGCCAAAGTGACTGGTGCAAGTCATTGAATGCTAGTGGAAGGAGGGGATGTAAGGACCTAGGGATATGGGATCTAGGGAAGGGGAGGTGCATAGTTCAGTGGTGCCTATGGCAGAAAAGGGACAAAGGGGCAGGTTCGGAGCGAGTTCAGCTTCCTGACAGCCTGATGGATAAAGCTGTCATTCAGTCTGCTGGTCCTGGCCTGGAGACTCCGCAGTCTCCTCCCTGATGGCAGCAGACTGAAGAAGCTGTGTAACGGGTGGGTAGGATCACCTGCAATGCATAGAGCTTTGCGAGTGAGACGGGTTCCATAAATATCCTGAAGGGAGGGGAGAGAGACACCAATGATCTTCTCAGCTGCTCTCACTATGCGTTGCAGAGTCTTCCGGCAAAACGCGTTGCAGGTGCCATACCACACAGTGATGCAGATGGTCAGAATGCTCTCGATGGTGCCTCTGTAGAAGGTGTACATGATGGGGGATTTTGAGGCTACAGAGAAAGGGATTGAGGAATCCATGTGCGTTCCTCTGTCTCAAAAGTGAACCATCAGGAGTCTGTTGAGATCCCCATTATTTTACCAAAGCCCCCTCCAATGGGGCTTCTAAAAAAAATAATAAAAAAAAAATAAAAATTGTAAAAAAAAAAAGCCCAAAAAACTACTGACACCATCCACTGCCCTACTGACACTGTCCACTTCCCTACTGACACCATCTATTTTTTAAAATACATTTTTACTTTTTTTTATCTATGTTTTAAATTTATTTTTTTTACATTTCTTTATAAGAGTGTGTGTATATACTGTATATACAGTGCCTTGCAAAAGTATTCGGCCCCCTTGAACTTTGCGAACTTTTGCCACATTTCAGGCTTCAAACATAAAGATATAAAACTGTAATTTTTTTTGAAGAATCAACAACAAGTGGGACACAATCATGAAGTGGAACAAAATTTATTGGATATTTCAAACTGTTTTAACAAATAAAAAACTGAAAAATTGGGCATGCAAAATTATTCAGCCCCCTTAAGTTAATACTTTGTAGCGCCACCTTTTGCTGCGATTACAGCTGTAAGTCACTTGGGGTATGTCTCTATCAGTTTTGCACATCCAGAGACTGAAATTTTTGCCCATTCCTCCTTGCAAAACAGCTCGAGCTCAGTGAGGTTGGATGGAGAGCGTTTGTGAACAGCAGTTTTCAGTTCTTTCCACAGATTCTCGATTGTATTCAGGTCTGGACTTTGACTTGGCCATTCTAACACCTGGATATGTTTATTTGTGAACCATTCCATTGTAGATTTTGCTTTATGTTTTGGATCATTGTCTTGTTGGAAGACAAATCTCCATCCCAGTTTCAGGTCTTTTGCAGACTCCATCAGGTTTTCTTCCAGAATGGTCCTTTATTTGGCTCCATCCATCTTCCCATCAATTTTAACCATCTTCCCTGTCCCTGCTGAAGAAAAGCAGGCCCAAACCATGATGCTGCCACCACCATGTTTGACAGTGGGGATGGTGTGTTCGGGGCGATGAGCTGTGTTGCTTTTACGCCAAACATAAAGTTTTGCATTGTTGCCAAAAAGTTTGATTTTGGCTTCATCTGACCAGAGCACCTTCTTCCACATGTTTGGTGTGTCTCCCAGGTGGCTTGTGGCAAACTTTAAACGACACTTTTTATGGATATCTTTAAGAAATGGCTTTCTTCTTGCCACTCTTCCATAAAGGCCAGATTTGTGCAGTATACGACTGATTGTTGGCCTATGGACAGAGTCTCCCACCTCAGCTGTAGATCTCTGCAGTTCATCCAGAGTGATCATGGGCCTCTTGACTGCATCTCTGATCAGTCTTCTTCTTGTATGAGCTGAAAGTTTAGAGGGACGGCCAGGTCTTCGTAGATTTGCAGTGGTCTGATAATCCTTCCATTTCAATATTATCGCTTGCACAGTGCTCCTTGGGATGTTTAAAGCTTGGGAAATCTTTTTGTATCCAAATCCAGCTTTAAACTTCTCCACAACAGTATCTCTGACCTGCCTTGTTCTTCATGATTCTCTTTAAACGCTTTAATGCGCTTTAAACGGACCTCTGAGACTATCACAGTGCAGGTGCATTTATACGGAGACTTGATTACACACAGGTGGATTCTATTTATCATCATTAGTCATTTAGGTCAACATTGGATAATTCAGAGATCCTCACTGAACTTCTGGAGAGAGTTTGCTGCACTGAAAGTAAATAGGCTGAATAATTTTGCGCGCCCAATTTTTCAGTTTTTTATTTGTTAACAAAGTTTGAAATATCCAAAAAATGTTGTTCCACTTCATGATTGTGTCCCACTTGTTGTCGATTCTTCCCAAAAAATTACAGTTTTATATCTTTATGTTTGAAGCCTGAAATGTGGCAAAAGGTCGCAAAGTTCAAGGGGACTGAATACTTTCGCAAGGCCCTGTATAATATATATATATATATATATATATATATATATATATATATATATATATATATATATATATATATATATATATATATATATATATATATATATATGTTGGTCTTCTAATTCTGGGGACACCTGTTCCTGGGGCAACTATTAAGGATGGGATTTTCCTCTGTGGCAGGAAGTAAAGGGAATGATAAATAGACATGGGTTTTTAATCCAGCTATCCTAAAACTAAACATTTTTTTGGCTTTACATACCCTTTATATAGGCATTTTTTGCAAGAATACACAAGTAGAATGGTCACACAACAACCTACAACAAGTCCAGAAGCCCTAAATCGGCATGGCTTTTCTAAATAAATAGTGCACTTTGCAAGCCACTTTAAAATAATTGAAAGTGATTGTAAACCCTTAATGTTTTTCAAACATGTTATACTTACTTGGTCTGTGCAATGTTTTTGTACAGAGCGCCCTGATTCTTCTCTTCTTAGGTCCTCCGCTGGTGCTCCTGGCTCTTCCCTCTGCCGAATGCCCAACATAGCCAGCGACCTGCTGTGGGGCACTTGTGCGGACTCTTTTCCAAACCAAGCTCTGTGTGTCCCTTAAGACACAAAGCGCAACTTGGCCCCACAGAAGCTTAGAGAGAGATACCGCACACAGCGCTGAATCATGATTGGGCTAATGTAAGTGGGGGGGGGGGGGGGACTACTACATTCAGAAGGTTTCTTACCTTTACATGAGTGTAAAGTCTCAAAAATGTTATACTTACCTGCTCTATGCAGTTGGATTTGCACAGAGCAGCCAGGATCCTCCTCTTCTCAGGTCCCTCTTTGGCTCTCCTGGCCCCTCCCTCCTGTTGAGTGCCCCCACAACAAGCAGCTTGCTATGGGGGCACCTGAGCCGAGTCACAGCTCCATGTGTCCATTCAGATACGGAGCCATGACCTCGTCCCCTCTCTCTCCTGATTGGCTGAATGATTTAATTTGACAGCAGTGGGAGCCAACTGCGCCATGCTGCTGTCTCAGCCAATTAGGAGGGGAGTCACAGGCAGCTTACACACTCCTGCAACATTGCTGGCTAAAGACGGGCTGAGGTAAGTCTTGGGGGGGGGCTGATGGGGGATGCTGCACACAGAAGGTTTTTTTTATCTTAATGCTTAGAATGCATTGGGATAAAGAACACTTCTGCCTTTACAATCCCTTTAAAGCAGAAGTAAATCCATAGATTTACCAGTTTAAAAAATCAGTTACATTTCCAGCACATGCCGGGAATGTAACTGTGACAGTAGATGTGCTCCCAACCAAATTGTCAAACCATCCAATGGCTGGCGTCATAACTGATCACTTGTTCAGCACCATGGCAGTTGAAGATCAAACAGAGGCAAAGATGGCAGCTTCCTTGGCTAAAAAACGATAGGAGGGTGATTATTCCACTTTATTGTAGCATTAATGCAAAAAAACTTCAGCCTTTAGAACCTCTTTAATTACAACAAAGGATATAGTAGAATATACGTAGTAGATGTAATACATCCCAAGTTGTACACAGCTGCTGGAAGCTGATTTATAGTCTTAAGTACAGTTATTTGTGGTGCTCATGTTTAAAAAAAAATACCCCAACATATGAGCTCACTTGCAATTTTTGTTGTGCTTCAGGTCCTTTTATTATCCCACATCCTGTAAGCATATAAGTGTTGGTGTTTTATGATTATTGGTAATATAAATATATCAGGCACCTAGTACAAACCAACTGAGACACGGAGTCTGAAGTAACAGACTCTGTGTCCATTCCTGAAGTAGCTTCATATGACCTTACACAAGTCATTTTATCTCTAACTGACTGAGAACCAAAATTAGCTCGTAGGCAACAGCGCAGATGAACTGATTATGTGTGAAGATATGAGCGTACAGAAAGGAGTACAATGTGATAAATATGTGATATACAGTGGGTACAGAAAGTATTCAGACCCCCTTAAATTTTTCACTCTTTGTTATATTGCAGCCATTTGCTAAAATCATTTAAGTTCATTCTTCTTCCTCATGAATGTACACATAGCACCCCATACTGACAGAAAAACACAGAATTGTTGACATTGTTGCAGATTTATTAAAAAAGAAAAACTGAAATATCACATGGTCCTAATTCAGACCCTTTGCTGTGACACTCATATATTTAACTCAGGTGCTTTCCATTTCTTCTGATCATCCTTGAGATGGTTCTACACATTCATTTGAGTCCAGCTGTGTTTGATTATACTGATTGGACTTGATTAGGAAAGCCACACACCTGTCTATGTAAGACCTTCCAGATCACAATGCATGTCAGAGCAAATGAGAATCATGAGGTCAAAGGAACTGCCTGAAGAGCTCAGAGACAGAATTGTGGCAAGGCACAGATCTGGCCAAGGTTACAAAAAGATTTCTGCTGCACTTAAGGTTCCTAAGAGCACAGTGGCCTCCATAATCCTCAAATGGAAGAAATTTGGGACGACCAGAACCCTTCCTAGAGCTGGCCGTCCGGCCAAACTGAGCTATCGGGGGAGAAGAGCCTTGGTGAGAGAGGTAGAGAAGAACCCAAAGATCACTGTGGCTGAGCTCCAGAGATGCAGTCAGGAGATGGGAGAAAGTTGTAGAAAGTCAACCATCACTGCAGCCCTCCACCAGTCGGGGCTTTATGGCAGAGTGGCCCGACGGAAGCCTCTCCTCAGTGTAAGACACATGAAAGCCCGCATGGAGTTTGCTAAAAAACACCTGAAGGACTCCAAGATGGTGAGAAATAAGATTCTCTGGTCTGATGAGACCAAAATAGAACTTTTTGGCCTTAATTCTAAGCGGTATGTGTGGAGAAAACCAGGCACTGCTCATCACCTGTCCAATACAGTCCCAACAGTGAAGCATGGTGGTGGCAGCATCATGCTGTGGGGGTGTTTTTTAGCTGCAGGGACAGGACGACTGATTGCAATCGAGGGAAAGATGAATGCGGCCAAGTACAGGGATATCCTGGACAAAAACCTTCTCCAGAGTGCTCTGGACCTCAGACTGGGCCGAAGGTTTACCTTCCAACAAGACAAAGACCCTAAGCACACAGCTAAAATAACGAAGGAGTGGCTTCACAACAACTCCGTGACTGTTCTTGAATGGCCCAGCCAGAGCCCTGACTTAAACCCAATTGAGCATCTCTGGAGAGACCTAAAAATGGCTGTCCACCAACGTTTACCATCCAACCTGACAGAACTGGAGAGGATCTGCAAGGAGGAATGGCAGAGGATCCCCAAATCCAGGTGTGAAAGACTTGTTGTATCTTTCCCAAAAAGACTCCTGGCTGTATTAGATCAAAAGGGGGCTTCTACTAAATACTGAGCAAAGGGTCTGAATACTTAGGACCATGTGAAATTTCAGTTTTTCTTTTTTAATAAATCTGCAACAATGTCAACAATTCTGTGTTTTTCTGTCAGTATGGGGTGCTATGTGTACATTCATGAGGAAGAAGAATGAACCTAAATGATTTTAGCAAATGGCTGCAATATAACAAAGAGTGAAAAATTTAAGGGGGTCTGAATACTTTTCGTACCCACTGTATTTAGCTGTTCTCTTATTGGCACTAACCACTTCTGGACCGGATGATTTTCCCCCTTTTATTACCTGTGAGTCACACTACTGTACCGCTAAATTTAGATACTAAAATGTCCAAACTTTGGTACAGCACAGTAGTAACACTTGGTGACGTGGCGAGTCCCATAAGTGCAGTTGAAGCTGGTGCGGTGGCTAGCACGAGTAGTGGCCCGCAGCCACCGCGTATTTGAAAACAGGCCCGTAGAGCCCATAGTGCCCTCCCTGATGTGCTGGCATATCCCAATTGGCAACCCACTGATACTACAGCGCCAGTACTTCCCCCATTCACTGCCCACCCTGGAATCCACGTGGAGACAGCTGGTTTTACGCCCCTGAATTTGTTTGAGCTGTTCTTTGTGCAAGATCTTTTCGGATCTATTGTGGATCAATCAAATTTATACGCACAACAATTCATCGCCGCCAACCCAAATTCGCCCCTTGCCATACAATTTGCCTGGAAACCTATAACGGTTCCCGATTTTAAAATCTTTCTGGGCTTTTCCCTCAACATGGGCATAACCAAAAAGAGTGAATTGCGGCTATATTGGTCCACTAGCCCACTTCACCATATGCGCGTGAACTCTGCCTCCATGTCCAGGGCGAGATACGAGCAAATTCTGCGATTTATGCATTTCAGCGACAATGAAATCTGTCATCCTCGGGGAGACCCTGAATATGATCGGCTCCACAAAATTCGTCCCGTCATAGACCACTTTAATCAGCGGTTTGCTTGCAGCCTTGTTTACCCCTGAACAAGTTGTCTGCGTTGACGAGTCCCTGATTAAGTTTACTGGCTGCCTTGCTATGAAACAGTACCTCCCCAGCAAGCGTGCCAGATACGGGGTCAAACTGTACAAGCTGTGTGACAGGGCCACAGGCTCTACAGTTAGTTTCCGGGTCTATGAGGAAAAAGATAGCTCTGTGGAGCCCCCCAACTGCCCAGATTACATAGGGAGCAGCGGCAAGATACTTTGGGACTTGGTGTCACCCTTATCCGGAAAGGGGTACCATTTGTACGTGGACAACTTTTACACAAGCGTGCCCCTATTTAGTCACCTTCTTGAATTACAATTTGGCGCATGTGGCACCGTGCAAACTAATAGCTGGGGCTTCCCCCAACGGCTTGTAAATTCCCGTCTTAGTCGGGGGGAGAGAGCCTGCTTAAAAACTGACAAATTGCTTGCAGTGAAGTGGAGGGATACATGGGATGTTTTCGTTCTGTCCTCCATTCACCCAGACATGACAGTCCAAATTTCTACAGCAACTGGTGTTATGGAGAAACCCCTCTGAGTCCATGACTACAACCTAGGGTGTGTTTTCTAACTGTGAGGTGGATGGGCTTATGGAATGAACACAGGGACCTGTGTTCCTAATTAGGAGGAACACAGGAGCTCTGTATACATTTCTGAAAGAACAACTGTCTGCTGTTGATCTATTAAGGGCCAGTTCACACCATAGAAACAAAGTCTGGATGCATTCCAGATGCTTTTCTGCATGCACGTTTTTGATGCAATACAGTGCATTTTTCCCCCCTCCTTTATTTTTCCTTCAGAAAGGACACGTGTTTCAGTGCGTTTTTGGTGCATTTTGGTGCGTTCCAGTGCAGTGCAGGAAAAATGCAGCATGTTCTACTTTTTTTTTCTGGAACTGAAACGCACTGGTGTGAACTATGCCATTAAAAACCTTATAACTACTATCCATGCGTTTTTGATGCACTGGACTGCATGTGGTGTAAACTGGCCCTAAAACTGGAGAGTTCAGAAACTGGTGCAGCTGGGCATGGTAGCCAATCAGCTTCTAACTGCAGCTTGTTCAGTTAAGGCCTGGTACACATAATGAGATTATCGGATGAATGATCGACCGTTTTTCCTTCTTTTTGCATGCTAATCTCATATCGAAAATAAAGAGTTTACTAAAGGTATGAAAATTCTCATTCGACAGAATAAAAAAAGTGATGTAGTGTATTTGTATTGTATTTTCCAAAGACAACTCTACTAATTAAATGAGAATCATATGAGAAAAAATGTTGTGCTTGTCCGATCGGATATCGGAATATCTGTCGTGATCGGCTCTCAAAAGCTTTGTACTAACGATCAGATTATCGTACGATCGCATTGAAAGCAGGATTTTTCGTACGCTTTTCTGATTGTGTGTACGGGCCATAAAAATCTGGAAGCTGATTTGCTTCTATGCAAGGCTGCACCAGATTTTACACTCTCCAGTTTGAGTAAATTAACCCCCTAAAGTCATTGTAAAATCTGATTTTTTTTTATTATAAAAATAATAAACCTTATACTTACTTCCTCTATGCAGTTGATTTTGCACAGAGCAGCCCAGATCCTCCTCTTCTTGGGTCCCTCTTCTGTGATCCTGGCCCCTCCCTCTTGTTCAGTCCCCCCACAACAAGCAGCTTGCTATGGGGGCACTCGAGCCGAGTCACAGCTCCCTGTGTCCATTCAGACATGGTGCCTTGATCCGGCCTCATCCCCTCTCTCTCCTGTTATGCTGAATGATTTTGATTGATAGCAGTGGGAGCCCACCGCGCCGCGCTGCTGTCTTAGCCAATTAGGAGGGGAGTCACAGGCAGCTTACAGACTCCTGCAACATTACTGGATAAAGACAGACTCAGATAACTATTAGGGGGGGCTGAAGGGGGCTTCTGCACATAGAAGGTTTTTTTTTTTATCTTAATGCATAGAATGCATTGGTTTAACGAACCCTTCTTCTGCCTTTAAAATCCCTTTAAAGTGGAAATAAGTTCATAGATTTACCAGTTTAAAAAAACAGTTAAATTTCCAGCACATGCCGGGAATGTAACTTGCAGTAGATGTGCTCCCAACCAAATTGTCAAACCATCCAATGGCTTCTGGTGACATAACTGATCACTTGTTCAGCACCATGGCAGTTGAAGATCAAACAGATGCTCCCTGTGTCCATTCAGACAAAGAGCCCCGCCCCAACCCCACCCCCTCTGTCCCCTGATTGGCTAGCTGACTTTGATTGACAGCAGCAGGAGCCAATGGCACTGCTGCTGTGTCTCAGCCAATCAGGAAGGAGAATCTTGGTCTGCTGAGACACTCATGGATATGTCTGGACAGAGAGGGACCTCAGTTAAGTATTAGGGGGGCTGCTACACACAGAAGGGTTTTTATATTAATGCAAGGAAAGCATTAAGATAAAAATCCTTCTGACTTTACAACTCCTTTAACCACTTGCCAAACTGCGGCAGGCTGGCTCAGCTGCACGAACCGCTGTACCTGTACGGCAGTTCACAGAAGTGCACCTGCTCCTGGTCCATTAGGCAGCGGGGAAGCCACAGTGATTGCCCCTGGGCACCTGCGATCACTTCCCATTGAGAGAGAACGACGGTCTGCTGTTGTAATCCTCCTAGTTAGGATCACAGGTCTCTTTGTTGATTCCAGAAGTCTCTCCCCCATACAGTTATAAAACACCCCCTAGGCTCACACTTAACCCTTTGATTGCCCCTGGGTCAACCCCCTTCCCTGTGAGTGTCATTATTACAGTAACTGTGCATACTTTTAGCACTGATTACTGTAGTAAGGTCACTGGTCCCCCCAAAAGTGTCAAAAATGTCAGTTGGGGGTCTGATCTGTCCGCCGCAATGTCGCTAAAAAATCGCAGATCGCCGCCATTACTAGTAAAAAAAGAAATAAATAAAAATGACATAAATCTTTCCTCTAGTTTGTAGACGCTATAACTTTTGCGCAAACCAATCAAAATACGCTTATTGGGATTTATTTTTACCATAAATATGTAGCAGAATACAAATTGGCCTAAAAGGATGGTTTTTTTTAGTAATGTTATACAGCAGAAAGTGAAAAATATTGGTGTTTTTTTTTTTCAGAATTGTCATTCTTTTTCTTGTTTATAGCGCAATAAAAAAAAATTGCAGAGGTGATCAAATACCACCAAAAGAAAGCTCTATTTGTGGGGAAAAGGGACATCAATTTTATTAGGGTGCAGCGTGCAATTGTCAGTTAAAGTAACGCAGTGTCGAATCACAAAAAATGGCCTGATCATTAGGGGGCAAATCCTTTCCGGTCCTTAAATGGTTAAAATCACTCAGAATTAGCTGAACTATAGAAATGAAAGGAACATAATGTAATTCTGTGTATTGCTGGCCAAGACCTTGTGTTCCAGTGTTTTTAATCCTCTGGAGTACACTTATCGCTGTGTTTGTTGGGTTGCTTACTACATTTAGGCATCCTAATATCTTTCATCTTTCCATTACCTCACACACGTTGAAGTTCTTTATTCCAGAATTCATCTGAAAATAACAGCTGATGTATATTTACGGGTGAAGTCTTCTAAAATATAAATGGAAGAGTAGGCACAAGATAAAAGGGATGAAATGGACAGCTATGAGAAGTTTGAACACAGGAAGCCACAATCAAACATCATTTGTCTTATGCTGCAAACCTCCCTGAAAGTGCATTTCCACAATGCTTGACATTTCAGTCAAGCATTATAGTAATCATGGTGGCAAAATAACATTATACAATTCGACATCAACATGATACTGCAAAAAATATGGAATTCTTACTACCTCTTTGAGTAATCATAAAAAATGGAAATTAAAGGGATTCATTTGTATATTTTTAGTACTTGATTAACCACTTCAGCTCTGTAAGGTTTTACCCCCTTAATGACCAGGCCATTTTTTTGTGATTTGGCATTGCGTTATTTTAACGAACAATTGCGCAGTCGTGCGACACTGTACCCAAATACAAGTGATGTCCTTTTTTTCCCACAAATAGAGCTTTCTTTTGGTGGTATTTGATCACCTGTGCGGTTTTTAGACTTTGCGCTATAAACAAAAAAAGAGCAACAATTTTGAAGAAAACACAATATTTTTTACTTTCTGCTATAAAACATTCCCAATAAAAAAAAAAAATTCAAAATTTGTTATCAGTTTAGGCCAATTTGTATTTTGCTACATATTTTTGGTATAAAAAAATCCCAAAAAGCGTAGTTTGCGCAAAAGTTATAGCGTTTACAAACTACGGGATAGATTTTTGGACTTTTTATTTTTATTTTTTTGCTTTTGTTAGTAATGGCAGCGATCAGCGATTTTTAGCGGGACTGCGACATTGGGGTAGACAGATCGCACCCCTAACTGACATTTTTGACACTTTGTGGGGACCAGTGACAATAATACAGTAATCAGTGCTAAATAATATGCACTGTTACTGTATAAATGACAATGGCAGGGAAGGGGTTAATACTGGGGGTGATCAAAGGGTTAAATGTATGCCTATTTTTGCTTACTAACTGTGGGGGGGCTCTGTGAAAGGCACACAGAGATCAGTGTTTAAGCTTAGCTGTCTGACAGAAGAGCCACCAACAGAAGAGCCGCCTGCTTTTTCTACATAGGCAGGGGGCTCTTCTGTCAGTTTCTGTGAAGATCACGGAAGACCAGCAGCAATCGTGCCTGCTCCTCCCGCAGTCTGGCTCCCGCTATGTCAAATCACATAGATCTACAATTCTATAGATCTACAATCCTATAGATCTACGTGATTATGCACAGCCGAGCCGTCCTGCCACAGTAAATCTGCGTGGGGCGGTCGGCAAGTGGTTAAAGCTGTTATTACCATTTTTTCTAAAAAGTAATACATAAACTAACATTCACATCATAGGTGTGCGCACAGGGTGTGCCCAGGTGTGCCCAGGCACACCCTAATCACCCTATGCAGCACAGATTCCCCCTACTGCCCTGGCTCCCCTCCGCCTTACCCCCACAGCTCTGCCCGCTTCCCTCCTCTCCTCTCCAGCCCGCTGTTGCTGTAGGGATGTTTTAGGATGAGTGGGGAAAGGGGCCAGTAAATATATAATTTGCCGGCCCCCTCCCTTTCTGAATGAACATTGTGAGTGATCGGTAATGTTTGTTTGAGTTTTGGTGTGCACCACACCCTAATGCATTAGGCTGCGCACACCTATGATTCACATGTTACTTGATGTATAATGTTTTTATATTTATATGTCATATACATATATGTATTTTCTCAGATAGACCCAGGGAAAATAGAGAGGCTGGTTCGCTGCTCCAAGTGGGAGGTGTAATCCTGAGGACAGGTGGGACTGGGTGCTAGCCCCGGCTAATGTCTGTGTATACAACTTGGGAAAGAAATTGGCTGCACACCTCCGCCGGTTCAAGAAATTTATTGAAACATGTATAAAACTGCCACCAGGACAAAAACTGCCACCACGGAAAGGTTGAGGTGTTTCACACTGACAACATGCTTCCTCAAAACCTAGGGGAATAATGAATCCGCACTTCTCAAATAGGAGCCACCCCCACCTATCACAAGTGCTAGGTGATGTGATCAGTTCCCCATGTGTCTTGATAAGCATATAAAAGCATTTCACATACAAAAGTGAATCACCTATGAACATAAATGAACACGAATACAAATATTTATGATATGAAATACCAATGAAAAATTAAACAAACCACAATTAATACGAGTGATAAAGCAGAGAAAAGAAAAAGAAAAATTTCAATTGGAAAAGACGAAAAGGAATGAACATAGGTCCCAACGCATGACCCTCGAAGGACAAAATTGAAAAAATAAATAAATAAATAAAAAATGTGGAAAAACCACATGGAATCAACATAGGTTCCAATTCATGACCCTCGAACAACAAACTAAAAAAAAATTAGAAAATCGAAGAAAAAATGCGACTTTACAATCATTTTAATTTTCTCTTACATGTTTATAGAAAAATAATTGATCAGAGCATTTTTCAACTACTTTGGTTTGTTGTAACCCCCAAAATTTTATCCAAGCCTGCTATTTGAATGGGACCTCATATGTATTCAAAGGCTTTATTACAAGAAACATGATTTTTCTCAAATTTGAATTGAACCCTAGAAATATTAACCATTTGCGGGACTGCCCCATGCACATATACAATGAGGGGGAGGCTGTTCTGTGCTGGATCCAGCATTTATGGGTAGGTGGTGCACGTGCATACGCCAGTCACCCCATCTGTGCTGTGATTCGAAAACAACACATGCCGATTAGCTGTTCCTGTCCAATGATTTATGGCTGGGACCTGCTGATCGGCTTAGCAAATCACAGTACTAAGCCTTGTGTTTACTAACAACATAGGGCTCTGTACACAAAGCAGAGGTGTGGCTGTCTTTTTCTAGCTGAAAAGCAGGGGAAAAAAATCAGTCACATCTACTAGTAGAAGCAGCACACATTGCACAAATTACATTTGTTAGGCACACAGTTTACCCTTTCATTGCCCCAAGATTCTAACCCCTTCCCAGCCAGTACAGTGACAGTGTATAGTATTAGCACTGCTCACTGTATTAATGACACTGGTTGTCAGTGTCAGTTATTCAGTTCCCACCCAGTGTCGGTTAACCTTCCTAGCAGTATTCCCGAGTGTGGCCTGAGTGTGGCTCGGGGTTAAATTTTAGTGCCAAAAGCAGTAACCCCGAGCCACACTCGTGGTACCGCCAGGAAGATCGCTGGATCCTGAAAGCGGGGTTACTTACCTTGTCACCGGGATCCAGCGATGTATCCCGGCGGTGTCTGGCGGCGGATCTTCCTCCCGATCCTCTGTGTGCCCCGGCTTCCGTCACACTGATACAATGCAAAATAAAAAACAATCACATTCGTTTGCCCCCCAATGCCCTTTCCTGCAGTCTTGCTGTACTTTTTATGTATACATATGTATATATATATATATATACAGGGCTTTTTTTCAGCGGGGACACGGGGGAACGCAGTTCCGGCACCTCCAGAACTAAATGTATGTAATGGCAAGGGGTGCTGGGGTGTGCTGGAGGGTCTATTGATGCTGGCTAATAGGGAATCTATTGTTGCTGAAGGGGATCTATTTTTGCAGAGGATGGGGATCTATTTTTGCTGGGGAGGTCTTTTGTTGCTCATGGGGGATTTATTTTTGCTGGGTGGGTCTTATGTTGCTGGGGGGTCAGTTGTTGCTGGGAGGGACTTATTGTTGCAGGAGGGGTCTTTGTTGCTGGCTGCTGGAGGGTCTATGGATGCTGGCTTTTGGGGAATCTATTGTTGCTGGAGGGGATCTATTTGTGCAGAGGAACTATTGTTGCTGAGGAAGTCTGTTGTTGCTGGTGGGGTATCTATTATTGCTGGAAGGGAGCTACTGTTGAGGGAAGGGTCTAATGTTGCTGGCTGCTCGAGGGTCTATTGATGCTGGATGTTGGGAGTCCATTGTTGCAGGGGTGAATCTATTATCGCTGGGGTGTCTATTGTTGCTAGATCTATTATATTGCCTTTCTTGTTATCATTAGAGGTAGAACTAAGTAACGGTTCTCGGAGGTGGGTAGGGGTAGAGTCAAGGGGTGACTCAGAAGGGAGGAGTTCCTGCACCTATTCTCTGAGAAAAAAAGCCCTGTATATATATATATATATATATATATATATATATATATATATATATATATATATATACATACAGTGCCTTGCGAAAGTATTCGGCCCCCTTGAACTTTGTGACCTTTTGCCATATTTCTGGCTTCAAACATAAAGATATAAAACTGTAATTTTTTGTGAAGAAACAACAAGTGGGACACAATCATGAAGTGGAACGAAATTTATTGGATATTTCAAACTTTGTTAACAAATAAAAAACTGAAAAATTGGCCCCTTTACTTTCAGTGCAGCAAACTCTCTCCGGAAGTTCAGTGAGCATCTCTGAATGATCCAATGTTGACCTAAATGACTAATGATGATAAATAGAATCCACATGTGTGTAATCAAGTCTCCGTATAAATGCACCTGCACTGTGATAGTCTCAGAGGTCCGTTTAAAGCGCAGAGAGCATCATGAAGAACAAGGAACACACCAGGCAGGTCCGAGATACTGTTGTGGAGAAGTTTAAAGCCGGATTTGGATACAAAAAGATTTCCCAAGCTTTAAACATCCCAAGGAGCACTGTGCAAGCAATAATATTGAAATGGAAGGAGTATCAGACCACTGCAAATCTACGAAGACCTGGCCGTCCCTCTAAACTTTCAGGTCATACAAGGAGAAGACTGATCAGAGATGCAGCCAAGAGGCCCATGATCACTCTGGATGAACTGCAGAGATCTACAGCTGAGGTGGGAGACTCTGTCCATAGGACAACAATCATCGTATACTGCACAAATCTGGCCTATATGGAAGAGTGGCAAGAAGAAAGCCATTTCTTAAAGATATCCATAAAAAGTGTTGTTTAAAGTTTGCCACAAGCCACCTGGGAGACACACCAAACGTGGAAGAAGGTGCTCTGGTCAGATGAAACCAAAATCTAAATTTTTGGCAACAACGAAAAACGCTATGTTTGGCGTAAAAGCAACACAGCTCATCACCCTGAACACACCATCCCCACTGTCAAACATGGTGGTGGCAGCATCATGGTTTGGGCCTGCTTTTCTTCAGCAGGGACAGGGAAGATGGTTAAAATTGATGGGAAGATGGATGGAACCAAATACAGGACCATTCTGGAAGAAAACCTGATAGAGTCTGCAAAAGACCTGAGACTGGGACAGAGATTTGTCTTCTAACAAGACAATGATCCAAAACATAAAGCAAAATCTACAATGGAATGGTTCACAAATAAACATATCCAGGTGTTAGAATGGCCAAGTCAAAGTCCAGACCTGAATCCAATTGAGAATCTGTGGAAAGAACTGGAAACTGCTGTTCAAAAAAGCTCTCCATCCAACCTCACTGAGCTTGAGCTGTTTTGCAAGGAGGAATGGGCAAAAATGTCAGTCTCTCGATGTGCAAAACTGATAGAGACATACCCCAAGCGACTTACAGCTGTAATCGCAGCAAAAGGTGGCGCTACAAAGTATTAATTTAGGGGGGCTGAATAATTTTGCATGCCCAATTTTTCAGTTTTTTATTTGTTAAAACAGTTTGAAATATCCAATACATTTTGTTCCACTTCATGATTTCATGATTGTGTCCCACTTGTTGTTGATTCTTCAAAAAAAATTACAGTTTTATATCTTTATGTTTGAAGCCTGAAATGTGACAAAAGGTCACACAGTTTAAGGGGGAGAATACTTTGGCAAGGCACTGTATATATATATATATATATATATATATATATATATATATATATATATATATATATGTATATAATACATGTATAAATATATATATATATATATGTATATATACAGTATATATATATATATATATATATATATATATATATATATATATATATATATATATATAAATATATATATATATATATACATACATACATACTTTAACTTATTTATCGTTTTTTATTATATTATAATTTATGATTTTGTGTTTAAAACGTTATCATACCCGAGATGTTATAAAGAAGAACGCACAGTAAAAAAAAAAAATCATATGTAAATAGTTGGTTTGGGCTGCTCATTCTTAAGAATTACATGCAAAATAATGGTACCGCTTTCACCACCTAAAAAACGAAAGAATCATACCGCCAGGGAGGTTAATGTCAGATTGCCCACCGCACTATCACAGTCCCACCATAAGTCACTGATCACCACCATTACTAGTATAAAAAAAAAAAAAAAAAAATTCCAGTATACAGTATATACCATCATTTGTATATGCTATAACCTTCATGCAAACCAATCCAATCAGTGTCTACTTATTGTCATTTTCTTTTACCAAAGACATGTAGCAGAATACATTTTGGCCTAAATTTATAAAATTTGATTTTTTACATTTTGTTAATGGATATGTTATGTTAAATTGGAAAGTAAAAATAATAATTTTCCCCTATTTTTTTTTATTTTTTTATTTATGTAATAAAAATAAAATACAAAACCCAGTGGTGATTAAATACCACAAAAAGAAAGCTCTATTTGTGTAAAAAAAATGCCCGTGCAATTGCCCGCTAAAGTAGCGCAGTCCCTAATAGCAAAAATGCTCTGGTCAAGAAGCCCCCATTCACATCAGCGCAATTTGACATGCAATTTGACAGGTCAAATCGCATGTCAAATCGCAGCCAATTGCTGGCAATGACACTGTGCCTGCCAATCAGTACAACGCTAACTTTGTGGCGCCACACCGATTTCCAAAGGTAGATCCTGCGCTACTTTTGTCGACTTTGAGGGCTACTTCAATAGACATCTGTGCAGGAACCAAGACAGATGTCTTTCAAGTCCCCTCCCCGAAGTCAGGCTGAAATGCAGCTTTGAATTGTGCGAGTTCAGATAAAGTTTCATGATTTTAAACCCGGCATTCAATGGGCACAAGGGCAAAGGGGGTAAAATCGTCTGCAGCTCAAGTGGTTAAGCAGGCATCAATACAATATACACAATGTTTCTCAAACGAAAATGGCATTAGGTTTGCCTTTCTCATTCTTGTTGGGGTCAGTTTTCCTGCCTTGTACTACTGAATCTACTGGATGACTTTCACGTATTTTTCAGCATTGTGCACTGATGTTATTCATGGGTCGTACAGGCATATATTGGTCAGGAAGTTAGAACACCAAATCTGCAGAGAAATAAACAGCAGCTAATTTGCAAAGCGTTGGACCCTTAAAACCTATCACCAAGGCTGGCATAGGGGAGCTACAAGGTACCGACCATTATTCAATGAGCTTTAAGGATTCTTATTCTTGCCATAACATCCTTAGTAAAAAAAAATGAAAATAACTGCCACATAGCTAAAAATGAGGACCGTTGTGGCAAGTAACACATGCTCATAGCAGCAATTCAGTATATATACTTCATTTTTTTAAAAAGCAACAGGTGGAAGCTGATTGGTGGCTATGAACAGTATTTTTTTTTAAATCAGAGCTAAAACACTGTTGATTGGGGGTGTGTTGGAGATTCCGGCTGCTACTTGTGTTACCACATTTCTTCCCATTTATTCTCATTCCAAAGTATAAAAGATGGACCAGGAGACACAGAGATTGCCAGTAAAAAGAAAAAGCTCCACGTGTAATAATGAGCTCTTTTGCTTCCTACAATGTCTCAATTCTTTTTTATTTTATTTATTTATTTATTTGTATAATCTCTTTTTATTAAGGTTTTAAAATACATAAGAATAAACAAAATGTGCAGAAAAAAGAAAATCAGAACACTATCCTTAAAGCGGAGTTCCGGCCACAAAATCGACATAGTCACTTCCGGTGCGGGCGCCTCTTTCCCTGCTAAACAGCTTCTGGGCATGCCCAGAAGCTGTGGAGGGATGACGCGCCCGCACCGGAAGTGACGATCGGGGCCGGTGCAGGCGCATTGATTCCTGGGAGCGATGACGTTCTGCTCCCAGGAATCAATGCAAGGAGGAAGTGACAGCGCGGACACGGAAGAGGACGCAGAAAAGGACGCGCTGGCTTCAGCTGCCCACATCCAAGATGGCAGCGCTGGAGAAGAAATTTTATAAGTAAGTATTTCTTCTAAAAGCTAAGTGCGACTCGGGACAGTACAGAGGCTATCCATTGTGGAATGTACTAGCCCTGACTGTCTCGGGGGTATTTTTAGCTAAATTTCACCCCCGTGGCCGGAACTCTGCTTTAAATCATCTGCTAATGTTACCTCCTTCTGTATGACACTCTTCACAATCTAATGGTGGCCAGACACTATACGTTTAAACTCATTTTCGAAAAACAAAAATTTGGCCGTGAGAGCAGGTGATAGTGCCATCATGTAATGACCGATAAATCGTTCAATGGACATAAATCAATCCACTTTTCGATTGTTTTTTCACATATGCCTAGTGTAACAGTTTGTACGAGAAACACATTAACCTTTCAATTTATCGTTCATCCGGCAGAAAATTTCCAAATATCCTTAATTTTTTGGGCTCAAAAATGTCACAACCAATGTGTGCCCATTAACTGGCTGAAGAACGAATGAACTGTCCAAATGACCGAATTTCGGGCGATATTTTTGTATAGCGTATGGCCACCATTAGACCAAGGGTGCAGCTGCAATGCATTTTTATCTCTTTTGTTGAGAAAAAAAAGTGGGCTGACATGACTTAGGGCTCTTTCACACGGGCGTTCCGTATGTCCGTTTTTCATCCCATCCGTTTGCAGATGAAAAACGGACATAATGTATCTCTATGTTAATACGGATGTCATCGGATGATCATCCTCTGACATCCGTTTTTTTTCAGTTCAGTTCAGTTCAGTTCAGTTTTTTTGAACGGAAGAGAACCCTATTTTTTCTTCCTTTCAAAAAACGGTACGGAAGCAAAAACGGATGTCAGTGGTGTCATCCGCAGACATCCGTATTTACATAGACATGCATTATGTCAGTTTTTCATCCGCAAACGGATGGGATGAAAAACGGACATACGGACCGGATGACACAAGTGTCATCCGTGTCCGTTACAAAAAAAAAAAAGGACCTGATCGGGCAAAAAAAAGGAACGCCCGTGTGAAAGAGCCCTTACAGTACTCCTTTACTTTACATTACTGTGCTCTAACGGCAAAAGAAAAAAAAAAAAAAATCACAGTTGGAAATATTGTATGGTTTATAAGAATTTTAAAAGTAACAATAAAACAGCAATAAAAATAGAGATATACAACTGTTAAAGTATCTGATGATATATATAGAAGCAAGCAACACTGCTCCAAAAATAAACTACAGTAGACAGCTTCTTTCAGTGCACTATTATCTAGTTTGTAAAGATATAATTCATTAAAATAATTAACAATTACATATGTCACCAAGACTTGAAACAAAAGACACATTCCACAGCTTATGTTATGCCTCCCCATACATTGACAGAAGCATTAAATACATTGTCTTTGTTTATGTTTGGTATTCAAAGCTTTCATCAAGCTAAAGTGAGAAATATTTCAGCTTCATACGTCTCATTCCAGACATGTATGAAGTACTTCTAAAAAGAAATGGCTTTCCCCGGCCGTGTTAAATATGAGTTGCTATATAATGGCTTTTTATCTTTTTTGTTTTGAACTGGTTACAAAATTATATTAACAAGCATTGTGGGGACCATTGTTGATTGAAATATCTTTATTGATTGTTGTAGTGGGTATGTGTAGGGTACCAATAACTATATAGTCAAGGCTTTAACTATAGCAGCCCATGTGGCTGCCATGAGGTCCAGCAGGGTTGAGCCCTTTACATAGGAAAAATAGCTCATTGACCCTTTCTGAATGATGTAGGTATGAAAGTTGAAGTCCAGAAATAAATGCCTGAGACAATGGTAATAATGGGAGATTTTAAAAGAGAAGTAGGGTTATCAAAGTTTTTGTAGAATCATACTTAGCTAGGTTGATGTAGCAGCAGCCCGATGCTGCATCTGTCCCCTCCCGGCTCTAACACCAAGAACTGAGCGATCAATCACCACAGATCGCTTGGTTTTCACAGCTCCATGAGCAGAGAGCTGGTGACTATTAGTCACCATCTGTCTGCTCTGCCCCCCCCCCCCTGCACTCAATGGCACTCTGGGCTGTGGAGGGGGCAGGAGCGGCCGGGTCAGGCTCTCTGAGGCTGAGCCGGGTACCAGTCCAGGCATGTGGGCGGATCCTGACCATATGATCACGATCTTGTCCAAACCTCGACCGCCTCTGTGATGTCACTCTGCTGTCAGCTTAAATGGGTCACAGAAGTGCAGAACAAACTGCACTCCTATGATCCACAGGAGAAACACAGCCAAATGAGCTTTGGTTGCACTTCTCCTTTAAACATACTGAAACTGGTGTAAATCCCCAACTAGAAATGATCCTCTGCTGATTCTGTTATTCTCAAATAAGTAGAGCTTGTTACAAATGTTCATATAAATGAAATCTGAATAGTAATGAGGATAGCATAATTTCAATACATTTATGCTGGAAACACAAAAGCACTTCATTTCAAAAAGCCAATGTCCCAGGGCCAATGGCCTCTTTCTAACAAAAAAAAAAAAGAAAAAATAATGTTTTTTAAAGAAACAGTGGTGTTTATTTGCAAAAACCTGTAGAGTGCAAAATCTGGTGCAGCTGTACATATTTACCAATCAGCTTCAAACTTCAGCTTGCTCAATTAAGCCTTGACAAAAAAAAAAAACCTGGAAGCTGAATGGTTTCTATGCAGAGCTGCACCAGATTTTGCACTCTCGAATTTTAGTAAATGAACACCACTGTTTCAACCCCAGTAGGTCCTTTCTGAAAAATAAAAACAAAAAACAGTATGTCAGTTTAAGAAACAATATGTAACGAAGAGGGTTTCAGCTGATTTGAAATAAACATGTTACCCAATATTCCTAAGGACAGTATTTAAAACGATTAAACATACAATTTGTAAAGCTTCTATTAATTTAAAAAAGCCATAAATAATAGGAAAGGGCATTTAAAAATATACAACGGTAAAACTTTTGTGGGATTTAGAAGAAAGAAATATGGACCTGTTTTTCTAAATTATTTGAGAGCTTTCATTCTATACATTGTAGCTATGTTAATGCTCAATCATGTGTAGATCACATACAGAAAAATCAAGAATTTACTAAAAAGCTCTGGCACAATATAGATTGTATTAATATAAGATATACATACTGCAGATGGTATACTTTCTCACTCTGAGCGGAACAATGAAGGGCCTAAAATCTATATGGGATCCTGAATGGAGCCCACAGAAGATGACAGCATATTGTATATACAGTATCTATTCTCTATAGTCTAATCACGTATAAGAAGATTTTATTTTGGAGGAAGAATGGTAAACATGCCTTGTGACAGTAATAGGCAGTGACAGTTACTCTTTATGGAGGGATCTGGGGTCTAAAAGACCCCGAATCCCTCCTCTGTATTTAAAAGCATTCAAAACGTCAAGTTTGGCTGTTTTGAATACTGTCATTTTTTTTTTTTTTAATCTGGTGCCTTTAAAGCTCCAGTACCTGGAAGTGATTTCATGACATTGCTTTTCGGTTTTTACATCGGAGACCCGATCTCAGCCGAATTCGGGTCTTCGGCCAGCCAGTGGACATGCCAGCTGATAGCTTGGGCCTCCCGGTGGGACGGAAAGCCAGGGCGAGCCATGGAAGGCTGCTCCTTGTAATGACACCTGAGCGGCTTGTCGGTGTCATTACAAGAAAGTCGACCATCAGGTCTAGACAACGGTACTGGGGCGATGGCTCTAGCTGCAGGCATCACCCCGGTACAACCCCCTTAAGCCGAGGCCGCATATTTGCTTTCCGTTGGTGTGAAGGGGTTAATTGAACAATTGAAGTTAGAAGCTGATTGGATACTATGCACAGCTACACCAGATTTTGCAATCTACAGTTTTGGTAAATAAACCCCAGTACACACAGTGGGACTTCATGGCACCCTACTTTAGGACAGATGTTTTGTGGGTCTTGGGGGGCATTTTATAAAGGCAGCCTTAAAGTGGACCAGTGTATTTGGCACATTGTTTAAATAAATAGCCTGCTCCGTTTTTTTTTTATTTATTTATTTATTATTATTATTATATGGGTTGAAATATGAAAAAAAATCCCTTTAATAACTTATTAATTGAATGTACTTTTTGACAGGTTACATTTCACTTCAATAGATAGAGCGGGTCAATTGCTACTGGCAAGGTGCATCTATTTGTGTCAGGCACAATGACCACATTGTAAACCATGCCCTGTGATCACTGTGTTATAAAAATAATAATATAATTGAGAACAACACTGATTATTTCCTAATCATTGTTTGTATCAGGGCTGCTGTCAGATATCCTGCTGTCACCAAACTAATGGCTGATACAGGTGCCGCCTATTTACATTTTTATTAAATAAGCAGCACCAGTATAACAAACAAACATGATGGAGACTGGCATGCTAATTAGTTACAATTAATCATGAATGTATTATTTTTTTTTTAATTGTTTTATATTTGATACTATATGATAATAATCATTAACCTCCCTGGCGGTATGATTCTGTCAGGAATTCTGTTCCAAAAGCGGTACAATTCTTTTCATGGAAATTTGGCGTTATGTATTATAGGCCTACAATTCTTAGTAATTACTGACTTAAACCTGACCAAAACAAGACTCTAGTAGACATCCCAGATGTGATAAATTTGAAACACAAACAAGTGAATTATAATTGAATCAATAATATTATTTTATTATTTAATATATAATATATATAATAAAATTATATTATTGATTAGATTATAATTAATGCGCTATATATTATATATATATATGTGTGTGTATATATATATATATATATATATATATATATATATAACGCATGAATTATAATCGAATCAATAATATAATTTTATATATATATATATATATATATATATGTATGTGTGTGTATATAGGTATATATATATATATATATATATATATATATATGCATATATATATATATGCATATATATATATATATATATATATATATATATATATATATATATATATGCATATATATAATATAAAATGTGTTATGTGTTTTGTGCAACGTTTTTTTTTTTTTTTTTTTTGAATTTCCCTCCCTAGTTCCGCTCCCATGCAGCATTGCTGCTGCAGGGAACGGAACTAGGAAGTCCTCCTACCGACAGACGAGCGGCGGAGATCTCGCTGGCGGTCACAGCAATGAGAGCTCATCGCTGGATCGCCAGGATAAGGTAAGAGAAGCTCCGCTGCGCTGTCTGCACGCTCTGCCCATTGACCCCGAGCGTGACTCGGGGATACCGCTAATAGCAGAAAATTCCTACCCCGAGTCACGCTCGGGTTTACCGCTAAGGCGGTTAAAAGAATGGCAAAAATGATCATAATAGTTGTTCCTATGCCCTTGACTTGGGAGTTAGGGACGCTTTGTTTCAGATTCAGGGAGGTTTGATTTTTTTTTTCATTTTGCTAAACCAATAGAACTGAGAGTAAAGCTGACCATACATTATAAAATTTTCTTGTTCAATTTCCTTTAGATTTACCTCCAACTATGTAGTGCAAGGGCCTGCCTGACGGCCTACAAATTGAAAGTGTTTAAGTTTGACCTCATATTATATGGTTTTGGTCAATCTAAAGGAAAATTGTACAGGAAAATTGTATAATGTATGGTCAGCCTTAACCACTTCAACACCGGAAGATGTACCCCCCTTCCTGACCAGGCCATTTTTTTTTGCAATACGACACTGCGTTATTTTACCTGATAATTGCATGGTCGTGAGACTGTACCCAAATACAATTTATGTCATTTTTTCCCCACAAATAGAGCTTTCTTTTGGTGGCATTTGATCATCTCTGGGGTTTTTATTTTTTGCGCTTTAAAAAAAAAACAGCAATTTAAAATATAAATATATATATATATATATATATATATATATATATATATATATATATATATATATATTTTTTTTTTTTTTTTTTACTTTCTGCTATAAAAATATCCAAAAAATAAATTGAAAAAATATATATTTCTTCATCTATTTAGGCCAATATGTATTCTGCTACATATTTTTGGTAAACAAAATCCCAATAAGCGTATATTGATTGGTTTGCACAAAAGGTATAGCGTCTACAAACTATGGGATATTTTTATTTATTTTTATTTTATTTTTTACTAGTATTGGTGGTGATCAGCGACTTGGAACCCAAAAAAATGCCCAAAAAAACGCTAGCGCCAACAAAAAAAAACGCCCAGGTGTGTTGTTGCAGGCATTTTTTTGGGGGTTTTTGGAGGCAGGCAAAACATCTGAACTTGTGTATAGTGGTATATATACACACATACTTATATGTATTTTACACTTACACATATATAGGTGTTATAGGAGCGGAGCCATATTAGTGTAAATGATTTCATTAGCGCAAGCAGATATTTCTGCTACTATCACACCTATATATGTCTAGGTGTATATATACATATAAGTATGTGTGTATATATACCCGTATACACAAGTTCAGATGTTTTGCCTGCCTCCAAAAACCCCAAAAAAATGCCCGAAAAAACGCTAGCGCCAAAAAAAAAAAAAACGCCCAGGTGTGTTGTTGCAGGCATTTTTTGGGGTTTTTTGGAGGCAGGCAAAACATCTGAACTTGTGTATAGTGGTATATATACACACATACTTATATGTATATATACACCTAGACATATATAGGTGTGATAGTAGCAGAAATATATGCTTGCGCTAATGAAATCATTTACACTAATATGGCTCCACTCCTATAACACCTATATATGTGTAAGTGTAAAATACATATAAGTATGTGTGTATATATACCACTATACACAAGTTCAGATGTTTTGCCTGCCTCCAAAAACCCCCAAAAAACGCCTGCAACAACACACCTGGGAGTTTTTTTGTTGGCGCTAGCGTTTTTTTGGGCATTTTTTGGGGTTCTTTGGAGGCAGGCAAAACATCTGAACTTGTGTATAGTGGTATATATACACACATACTTATATGTATTTTACCCTTAGACATATATAGGTGTGATAGGAGCGTAACTATATTGGTGTTAATTATTTCATTAGCGCAAGTAGTGTTTTCTGCTCCTTTCACACCTATATATGTGCAGGTGTATATATACATACATGGGTGTGTATATATACCCCCTATACACATGTTCAGATGTCATGCCTGACTCCAAACGTGCTCAAAAAATCCCTATAGACACCTGCAGCCAAAAAGCAAGCTGACAGGGGCGAAGCCATATTACTGCAGCGAAAGTGACTTCAGAGAAACTAGCTTTTCTCTATAGCGGTCACCCTGATATGGAAGGGTTTGGTCACCCTGCCATAGCAGTCAGTGTCAGTTCACCCTACACTACACTACGGTCACCATGGCACTTAACACTTTCCCTACAGAAACTAAATGTTTGCATCTAACTAAAGTGTAAAAGAGCACCTTAACTACACTAGATATCCCTTTTCTCACACTAATAAATGCTAAATGACACTTTGTAGTTGAAGTCACAGAACTGCTTCCACTCTCTTCCATGTCCCTGTATAACAAGGCTAGGAATTTGGCGGGGGCTATCGTATATACTGGGGGGCGTATTCACTAATGATTGGCCTATGGACCCCCTAGTCACTCCAATCACATTCCTAGCATTCTCCTGCCCCCTCAATTGGCTTTTGCTAATGGTTCTGGTCCAATCATGGGCTTTTAAAGCCCATTTCCTGTCCCATTGCATTTTGGTCGGTTCTGGTTGCCGAATTCCGAACTTTTTGGGCAAAAAGTTTTAAATTCGGCCGAACCTCGAACAGCCAATGTTCGGGTCAAACCGATGGTCGACCCGAACCGTTCGATCATCCCTACTAGGTACACGATCTAGCACAGCAGTGCAACTTTGCCACTGTATATGTAAGTTACACGTCAGCAAATGGCTAATGTGTAGTGTTCATACCGCTGGCCTATAGATGTCACTATTTACAATTGTTATATGTATAGTACTTCCTATACTCTATACAAGATAGTTCAAGGTTCCTGTTATGATATACTCAGAAAGCTGTATATGTTTTATGAATGCCTGAATTTATTAATAAGGCACTCTATAATTACTTGACACAACAAAATTGGTAATGAGTATGTCTGTACTATCTCTACCGCAGCATGCACATTATTTTTCACATCCTGGTGAGAAATTAAAGCGTTTTACAGCTCGGTTCTCTATATTTAAGGATTACATACTTTCTGCTGATCAGGAGGCCTTACCTACCGCTAGGAAGCATGCTTTTCTTATTCACTGTCTGGGTGCAGAAGGACATTGAATTTTCTACACTCTATCGGCAGCAGATGACACTTACGTTACAACTCTGGCTACATTAAATCATTTATTTGTGCCAAAAGTAAACTTGATTGGAAAATTATATAAAAGCTGCCAATGTGGAAAGCATAATAGTGAATTCACAGTATGATTTATTTATATATATATAGTAGTAGTAACAAAATAGTAAAGAAAATAAATACATAGAAGGTTGGGATAGAGAAATTGATGGGGAAATTTGATTAAATTTAGAACTGTTATGGTATATATTCCTTTTGAACAAATTTGAAAGCCGTAGTGGGTGCATAATTAAGCAACTAATGAAGTAAAGTATTTCCGCCCATCGGGTGGATAGGAGGAATCCCTCTAAAATATTAAGTGGTCATACAGTTACAAACCAGTAAATCAAGGGTTTGAGGTGTGTTTTCTTAGTAGAAAACAGGTAAGTGGGATGGTATATGATTAAAGGGAAGGCTGGTGGGTAGTAAGGGTTTTGGGGTAAGGTAAAAAAAAAAAGAGGGGTAAAGGGAGGATAGGAGTAAGCAAGGGTGGGTAGACAGAGTGGTGTTGGGAGCAGTGCATATACATAAGGCCGGGGCCTAGTAGGCTACTTGATCCCAGTTTCTGGTGAGATAGTACAGTTTACTTGTCATCGTCCATTGCTAGAGGAATAAGATGTCAGACTGAAAAACAAGAATAGTTAGTGAGCCGTGTGCAATTTGTCCATGAGTGTTTGAGGATCATCGGGTGTTTTCTGGATCCAACATTTCAGAGGGATTGAGCTCTCGTAGTGAAGAGAGGTGAGGTTGACTTTTTACAAGGCAAATGCTCCAGTTGCAATGGTGAATAATGTAGGAGATCTTGTGGGTCAGAGGTTGGGGAATCAATGTTTTTGTATGGTTTTCTTTATGTCGGCAAAGAGTCGTTGCAGTTCAGTCATAGAGTCTTAGGCATAATAGTTCAGGTGCTTAGGTTTATTTCTTGGGGTATGGTGATGGGTGATGTTATCTTATGTCTCAGTTATGTGTTAGGGTATTCACTTCTTTTCGTTGGCAGGGTGGTCTAGAAAGTTGATCCAATTATTCATTTAGGTCAACGTTTCTGATCAGGTATATAGCAAACTTGAGTGGGTCCTGTAATCTTTGGGTTTCAGGATAGCATATTGGGTTGTGTGAGGTTGGTGGGGGGATGCCACCCCTAGGGAAAGGGCATTAGGAAATGAAATTCAGAATCTTTTTATAGTCCATGATGGCTTTATTGCCAAAGTTGATAATCACATAGCAGTTGTGGGTTTTAATACAGGAGGAGGTTGAAGTGTAGTGGGTTGTGTAGCGTCTGATATAGAGGCATAGGTGTTTTAAATAGCCGGGTGAGGTGAGGTACCTCCATTAAATCAGGAGAGGGTACAGTATAGGTCTGTAAACCGGTAGGAGCATGTTTAGTGTTCAGTGAGAACTAGTGAGGTTTTCCTGGAGATGCTTATATTTATTGAGAGAGAATCAAGGATCTTGTGTCAAGTATAAAGCATTATAAGGCGAGGTCCACAGTACGATTTATAGCAGCTTTGAAAGAGTTGCTTGTTACTTGTGAGTTTTGTGCTTTAACAGATAAATATATAAAAGACAAAATGCAACTGCTGTGGTGGACCAAAAACTATCAGTCAGGGATCTACTGGCACATCTTCAAGCCCAATAAAAAAGTATTTAAAGTAGAACTATGGCCAAAACCTTTTATTTTTTTTTATTTTGGACAGAGCAAGGAAGGGTTATAACCCCTATCAGATTTTTTTTTCACCATCTGCGTTCCATTGGGGAGATTTACCTGCACTTCCTGTCCCATAGCCAAACAGGAAGTGAGAGGAAATCCCTGAAAATTAATGGAATTTCTTAGGTACCCCCAGATCACCAGAACTATCGGCCCCATTGGAAGATTTGCCCTCTATTACATTTCCTGGGACAACCCAAAATGTGAGATTTTCTTTTACTTTCACTTTCAATGATGAAGGTAAACAGGAGAAATAGAGGGTTAATCTCCCAATTGGGGGCACAGACAGCAATGAAAACTGACAGGGGTTCTAATCCCTTTAGACTCTATTCAAAACAAAAAAAATATGTTTTGCCTTTAGTTATACTTTGTACACTATGTTGTGTGCTCTGTAAAAGATGCAAGGTGCTGTAAATGTAAGAATATGAGGCTCTAAAAAAGTCTGCTGTACTTCTATTGCTGGTGGTAACTGCCAGGAGGGTACCATCCTAAGTATAGATAAATATTCCAGATAAATGTTTGTACACTGTAACTATTACTACTGCTTCCCATAACAAGGTCTACTCTATTACCCTGATGCTCAGTGCAGGATCTGCTGTCTCTATACTGCCTGAGGATATCTACCAGAAGTACTTTGAAACTGATCCACTTACTGCACTTACTCAGAAATGGGTTCGTTTTTTTTTTTTTTTAGAGGCCTTATTCCTGTGCTTGGTTGCCTGCCAGTGACTGTAAAATTTCAATCAACGAGTGTGCTAGCTGAATTCTATATTGTTAAGGAAAGCACTGCTATACTAGGCAGAGATCTTTTTGCTGCACTACTTCTACAGTTAATAGAGGATAATAATACAACAGCACCAATTGTACCAATGCTACCCAGTGTCTAACATTTACTTACACCTCACTGGGCTGTCCAAAGAACATGGTACACAAAACTAAAGTGTGATCAAATCTCAGAAATTTAAATACTTACCCATTTCTGTAGAAAAGCTGTTTCTCAGAAACTTAAGAAATGTGATTGAAAAAAAATTGATTCATTTGAATGGACAAGTGCTATTATGGTATCAATGGAGAATATAGGAGGTATTACATTGTGTGTCAGAAACAAATAAAGCTTTTGTTATGGATAGTCACCCTTTATTAGGGATATTGAGGATGTATTTTAAGAAGGAGCTAAATTGTTTTCTACCATAGATCTTCAAAGTACAGAACATCAAGTTATGCTGGATAAAGAAAGTAGATACCTCCTTTTATTTGTTACCAATAAGGCTCCATTCACACTTGTATGACTCCAAAGTCACATGACTTTGGAGTGCAACTTTGGTGCAGCTTTGAATAGATGTGACTTGTTGTCCCTCTGCAAAGTCAGACCCACTGTTGCACCACTGTTGCATGTAAAACATTCATGTACGAATTCCATGCAACCTTTGAGGATTACCATTGAAGTCTATGGCACTTAAATTTTTCGTAACACTAGAAAAAAAAAAAATAGAGACCCTGTTCCCTTATAGCAGATTAAACAGCACAGTGCTTGTGCTGTCTAATCTGTCCCTTTCTAAGATGTAAAAAACCTGGCTGATCCTGCCAATTCCTGTGTACCCCAGTTTCTACTGACCACAATAATCATGGTTGCTGAGCCCTGATTATTATGGTCAGTTTGCATGCCTCTGTCATCCGCAGCTCTCCTCTGTCCTCCTCCCCCCCCGCCCCTCCTGCCTCTCAGCTCTGTGTCTGTGTCTCTACCCCCCTTCCTCCCCTCCTGCCACTACCAGTAGAAAATAAACTTTCAACAACGTGACTGCCAGCCCCTTTTGTGTATCCAGCCATAATGCACAGTGTAAGTATTTTTTTAAAACAAAGTCTCTAAATATCTTTTTCAGATAGCTTCAGGTGGTCACGTCACCTCCCCGACTGACGTCAAAGGGAGATCTCGGCCCCTCCCACTAAAACCCTGGATCAGAGGAGGAGAGTGGCCGGGAGTCCTGAAGATCCCTGAAAAAAGGTATTTAGAGGCATCAATTACTAAAAACAAAGGGAATACATCAATAAAAACAAAGGGAATGGCCCATGGGACTTTTAAAAAGACACATACCAAATATTAAAAATATACAAGTTTATTGCACATCATAATGTACATTTAAAATCCAATAATAACAACATGGTGAATTCATCAGTAGAAACAACACAGAAAAGTAATGAAACACAGATTCATAACATATACAACTTCATATATAAATAACAGTTTGTACTGTATATGTCTTGTTGTGCACAATATCATGTGATAGCAACAGTCTGTGCTGCATGAATCTCAGCGCGTTTCGCAAAATGTTTAATTCGCTTCATCAGGAGAAGCACAGGTGATACAGCCATTCGGATTGTTGCAAATGACCCAACTGGGGTCTGTAGCATCCAAACAGTCATTCCATCAAAGAATGTTGTCGATAAGGGTGACAGGGAAGTCCCCCCAAAAATAGAGGTGCATAAATCTTCCACCCAGGAGTTGGGGGAGAGGAGAAAAGTCCCTTCTGGTCTGTCATCCTCGCTTGACTTTGTCAGATTGTGATTCTCCCCAGACTCCCAGGGGATGCTGGCAACCTTCCTCCTTTTCTCCTCTTATATATGAAGTTGTATATGTTATGAATCTGTGTTTCAATACTTTTCTGTGTTGTTTCTATTCATGAATTAACCATGTTGTTATTATTGGATTTTAAATGTACAATATGATGTGCAATAAACTTGTATATTTTTAATATTTGGTATGTGTCACTTTAAAAGTCCCGTGGGCCATTCCCTTTGTTTTTGTGTACACATTTGGGACTGAGACACTTACACATTCCACATATATCAGAGCTTTCTCCTTGTATTTAAAAAATACCTAGACTGTGCATTATGGCTGGATACATGAGAGGGGCTGGAAGTGACATTATTTATTGGAGAGAAAGAGCAGCACCGACTAAGTGCCACATAAGTAAAATTTATTGAAGATAAATGTGTAAAAACACTCACAGGATAGCCAAGCCGGACATTACGCTGGCTGCCACCTTTGCCTCCCAGAGACTATTGTTGCATTTTATCATCCATTCATTCTTATGTTATGTACCATATGGTTTTTCCGGTTTGGTCCTATTAAGAGAGCACCATATACCATTGTCTGTTTTTATAGTGAAATTATTTATTAACCACTTCAGCTCCGGAAAGGTTTTACCCCCTAATGACCAGGTCATTTTTTGCGATACAGCACTGCGTTACTTTAACTGCTAGCTGCGCGGTCATGTGACATTGTACCCAAATAAAATTGTCCTTTTTTTCCCCAGAAATAGAGCTTTCTTTGGGTGGTATTTGATCACCTATGTGGTTTTATTTTTTGCGCTATAAACAAAAAAAGACCAACAATTTTGAAAAGAAAAAACAATATTTTTTACTTTCTGCTACAAAACATATCCAATAAAAAAATAAAAAAAATTGTAATTTCTTTATCAGTTTAGACCATTCTGTATTCTGCTACATATTTTTGTTTAAAAAAATCCCCAAAAGCGTATATTGATTGGTTTGCACAAAAGTTATAGAGTTTACAAACTATGGGATAGATTTATGGACTTTTTATTTTTTATTGTTTTTTTTAGTAATGGCGGCGATCAGCGATTTTTAGCAGGAATGCGACATTATAGCGGACAAATCTGACACCCCGTGACACTTTTTGAGGCCAGTGACACCAATACAGTGATCAGTGCTAAAAATATGCACTGTTACTGTATAAATGACACTGGCAGGGAAGGAGTTAACATCAGGGGCGATCAATGGGTTAAATGTGCTTCTAGGGAGTGCTTTCTAACTGTAGGGGGATGGACTGACTGCAGGAAGAGAGAGATCTGTGTTCCTTGATAGTGGGAACACAAGATCTCTCTCTTCCTGTCTGACAGAATGGCAGTCTGCCTTGTTTACACAGGCAGACCGCGGTTCTGTCATTCTCCTGAATGATTGTGGGTGGCCGGCGGACATCGCGGCCACTGGACCTGCTGATTGGCTTCTACTGTGTCCAATCACAGTGGGAGTGCGGCTCCAGTGGCGCGCGCACATCTCCTAGAGCCCTTTTACAAAACATGTGCAGGTACGTTGTTTTGCTCTTAAGGCCCGCCCTAAAGCAGTAAATTTACGTGGGGCAGTCCTTAAGTGGTTAAGGTTACAAACACTTTAAGTTGCATGAAAGTCAAACCAAAGTACTACTTTAAAGACGCTGCGACTAAGTTGCACATATATGAATGGTTATCTTTGGAAAACATGGGGTATGAATAGTCATGCAACTTTAATGCCTAAAGTCACATGACAATTCGTACAAGTGTGAATGGGTTCTAAGAGTCTGTTCTGTTTCAGTGTGTGTTCCTTGTTTTTAAAGACTGATGCTTCGTACACAGGATCAGATAATCGGACAACTTATCATTCACATTTTGTTGTATGATACTAGTATTGAATTCAACAATGCGTACTAAACGTATAATTTTTTTCGTACGATAAGCTTCCTGGTTGCATAGCTACGTATCGGATAGTGCAAAGCAAAAACAATGGCAACCAGGCTTTTTCAGGGTTTCTTTTAGTGTTCCTGATCATGCGTGGTCTTTGTCAATCAATTTTTAGCGGACGCATACTGTACTGATTAAACGATTGTCGTTCACTAGGCCATCGTAAGACAAAAGTTTTCGTGTTTATCCCTTCGGATTTTGTTGGATGAAATGTCGTGATCGCCTATCGAAAGCTGTGTACTAAAGATCAGATTATCGTGCGATCAATTCGAAAGCGATTTTTTTTGTACGATAATCATGTGTACGAGGCATGATGTTTTCAATCCTCATTTAACCTACTGTACCTGGTGTATAGTGCTATCTTGATAAAACTCAATATAGTAATTGTAAACTGCCTAACTGTGGATTGTCACAGCAAGTATCTTAAAATTGTTTTATATTGTATTAAATCTGTTAGACTGAAACTGAATCTTTCTAAATACTGCTTTAGACAAATCCAGCTGTCCCTTCTGGGCCAAATTATATCACAAAAGGGACTATTGCCTGATCCTGGTGTTGAGCTTCGAGTTCGAGTCGACTCCAAAATCAGGTATTCGTGTGTTCGCTGGACACACAAACAACGGGGCGCTTCACAGGAAATTTGCCCGCCGATGAGCTCCCCATAATGCACTGCACAATTGCAGTGCATTAAGTGCTTGTGATTGCCCAAAGCATGCACCTGACCTGTATGCTTTGGCCGATCACTAAACAATGTCCTGTCAGAGTCATGATTGGACAAAGGCAGGGTGCCTTTAGCCAATCATTGCTCAGAGGCTAAGTCCATGCCCCACACTATATAAAGCTGTTTACACGGCAGCCTTGTGTAGTGTGTTAGTGGACGAGATAGGAGTGAGATTAGGAAGGTAGTTACTGGATTGTGCGTTTTATATATTAATATATCAGCCAGTGTAGTATATATAATATCTCACAAAAGCGAGTACACCCCTCACATTTTTGTAAATATTTTATTATATCTTTTCATGTGACAACACTGAAAGAAATGACACTTTGCTACAATGTAAAGTAGTGAGTGTACAGCTTGTATAACAGTGTAAATTTTCTGTCCCCTCAAAATAATTCAACACACAGCCATTAACGTCTAAACCGCTGGCAACAAAAGTGAGTACACCCCTAAATTATAATGTCCAAATTGGGCCAAATTAGCCATTTCCCCTCCCCGGTGTCATTAGACTCATTAGTGTTACAAGGTCTCAGGTGTAAATGGGGAGCAGGTGTGTTAAATTTGGTGTTATCGCTCTCACTCTCTCATACTGATCACTGGAAGTTCAACATGACACCTCATGGCAAATAACTCTCTGAGGATCTGAAAAAAAGAATTGTTGCTCTGCATAAAGATGGCCTAGGCTATAAGAAGATTGCCAAGACCCTGAAACTGAGCTTCAGCACAGTGGCCAAGACTATGCAGCAGTTTACCAGGACAGGTTCCACTCAGAACAGGCCTCGCCATGGTCAACCAAAGAAGTTGAGTGCACATGCTCAGCGTCATATCCAGAGGTTGTCTTTGGGCAATAGACTTCTGAGTGCTGCCAGCATTGCTGCAGAGGTTGAAGAGGTGTGTGTGTGGGGGGGGGGGGGGGGGGTCAGCCTGTCAGTGCTTAGACCATACACCGCACACTACATCAAATTGGTCTGCATGGCTTTCGACCCAGAAGAAAGCCTCTTCTAAAGATGATGCACAAGAAAGCCTGCAAACAGTTTGCTGAAGACAAGCAGACTAAGGACATGGATTACTGGAACCATGTCCTATGGTCTGATGAGTCCAAGAAATAATCATTTTGCTGCCCCCTCAAAATAACTCAAAACACAGCCATTAATCTCTAAACCGCTGGAAACAAAAGTAAGTACACCCCTAAGTGAAAATGTCCAAATTGGGCCAAAAGTGTCAAATTGTTGTGTGGCAACTATTATTTTTCAGCACTGCTTTACCCACTTGGGCATGGAGTTCACCAGAGCTTCACAGATTACCACTGGAGAACTCTTCCACTCCCTCCATGACGACATCACAGAGCTGGTGGTTGTTAGAGACCTTGTGCTCCTCCACTTTCCGTTTGAGGATGCCCCACAGATGCTCAATAGGGTTCTGGTCTGGAGACATGCTTGGCCAGTAAATCACCTTTACCCTCAGCTTCTTTAACAAGGCAGTTATCATCTTGGAGGTGTGTTTGGGGTCGTTATCATGTTGGAATACTGCTCTGCGGCCCAGTCCGCTTGACACCATCTAAACCAAATAGGTTGTGCGGCGTATGGTCTGAGCACTGACAGGCTGACCCCCACCCCTTCAATCTATGCAGCAATGCTGGCAGCACTCATTTGTCTATTTCCCAAAGACAACCTCTGGATATGATGCTGAACACATGCACTCAACTTCTTTGGTCGACCATGGTGAGGCCTGTTCTGGGTGGAACCTGTCCTGTTAAACCGCTGTATGGTTTTGGCCACCGTGCTGCAGCTCAGTTTCAGGGTCTTGGCAATCTTCTTATAGCCTAGACCATCTTTATGTAGAGCAACAATTCTTTTTTTCAGATACTCAGAGAGTTCTTTGCCATGATGTGCCATGCTGAACTTCCAGTATGAGAGAGTGAGAGCGATAACACCAAATTTAACACACCTGCTCCCCATTCACACCTGAGACCTTGTAACACTTAGGAGTCATATGACACCAGGGAGGGAAAATTAGTAATTGGGACAAATTTGGACACTTACACTTAGGGGTGTACTGACTTTTGTTGCCAGCGGTTTACACATTAATGGCTGTGTGTTGAGTTATTTTGAGGGGACAGCAAATTTACACTGTTATACAAGCTGTACACTCACTACTTTACATTGTAGCAAAGTGTCATTTCTTCAGTGTTGTCACATGAAAAGATATAATAAAATATTTAAAAAATGTGAGGGGTGTACTCACTTTTGTGAGATACTGTATATTTCAGCCAAGTCCAGTGTATATATCCGCAAGTGCAGTATATATCAGCTAGTGCAGTATATACATCAACCAGTGCAGTATATATCAACCAGCGCAGTGTATATATCAGCTAGTGCAGTATATATATCAGCCAAGTCCAGTGTATATATCCGCCAGTGTAGTATATAAGCGCTGCGCAAACTGTTGGCGCTATATAAATCCTGTATAATAATAATAATAATAATAATAATAATAATAGTGCAGTATATATATCAACCAGTGCAGTATATATCAACCACTGCAGTGTATATATCAGCAATTGCAGTGCATATCAGCTAGTGCAGTGTATATATCAACCAGTGCAGTATATATATCAGCCAAGTCCAGTGTATATATCTGCCAGTATAGTATATATCAGCTAATAACTGCGCAAAGTTGCAGTGTTCAGGCACCATCAACACCCAATGCCCAATTTGCACCTGTATGACATGCAATTTCAATTTTGTATCTAATTTTTTACAGTAGAGCTCGTTCCTGTGCCTGCGCATTTTTTTTAATCATTTTGATGTACCAAATCCATACCAGACCTGAAAGGACTACAGCCACAAGCTAGTTTAAATTACATTTTTTCCTTAAGGCCCCTTTCACACACGCTGTCCGTTTGTCCGTTTTTCATCCATCCATTGACGGATGAAAAACGGACAACAATGCATCTCTATGTAAAAACGGATGACAACGGATGAAAAACGGATAACAACTGACGAAAAACGGATGACAACTGACGTTGTGTGAAAGGGGCCTTAGAAATGTCAGTATTGCTGCAGCAGGCTCCATACATTGTACAAATGCGCCACTTTACAGGCACACTAAGGGGAACCCCAGGCATGATATTTAACCTCTCTGGCGGTATGATTATGTCTGGAATTACATACCAAAAGCGGTACAATTCTTTTCATGGAAATTTGGCGTTATGTATTATAGGCCTATAATTCTTAGTAATTACTGACTTAAACCTGACCAAAACAAGAGTCTAGTAGACATCCCAGATGTGATAAATTTGAAACACAAACGCATGAATTATAATCGAATCAATAATATTATTTTATTATTTAATATATAATATATATAATAAAATTATATTATTGATTAGATTATAATTCATGCATTATATATTATATATAGATATATATGTGTGTGTGTATATATATATATATATATATATATATATATATATATATATATATACATATATATATATATATATATATATACACACACACATATATATATATAATATATAACGCATGAATTATAATTGAATCAATAATATAATTTTATATATATATATATGTGTGTGTGCATATTATATATATATATATATATATATATATATATATATATATATATATATATATATATATATATATATATGCATATATATATATATATATATACGCATATATATATATATATATATATATATACATGCATATATATATATATATATATATATATATATATATGCATATGCATATATATATGCATATATATATATATATATATACATATATATATATATATATATATACATATATATATATATATATACATACATATATATATATATATATATATATATATATATATATATATATATATATATATATATATATATATATATATGCATATATATATATAATATAATATAAAGTGTGTTTTGTGCAACGTTTTCTTTTTTTTTTTTTTGAATTTCCCTCCCTAGTTCCGCTCCCATGCAGCATTGCTGCTGCAGGAAACGGAACTAGGAAGTGATCGTACCGACGGAGGGACGGAGGAGCGGCGGGACTCTCGGCTGGCGGTCACAGCAATGAGAGATCATCGCTGGATCGCCAGGAGAAGGTAAGAAAACACCGCTGCGCTCTCTGCAATCCACCCCGAGCGTGACTCGGGGTTACCGCTCCTGATATAAAAAATCAACCCCGAGTCACGCTCGGGATTACCGCTAAGGTGGTTAAAGGAATTTTTAATTTTTATTGTTTCACTTTAAGCATCATTAAAATCATACACTTTTTTGGGCATTAACTTGCATTTAAGCCTTTAAAATGAGGACTTTTGATTTTTCAGGTTCGAGTCGCTTAGACTTTAATGGAGTTCGAAGGTTCAAACAAACTTTTCCCCCGTTCGCGGTGTTCTGGTGTGAACCGAACAGGGGGTAGTTAGGCCCATCCCTACCGGATCCCGAGCATGTGAAAACTGCGATACAAGCACCTGCTCTATTTGACTTTCAGACCATACATGCATTCTTATGTCTTACTTTATGGTATTCCAAATGTTGAATTTAGTTCTAAGACCTTATTGCAGGATTAGACATGAACTGTCCTTTGCTGATGGTTATATTGTCAAAGGATCTCATCATTTACCAATACCAGGGACCTTAAGAGACCTTATTCAACATTCACTTGAGATTCACCAATAAATTGTAAGAACAAAGCAAAAACTACACAAATAATTCTGGTGGCCAGGCATGGTCGCCCAAGTTCTCACTGCCATTCAATCTTGCATTACTTGTCAGTGTCATGACAAATCTGCTGACACACGCACACCACCACTCTAATCAGTGCCATTTCCTCATTCTGCTTTGGTGGGCTTACTATTGATTTTGTAGGTCCTTTCACAGAGACATCTGTTGATTGCTGATTTGCAATAACGTGAATGGATTATTTCAGTAAGTGGCCAGTAATTGCATTTGTACCAAATGTAGCATCTGCTACTGCAATTACATTTCTCTCTGTAGTCTTCAGCAGGGAATGTAACCCAAAAGAACTAGTGTTCAACAATGGGCCACAATTTCTTACTTGTATGTTTAAACAATTTCTGAGAGAGGGAAATATTTTGAATAGATAATCCTCAGTTTATAACCAACAAGCAATTGACACATTCAACAGCAACCTTAAAGAAGCTCTTTGGACTGCAAATCTTACAGACAAACCATAGAAAGTGTTTACTATAGAGTTCCTACATGTCCTAGTAAGGTCAGATGATTCATGTAGCATTTACTCCCTGAAATCCATCTGCCCTTAGGTCAGGCATGAAGGCAGGAGGGTGTCTCCTCCCCTCCTTAAGACCCCTGGGATTTATGACATTGTTTGCCTAGGCCTGGAAACCAGGAATTAATTAAAGAAATTAAAAAAAAATGTTTAAAACAAGTAAACACAATTTACTTTCCTATCAATTTCGTAATGCTAGCAGCATCAGGCTTAAATTAGTTTATGTTGATTGAGAAAGTAAAGAACTGTTAAAAAACAACAAGTTAATGTCATATAGTGATCGAAAATGTGGTTTGAGTCCAGTACACTTTCAGCCTGGATCTCTAATTAGAGTCAAGAAATGTGGCTCATTAAAATAAGGACACTCCAAGTGTATCAATCCCCTTAGAGTGACAAGCCAATGAGGACATTACATCTATGAATTGTCTGGTGAGCAAATATGGAATGCCAGTCGTCTTGCACTGGTTAGGCAAGACTTTTTAGAAGTTTTAATTTAATGAAGCACATTTTCTTATTCCCACCTACCTGATAACAACCAAACTCGAGATTGGGAACCCGAATAGCCTAGACCAGGCGTCCTCAAACTACGGCCCTCCAGCTGTTGCGGAACTACACATCCCATGAGGCATTGTAAAACTCTGACATTCACAGCCATGACTAGGCATGATGGGAATTCCTGAACAACTGGAGGGCCATAGTTTTTTAAGACCCCTGGCCTAGACCTATTCAAAGAAGCAGAAGGTCTACTTTAACTGACAATTGCAGTTTTTCACACAAATACAGCTTACTTTTGGTGGTAATAGTCCCTACTGGGTTTTTTATTGTTTGCTACTTAAACAAAAACATTTTGTAAAAAAAAAAATATTGTTAGTTTCTGTTTTTTAGTTTCTAAAATGTTGCAAACAAATAATATTTCTCCACAAATTTAGGCCCAAATAAAGTCTGTTACATGTCTTTGCTAAAAATAATCAGTGTATATTATTTAGTTTGTGTAAGTTATAGGGGTTGATTTACAAAAGCTGGAAAGTTCAAAATCTGGTGCAGCTCTACTTAGAAGCCAATCAGCTTCCAGTTTTTTTTTTTTTTTTTTGTCAAAGCATAACTGAACAAGCTGAAGTTAGAAGCTGATTGGCTACCATGCACAGCTCCAATTTTAGTAAATCAACCCCATACAGTCTACAAACTATGGTAAATATATTTGAAAATGAATCAATCCTAATGTACTGACTGTCAATCTCATTTCTTGAGGCCATACAATGCCAGGACAGTACAAATACCACCCAAATTACCTATTTGATGCCCCTTGGTGCCTGGGGAAGCCAGTCACCAGCAGTAAATGTACTGATGGTGGTTGGCAAATGGTTAATGGATGACTAAACCTGTTACTAAGGCACTCTATAACTACCCTTCCTCTCAAACTAAAGTACACAAGGCAAATTGTTTTCCCGTGTGAAATGTGACATTTCCTACCCCTTTTTAATAAGCCTTACCTTTTACATTTTGGCTCTGTTGCCAGGATTCTTCATATATCAAGCGCTAATCCTAATGGGAAACAACCCCCAGTGGGCTGTAGTGATGACACTGCAATGAAATGGCAACATTTATGCCACTTCCAGTGCCACCAAGTCTAAGTGTACCCTGAAGGTGGAACTTTCAAGTAACATTATTTCCGCCACTTTCCACAGCTAAAAAGGCAGATTGGCAACATACCATGTTTCCCCAAAAATAGGACCGTATCTTATATTCATTTTAGCTACAAAAAAATGCATTAGGGATTATTTTCAGGGGATGTCTTATTTGTACCATGTATCATGTCTCCCTCCCTGTCAGCTCAGGAGTCAGCATCTCTGTAAACCCTAAAATAAACCGTAGGTAAAAACCTTGTAAAATCATTTAATCTGTTCTGTAAATGGATTATATATTGTCCAGTGTCTTTAACAATGTGGAAAATACCTTATTTACAACGCCGCTGGGCACTCAAAAGACCTGCCGGAGCTCTTCTTCCCCGCTCCGAGCACTGCTGAGGGAGATGACGGGATCCCCGCTGACATCAGCCCTACTCCGAGCATTGCATAGGGAGATGCCGGGATCCCTGCTGACATCAGCCCTACTCCGAGCATTGCATAGGGAGATGCCGGGATCCCTGCTGACATCAGCCCTACTCCGAGCACTGCAGAGGGTGGGGCCAATGACGTCAGCCGGGAGAAGAGATGGAGAGCTCCGGCGGGTCACATTTTCTACAAAAATATTACATAAAGACACACACTAAACATTACATAATCCTTACATGATTTTACAAGGACTTTAACTAAGACTTATTTTTGGGATAGGGTTTACATTGCAGCCATCCTAGAAAACCGAGATAGGTCTTCTTTTCAGAGTTGGTCTTATTTTAGGGGAAACACACTATTACCTCTCTGTGTAATGTCTATGAATTTTTTTTGTGCTAAAGTCCCTCCAGTATCATGTGACTTCATCACGTTACCAACTTGCATTTCTTTAGCAGCTCTTTTTTTGCAACTTTTTATATAGGAAGCAGGGCTGATCATGTGACTATAACTTGGAAGACAATTTATGGCCCCTTCACTTATATATTTTTATAAAGTGAAGGCTTTTAATACTTGTAAAGAGATTTCTCTACAGAACTATGTCTTTATTCTGGCTCATTGACTTCCACTTTATATAATCATTTTGATATGTTTTCAGCAAAAAAATAGTCTACCGTGTTCACAAAGGTGTTAAATTATTCGTATGGTATGTGCTTGGTAGGAGTTATTAACAATGAGCTGTAGTTGGCTGTGATTTGCATATTACATTGCATCATTATCCCAGGAGATTTTAATTGCTCAATTAATATGCGTGCTTATTCCATAGGGGAAATGGCACTTTTGCCAGTAGTAACCAGGGAGAATTCCTCTCTCTCTCTGTTATGTAACTTAAGATATCTATAATCGGATTGCTATGGGTTATTGCACTTTGCACATCATCACTGCTTTTTGTACTGAGCTATTGAAAAAATATCTCATAGATATTTTACGTGCTTAGAATAATGAAAAAGCCATATAGCTCGATCAGACAAAGTGAAAGAGTTAACCAAATATGCTGATGCCACAGCATAATTTATACTCTGTCTCGCTGTATTATGAATGGGTATTTAAGCATATGCATACTCCCCCTGCTTCAACACAGTGAAGTGTTACCTCTTGCTGGTGAGATGAATGATTGTAGTCTGAGACATGATGCAATGACATTAACCTGTAGGTAGCTAAGCTTAAAATACAAATATAAAAATGAAATGCAGATCTATTGACAAGATCAGCTCAGGAATTAAAATTTTACTTTGATGCCTAAAGCCTAATGTTAAATGATACTCTAAAAATACCCACAGAATTGTTTTGGCCACTCTGTGCGCCATTGCTTTAGCTGTAGCAATGCTGGCAGACGGAGCCGCGGCAGCAGTGTAAGGGTTCATAAAAAATCACACCAAATCTTTTCGCACTGGTCATGAATGTTTTAACAGTGCAGTCTGACGTCCTATAGATTCAGTGTCAACAGCTTACTGTTGCTCTATATGGAGAGGAGCATCTGGCTAGCAAGAAGCAGATGAATCCAGCTGTTTATTTCAGGATTTCTCATATTATTTATAGAATACTGTATTTTTTTAAATGGCCATATTCTGCAGTGGATAAACCAAGTCAACTGACAAGCAAGCATTGCAAATATTACCAGATAGTGCTGGATAAAATGCTTATCGGGGTTGGTAGCATAGTACTGAAAATACAGGATTGAGCAGGTCCTATCACATGCCCCGAACCTTTTGAGATGGGAACGAGTGACATCGTTTAGAGAAAACATTTTCCAGGAAAAAGAGACACCTGTCACTCTAACTGTCATACTGACTTCATGAATGATTGGTGAAACTAGCAGACTTCCAGAAGGTGATTCTGCAATGGATATTTGTTCTTGCATTTACAGAAAAGCCAGCAAGAGTCAGCTTCAAAAACATAGATACGTAAAAGATAAATCCTTCAACACACATATGCCTGTTTGTGAACTCAAGTTGGTTCACTCACTCTTTAGAGCTTAAAATGATATTAAACCCAAAAACAAAAATGGTATATATTGCAGCTTACCAGAACTTAGATATGGTGGCTGCATTAGTTATTACTTGGTGATCCCATCAGTAAGTCTGTTATTTTTCAACTTCCTTTAAAATACCAATTTGTCCAGCAACAGTGACTATGAGAAGGTTGAGACAAACCATTTAAAGCGTAACTAAACCTATAAATAAAGCCGATTGTTAACTTTTTTTTTTTTTTTCAAAAAAGTAACAAATATGTAATAATTATCTGCTCTGTGCAGTGGTTTTGCACAGAGGAGCCCCAATCCCCCTCTTTTGAATTCCCATGCCAGCACACCTGGCAGTTCTGGGCACCGGTCCTCAGGAAGGATGTGCTAGAATTGGAAAGAGTCCAGAGAAGGGCAACAAAAATAATTAGGGGAATGGAGGACATCAGCTATGAGGAAAGACTACAAGCATTGAACCTATTCTCTCTGGAGAAGAGACGCTTGAGGGGGGATATGATATCAATGTACAAATACTGTACTGGCGACCCTAGCATAAGGAACAAACTATTCAGAGTAAGGGAATACAATAAGACACGTGGCCACTCACTAAAACTAGAGGAAAAGCGGTTTAACCTTAAAATGCGTAAGGGGTTCTTCACTGTAAGAGCGGTAAGGATGTGGAATTCTCTTCCACAAGCAGTCGTATCAGCAGGGAGCATTGATAGTTTCAAAAAAACTATTAGATGGGCACCTTAGAGACCACAACATACAGGGGTATACAATGTACGGTTAACAGCAAATACACACACACACATCATAGGTTGAACTGGATGGACTGATGTCTTTTTTCAGCCTCACTAACTATGTAACTATGTAACACCTGGGTCCTACCCCCCAGCCGAGTGCCCCCAAAACAAGCCACTTATGTATGCTTGCTCCTGAGTCGGCTCTGTGTCTTCAGAATGCACAGGAAGCGCAGCTTGACGCGCAACCCCGCTCCCTCTTCACTGGCTGTGATTACCATCAACAGGAGCCAGTGCTCTGTCTGAGCCAATGAGGAGGGAGAGAGCCAAGAGAACCTCTGCTCTTGTGCACACTGCTGGATAGAGATACGGCTCAGGTAAGTATTTATGGGGACTGGAGGAAAGCAGCATACTGAAGGTTTTCTACCGTAATGTAGAGAATGAATTAGGTAAAAAACCTTCAGGCTTTAGAACCACTTTTAAAAATTGTAAGCAGGCAGTTTTTGCCAAGCAAGCGGTATATTTCTTTTGCAAAAAGACACACTTACCTGTCTGCTAGGGTAGAACCTTTTTCAGGTTTTATTGCCATCTACAGAAACTTCCTGTGTTTGTAATAATGTTTCCCAGGCCAAGAAGAGAGGGAAAAGCTCTCAATGGTCTTGCTCTCACATACTGCATCCTTTACCACCCTGCACTGAAAAGTGATGTGCTGTGATTTCGTTTTCAGAGAGTGGTTGAGAGGCAATTGGGAGGCAATATGCCACCTCTTCATAGCCAAATTTACTCCTGAAAAAGTAGAACTACCACACCGCAACTGAGCACATTGCATTAGGTTGCAGGGTAGTTGCAGTGTGGCCACATTCACTTTAATTGGTCGTGTCCTGTGATGGTACTGCTTCCGACTACTGCATGGCTTTATGGGCAAGTGGGGGGCAATAAAACCACAGTGTAACTGTTTGCTTTTAGAGCAACCTGGCCATACATCTTACAAGCCCTGGTAGGGACACAGATGGTAGTGAACATCTGACAAAGCTTCTAACCCTTGTCCACCCTATATAAAGCTCAAAAATTGTTTACCAGGGTTTTAACTACTGCTGACACATCAAACAACTCTTCTAATAAGTTCTGGGGTGTTACATAAGCAGCAATTCCCCAGTGAATCTAATCTAAATGCAATAGGAGGCAACTTCAGGTACATTTACATATTTATTATATTCTAAAGCACCCAGAACCCCCAACCCCCTTGATGATCTACTGTGCAAATACCGACTTTGTCTAGGCCAGTGATGGCGAACTTTGGCACCCCAGATGTTTTGGAACTACATTTCCCATGATGCTCAACTACACTGCTGAGTGCATGAGCATCATGGGAAATGTAGTTCCAAAACATCTGGGGTGCCAAGGTTCCCCATCACTGATCTAGGCTCTTTGACCTGTCCCCTTCACATCCTCTTTCTCAGTATTGGTTTGTTAATAAAATGGGAGACATTATTTGAAATTTGTTTTACGTTTTTTTTTTCTCTCTTTTTGTTTTTTTTTTAATTATATTCTTTCTTTTTCTCCTTTTTGTTTCCCTTTTCTGTGCCCTTTTACATATACCTTTTTGGGAGTGACAATTGATGATGGAGACTAATGTACCTTGGACTACAATTTTTGTATGTACTATGAGGCTGTGCTTTGTCTATTCCCCTGTAAGGCGTAACAATTAGTGTAGTCCGGTACACTATCCTTTGTTATAGATATGTTCCTGTATTGGTCCATATTCTTTATTAGAATTAGCATTAGTCCCTATCAAACATGTGCAATGGTTCCCATGGGATGTTTACATGTTATATAATTTTCACACTTTTATATTATAGTAAGTTTCATTGTTTTTATTTTTGGTATGTATATATTACCTTTTGTATTACAGCTATGTATGAATATGTTATTAATAAACTTACACTGAAACGAGAAACAACAAATTGGGAGGGATGGGAGTTGACAGGTCAAATTTCTAATTTTTGCATAATAGAATCGCCATATATAGAGAACATGGTTTTGTTTTATGAACCTTTCTGCTATTGAATTCTTATGTGCGTGTAAGTATCATAATGGCCCTCTACTTACTCGCCCTCTACTGGATAACAAGACCTGTTGTCTAGGCATTTTGTCACATGAGTGAGAAAAAGGAGCCACTTTCTTAACCACTTTAGGACCGGAGGATTTTCCTGCTTTACGTCCAGGCCACTTTTAGCGATTCGGCACTGTGCGACTTTAACTGACAATTGCGCGATCATGCAACGCCGTACCCAAACAAAATTTACGTCCTTTTTTTCCCACAAACAGAGATTTCTTTTGGTGGTATTTGATCACCTCTGCGTGATCTTTTGAAAAAAATAACAATATTTTTCACATTTTTTTATATGAAATTCCCCCCCAAAAAATTAAAAATCACAATTTTTTAACATTTTAGGTCAATTTGTTTTCTGCTACAATAAGCGTATTTTGATTGGTTTGCGCAAAAGTTATCGCAGCTACTAACTACGGGAAATTTATGTCATTTTTATTGTTTTTCTTTTAACTAGTAATGGCGGCGATCTGCGATTTTTTTTTTTTGCGGGACTGCGACATTGCGGCGGACAGATTGGACCCCTAACTGACACTTTTTGACACTTTTGGGGGTACCAGTGACATTACTACAGTAATCAGTGCTATAAATATGCACTGTTACTGTAAAAATTACACTGGCAGGGAAGGGGTTAACTTTTATTGGTGATCTAGGGGTTAATGTATGCCTGGTGCTTACTGACGTGTGTGGGAGGAGGGGACTGTGTTACACAGGCACAGATCGCAGGTTCAGCTATGATGAATCCTGTAATCTGTGACTGCCTGTCACTTAGGAGATCCGCCCGCTTTGTTTACACAAGCGGGCGGATCTCCTCACTCGATCGCCGACGATCGGGGAAGAGCGGCGGTGATCACCACCGCTCCTACCCTGGCCCAACTCCCGCTGTGTCTGAATACAGCGGGAGCATCCTCCGGCGGCACGTGCGAACCGCCCACAAGGGGAGGAGTCCACCGATGTAGACCTACGTCGCTGGACGATAACTAGCCACTTTGCCGCAGTACGCTCCATGTGAGCGGTCGGCAAGTGGTTAATTCATGACACAAACAAGATACTAATTATATATAGTATGTGCCGTATTGATTCATAGACCAGCCTTTTTTAACCAGGGTGCCCAGGCACCCTGGGATGCCTTGAGGTTTCTTCAGGGGTGCCTTGGCAAAACACCTAAAAATTGCCCCAAAATGATATACAAGTCAGCAGCTAGATGAAGCCTGCCTTTTAATTACAGAAAGCCACAGGTTTTCATTGTGCACTATTTTGTCCTTCTAGCCGCTGACATCCTAATAATCAATGACCCTCCCCTGCCCCTCTCTGTCAGCGCTGGGGTCACAATAGCTGAGTGATGAAGAAACACTGAGGGAGAAGAGAAACATCTGAATACTAGTCAGTACCAGTGTGCAAAAGTGTATAGGATTTGAAAGAATAAATCACCTCTAACATTAGGCCTCCTATGTGTGGATGTTGCTGCATTATGTAAAACTATTAGAATAGTTTTCTACATTTTAGAATGGGGTGCCTCGAGATTATCCATAATTTTAAAGGATGCATTGACTGAAAAAAGGTTGTGAAACACTGTCATAGACATGTGAATTATCACGGTTTGTCCACCACAGTATTTTAAATCAGAGGATCATCAGCTCTAAATTTTTCATGAATCTGGAGCTGTTCATGGCCACCAATCCATTTCTACTTTCAGATTGTTAAGCTTTGAAAATGAAAGATGGAAGCTGATTGGTTGCCATTAACAGCTGCTCCAGATTTTGTCTGCTCCAGTTTTGGTAAATTCCCCTCAGAATGTTCTGTTTGGATAGAGCTCTGAAAGTATGACTGCTACAAGATATAGTGATCTTTTCAGTTTCTTTCCCCTATTTTTTTTGTTTTTGTTTTATGGAGGCAATGCAACATGTTCACTTTCTTTCTTTTCTCCTCCTGCTTATACTTGTCTTGTCTTTGCTCTCCCAATTCTTTTGTTTGCTACAGGGATGGAGGTTAAATAAGTAATACTTTTGGGTACTAGGATTAAATGACACACCCCCCTTGTTACGTTTTAATGTTGTAAAACCTGACTTAATAGTGAGCTTTACTCTTTGTCTGACATAGAAAAGTACAGGTACATTTTAGTTCCCAGAGAGGAAACACAAGCGCCATCTGAGTGTAGCACATCAAGCAATTTATTGGACAAAGTATATAGCTACTCACAAATTGGATATGAGTTGAAGCATGTATGGCATTAAATAGCATGTCTCCCTGTGGAAAGGAATGGCTAAGGATGGCATTAGCGCCTGCGGCTGGCATGGATGATAACCCCCTTGCACCCGAAAGTAGACGTCACAGATGGCCGCGCGGACTCACCGCTAATCACTGAAAGTGCTGACAGCCATCAGACACATCCATGCCAGCGGCAGCCGCTAATGCCATCCTGATCCATTCCTTCCCACAGGGAAACATGCTATTTAATGCCATACATGCTTCAACTTATATCCAATTTGTGAGTAGCTGTATACTTTGTCCAATAAATTGCTTGATGTGCTACACTCAGATGGCGCTTGTGTTTTCTCTCCAGTAACTCACAAGCCCTTTCTTGCTTGAACACTGAGCAGCCGTTTAAAGGCACAGGAACATCATGAAGGACATAATTTGAACTTTATACAGCCCCTATTGTGATTTATTTTACCTATCACACCAGATCATCTATGGGACTAAGCCTATTTCATGTTCTTTGCGCCAGTATAATGCCCCTTGTGTTACACTTTAGTTCCCAGTCTCCATTACAAACTGTAAAATCCTAAACCAGCAGAGTGTTTTGTAAAAGTGCACCAAATACATGTTATTTTTGATGCTCTCATCCATAAAAGGAGGCAGGAGGGCTTGCAATAGGTCAGGAGAGTTGGTAAAATACAGCGATCACACATGTAAATGTGCATATAGATATACATACCTCCCAACATTTGAACTTCAGAATGAGGGACACTGGAGGAGGGACAAGACGTGGGGCATGCACAGCGCCCGTCGGCAAAATGTGGGCATGGTCAATTGCTTAGCAGTGGGAGTGGCTTAAGGGATGTGGCTAAACAAAACCTAGGCTTCCTTGTACCTATAAAATATGCTTTGATTGCTTTTTATGAGCCTACTTTAAAGAAGAACTTCATTAAAATAGTCAGGGACTGCATAGCAACCAGCAACTGTTGAGACAATGAAGACTTTGGTGAGAAATCTATAATGTACAGTATTGTGTATATAGCGCAGGAGTGTGTAAAGCAGAGCACAGGAGTTGGGGAGTGCTGCAGTCAGTGTTATGTTTAGAATACATAAAACAGAGTGCAGTGGTCAGGGTGTGTAATGCAATGTGTTCAAGAATCAGGAGTATGTAACGCACTGAGAGCTGTAGTCAGTGCTGTGTTTCAGAGTACATGACACACAGAGAGCATGGTCCAGGAGTACACAATGCACAAAATGCAGGGGAGCAGGAGTATGCAAAGTACAGAATGCAGGGGACAGGAGTGTGTAATGTACATAATGCAGGGGACAGGGGTGTATAATGTACAGAATGCCAGGGTTGGTGTGTGTAATGTACAGAATGCAGGGAACAGGAGTGTGTAATGTACAGAATGTAGGGGACAGGAGTGTGTGATGTACATAGTGCAGGGGACAGGAGTGTGTAATGTAAAAAATGCAGGGTGCAGGAGTATGTTGTGTACAGAATGCAGAGTTCAGGAGTATGTAATGTACAGAATGCAGGGTTCAGGAGTATGTAATGTACAGAATACAGGGGTCAGGAGTGTGTAATGTACAGAATTCAGGGGCAGGAGTATGAAATGTACAGAATGCAGGGTGCAGGAGTATGTAATCTACAGAATGCAGGATGCAGGAGTGTGCAATGTACAGAATGTGGGGTACAGGAGTATGTAATGTACAGAATGCAGGGCGCTGCTCCTTCCATTCCCCCCGATCCCATCCCAGGTCTATCCACCACCCTGATTTTATCCCGGCTCCATCCATCCCCCATCCTATCCCAACTCTATCCATTCCCCGATCTCATCCTGGCTCCATCCATTCCCCGAACTCATCCCGGTTCCATCTATCCCTGATCCCATCCCAGCTCCATCCATGCCTCGATCACATCATGGCTCAATCTAACCCCCGATCCCATCCCACCTCCATCCTTCCCCCTGAACCCATCCCGGCTCCATCCTTCCCCCTGATCCCATCCCAGCTCCATCCATACCCCTGATCCCATCCCAGCTCGGTCCATCCTCCTGATCCAATCTCGGGTCCATCCACGACTCTGATCCTATCCCAGCTCCATCCATCCCCCATCCCATCCCAACTCTATCCATTCCCCAATCTCATCCTGGCTCCATTCATTCCCCGAACTCATCCCCTCTTCATCGATTCCCCGATCCCATTCCAGCCTCATCCTTCCCCCTGATCCCACCCAAGCTACATCCTCCCCCCTGATCCCATCATGGCTCCATCCACCCCCCAATCCCACCCTGGCTCAGTTAATCCCTTGATCCCATCCTGGCTCCATCTTTCCCCCTGATCTCATCCCAGCTCCATCCATCCCCCTAATCCCATCCCTGCTCTATCCACCCCCTGATCCCATCCCGGCTCTATCTATCCCCCGATACCATCCCAGCTCCATCCTTCCCCCTGATCCCATCCCAGCTCCATCCATCCCCCTGATCCCATTCATCCCCTGATTCCATCCCAGCTCCATCTTTCCCCCTGATCCTATAACAGCTCCTTCCAACTCCTGATCCTATCCCAGCTCCATCCATCCCCCTGATCCTATCCCAGCTTCATCCATCCCCTTGATCCTATCCCAGTTCCATCCTTACCCCCCTCACCTCTTCCCCATGCCTCCCTCCTCTTCCCCATGCCTCCTCCCCTGCACCTGGAGCACATAGAAATCATCACAGACCTCAGATCAGCCCGTCCTGGAGAGCAGTGTTCTGCTCCCTGCCTCTTCCTCTGTGTACAGGAAAAAACAGGAGGAGGATGCACATGCATTGCTGCATACCACAACACATGATAATGTACTTTACATGCATTCCTGGGTTTTTTGCCACGTTTTGGTGCATTGCCAGTCTATGAATTTGAATTGGCTGCCATAGCAGCCAATCGGCTGCCTTTAATATCACATACGTTATTGTGTCTGCATTAATTCTATGCACCAGAATAGCGTGAATTGGTGTAAATGGGTCCTTAGTGAATGCTTTGGTGACTTCAATCATTAAATTACATTAAATCGAAAATCCTTCTTTTTTCATTTGTATATGATTGGGTATTTAAAATAAACACCCCTTTAGCTCATTCACTAAGTTATGTGAAAATTTCTCTTGCTGTGTGAACACGCTCCAGTTAGTCAATCCCATAGCATAAACACACAAATAGCAGATCTTTCAGACTAACAAGTACAGCAATAACTCAAGATGTCAAGAAATTATGTTTTCATCCCTCTGTCATCCTCCGTCTATCAGTATACAAATAGAGCTATCACTACATTATGTATTTTATTTGTCTTTTGTGGCTTAAAGCTGCCAGATAGTGGCATTACAAACATGGGATGTGTAAGATGTACAGAAGATGCCCGGTACAAACCTTTTTGGTGTAGGTACCTGTACTACATTAAACCCCTTAGGCCAGAACACACATTTAAGAAATTATCAGCGCTGCTGGCAACACATCCAACAAAATGCTGGCTGCTTGGCAGTCTCCTGTGCTGCACGCAGCCACTGGCTTTTCTCAACAATTTAATGTCAGCAGATAGAGCTACAGTAAGTAGGCTGCCATTGCTAATTCCGTTTCTGTGACTGTTATATTCTTGGATTTCTGTGGCTACAATATTTTCTGAATAATTACATTGAACAATGCAGCATGCAGCAAGTGAAAGCACAAACATGAAAACAGGAGACATAACCTATTATATGGATCTCCTAGTCTCCCTCAAGTATTAACCATAGTGCCCGTCCAATGATTATAGTGAATTTTACTGGGAACACCAATTTCTAAATCATATGAATGTATGACCGCACCCCAGAGACATCATTTCCTGCTTGTGTGATTGGCTCACCCATTTTCCCAGAAGTCTGCCTAAGATACAAATGAGATTTCTGGCACCCCCTGCAACAAAAATGTAATCTTTGGTAAGATACTCCCAATAGGAACACGTCTAAAGGGATGCAGGCCCAGCAGCTTCCCTCATTAGAGCTCTGCAGCTGCCACAGCTGATAGATAATTATGAAACCAATCCCATTTGACCCACTACGCACAGAGAAACAAACTGGGACTTCTTCAGAATAACAAAAGGTAGAAATATGCAACAAAGTTTGTTAAAATACCTGCAATGTACATAGATTACCCAGAGGGGAATGTGTTTTTCTAAACAAAAGAGGAGTTACGCTTTAACATTCTTGCAGAGTTTTCTGGATAACATTCATTTTCACATGCAAATACGCAATACAGTATCTATCAGCATGGAGAAACCAGCCTACGTAACCTGTCAGTGCTATATAAATCCTGTATAATAATAATTCTAATACAAAATACATTAAACGCCCAGAACAAAGCAGCTATACTTTAAATTAAAGCGGAACTGAACTCAAAAAGTAAAGATCTGCTTTGTTATAGCTGACATTAAAAACATGTTTATTGCTCCTAAGATGTACCTAGATAATTGTATCTATTGTCTGACCTTCCTCCCTATAACAGAGTGCACTGTCTTGTATGTGAGTGTGCCCATGTACTCCTCTACCCAGTGCCAGGACAAGGTCATCCAGCACCCAGGGCAAAGATGCTAAACGACACCCCCCCCCTCCCTTAGGGTAGGGTCAGGGCGACCCATCCCTGCAATAAACCAGGGAAATGCGGTGAGGTCAGTGGCTGGTGAGGTACTGGCTAGTATCAGAGGCAGATACACACAGGTTACATATTCACAAGTTACGTATTCGATTCTCATTATGTAGGTGATTGCAGTTCTACTAGTTCAACTAGTTATACTCATTTAACAAAAATATTTACAAACACTGTCCCTTTATGTTTTTCAGTCACCCTTTTTGTTGATCCTGGAAACAATATTACTAGCAAAGATGACAATACAGATTGTAGAAAAAATAAAACATGTCTCTTTATTTTCTGAAGCCAGAAATATAACAGTAATATTCAGTAATAAACAAGTAAACAATAAAGGTTTCAGGGTTTTTTTTACTAAGGCTGCATTCACATGTCAGCTTATAATCGCGGGCAGAACCGCCGCGGTTCCGCCCGCGATTCGGAGATTTATTGCAAATCGCGGGACGCCTAGCGTTGCCCGTTGATTTGCAATAGCCCCCCAAACGCCGAGCGATGTTGCCGCGATTTACGCCCGCCGAATCGCGGCAACATCGCGCAAACAAAATCGCAGGACGCAATACGCTCCAAAAAAGTACAAGAGCTTCTTTGGAGCGTATTGCGTCCTGCAATTTTGTTTGCGCGATGTTGCCGCGATTCGGCGGGCGTAAATCGCGGCAACATCGCTCGGCGTTTGGGGGGCTATTGCAAATCAATGGGCAACGCTAGGCGTCCCGCGATTTGCAATAAATCTCCGAATCGCGGGCGGAACCGCGGCAGTTCTGCCCGCGATTATAAGCTGGCATGTGAATGCAGCCTAAAAGGTGAAATGTAGGAGAGTTTAAAACAAACAGTCTAACTAAATATAAATATATATATATATAAATATATATATATATATATATAAATATATATATATATATATATATATATATATATATATATATATATATATATATATATATATATTTATACACACACACACACACACACACACACACACACACATATATATATATACATAGAATGTTTGGGGGTTCTGAGTAATTTTCTAGCAAACAAATGATGGTTTTTACATGTAGGAGAGAAGTGTCAGAATTGGCCTGAGTGGCAAGTGATTACAAATAGTTATTATATATTGGTTTTAAGGTAATTAACTATATTTTCAAAAACTGTACTCAAGCAGGTGGCTTAACGGACAAATTACTGAAGTTTGAAGTTATAACTTCAAACCAGTAATTTCACAGTAAATAGATAGATAATAAATGATGTTATAACATATCAGTGTTAATTTTGGCAGCAAATTCCAATTTAGTTTTAGTCTTAGTCTTAGGACTAAAATGGCATTTCAGTTTTAGTCCTATTTTAGTCTTCTGCAAGTGTTTTAGTTTTAGTCGTATTTAGTCGACTAAAACTCCAGTACATTTTAGTCGACTAAAACGCCCTACATTTTAGTCGACTAAAACTCATTTTAGTCATCTATAATCAAATGGGTGTAGTTCAATTGTAATTTGTAATGCATTATTTAAGCATTTCTCTACAATTTCCAAACTCATTATATACTACTGCTGGTCCTGGAGTGAAAAATCTAATATGTTATTATTTATGCTTTGAGCATGCACCAGTGTTAATTTTTGGCAGCAAATTTCGATTTCGTTATAGTTATAGTCTTTTGACTAAAATGCCATTTTAGTTTTAGTCGTATTTTAGTCTTAAGACTAAAATGCCATTTTAGTTTTAGTCGTATTTTAGTCATCTGAATTGTGTTAGTCGACGAAAATGTTTTAGTCGGTTTTAGTCGACGAAATTAACACTGTAACATATAGCCTAATAATATATTATTTTGCTTGATTAAAAAAGTACCTTTTTAACAGCAGCAGATTCTCCCTCTTAACTGTGTGAGGAAAAACATGGGATTATGGGTAAACCTTATACCCATAAATCCATGTTTTTTCCTTGTAGTTAACCACTTTAGAACCGCTCACAGTAATACTACTGCGGCAGAGTGGTTCGTTATCGTCCAGCGACGTAGTATTAACGTCGTTGGACACTCCCCCTTCTGGGCGGCGCTTGCGCGCCGCTGGAGGCTCGCTCCCGCTGTTTTCATTCACAGCGGGAGTCGGGCCAGGGGAGGAGCAGCGGCGATCGCCGCTGCTCTTACCCGATCGTCGGGGATCGAGTCTGGAGATCCGCCCGCTGTGTGTAAACACAGCGGGCGGATCTCCATAGTGACAGGGAGTGACAGATCGGACTGTTCAGCATAGCTGGACATCCGATCTGTCCATGACTCACACAGTCACCTCCCCCCCTACACGTCAGTAAGCACCAGGCATACATTAACCCCTCCCTCTCCAATAAAATTAACCCCTTCCCTGCCAGTGTCATTTTTACAGTAACAGTGCATATATATAGCACTGATTACTGCAGTAATGTCACTGGTACCCCCAAAAGTGTCAAAAATGTCAGTCAAGGGTCCGATCTGTCCGCCGCAATGTCGCAGTCCCGCAAAAAAAATCGCAGATCGCCGCCATTACGCGTTAAAAAAAAACACCAAAAATGACAGAAATCTTTCCCTTTGTTAGTAAACGCAATAACTTTTGCGCAAACCAATCAAAATACGCTTATTGCGATTTTTTTTACCAAACATATGTAGCATAAAACAAATTGGCCAAAAATTTTTAAAAAAATTGGTTTTTACATCTTTTTTGGGGGGAATTTCATATAAAAAAATGTTAAAAATATTGTTATTTTTTCAAAATAAACGCTCTTTTTTTGTTTATAGCGCAAAAAGTAAAAATCGCACAGGTGATCAAATACCACCAAAAGAAAGCTCTGTTTGTGGGAAAAAAAGGACGTAAATTTCGTTTGGGTACGGCGTCGCACGACCGCGCAATTGTCAGTTGAAGTCGCACAGCGCCGAATCGCAAAAAGTGGCCTGGACGGAAGACAGCAAAATCCTCCAGTGGTAAAGTGGTTAAACCACTCCTGAGCCTCCCCGTCTGTGTCTACTGACACAGACAGTGATGACTCTGCCCAGCCCCCACTCCCCCTCCACTAGCTTTGATTGACAGCAGCAGGAACCAATGTCTCCCACTGCCTCAGCAAAAGCTGTGTGACCAGGAAGTGAGGGGAGAGAAGAGCTGCAGATGTGCAGTATAGGATCCAATGAGGGCTCAGGTAAGTGTAAGGAGGGTGAGGGGGGAGTACAACTACCAAAATGTTTTTTATCTGAAAGCGTAACTCCACTTTTGTTGAGAAAAAAAACATTTCCTTCTGGAACTTTCTATGTACATTGCAAGGATTTTCAAAAACTTTGCTGCAGATTCATACCTTTTGTTATTCTGAAGAAATCCCTGTGTGTTTCTCTGTGTCCATGTGGGAAAGTGAGTCTAATGGGAGTAGTTTATAATTATCAATCAGCTGCAGCAGCTGCAGGGCACTAATGAGGAAAGCTGTTGGGTCTGCATCCCTTTAGACCAGGGATCCTCAAATTATGGCCCTCCAGCTGTTGCAGAACTACACGTCCCATGAGGCATTGTAAAACTCTGACATTCATGACTAGGCATGATGGGAACTGTAGCTCCTGAACAACCGGAGGGCCATAGTTTGAAGACCCCTGCTTTAGACTATAGTGTTCCTATTGGACGTATCTCACCAAAAATTAAATCTGACTTGTATGTTTGTGCAGACTTCTGAGAAAACCAGTGAGCCAATCACACAAGCAGGAAATGATATCTGTGGGGTGTGGTCAGTACCAGTGGTGTATTTAGGTTTTGTGCTGCCCTAGGCCTGACTAAACTTGTGCACCCCCTAATTTAAATATGAACCACCTCTTCCTGTAAAGACCACACCCCTTCCTGTTTATGACCTGCCCTGTCATCTGTAAACCACAGACCACAACCAGACTATCAGTGCCCATCAGTCCAGCCTCATCAGTTCCAATAAGTTCACCCTCATCAGTGCCCATCAGTGCAGCCTCATTGCTGCCCATCAGTGCAGCCTCATCAGTGCAGCGTATCAGTGCAGCCTCATCAGTACAGCCCGATCAGTGGCCATCAGTGCAGCCCATCATTGCATCATATCAGTGCCCATCAGTGTAGCCATCAGTGAAGCCTATTAGTGCCCATCAGTACTGGCAGGTAGCAGTGTGACCACTTTATGGGGGTGCCAGACTGATTTTCCCCATAGGACTGGCACTATACTTAAAGTGTAGTGCAAGCCGATGGGTACCCTTTTCGTGCGGGAGCCAGGAGAAGGCTGTTTTTTTTTCCGTGCGGGGAGCAGCTTTTTTGCTGCCCCCCTGCAAAGTGCTGCCCTAGGCCTGGGCCTTGCTGGCCTAGGCCAAGATACAGTACTGGTCAGTACACATTCTGTTTACAGAACACCTCCAGGTAGCCATATGGCTTACATTTTTAGAAAATTACAGAGCTGCAGATTGAAAAGGAAAGGTCATTCTTTTCAATTACGATATGACTTGTGTCACAATTCACAACTCTATATTTTTTTTCTTTATTTGCTATTTTTTTCCCAACGAAAGTGGAGTTACCCTTTAAAACAAGGAATACATTAGGGCAGTGGCGTAGCGTGGGGGGTGCTGGGGGGGCCAGCCGCACCGGGCGCAAAATCTGGGGGGGCGCAGTGTCATGCTGCCATTTAGGAGCCTGCTCAGCCATCCTTAGTGTAGGAATCAGGTAGGTCTCTGTAGTGGTCAGTGTAATTGTCAGGTAGGTTTGTGTAGTGGTCAGGTAGGTCAGTGTAAGAATCAGGTAGGTCAGTGTAAGAATCAGGTAGGTCTGTGTAGTGGTCAGGTAGGTCAGTGTAGGTGTCAGCATAGAAATTTGGTAGGTCAGTGTAGTGATTAGGTTGGTTAGTGCAAGAATAAGGTAGGTCAGTGTAGGTGTCTGTGTAGTGGTCAGGTAGGTTTGTGTAGTGGTCAGGTAGGTCTGTGTAGGAATAAGGTAGGTCTGTTTAGTGATCAGCTAGGTCAGTGTAGTGGTCTAGTAGATTTGTGTAGGGGGCGCAAATTACTTACCTTGCCCCGGGCGCTGACAACCCACGCTACACCACTGCATTAGGGTAAACAAAGTTTAGGCTTTACAACCACTTCACCCACCCTCACCCACAAGGCCTCATTCAGGCCTACAAATTACAACTCACCTCACCTTGAGGTTGCAAATTTTTCTTGTGACTTGTCCATTTATAGCAACACAAGTATGTTTATTGTAGGAAACATTGAGAAATTATTTACAAACTGAGTACGTTTTTATTTTGTATAGTTTTTATTTGATACTAGAAAAAAACAAAAAAAAATGACAGAAATATTGACATACAAACAGGAATAAAGGTTCATTGATAAGGAAACTTTCGGCCTCATGCACACAGGAGATAGAAAATGTCACTTCTACAGGCATTTGACATTTTATTCTTCTGCCACTAACACAGTTTACTATGCTTCAGTTATGAATGAACACAGCGAGTGAATGTGTTCACTCTGTTCATTTAGAAAAGGAAGGGGTCGGTAAATGACATATTTACTAGCCCCTTCCCCCACTGTCCATTCTGGAGATAACAAGAAGCCCAGGCAATAGGGGGAACCGGCACCACTCGCAGTAATTAGGTTGTGCCCAGGCACGCCTGGCACACCCCCTGCATACGCCTTTGCCAGAGCGTTTAGCAGAGAAGCATTTGAGTGCAAAAAAAACTCCAAATGCACATAAATGCATTAAAGCAGTGCTCCAGCCCCCCCTCCATGGAAAAATTAAAAGTCAGCAGCTACAAATACTGTAGCTCCTAACTTTTATTATTAGGACACTTACCTGTCCTGGAATCCAGCGGTATCGGTACCCCAGCTGATGTTCCCATCAGTTCCCAGGTGCTGCCGCCGCCCAGGGCCGCTGATAGGGGGGACCACCAGCCCTCTTGTAGGGGGCCCGAGCACACAGGGGGCCCACACAGAGAGAGGGATTAGTGATGGACAACAAATACAGAAATCTTCCTCCAGCACCTGAATCTGATCTGTCCTTCTCCCTGCTATCAGCTTGTATCTGTTAAGAAAGAGACAGTCGTCCCTCACTAATCCCCCTCCCTTGTGTGGGCCCCCCTCCCAGCACTTATCTCTGCTCCGGAGTTTATTTGTAAATTGTAACTTTGTTTCTCTCTCTCTGTCTCTCTGATCACTGAGCTCCAACTGCCCAGCCTGTATATTTTTCTCATCTCATCTTTTTTATTTAACATAGTTTTTTTTTTAGATTTAGCAGGAATTATGAGAGTTATGTTATATTTGTGCATATAAAGGTGGCTGTTTGGAGTAGTTTAGGTGTGATCTATGAAAGTGCCCCTATGTGTGTGTGTGTGTGTTGCCGACTAAACCAGAACTAGCATATAAAAAGGTATTCTGCATAGACTACAGAATGATAGTAGGTTATATTGTCAGCTGTGAATGAAACGGGGCACATGTAATAATATGATCATAGATGTTTATTGTAAAAAATCTTAGTGTATCAATATACAACCGTGCTAGTAACAAATTGTTTCAACCAGTGGAGACGACATGAAACAAGACAAACATGACATGTAAACAAATAATAACAAAACCGGCCGGTACACGATAGTAGGTATCAAGAATGCAGTTACAGTTATATTCCATTAATTGTAATAAAGTGGTATATTCTTGATAGACTCCTGGGGCGGTGTGGATCCGTTTATGATGGCTGAGTGGATGCACAGATGTGTCGTGGGATCAATCCAAAAAGATGAGTAGATAGTGTACTCACTCATGAATGGGAAGGGGGGGGGGGGGGTGCGAGAACAAAAAGCCACGTGTGGTTGATAGCTGCAGCAGTATGAGGGATGGTGGTTGGGAGAAGGTGTTGCAGTATGTGGCTGCGGGGTGGTCATTGGACCGATCGTATAAAGTGCATCAATAAGGTGTGGGGATTTAGGGCAGAGATATGGCAGGGATACCTGTTTCTCTGACGGCGTGGATGCCGTTTCTTCACCCCTCCTGTGTCATAAGTGGTTTTGATGCTATAGTGCCTCTCCTACTGCAGTGGGATGGATGGATGTCTGTTTATGAGGTATCTTTCTGTTGTAGGGGACTTGTGCAGAGCCTGGGGAGGTAAGTATAGCAACTGCTGTGGCCCTAATCAAAGTTATGGCTCAATGCCTGTAGGGTAGTGCTGGGCCGGTTGCGTGTCTCTATGGCTCTGATGGCTGTATGGCCATTTCTTCACCCCAGTGTTTAGACAGTACCTTTTTGCTGTGATGCCTCGTTGGTTATCCTTTGGTCGAGTGTGACATCCTGGTAGTGGTTGTTTCCGGTCATCCGTAGTGGCGCTGAGTGTGGCTTGTGTTCTCAGCGGGATCCGCCGCCTGGAAGGAGGTATGGAGAGTGCACCGCCGGGCTGGTGACGTCGACACGTTTCGCCTAGGGTAGCGGCGGATCCCGCGGAGAACACAAGCCACACTCAGCGCCACTACAGATGACCGGAAACAACCCCTACCAGGATGTCACACTCGACCAAAGGATAACCATTCCTTATTAAAAACAGCAAATAGTAAACACGAAAACACTGGTTAGACACACATTTAACCCTTTGATCGCCCTAGATGTTTAACCCCTTCCCAGCCAGTGTCATTAGTACAGTGACAGTGCATATTTTTAGCACTGATCACTGTATTACTGTCACTGGTTCCCACTAAGAGTCGAAAGTGTCAGTTAGTGTCAGATTGTCTGTCGTAATATCGGAGTCCCGCTATAAGTTGTTGAATGCCGCCATTACTGGTATAAAAATAAATATATAGGAATTCCAGTATATATACCATAGTTTGTAGACACTAAACTTTTGTGCAAAACCAATCAATTTTCGATTATTGGGATTTTTTTACAAAAAAAAAAAAAAATGTAGCAGAATACATATTGGCCTAAATTGATTAAGAAATTTGATTTTCATTATTTTTTTTAAAAATGTATTGGATATGTTTTTATAGCAGAAATAGTCTTTTTCTTTTTGTAGAGCAAGAAATAAAAAACCCAGTGGTGATCAAATACCACCAAAAGAAATCTCTATTAATGGGAAAAAAAGGATATGCATTTCATTTATGCATTTTCATTTATGCACGGTCCTGCATGACCATGCAATTGTCAGTTAAAGTAATGCAGTGCCAAAATGCAAGAAATGGCCTGGTCATAAAGGGGGGTACATTTTTCGGAGGGCAAGTGGTAAAAACACATGAAAAACACATGTACATGTGTTTTGGTATGTTTTCCTGTATGACAATACACACGTCATCCTAGCAACATTAACACATTCCAAAAACGCAAAATGCATTAAAAACGCATTAAAGACACATCAAAAACGTGCATGAAAAAAATGCAGATTGTGCCAGACAAAGAGCCTCAAAAAATGCATCAACTGCACATGCATAGATGTGAGCCTAGCCTTACTGATTAAAAAATGCTGGCTGAGGTTAGGCTTTAATGTGTGCATTGCTTACTTTATTTACATCCAGCCAAGCTGTTATTATTACAGAAGTTACCGATAAAAATGGCCACACGTGTTACAGCTTCACTGCGCAGTATCTTTAGACTTAACTTCCACTATGCCAGGGCATACATTATTAGATTTCAATTGAATAAAGGGTTGAGATAGGTTCACACTCTGCATAGTATTTAGCAAATGTACAAAAGATTGTACAGAGATTGTTAAATCGGATGATAAGGTGTGTTGTCACATTTAGATGCAAGAAATACTATCCCCTATAAACCACAGCATGCATAGCGTCTGATTCTGACTTAGGTGACTCTTCTCAAAGCTGGGGTAGCAGCTGAACACTTTACCATGCACACAAAGTACATTAACTTTGCAGAAATGATGCTTTTGCATAAATATAGCTGTAAACTGAATAGCATTTAATTTACTAAAGCATTGAATATTTTCAGTGACTGCTGTTTTTTAAATGAAATACTAGTTTTCGTATGTGTGTCTTCTTTTGTTGCATCTCATTGCTACTGATCTTTTGCAGCCACTTCCTTTTTGCATGCTTACATTAAAGCTTTGGGTTTTTTTTTAAATTCAAATCACAAACATGTCAAACTTACCTGCTCTGTGCAATGGATCTTTCCTACTGAGCCTCCAAACCAACTTCTGTGGTCCCCCGCCGGCGCTTCAGGTTCCTCTTCTTCAGCAAGTGCCCCCCCCCATGGAAAGACGATTTCCATGGGGGCACCCATTGTGTGCTCACTGCCCTGTCTGCTTCTGCTGACACAGAGCAGGCGGCTCCGCCCCACCCCCTGCTTGCGCGACACACCTCTTGCTACTAAAAATCCACCCAGGGAGGAGGGGACAGCCACTGCTCTTGTGCACATTGCTGGATCATAATCGGGTAAGTATAGGGGGGGGGGGCGGGGGGGTTAATTTTGGAGCACAGGAGGTTTTTCACCTTAATGCACAGAATGCATTTAAGTTGAAAACCTTAAGGCTTTAGAACCACTTTTATGTCTTCCTGGCATTACTTAGGGTGGGGTTTCTGATTATTTTGAAGCTTTCGTGATATGGTGACAACTTAAGAGCACAACTGGAAGACAACTACAGTGTATTGTCACCCTATAATAGGAAGTTCCTGAATAAGGACCTTCATGGCAGGATCACCAGGTATTACTATACTAAAAGCTGCAGATTTTATAAATATTAAACATTACTTGTAAAATTCCATGAACTCCTTAAAGCTGGAGATTGATATGATTTTTTTTGCCATTACATTGGTGCAGCGTGGACAAATGTAATTATGCGCAACTGAGCGATCCCTTTTGGAAGCTATAAGTCACTGTAGTAGTCATCATTAACATACTGATAGCATCGTCCTCCAAATGCAGTGCTGAGCAGCTGCCCTTACTGCACATTAACCATAGCAGGCCAATCCCTTGGCACTGCCACCATTCAGAGAATGGCCTGTATTTTTTTCAGTAAACACAAGGCGTTCTCTGATTGAATAAGGTGGAGTGTGTGATGTCACTGTCATGCCTCTCTACCTTATCCAACCAGAGAATACCTGGCATTCTCACTGAGTGAGCGATCACCTGTGGTTACTATGCTGAACCACAACTGCGAAGTATCAAATTTGGAAGACTGCTGCTATCACTGTACTAGCGGTTACCACTACAGTGATTTGCAGCTTCCACAGGGATCAGTCAGGTATGAGATATGCATATGTGCATTGGTTCAAGCTATGCAATGAAATTCATACTTAAAGTGTTACTAAACCCACAACAGAAAAATCGGTCTGTATATGCAATAAAGTATGCTTGTTATACTCACTGTGGAACCTAAGGGGTTAATCCTCCGCATTGTGAAAAAAGATTGTTTGATCCTGTTTTCTCTTTTCTTCCCCAACTTCCACTGTCCCCAATCCATATGCTTATAGAACAGAGCCCTAGGAGGCACTCTGCACATGCTCAGTTTGGTGTGTATTGCTAGAGAGTTTTTTGGGGAGGATGCATGTGTTCGGTCAATCAGCACTGCCCAGACAGACAGTCAGAGCAGAATGCAAACTCCTCCTACAAGCTTTAACCAGTCACTGATAGAAGTCACAAAACTGCTATATACTGCTGATGAGAAAAGGTATTTAGCAGTTTATATTTACTCAAATATAAATGTTCTGTGTACTGTGGGAGACCAAATATAGTGAATGCAGGCTCCTGGGTTTAGTAACACTTTAAAGTGGTTGTAAAGTCAGAAGGTTTTTTATCCTAATGCATTCTATGCATTAAGATTAAAAGCCTTCTGTGTGCAGCAGCCTCCCCTCAGCCCCTTTAATACTTACCCGAGGTCTATCTAGATCCAGCAATGTTGCACGACAGATTCCTCACTGGCTGAGACAGCAGCGTAACGCCATTGGCTCCCGCTGCTGTCAATCAAAGTCAGTGAGCCAATAAGGAGAGAACGGAGGCGGGGCATGCCAGGCCATGGCTCTGTGTCTCAATGGACACAGGGTGCTCTGGCTTGGCTTGGGTGCCTCCATAGCAAGCTGCTTGCTGTGGGGGCACTCAACAGGATGGAGGAGCCAGGAGCACCAAAGAGGGACCCGTGAAGAGGAGGATCTTGGCTGCTCTGTGGAAAGCTAACTGCATAGAGGAAGTAAGTATAACATGTTTGTTAATGTGTAAAAAAGGAGAGTGGGTATTGGCGCTGCTCTATATTACCTCAAATGTGTTAGACTGACTCATACATCATGACTAATTGGGTGAACATAATATCTAACTAAATGAACATATAAATGTGCGATTATACATAAATTTATATAAAAAAATTATATAAAAGTGAAAAAAGTGCAAAACAAGCAAGTGCCCAGTAAAAAAACAAGTGTTGCTAAACCAACAGTAAGTAAATTGGTTTTTAAGTAAGTGCCAAGTGAAAATACTCAATGTTAATATAAGTACAAACACATAAAAAATCAATTGTGCGTTTTAAATTCATGTAATTAAAATGACCAGTGGAGCTGCCAGTGCTACCATCACATTTTCCTTTCATAAAAAAATTGTATAAATAGTCCATTCGTTATATCAGTACTGTAAATCCTCCTCTGAGAGAAGGGACTGGTGATGTTGCAGTAGGACAGAGTATAACCAAAGCATGCACAGTGCCCAGGTGCTTCCACACGTGCCCCCTCCTGTTGCCTCGCTCACCAGAAATGTTTTCCCCTAAAAGAGAATAGCCAGCCTTCACAGCTCCACCTGGCTGTATAAAATATCCCAGATCACCCCCCAGGGTATTCCTCCTGGCTGTCTCTGAATCTCTGCGCCAATTGTGAGCGTACATGTAAATGTCAAAAGACAGGCTCCATAGTGTAATACCATAAAAATAAGATTTTATTTGAAAAATATATCACTTACATTTAATAAAAAGGCATTCAGCACTGTAAACCAGGAAGTCCAGGACGCGATGCGCTCCATGGACCCGAAAAGCGGAAGCGATGCAAAGACACTGTAGCCCCACCCTACACGGTTCGTCACACTGGCGTCATCAGGAGCAGCGCCATATTGCTGCCCCTTCCGGCTTTTATTGTATACAGTAACCTAGCAACCTGATGCACATGACCCGCAGTTATTTGGTTGTGCTAATTTTAACCTCGGAATAAGGTCTATGTAGACTCTACTTTTGGCATACATTAATAATAGGACAATAAAATTGGAAGGTTTTCAACTATGAACATGTAGTGAACAACCAAGATATGGAAAGTGCTTTTAAACAACTAAAGCACAGCATGGAAAAACAGCTGAGAGTATGGTGGGACATAGCCATCCTTGAAATGTACATCTCTGAGAAAATTACGCCTAGAAGACTAAGATAGGATGTATCCCCCAATGACGGTATAAGTGACAAAGGTTTTATGAAAGAATGGTACTCATTTTTTAACCAGCAAGAGGCAGATCTTTTACAGTTAATAATAAAAAGTCAGTTCAAACTGCAGAAAATAGAATCATTGATACTCCAAATTAAGGAACAACTAATGGCACATGCAGAGAGTAAAGAATATAAAGACAGAGAAAAAATTCTACAAGAAACCATACAGAAGTATGATAAAGAAATACAACAGAAGAAATAGAGGACATTTTGGAGGGATGTATTGGACTATAACAACCAGCAGATCTACAAATGGCAAGCAGATAATGAATAGGGGCATGAAGAGATGAATCAGATATCCATGACTGATGAATCAAAGGAAACCTCAGTGGAGAGAGAGGAGAATGAGGTTAGACGCCTTAATCAAAGGACACCTAGAACCAACCCCAGGGAATCCTATGTCAGAACTCCAGTTCAAAACTCTAGACCCATACAGGATGCTAGAAGTCATAGCCCGAGGATTAGACGAAACCAGGGCCCTAATACACCTAGGACTCAAAGAGAACAGGGAAGATTTCCTCCCACCCACACAAGGGCTTTGGCAGGAACTGTTACCTCCTTTAACAGGTTCTCACAATTGAGACTGTCAGGAAAGGGCTCACCTGCTGGTGGCACTGTAGCTCCCAGATCCATAGACTGCAGTTCCAATGTCCACCAGCGGGTGTCTCTCAGCAGCCAGAAGCTGACATCTCATGCAAACAGTCATCACCTGATGCTGGTTGTAGGAAGTGTATTTAAACTCTGTGCATGCTCTTCCTCACTGCCTTGGTGTTGTCTCCATGTTCTCCTGACCTGCGTTCCTGTGTCCCTGCATCCTGATCCTGGACTCTGATCCTGACCCTGCAGCCTGATTCCTTCCTTCCTTCCTGCCTGCTTACTCCATCTCCTGTTACCCTCTCCCTGTTCTGTCTTGTTCCCAGATCCCTCTGCTTGATCTCCCGTGTTTGACACTGGCTCTGTTACAATTACGATTTGTTTATCCTTTTTTCTGTATATATTTGGTTTGAGCAGTTGTTCGCTATGTGTCTCTATTGTTTGGTTATCTGGTTTGATTTATACAGTTGTAGTTTTCTGGACGTGCGTTTTATATTTGTGTTATTCACTTATTTTTTAATAAATTATATTCTTTTACACTTTACTTGTGCCTGATATTCTCTGTGCAGTCCACACATTTCTGGTCACACCTGTTGCTGACAGAGACATGTGGAAGAATGTGGAGAAACCACCTACAGAGAACCATAGTACAGGAGGGATTTTTTACCTATGGGACACAAAGGTAGACCACCAAGGAACAGGGGGAGATATAGACCGCCCAGACCCTATCGAGGATGGGGCCCCCTGAGAAATCAAGGATGGCAAAATTCACGGCAGAACACATGGCAACCTCAGAGAACCCAGGACTCCTATCAGAGGGAGGTGACCTGGGAACATCAGAGGGATGAATAGAAGAATGAGCAAGAGGCACTTCCAAGGCAAGAGGGATGGGATACAGGAAACAGACCAGAGATAAACGAGGAGAAATCAAGAAAAAGAAGAAGAGAGTATTAGGAGCCAGGATTTTTAATCTTAGCAATGTCGTTTTTAGTCTAGATGAGTTAGAAATTTTCTAGGCCTCAAATATGTCCCAGACAAGGATTTAAACAAGTTTGAAGTTTATATAGACCTTTAAAAGTTTATTAGGAAGCTTAACATTAAAAAACACTTCCTAATTAAGAAAATTGAACAACAAACAACTACACAAATGACCTACAAAAGCACCAAACTAAGAAATAAATCCATATTTACCCAAGGAATCTAAGCAATGATAGCCTGGAAGTTTTTTTAAAAAAATGATGGAGGACGTAAGGCAAATAAAATTAAAAAATGAAAAAAATAAAAATAAAAAAAAATTCAAAACAAGAAAAAACCTGGGCAATTATTAAAGAGATAGAGAAGAAAAAGAGGTGGATAAAGGAGGTGGATTGTTTTTTTTTAAACAAAAAAGATTACGAAGAGGAAATTGCGAACCTACTGAATAAAGAAGATGCATATCAGAAACTAAAACATAACCCAAAGAAGAAATATGAAAATAAATTGAAAGCCTATATTAACAAAGGGAAATAAATGGGGGTTCTAAGTAAGAAGTAGGAAAAATATCTGATGCATGAAGCACCTAAAACACCAGTCATCTACTATGTCTCAAAGATTCACAAAAATCAAGCAAAACCACCAGAAAGACCCATTACCAGCGGAATAGGTTCCTTATTTTCTAGGCTAGGGGAATATCTGGACCAGTACCTACAACCACTGGTACCAGAAGGTAATGCCTATCTGAAGGACAGCAGAACTTAGTGACATCAATGTAAAAGAAGATGACATATTAGTCATTATAGACGTCAATTCGTCATACACGAGCATAGTCCAGAAGGATGGCCTAAGAGGGGTGGAATGGGCGATGCATAACTATGCAGACCTGAAACCGAAACAAAGAGATTATATATTAGAAGGCTTGGAGATGGCTATGAATAGTAACTTCTTCTGGTATAAAGGGGACTATTATGTCCAAACAAAAGGTGTGGCCATGGGGGCAAGATATGCCCCTAGTGTAGCCAACCTGTTCATGAGCAAATGGGAGAAGGAACACATTTATAGTGTAAGAAGATTGAACCTCAAATTCAACAGGCGATATATTGATGATATCGTGATCGTGATTATATGGGAAGATACAGAAAACACATTGAAGGATTTTTTTGGAGAAATAAATAAAAATAGGCACGGTATCTCTTTTACAGGTAGCTGGAATCAAACACGTATTGACTATTTGGACCTACAAATTTACATAGATATTGGGAAATTAGGCACAAAAACTTTTTTCAAACAGACAGACAGGAATGGTCACATACCCAAAAAAATTTGTCACCACCCAAAATGGACGGGAAATGTGCCCAAGAGACAAATCATGAGAATTCAGAGCAATTGTAGTAATGAAAAGGATTACGAGGAACAAACAGAAATCCTAATACGTAGGGTTGTGGAAAAAGGATACAAAAGGAAGGAATCAGAGATCCCAAAATTAAAAGTTAAAAATATGGATAGAAAAACACTTCTGAAAGAAAAGGAAATTAAAACTACAAACAAAGTGGAGTGGGCCTTCCTCTCCAGCTTTAAGGCTCCATTCACATATAGACATTTTGGATCATGGGCAGAATTGCCGCTATCCTGCCCGCGATTCCAAACCATATCAAGTCGCGGGAAGCCCGAGCGATACCTGTGACTTGCAATGGCACCCCAAACGCGGCGCAAGTTTCCCGCAATTGTTGCCCAACGAATCACTGTAAAATTGTACAAAGAGAATCGCGGGACACCTGATGCTCAAAAGAAGTACTTCTTTTGGGCATCAGGTGTTCCGCAATTCTGTTTGCACGATTTTATTGTTGTTTATTGTTGGGCGACAATCGTGGCAAAATTACACTGCCTTTGGGGTGCCATTGCAAGTCATGGGAATCGCTTGGGCGCCCGCACCTTGCAATGGTTCGGAAACGCAGCAATTCTGCCTGCGATCCGAAATGCCTATATGAGAACGGATTCTAATAGACAGTACAAACAAGTGGAGAATTTAGTGAAAAAGCTTTGGCCTATACTCAAATCAGATAAAATACTAAAAAAGGCACTCCCATAAAACCCAAAATGTATCTACAAGGGGGCTCACATTCTTAGGAACAGATTGGTGCACAATGTACTGGACTACCCCAAGACCTGTCAGCTTGTTTTCCAATTTAAAAGGTTTCTTTAGATGCCAAAAATGTTTGCCTTGTAGGGTAAGCCAAAAACAAGCAAGGAGAAAAGAGTCCTTCATAGCCACCGTGACTGGTAAACAACATAGGGATCAAAGAGATGGTAACTTGTACCAGTACGCATGTCACATAAGTGATAGAATGCCTATGCCAGTTACAATATGTAGGCCGTACCACCAGACCCCTCTATGTTAGAATTAGGGAGCACATAAATAATATAAAAAAGGGATTCATGAAACACAGCCTATCAAGGCATTTTAGAGAAGTACATAAGAAGGACCCATCTGTTATGACTTTCTATGGTATTGATTTAATCAAGGGACATTGGAAGGGGGGGGGGGGGGCAACAAGACAATTAAGGTATCGCAGAATGAAAACAAATGGATTTTCTTGCTAAATTCCCTCCAGCCTGAAGGTCTCAAAATCGACATAGACCTCGATTGCTTTATCTTTAACAACTAAATTGGGGTGTTCTAATAACAATTTGAGTTCCTATTTTTAATTTTATTTTTAGTTTCTTCATAATATTTTAAAAATATTTTTTATAATTTTCATAATATTTTTCATAATATTTTCATGTAACTCTTTATATTTTAGCATTTGTTTCCTTGTGACACATATCACTCCCCACACTTATTATATATTCAACATTTTTAATTCTAATTTTAATTTAATTCCCCACCCTTTGGCAATATGAGCCTTATGCTTAAGCTGGTACCAATAGTACCCTGACTTGTATTACACCATATATGCCCCCCTCTCTAGGACATATAAATAAGAACATTTCCTTAATGGTATATTCCTCTAACCCATTATATTTCTGGTCAATTTGACTAACAATGTATAGATGGTCTTTTAAATCTGGTTTGATCTCTCTATTTCTATTTTCTGCAGTTTGAACTGACTTTTTACTATTAACTGTAAAAGATCTGCCTCTTTATGGTTAAAAAATGAGTACCATTCTTTCATAAGACCTTTGTCACGTATACCGTCATTGGGGGATACATCCCATCTTAGTCTTCTAGGCGTAATTTTCTCAGAGATGTACATTTCAAGGGCGGCTATTTCCCACCATACTCTCAGCTGTTTTTCCATGCTGTGCTTTAGTTGTTTAAAAGCACTTTCTATATCTTGGTTGTTCACTACATGTTCATAATTGAAAACTTCTTCCAATTTTATTGTCCTATTATTAATGTATGCCAAAAGTAGAGTCTACATAGACTTTATTTCGAGGTTAAAATGAGCATATCCAATATGGCCGCGGGTCATGTGCATCAGGTTGCTAAGTTACTATACACAATAAAAGCCGGAAGGTGCAGTAATATGGCGCCGCTCCTGATGACGTCAGTGTGACGAAACACATTGGGTGGGGCTACAGCGTCATTGCGTTGCTTCTGGTTTCAGGTCCCTGGAGCGCATCGCATCCTGGACTTTCTGGTTTACAATGCTGAATGCCTTTTTATTAAATGTAAGTGATATATTTTTCAAATATAATCTTATTTTTATGGTATTACACTATGGAGCCTGTCTTTTGACATTTACATGTACACTCACAATTCGCGGAGAGTCCGAGACAGCCAAGAATACCCTGGGGGGTGATCTTGGATATCTTATAGCGCCAGGTGGAGCTGTGAAGGCTGGCTATCCCCTTTGAGGGTAAAACATTTCTGGTGAGTGAGGCAACGGGGGGGGGGGGGTTGGTGTGGAAGCCCCTGGGCATGGTGCATGCTTTGGTTGCACTCTGTCCTTACTGCAACTTCACCAGTCCCTACTCTCAGAGGAGGCTTTACAGTACTGATATAACAAATGGACTATTTATACTATTTTTTATGAAAAGACATGTGATGGTAGCACTGGCAGCTCCACTGGTCATTTTTATTACATGAATTTAAAACGCACGATTGATTTTATTATGTGTTTGTACTTATATTAACATTGAGAATTTTCACTGGGCACTTGCTTAAAAACAGATTTACTTACTGTTGGTTTAGCAACATTTGTTTTTTACTGGGCACTTGCTTGTTTTGCACTTTTTTCACTTTTATATAATTTTCTTTATATAACTTTATGTATATTTGCACATTTAAATTTTCATCTAGTTAAATATTATGTTCACCTAATTAGTCATGATTTATGATTCAGTCTAACATGTTTGAGGTAATATAGAGCAGCGCCAATACCCACTCTCCTTTTTTACACATTCACCTATCAGACGCCATTTTGGTGGTTGGTCTTAGTGGGGGCAGCAGCTATACTCACTACATCCATAGTGCAGAAATACACAATCAATTTAAAACATGTTTGTTATTTTTAACGAAAAAAAAAAACAAGATTGTAGTATCACTTTAAACTTACGTACTTTCAATTTTTTGATGCAGTTTACATACACTTTAAACACCTAAAACAATTATTAAAGTGTATCTAAACAAGAACAAAAAAGATTTATCACCCTAAGACAACACCTTCCTCTCTTCTTTAGTCCCCAGAGAACAGTCAGCAGTGGCAGATTGAACAGATTGGGGTTGATTAAGGGTCCTTTCACATGAGCTTTCTGTCCGGCGGACTCCATTTTGCTCAGCCGGGATTGATCCGCCGATCCCTGCTGAGCAGGCAGATGACAGCTCCGTCTCCACTTACTTTGCAGAGATCGGATGAAAACGGACCGCCTGTTCATTTTCATCCGATCCGATCCACCAGATGGATGGAAAATAGGGTTTCCATCCGTCTGGATTTCACGGACAGGAAGGGATTGGAAAGCAGCATGGAGCGTCCAATCTGGTCCGCCTGAAAAAACTGACAGGCGAACCTGATCAGAAAGCCCCTTTGAAAGGGACCTAACTTGACCTGGAGCACTCAGAATCCAGTGTAGCTCTGCATGGTAGCCAATCAGCTTCTAAGCCTCCCTTCACACTTGAACGTGGCTTTGAAAATTTCAAAGCTGCATTTCAATCTCACTTCGGGGATTCGATTTTAAAGACATCTGTGCGGGTTCATGCACAAATGTCTATTCTAATCGCCCCCCAAGTCTCCAAAAGTAGTGCAGGAACTACTCTTTGAAATTGGTGCAGAGCCACGATAAACTGCAATTTGACATGCAATTTGACCTGTCAAATCGCATGTCTAATCGCACTGATATGTACGAATAACTTCAGCTTGTTCAATTAAGCTTTGACAATACTACCTGGAAGCTGATTGATTTCTATGCAGAGCTGCACCAGATTTTGAACTCTCCAGTTTTAGTAATTCCCTAGCTATCAGCTCACTACATTTCTGGCAGGATCAACAAGTATCTATTTTGTACTTCTCCAGCAGATATCTTCCAATGATATACAGTATTAACCAGACAGAAAGGAAGTAACAAAGAGTGGATTGTTTTCCATAGATAATTTCCCCGACAATAGATTGTGCAGATATGTAGAGCTTGTTTGTCTCCATAGTACAATACAAACTAGCCAGGGCTGCGCTGATCCCATAGACACTAAGCTGCCACTGTCACAGACCATCGATCTTCATGGGGCTGCTGATCCCAGGGGTCGGATCTAGAGTTGTCACCTTCTTAGTGGTCAGGGGTGGGGTTCTCCCTCGGGTCCGCTCCTGGTGTGGTCCATCAGCCTGGCAGGAGGCGGAGCTCCAATTTCCCTCTATTTCTAGAAGAAGGAGGCGGATGCAAGGAGGTTATTTCCAGCTCATTTCCAGCCCAGCCTGTCTGATGTGACGTCGGCGAGCTCCCGATCTCTTACTACAACAGGCAGCTTTGTGTGCCGATGTCTGAGCCGGAGCATCTCTGCTAGTTGTCTTCACTTGTCACCGGCAGAGGAGCAGAGGGGGGCAAGGTAAGGCACACCACCCACCCACCCACCCACCTTATATGATCATCACCAACCTGCCCACAGCTTGTCTATGCTGTGCCAGTGTGTGTGTACACAGGGAATTAACCCTTCACTGCCCATCTCATCTCACCATGACATGCCTTGTCTCTTCCATGCAGAATGACAGCTTGGCACCAGCAATCTCAGGACCATTGTAGCCATCCATAGCCATGTGTCTTCCTTCTCTCTCCATCTTTGTGTGCCATTGGTGTCTAGGTTTGCTGTGGCTTTAAGAGGTGATGGCATGCAATGGGGGGGGGGGGGGGGGGGTTGTAGAAGAAATGAAAGGTAGAACACATCTCTTTGTCTGTGCTCTCCTATTCTGGGGACACCAGTGAGGAAGTGACACCATCATATATTGTTTTTTTTTTTTTCTTTATTCCTCTAGTCATCGGGGGAGCCAATCAGACACCTGCATAAAGACATTTTTTGGGGGGATCAAGGAGGATTGTCTGACCTGTTCATCTGAATCCAATCCAAGAGGAAATTTGATCACATTTGGGAATTTTTACAAGCAAACTGGGATCTATGAGTGGCAAGGTGATCAAAGCGAAGGAAGAAAAAGATGCTTCTAAGGGTAAGCAGCTGATAATCAACTTCAATGGGAGAGAAAGAGAGAGAGAGAGAGAGAGTCATCCTTGTATGAGCAGGTGCTGGTGACCTTTTACCTTGGAGCCTTTTGTGGTGCTGTCATCATACTTGTGTGACACTGGATCTACAATGACACCTTAAACAAACCCCCTACACTTAATTATATATATATACTGCATGCCTACAGGAGCAACAGTGGCAGCACCATGCAGGGGAAAGGGTCAGTCTCTAATGTTGCAATGTCCCCTATTGCCTTTAGAAGTTCTGCTGCCAGCACTTGGACAGCCAAGATCAGCCATGACAGCCCTGTGTCAACCTTTTCATTTCCAAATTGCTACTTTGTTACAGGTTGCAGACCCCTTCTGAGCGAATGGTACCCAGGGGGAATATGATGTCACCATCCCACCCACCCCCCCTAGCAGAGGTGACACCAAGCAATTGGCTGTTCTTCTTTCGGATAGAGGATGCAAATGAAGAAAAGGGTTATACGAAGTGGATGTTAAGATGTAGCTCCCCCCCATTGCCTTGTAATCGACTGGCTTTGCTGCTGGATGTAAACTGGGTGACAATTGCCATGGAGACAAGGAGGGCAGGAGGAGGGGGTGGGGGAGGAGAGGTGTATCACACTGCAACTGCATTAGTTTCATTTGCATCCTCAACACCAGCAGCAGGAGCAGCAATAATGCAGAGGTAGTCAGCTTAGACAAATAGTTCCCCCTAAAAGTGGGCAGACATACAGACACACAGCAGGCACTTATTCAATGCTGGATCTGATCCATTCACTCCAATTTCAGTAGTTTGCAAACTTTTCCCCCAGGAGTGGGAGACAATTGCATCCTTTGGGTTATTCATATAGATTTGGAAGACAACATGAACATACTGATGTATATATTTTTTTCCCTTTTTTTAATTCTGATGATGACTATTATTACTATTATTTATAGATACTTAAGTATCATGCAAGCTGAAAATCTAAATGTCCTTCTAGTCTATCTATCTATCTATCTATCTATCTATCTATCTATCTATCTATCTATCTATCTATCTATCTATCTATCTATCTATCTATCTATCTATCTATCTATCTATCAAACATACAAACAAAGCACTACCCTACCATGTTTGTCTATCTACCTGTCTATAATTATGTCATCCTGTCTAATATATATATATATATATAGATATATATATATATATATATATATATATATATATATATATATATAAATATATATATATATCTATATATATATAATTTTTGTTTACATATGTATCATACATGTATGTATTATGATTTAAGCTTCTATCTATCTATCGATCTATCTATCTATCTATCTATCTATCTATCTATCTATCTATCTATCTATCTATCTATCTATCTATCTATCTATCTATCTATCTATCTATCTATCTATCTATCTATCTATCTATCTATCTATCTATCTATCTATCTATCAAACATACAAACAAAGCACTACCCTACCATGTTTGTCTATCTACCTGTCTATAATTATGTCATCCTGTCTAATATATATATATATAGATATATATATAAATATATATATATATATATATATATATATATATATATATATATATATATATATAATTTTTGTTTACATATGTATCATACATGTATGTATTATGATTTAAGCTTCTATCTATCTATCTATCTATCTATCTATCTATCTATCTATCTATCTATCTATCTATCTATCTATCTATCTATCTATCTATCTATCTATCTATCTATCTATCTCACGCAAAGTACCACCTGCTTGTTTGCCTGTCTACCTATCTATTAATATGTCATCCTGTGTGTGTGTGTGTGTGTGTGTGTATATACACACAGTATATGTATACATTTAGTCTATGTTTAGCATAACTATTTTAATAACTTGTGTAATATGGGACTGCAAGTTGTATATATTTTTTTGAAATCAGCAAAGGTTTATATTTGATTTTTGATATCCATATGAATATTGGATCTATCCACTTTCTTGCTTTTGGGAGTATTATAATCTAGAAAATTACTACAACTGAATCTGCAAACATAAATCTAAAATGTTTTCAGCAAAGCAGAAGGATATGCACCAAATTTTAATAACACCTCATAGCAGATTGTCAAGAATTTTTTTAGGTGAACAGTACAGCTGTAAGCTGATGAGCTTTCCTAATTATTATTCGGTGTAATGATACTGAAATGTACTCTGGTTTTGTAAATAAATTGTCAAAGGACTTTTCTTTTTTATTGCATTTATACTAAAGGAGGATTATTGAAAGTCTTGTGTTAATTAATAAGCCGTACGGCCAAGAGAGGGTCTAAAGGTGTTAACACCTGCTCAGATTTACTTTTTTGTATTCTTGGCAATACTGGAAACCAGTCTTTGTAAACTGCACCACTTTTTTCACTTTAAGCCAACCATGCCTGCAAGACAATCATTTATTACCTAAACGAATTTGAAAAATCTTTAGTAGATCTGACACCAGAAGGTATGATTCATTTATGTAAAATTGAGAGAGGAGTAGAAACAATCTTGTGTACAGCAGCTAATTTGGGCATCAATGTGGTACGCCTCTGAAACGGAATCCATAAAATGTTATAACAGTTCATTCTGCAGCATCTCACAAAGAACGTTACGCAATGAGCATCTTATTTTAACTTCAGTTTTCACATTTGCTTAAAGCATAGCTTTTACTGCCAGAGCTGGTATTTTTACATTTTATCTTTTTTTTGTTTGTTTGTTTTTAAGTTATGGTAATGTGTGTTTGACAAAAAAACACAAGAAAGAAATGCATTGTAATGGAGTATATAAAGTTAGATATAAGTGCTGCACTTTGTTAAAACAGGCTTAATTCATGACGAAGCTAAAACAGGATAAAAAGGATACTTGTTTGAAAAAAAGAGTATTTTCAGCCAATTCCATGGGGGATTTGAAAAGTACAATCACATGGTAGAATTGATGGTCCTCATACTTGTGCCAAGTTTTGTGATCTGGGCCTTCAAATAATGGTAAAAAAGCTGGATTGTGTATTTGTAACAACACTGAATTGGCATGTGGACCAAACTGCCCATAGACAGGAAGATATCTCACAGAGAATCACAAGCAATATGACATCTGCCTTACCTTAAACCAGTCGGGACTCCGTAATCTTTTCTGTACAGCTGGGCTGGTGGGTACATGTGGCTCACTGTTGTCTTTTTCTGAATAGAAAGATATTGATCATTCCTATTGACACATTCATGTGTCATTAAAGGCAACTGATAGAGCCTGTTCACAGCTGTACACTGTGCTGCAGTGTGTTTTTAAAAATAAATCAGGTCTGCTTTTGTCTACTATAATGCATTCTAATGGGCCATACACACTATACAATTTTCTTTAGATTTTTTCCTTCAGACTTTCCAAAACCATATAATATGAGGTCAAACCTAAACACTTTCAATTGATATGCAATCAGGCAGCCCTTTGCACTACATAGAAAAGGTAAATCTAAAGGAAATCTGACAACAAAAGTTGTATAGTGTGTATCCAGCTTAAGGCCCAATGAAGACAGGGGCATGTATGATGTATTTTGAAGGTGTTTTCATTTGTTTTCAGCCCCTGCTAACCAACCTAATTCATTTTATATTATCCAGCATGAAAAACACATAATGTATGTAAATGCATTAAAACACATTGAAAACTTTTGCCATGCTCATGTGAACCTAGCCTAGGGATTAAATTGCTTTATGATGGCAATGTACTGTTTTTATCAGATTTAATTTGCCATGTAAACCAGATTCAGGCACAGCTGTAAAGTGCAAGGTTGGGCTTGTCTGGCTGGGTTGTGTAGATTGTTTCTCACACTCCTGGGTTGTTGGTAAATTTTGTTGATCTGACATCTAAAATTTGAAATAAAATCTGACTATAAATGACAGGTTTCAAAGTGTATTTCCCGTATTACCAAAACATTTTAAACAAGTTTATTTGAATTTAGAATTGCTGTCTAAGGCTCCATCAAAGGGATTCTTTCACCTTTTGTTTGTTGTCCCAAGACAGAAAATTAAAGGAAATCTCTCTAAAAGCATCATAGAGAGAATGACATTTTTATATTTTTTTTAATTGTAAGATGACCTTTTCCCAAAAATTGAAAAGGTGAACTAGCTCCAAATATCTTGGCCCCCGCTGAATATAATAACTGTGCTGTCCCGTGCTGCTGGTGTTTTGGCCTGTACATGGTACACTGCAATATAAAGCCCCAGACACATCACAATGGAAAATGTTGCTTTGATCAGCGCATGTAGCCAATCAGCTGCAGCGCTGATCAGTGTATTCTGAGGGCGGGGGAGTCCTACTGTTAGAATACAATGACACAGTGGGGAGGAATCTCTCATCCACATTGAATTTGTGGATGGGGGGATTTGGTTCAGCTTCTTTTGTTCAGTACGAATGGCCAGTTTAAGGCTAGTTGCAGGGTTGGAGGGGGTGGACCCGCTCTTTGAGGCCATCGGAACACGCAGATCACAAGGCGTTGGCTTCTTTAACAGATTACACTTTTCTCCAGCACTTGCCCGATTGCCATTTTATCTGACGCGCCCCCTTTCCCATGCATTTCATCTGAGGAGCTTGTCTCTGGTAAGTGATTGGAAGTGGTGACTAGTGTCATCTATCAAAGCAACTGTTTTTTTGCTAGCTGCGTTGTCAGATGTCCGTGTAAGGAGGTTATAATCCTGTCTGACCTCATAGCTAGCCTCAAATGGCACCTAGAAAGATGGGACAAAGTTCACAATGTACCTTGACCCCTGGGTAATAGAACACCCCTGGGTAACAGAAAATAATATAATTAATAATATTAATTAATAATAAAACAGAGACTTCTTTAAAGGGTAAGTTCACTTTTGTGGGGGGTAGCAAATAAAGAAAAAATAATATAGTGTATACAATTGCGAAACAACTCACATTGTAATTGACTGTCATTAAAAATTACTTTTCCTTTTCAATCTGCGGCTCTGTAATTTTCTGAAAATGCAATGCAATATGGCTACCTGGAGCTGTTCTGTACACAGAATGTGTACTGACCACACCCCAGAAACGTAATTTCCTACTTGCATGATTTGCTCACTGATTTTCCCAAAAGTCAGCCTAAGATGCAAATCATATTTCTGGCATCCCTTGCAACAAAAAAGGTTATTTTTGGTGACATACTCCCAATGGGAACACGTCTAAAGGGAAGCAGGCCCTGTAGATTTCCTCATTAGTGCTCTGCAGGTGCCACAGCTGATTGATAATTATGAAACCACTCCTATTAGATTCATTTCCCACAGGGGCACAGAGAAACACAGAGACTTTTTTCAGAATAACAAAAAGTAGGTATCTGCAACAACGTTTATTTTTCTTTCACAATTCCTGCAATGTACATAGATCAACCAGAGGGGAATGTTTATTTCTCAACAAAAGAGGAGTTATGCTTTAAGTGGGGAAATGCTAGCTGGAGGGCTTCGTTCTAAGGTAAGTATTTCATAAATGTGCTAGTATGCAATACATACTAACACATTATGCATTTGCCTTACAGGTGTTTTTTTTTTTTTTTTTGTAACTGCAGCGGTTTATTACCGATTTAAGTCTTTCATAATATGTTAGTATGAACTGCATTTTAGAGCATTATGGCCTAAACTACCGCTTTAAAGCAACTCTGCTGTTAGTTAAAAGTTGTAAAAAAGGCATGTCTATAAAGAAAGGGGCTGGCTGGCTGAAATACTTTCTGTGACATAGGGGTCGGTAGGTGAAACCACAGAGAGCAGAGTGTTGGATGCTAAAGATTGTTCATCCATTCTAGCTCTGCAACAGAGCAAAGATCAGTGGCGTGGGTGGAGGGACGGGTTAGTATTAACCCTTTTATTTACAGGCATGCCTTTCATACAACCTTTTAAACTAAAAGCAATTTCACGTTAAAGGTTAAGTTCCCCTGTTGTAAAATAAAATAACAAATTATTGTTTTTTTTACATTGCATCCTGTAAAGCATTGCGTCGGCGGTCAGCAGATCACACATGCCATGCCAGGATCCTGCAGACTCTCAGTACACTGTCTGCCCATACCTTCGATATGGGCATGCAGTTACTGAATGGCAGGAAGAATCCATGAACTATGAGAGCGCTCACCAGGGCCCTCGTAGTTCACTGATAACTACAGGCTGTCAGCCACAATGAATGGGTTTACATATACTTAAATACACCTTTGCTTTCAGATTGCACCGTGTGTTGTTCCATGACTGCTCTGCATTGTAATGAATGTTACCATAGATACCATAGATAGTGAATATTTGCCATAGATATTAGTAATATAATAATATCAATAATAATGTTTGAGATGAATTCACACTGTACTAGATGGAGCTAATTGCCACTCACATATACTAGGACTATGTTTCCTATTATATACAAGGTCTAAGTGACTCACTGCCAATTAGAGCTGACTCACTAAATGAGCAGCTAGGTACCTGTATATCTGCTTGACTTCATTCAGTCTTAAAGTGATTGTAAAGTCTCCTTTTTTTAACATTAAAAATACACATTTAATACTTACCTGCTCTGTTGCAGTGGATTTGCACAGAGCAGCCTGGATCCTCCTCTTCCCGGGTCCCTCTTCAGTGCTCCTGGCCCCTCCCTCCCATTGAGTGCCCCCACAGCAAGCAGTTTGCTATGGGGGCACCCAAGCCGAGTAACATTCAGATATGGAGCTGAGGCCCGGCCCTGCCCTCTTTCTATTCTCATTGGCTGACTGACTTTGACAGCAGCAGGAGCCAATGGTGCTGCACTGCTGTCTCAGCCAGTGAGGAGGGGAGTCCTGGACATCCGAGACATTCCCACAAAATCGCATGAGTCCCTCTAGCTTACCTCATTATCTACATAGCTGTTTAAACACACTGCTCGATTACTCCTTCCTTACTTCCTGGGCAGACTATGGGTCATGACACAGGAAGGAGTTGACCAGCTGACATGCTTAGCACACACTCTGAATTGTCTTCCCTCAATTTGTCAACTCCTTCCTGTGTCATGACCCAAAGTCTAACCAGGAAGTAAGGCAGAAGTAATCGAGCAGTGTGTTTAAACAGCATGAAGAGAGTGAGATAAGCCTGTGCAGAATTATTGGAAGGCGGTTTTATTTTTGCAAAATAAGTACATTAATGCTATATTGGTACATAGGGGAGCTAGAGTTTAAAAAAAAAAAAAAAGTGAACAAAGGTGAACTTACTCTTTAACCACTTAAGCCCCGGAGGATTTGGCTGCTAAAAGACCAGGGTATTTTTTTCGATTTTTTACTGCGTGACTTTAACGGACAATTGCGCGGTCGTGCGACGATGTACCTAAACGAATTTGACGTCCTTTTTTTCCCACAAACAGAGCTTTCTTTTGGTGGTATTTGATCACCTGTGCGATTTTTTGATCATGCGCTATAAACAAAAAAGAGCGTCAATTTTGCAAAAATAACAATATTTTTCACATTTTTTATATGAAATTCCCCAAAAAAATGTAAAAATCAAAATTTTTTAACGTTTTCGGCCAATTTGTTTTATGCTACATATGTTTGGTAAAAAAAAATCGCAAAAAGCGTATTTTGATTGGTTTGCGCAAAAGTTATCGCGTTTACTAACAAAGGGAAAGATTTTTGTCATTTTTGGTGTTTTTTTTAACGCGTAATGGCGGCGATCTGCGATTTTTTTCGGTACTGCGACATTGCGGCGGACAGATCGGACCCTTGACTGACATTTTTGACACTTTTGGGGTTACCAGTGACATTACTGCAGTAATCAGTGCTATATATATGCACTGTTACTGCACAAATGACACTGGCAGGGAAGGGGTTAACTGTATTGGACAGGGAGAGTTAAGTGTGTCCTAGGGGCGTGATTCTAACTGTATAGGGACATTGCTATTGGTGTAAAAACAAAGATCAACGGTCCTACATAGTAGAACCGTCTGATCTTCATTTTTACACCAGGGAGGATGACGGGCGGCTTGTTTACATAAGCCGCTCCACCTTTCTCCCTTCACCGGAGCGATCGTAGTGTGACCGGCGGACATCGGGTCCGCCGGTCACACGCACTGACTTGTCAGTGAACGAGCCGCGGCGGGCACGCGCCCGCCAGCAATTGGCTCTCAAGTCAGTGACAGGCGAGTGACGTATCCATACGTCACTCTGCCTGGCCGGGGCTGACCGCCGCAGTATATAGTCGTGCGGCGGTCGGCAACCGGTTAAATTTATAGCATTTATTTTATGTGTTTTTTATTTTTTGGGATTTTTGGTTTATACTCTGTCTTTATATTCAAAACACACCTATGATAAAAAATTATAGATTCCCAATTTCTTTGTAAGTGGGCAAATTTACAAAATCTGCAGGGAATCAAAAAATAATTTTCCTCACTGTATATAAAGATATATATATATCTATATATATATATATATATATATATATATATATACACACATATATCAAATTAACTGATGTAAATTATTGAGCATTGGTGCTTAAAAAAATGAGTGACAGCACTTAAAAGACTCAATTCACAAAAAAATTAAAAATTTAGTATTTTTTTTTTTTTATGTGCGTTTCTGCTTATTTCTGATGGAAAATTCATAAATCAAATCACTAGGTGAAATACCACATGGATCAGATGAATTTATCATACGCACTTTATTTTATTGATCAATTTACAAAGATTATCGCCCTGGTTATCGAGCTTTAAAATACCATAAACTTCAGGCTGGTGATAACTGTAGGCTTCAATGAGCAGGGTACAAAATCGAATCATTCAAGCTGGAGATTAAGTAATATTTCATTATGACAGAGTCTAATTCATGAGGTAAAAAGCTTGCAATAGTTAACTATTTAATAGAAAACAATACTGTACACCTATGTGATATTAACATTTATGAACTGAATATTTGATGAAAAAAAAATTTGATAAAAAAATGAATGCAGAATAATAATAATAATAATCATACTGCCCAGAGTATTAACATAGAGACTTTAAGATTTGGCTCCTTTTCCCAGATACACTAGTAATACAGGCCCCATGGTTTATTACAGAGAAACCTGCACCCTTTACCTCATATGGTGATCCCACAACCATTAATTACCACTTCCCTTTTCACTGAATGCATGAAAGGCATTATGGGTGTCAAATTTTAATAATCCATGTAATCCCTATGCCTCAAGAGTATTCATAAGAAAAGATTTTCTGTATCTAGCAACAGAAATATACTGGAAAATAGAGAAAGCATAAAATATTAAATTGCATGGATGTGCTGTAAATCATTAAAATAGAATCTTTACTGTAAGAACTAACTGGGACTGGGACTCTTTGAACATTGTATATTTGTTTTGTTACTAAATAATAATTACAATATGAAATACCTTGCAACTGGGGATGTGTTTTGGTCGCCCCCAAGGTGGATTCTTAAAATATAGGAGGAAGCCTCCTGCTCTAAATGGCCTGGGACCAAGGACCAGCTGAGCAAGGCAAGCACCTCCTGATGTGTAGAGAGTCCAGCATCATAGAAATGCCAGACCCATAGTACTTGCCTCAGCCACTTGTGTTGAGGAATGTTAGAGCCTATGTCAGAATGCTTTTGCTTTCGTGGTCCCCATTAGGGAAATTTCGCCTCACTTTTTGTTCCAGAGCCACAGCAGGGTGTGGCAAAAATTCACCCCAGATTGAGGGGAAATTCCATCATTGAAAGTCATCACTGGAACAGGTGTCCTAATGCACCCTTCCCTATGGTTCCTTCATTTTAGATTGCCCTTTCCTTTATGTCCTGATGACAGTGGTCCGCAGGAATAAAATTAAAAGTGCATCTCCCAAACAGGGTCACATACAGCAAATAAAAATTTGACAAAACTTCTAAACCTTCCCAACTTAGCCCAACACTAGGAGTAAAAAAGCTTTGGCTTTTCAATTTTGCTTCTTCATAACCTACCCTGCCCTTTTGGTTGCCGCATGCTCTATATGACTAAAAGCAAGTAGCAGCAAGCAAAACAGAGCTGGATCACATAAAAGCAGAAAAAAATATAACAGTAATAAATATTATACGCCAAGTAGCAATGGGGTTGATTTACTAAAACTGAAGAGTGCAAAATCGAGTTCAGCTGTGCATAGTAGCCAATCATCTTCTAACTTCAGCTTGTTCAATTAAACTTTGACAAAAGAGACCCGGAAGATGACTGGTTTCTATGCAGAGCTGCACCAGGTTTTGCACTCTCTGATTTTAGTAAATCAGCCCCAATGTGTCTGGTATATAAATTTGACTTTACCATATAAAGAAAAATTGCATTGTAGAGCAATAAGTAGTATGGTACTGGTTCTTCCATTATGTTGATTCACATCATGATACTGTCTATTCATTATAAATAAACATGCTTTTTAATGTTCTTTTTTAGTGTACCCCAAAAGTGATGTTAGATTACCTTCCAAGTTGCCTCGTGGTCCTAAAGCTTCTTTCTACTGTGATAGGACCAATAAAACAGCACAGGGGTAAAAAGGTTTTATCCTTCTACTGCCTATAGTGGCAGGAATGGCCAACAGAGTTACTGGGCTAGACTTTTAGAGTCAGGGAACTTTGTTTGTGCTGTCTTGGAGCATAGAGATGAATCAAATGTATGCTTGTTGTTATACATATGTTTCTTGGGAAACATCAGCCATAAAGCTTCCTGCCCAGTTCCCCAATGGCCTGTATATTAAAGTGCCCCTATGGCCAAAATCTTTGTTATGTCAGTTTTGAACATAATGAAAGAGGAGTGAACCCCTGTCAGATTTGTTGTTGTTTCTTTGTCCTTGTCAAGGACATTTTCCCTGCTTTCCAGTCTCAGTGTCCAATGTCCTCATGATAGTATTTAAGGGACAATCTTTGCAATGGGCAAACTTAATAGTAAAAATTTGGGAAACCTTTTAACCTTTTTCCTACTTTACTATTGGACAACAACAAGAGAAGGGCATACCAACCTTACCAACCTTGTGCATTACCACTAAAAAAGTTTATTAAAATCCAAATAGGTAGCATACATTATACTCACAAATGTAAGATGTATACATGCATGTAGGAACCAATCGCCTCCAGAACACTTCTCTGGATGGCGTGATGGTATCCACAATGACCTGGCTTTACTATTACTATAACATTTTGCATTGCTGGCTTTTTCTTCATCAATGAAATTTTCACTCACGACCTGTTGACTACTATGCTTGAAGAGCTAGCAATTAAAAGCCGACAGAGGTTATACGTTTTTGCCACTTTACCCTTTACCACAGCTGGAGCATTTGTATTTAAACTGGATGCAACTATTCAAAGTTAATTAAAATTCAATAGTGCATGTGGAGAAATGTCTGCCGTGCTCAATCTCTTTCCTTAGTCTGTAGTAATGCAAATTCCAGCTCTAATGCAGGTTAGAAGGAGGCAACTGCAGTCTATCTATTCCGAATCTCATCTCAAACGGATGTCAAACTAATGCCATTGACATAAACCCCAAGCCTATCATCACATGCCTCAAAAGTGTGCCTGTTGTTCAGTCTGCCTTTGCTCCCCTAGCACTGTGGCCTTTGGAAACATGTGACTGAAATCCGGTTCTTACCCTAATGTGCCTAGATGCATAAGAGAGCATTCTCCATTCAATCCGCTTATAGTTGTATAAAGGAATATTTTTAAGTCTGCCAGACTACACATGCTGTGGTCCCCTCCTCCTCCTGGTTATGGACAAGAATGCACATTTACTCAATGCATGCAAAGTGTGTGACAACTTTTCACAACGTGTCGCTGCAAAGCTAGGTTGTGCACACTATGTCTGTAAGTAACATTAGTCATAGGGGAGCAAAGGAAGACTCGACCTAGAAGGGCTTTAGCAGAACGGAGCCCTGCAGGTGTGTGGGATTGTAAAGCCACATTAACCCCAGGTCGCAGGAACTATCAGTTCTAAGTAATGAGAAGGAGATGTTAAATGTGCTCAAAGTTGAAACCTCGAACATTTCTTCCCATTTTGGCTTGTGTAGCTTGCGCTGGTATGAAGAGTAATTACTTTAATAGCAATATAATTAAGAAAACGTGATACAGAGTTTTCACTGTGTTCTTAAACTCCTTTGATTAGAAGAACATAATACAATTCACAAAATCTTTAATGGGTCCCCTGGGTATACATTACAGTCCTTTGATGTGTCAGCCATAGTTTTTGCAGGTATGAGTAGTGAAATGTGAAAAACTAACATATGCAGCTAGAATATATCATAATTATCTATTTAAGATTTTTCTGAACCATTTCTTTTACTCTCCATGGGTATTTTTTTCATATTTTAGAAAGCCAAAGTAAAAATATATTTAATGTAAAAAAAAAAAAAAAAAAAAATGACCACCAACAACTATCAGTATCCATTCATAAAAAAATGTGAATCCCAACTTGACTTAGTAAAAAGTAAATGCACCTCTGGTAAGATAAATTTGTGTTTAGCAGAGGTCAGTGAAACTTGCTAGCCACATCCAGCACACCCAACGGGGCAAACCACTGTGTACCTGTATACTGTCAGTTTTTCTAAGTCTATTAAGACTTCTCAAAACACTTTGCTGTCAGTACTTTGGGTGGGTTATACATCTTCTTATTAAAGCAGATGTCACGTACCAGGCTAGGATAGGTACCCCCTGTGTCTACCTTGCATGAGCTTACAGAAGGATACAATAGCCAGTTCTGGTTCTTGGCAGGGTGTCCTTAATGTGGCATTGGTTTTGTGTTATAGACTCCAAATTGAGCCCATTGCACTGGATGAAGAAATGTCATCAACACACCAAGGATTCCTCAGAAGGGTCCAAAGCTTTATTCATATGGTCACACGGAACACATACGGCAACATTTTAGGGCCACGCAGGGCCAGTTCGTCAGGCAAGTGCAAGTGCCTGATGAAGGGGCCCTTGTGTGGCTCCGAAATGTTGCCCCATGTGTACCGTGTGACCATGTGAATAGAGCTTTGGACCCTTCTGAGGAATCCTTGGTGTGCTGATGACATTTCTTCATTCAGATTGTCTGTGGTTTCCAGCCGGTGGTCATTACAGCACCCAGCATTATTATACCTATTTCCATGAATGTGTGCATGGGGAATATTGTTTTTGGACTTTTTTCAAATTCCACTGGAGACAGCTGACAATGAGCATGAATCAAAACTGAAGTATGGTAATTACCCACTTGGCAACCGCCTAACTGGAAATGTACGTCATGATTTTGATGTTAAATATCAGGGTTATGGCTGCAGCTAGATGCCATAACCCCCCGATATTGTTTTTTTCCCTTAGATTGCTGGCTTTCCGATAAAAGTGATTCCAGTGGCGGATTGGCTGAAATATTTTAGAAGCAGCAGGAGAGGTGCAGGGCCGGATTAAGAGCATCATGGGCTTGGTGCTGAGGATTTTGAAGGGCCTTAAGGGCCGTGCCTTGGCATGCACCCAGAGGAGGAAGGGTGCAGCCATGCATGCCTAATTCAACATGGGATGCTGTCTCTGAAGCCCATAAACACATCCATGCATCGGCAACTGTCCCTCCTTGTCCGGCCTTCGTGCTGTGTGGGGAGGTTCTGAGGGAGCTGCCTGGGGAAGCGAGCATAGAAGCCAGACTTCTGTGTTTACAAGTGACAGAAGAGCGGTAACAGTGAATATGGCCAACCCGGGGCCTATATAAAGGTAGGGGCCTGGAGCTGCAGCTCCAATAGCCCCTACGTTAATCTGGCCCTGGAGAGGTGCCCTCCTGCCACTTCCCAGTCATTGCCGAGCTTACCGGGGCAATCCGTTAAGCCCAGAAGCAATCCGATGCGGGCGTTTGCTGGGCAGGAAGTCGATTGAGGGCAAGATGGCCCCCATTAGGTTCTATGCATTTGAAGGACCGGATCGATCTCTGATGCCACTTCCGTTTCTCAGGCATAAACAAATCATTTTTTTTCTTTTGCTTTTAAAGGTTAATGAGAGATCTGAGGTCTTTTTGACCCCAGATCTCTCAATAAAGAGGACCTGTCATGCTTATTTTTATTACAAGGGATGTTTACATTCTTTGTAATAGAAATAAAAGTGATCAAAGAAATAAAAATAAACGGACAGTGTAAAAATAAAAAAGAAAAAGTAAAATAAATAGGAAAGAAAAAATGTGAAACCACCACATCCCTCCGTTCTCACGCACAGAAGCTAACGCAAATATAAGTTGCGCCTGCATATGTAAACAGATTTTAAATCACACATGTGAGGTATCGCTGCGATCATTAGAGCAAGAGCAATAATTCTGGCACAAGACTTCCTCTGTAACTCTAAACAAGTAACCTGCAAAACAATTTGAAAGGGTTGCCTATGGAGATGTTTTTGTATCGTAGTTTGTCGCCATTCCACGAGTGTGTGGAATTTTAAAGCATGACATGTTAGGCATCTATTTACTTCTTTCACATTATACAAAAAAAAATGGGGCATCTATTGTGTTTTTTTTTTTTTTTTAATTCATTAAAGTAAATTTTTCCAAAAAATTGCATTTGAAAGACCGCTGCACAAATACAGTGTGACAGAAATAATGGAATATTGCAATGACTGCCATTTTATTCTCTAGGGTCATTACTTAAAAAAACATTTATGTTTGGGGGTTCTAAGTAATTTTCGTGCAAAAAATACAGATTTTTACTTGTAAACAACAAATGGCATAAAAAGGTCCTTAAGCAGTCAGGGACAGGCTTGAGGTCATGGCGGGTTGCAGGCAGGTATAGTTGGTAAGCACAATCACAGGCATAGGTCTGTGCAGCCTTTCCCATTAGGGTGTGCACCCCGAAGCTCAAACTCAGATGCCATTCTCTGCAGCCTCAGCTGCACTGGACAGTGGATGAATGGGAAGTGCTCTGTGCTGAGCGGCTTCCTGTTCATTCACAAACTGAAGCATAGTAAACACGGTTTACTATGCTTCAGTTATGAATGAACACAGTGAGTGTGTTCACTGTTTTTATTTAGAAAAGGAAGGCGCCAGTAAATGACATATTTACTAGCCCCTAGCGGCGCGCTCCTGACCCCACTCACCAGCGGGGAAGCCGATGCACGGGTCAGGCAGCTCCATTGCCGCCTGACACCCACGATTGTTCCCCGATGAGAGAGAAGAACGGTCAGCTGTTGTAAACACAGCTGACCGTTCTTCAACCTGGAATGATCACAGAGCTCCTGTGATCCATCTATATAGGATCACAGGTCTCTATGGTAATTTCAGAAGCCACGCCCCCCACACAGTTAGAATCACTCCCCTAGGCTCACATTTAACCCCTTGATTACCCATAGGGTTAACCCCTTCCCTGCCAGTGTCATTATTACAGTAACAGTGCATATTTTTAGCTTACTGTAGTACTGTAGCTTACTATAACTGTTTTGATTACTGTAGTAATGTCACTGGTCCCCCCAAAAGTGTAAAAAATGTCAGTTAGGGGTCCGATCTGTCTGCCACAATGTCGCGGTCCCGCTAAAAATCGCAAATCGCCACCATTACTAGTAAAAAAAAAAAAAACAATAAAAATAACATAAATCTTTCCCGTAGTTAGTTGACGCGATAACTTTTGTGCAAACCAACCAAAATACGCTAATTGCGATTTTTTTTTTTTACCAAAAATATGTAGCAGAAAACAAATTGGACTATAATGTTAAAAAAATTTGATTTTAAATTTTTTTTTTTGAGAATGTTTTATAGCAGAATGTGAAAAATATTGTTTTTTTCAGAATTGTCACTCTTTTTTTGTTTATAGCGCAAAAAATAAAAATCGCAGAGGTAATCAAATACCACCAAAAGAAAGTTGTATTTGTGGGAAAAAAAGGACATCAATTTTTTTTAAGTACAGCGTTGCACGACCACGGAATTGTCCGTTAAATAACGCAGTGCCGAATCGCAAAATATGGCCTGGTCATTAAGGGGGAAAATCTTCCGGTCCAGAAGTGGTAAATATAATTATCCATGGGTGCACCTGGGGAGTTCTGGCGAGTAGTCTTATCTATAACAATTATGTCCATAGATATATTTCTATAACAATTAGATGGTGTGGGTGCAAACCTGTTAAAAAACACTTAAAGTGTTACTAAACCAAGGAGCCTGCATTCACTATATCTGGTCTCCCAGAGTACACAGAACATGGAAATGCAATAGTTTTAGTAACTATAAACTGCTAAATATTTTCTCTCATCAACAATATATAGCAGCCTTGTGACTTCTATCAGTTCCTGGTAAAGCTTGTAGGAGGAGTTTTCATACTGCACTGAGCTGTCCTATCAGGATGCAGGACCCCTGACCCTCTGTCTGGACAGTGCTCATTGGCCCTGTGCTGATCACATGCACTCTCCCAAGAAAAAAAAAAACCTCTCTAGCAATACACACCAAACTGAGCATGTGCAGCCTGACTCCAAAGGCTCTGTCTTATCCGGACATGTTTTGGAGTCAGTAGAAGAAGAGGAGGATCTGTGCTAACAGGATCAAATGGCCTTTTTACACAATGCAGAAGATTAACCCCTTATGCTCCACAGTGAGTATAAAAAGCATGCTTTACTGCATATACAGACTGAGTCTACTGTTGTGGATTTAGTAACACTTTAAGGACAGTAATAACTCAAACAACCAGGTAGGACACGTCTAAAGAACACTCAAGGCCAAAGTCTGTGAGATAGTAGAGCATGGGAAGTTCTCTTAGATTGTAAGCTCTAACGAGCAGGGTCCTCTGATTTCTCCTGTATTGAATTGTATTGTAACTGTACTGTCTGCCCTAAAGTTGTAAAGCGCTGCACAAACTGTTGGTGCTATATAAATCCTGTATTATAATAGTAATAATCATAATAAGAGAGTCTGCATAGTTTGAATTAGAGGCAGCAAAAGCCATGACAGCTGATCCTTGTACCTAATGGAAGCCTTTACTGAGCAGACATTGCGAGGTCACTCTGAGTTCCTTATCTGCTTGTTTTTTTAGGACAGTGACTCGGAAAGTACTAAAGCTAGAGACAGCCAGGCAATCAGCAGTATCCAAAGGAGGATAGCCAAGACAGCCTTTATATTTATTCAGAGGTTATAGTGAACTAGGTGTAACCTGAAGGTCAATCCTGTGCACATAGCAATTTTTCTGCAACCATTTTCCTTTACTTTTGTTTAGTGACCTGTAATGCCTTTGCTTTTTGTGATTAATTTACTTTATATAATTATACATGGTTATTTTTACTTTGTATTCCAACTTGCTTTGCTCAGTGACCAGTGTCACTTGCCTCTGGCTTCGGTTGGTACTGTCATCATCTTTAGTTTAGAAGTGACTCAGCATGTAGCCCTTTGCCATAATGGCTTCTTGCACTGATAAAGGTTGTAACACTAACTAGGAAATTTGTTAGTAAAATAAAAAGCATTAACCTTGCAAAATATAGCTAAGGGTAAACTGCAATATAAGACAAAGTAATTCATACATGATTAGTTAAATAGCAGTGCCTCCATTCCAGTACCTTTTTTTTTATTTGGGTACACAAATCCACCTTTTCAACAATCCAACTCCAAACCCCCTTGACTCTGCAATGGATTATTCAGGTCTAAAAGTGAAGCCCTCAGCTCATGTTCTTGTCTAGTTTTTTTCTCCAGAACATAGTATAAAAGAAACCTATTGAGCTATATTGCTTTATATACAGGGTGTCATTCAATAGCATTGATGTTCATCTAAAAAGCTATATTAAGAAAGTGGGAAATGGAAATTCCAGTGCGGCATTCTTTGCAGGTGCTGAATGTATGTTTTCATACAGTGCTTATGTAAGTGCCAGTGTGCAGAACACCTGCCGTGTTACATACTTAGATCATCTACCTTTGTCAGGTGATAACAAGAGCTACCAGGTCTTTAAATACATAGAGGATATAAATTACGTTAAGTGAAGTTGGTACAACAAATAAGGGAATTGGAGAGAGACCATAATGGACTGAAAACACCCGGTATAGTTTAAAGCAGGGATCCTCAAACTACGGCCCTCCAGCTGTTGCGGAACTACACATCCCATGAGGAATCGTAAAACTCTGACATTCACAGACATGACCAGGCATGATGGGAATTGTAGTTCCTGAACAGCTGGAGGGCCATAGTTTGAAGACCCTTGGTTTAAAGCAACGTCAGAACTTCGTGGCTCTTAATCCAAAGAGTTAACTGGAGATTATAAAGGGATGAGTGTAGAACACTGAGGATACCAGTATGGATGAAACTTGTCAGGGGGTGGTTTGCCACAGGTGGCATCAGTTCGGGTACCAGAATTTCAGTTTCAGTATTTTTTTTGGATCGATAGCCAAAAGCTTGAAGATTAGAGTGGTGGCGTTCTCTATGCATGATTAAGATTGCATACTTAGTGCTGGTTCCTAAAGGCACCTCAAAATTTAAGTGTACCTACTTGAGATTTACTTTTTAAATAATATTTTTATTAAGTTTAAACAGTTTTATGCTATGAGCGGTTTGTTGTTATTCTATCCCACATACAATCTATCCTATTGTTGATAATAATGAAGATGGATGGCATAATATACATCAAAAGTGTTTATAGACCTTTTAATATTAAAGGGTCCTGTCATTCTTTTAAGTAATTTGGCTTATGGGGGAGTGAGCACTTTGGCACCTTATTTGGAGCACTTTTCAGATTAGTGAAGACTAGTGGACACTGAGGGGTTGATTTACTGAAGGCAAAAAGACTGCACTTCGCAAAGTGAAGTTGCACTCTGCAAGGTCAGTTGCTCAAGAGGTTAGTAAATGAGGTAAAGCTTCTCTTTGCAAAGAATATCCAATCATGAGCAAGGAGAATAAATAAAACTGCATTTTTGCTTGCACATGATTGGATGATGGAAGTCAACAGAGCTTCTGCTCATTTATTAAGCTCTGGAGCAACTGCTCTTGCAGAGTGCAACTGCACTTTGCAAAGTGCAGAGTCCATTTGCCTTTAATAAATCCAGCCTTGAATGTGTAGCAAAGTTTCCAGGCCTGTGGCCTGATGTGGGATGTGGGAACCAGTACTCTCTCCAGCCCATGTGAGCTGCGGCCCTGGGTGTGACAACTGAAGCAGCAATAACTCAGGCATCTTTGTTTGTGGTTTTTATTGCATTTAAGGGGATGGGAGAAGGGAATGAGTGGGATACTCCTTGCGACTCCAACTAAATACACATGGGACTTTGTTACTGAAAAAATGGCAGTTGGTGCTTCCTTGACGTCAGCCAGCGCCAGCCAACGCTCACTGACTCTGAGAACTCTCTGTGTAGCTGAAGAAGTATTGAATCCCCGACTTATAGTCCTGTAGATCCAAGACTGAGCTGTAGAACTCCTGACACTGCTGTGCTGCAGAAATCAATAAATACTGTCCCCCGCTTGGTACAGCTTGAGGTAGTATATTGTAGAACTCTGTGAAACTGTCGCTTCACTGACACTCTCTGGGCCCAGACTGCCGGTACCCCCTTTACAACTTCAGGGTCCTCTACCTAGGCACCCCCTTTACAGCTAGCTGACACTGGATCCCAGAACCTCTTCTGAAATGGTCCCCTATAACACTTCAGGCGAACCCCAGGGGCAATCCCTAGTACTCACGACCTGTGTAGGCTTTCCTAGGACTGGACCCCTCTCCCCTCCGCAGGCTCTCGGCACACCGGATCCCCTCAGCTCAACTCGCCACTCTCTGGATACTCAGGCGACTCCCCGAGACATCCACCTTCCTCAGACAGGAGGAGAGACAGCCGCACTCTCCCTCCTGGGACTCTGCTCCCGCCAAAGACAACCTGTCATGCACTTCCCCTCAAACTTATACCCACTCCCAGAATCCTTTGCAGCCTAATCTGCCTTCTGGGGTAGTTACAAGCTGGGATGTGTCCCCTGATTGGGCTTCCCACACTACCCTATGAGAAGCCTCTCACAGGAGCCAGTGGGGATACTTCTCCCCTCAGCAGGCACATCTGAAAGTCCTGACACCCTACTTAACAAATCACAGCTCTGCTGTTAGGAGACAAGGCCCACTATATATTTTACCTAGTACCTACCTGTAGGGTGCTACAAATGTATATTGAGAACTGTTTTCCTTGAAGAAAATTTTCTGTCATTTTAAATATTAAACTTTGCACCTTACATTGGCCCTTGGGGGAACGTTTACATATAAAAGATGTAAAGACTTTTTATTGTTTGCATGGGACACTTTATTTGATAAAGTTTTTGCACAATTTTTCTGTCTGCATGTTGTAATTTAGTTGATGGTTATTTTTTGCATTTATATATATACCCAGACTGTTGCGTTGTGTTTTACACTAACCATGAATATAAAGATGCGCACTATTGTACAAAACCAAAGTGCATTCAGATGGCTCAGTATGTTTACAAAGCTGTAAGAAGTTGCCTGGAGTGGACTTTGGATGCAGGACTTCATCATTATATGAAGATAGTGCTGGAGCCTGCTCTCTGGCTGTCATCTGTCTCTTTTGCCGGGCTGTCAATATTGGAGTGAAAGAGATATAAAAGTATGTAGATAACTGCGCTAAGTACTATTGAAGATTCCACTCATATAAAAGAATAAATAATACCCCTCATGGTGTATTACGTAGAAACAAAAATATTTATTAAATCCATAAGAAATACACTCACATTTAGTCAGGGGAATATCGGCATGTGTGCACTGATCGGCGTGGTTCAGTTTCCAACCAACAAGATGGCCGCGGTCGTCCTCAGCTGCGCGTGTGCGTCCAGGCGTCCACCAATAGGGAACAACCCAACGCATTTCGTCATACGCAAATGACGTCATCAGGGGCCTAGTGAAAGAGATATACAGTGAAGTCTCCTGCTGATGTGCCTCATGGTTCCCTATGGTGGATGATTCAATAATACAAGGTTCATGCACCTCTGAACTTTTAAAGACCACCTATAATTTGGGGTGTTTTGGGTGGAGGGAATCACTGGTGGCATTTCAAACAAGATATTTAATGGATGATATTGATGACACTGTTTTACATATGATGTTAGTGAGTGATTAATTTATTTTTATTCATCTCATGTGGTGATTGCTATCTTTATTGAGGTTTTGTACAGTAGTGCACACCTTTATATTCATGGTTATTGTAAAACACAGCACAACAGTATTGGTATATATGAATTTTTACACTTGTACTTATGTGTTTCTGAGTGCGACTGTTATATATTTTTATGATTTTGGCACTAAGAGTAGTGTTTTATTTTTATAGCTTTTTTGCGTTTGTATTATTTATACAAGGTTAATATATTTATCGTGGACTATAGAAGTATATAGATATGCTATTGCATGAAGCACTGCACTGCCATGAATACAACTGATTAATTATATGTCATATGTATTTTCATACATATTCTGGATAGCAGCTGACAATAATTTAAAAGATATTTCATGGTGTGGCGCAGATGTCATTGACCTTATAATCTGCCAGGTCTTTGCAAGCCTGAAATGCTTGAGTTAAATGAAATGGGCTTATTTCCTGGGGTGATGGGTCGGGAGTCAAGCCCCACCCTTTTCCTTAACCTAAGCCTTACTATTGGCCAGTGGGGCTACATGTTAGAATAATGGGCCAATAGTGAGGCTTTGAACAATTCAAGGGGCAGGGCTAGGCTTTTTACCCCTTGAGCATGGTAGTAGGTGCATTTCAGAACATCCAGGCATTCCAGGAACATGGAGTGTTTGTGATTATTAGGAAAGACGAAGGGTGTTCTTTGTACTTCTTCAAATGTCGTGCTTTCTCAGTTCTGACAGCAGAATTATATGACATGTGTCTTTATACTAGAATATAGCTTCCAGTAGAAGTGCCTGATCTGCAAGATGAAGGAGAAGAGAAACATGTTTTTTGGTGGCTTTTTGGAAAGGTGAGAGTTCACGGTGATGTCATCTGTGTGCTTAGGTACACCAGTGGTCTAAAGAGCAGTGGTGAATTGGCAGACTAGATGGTAGCACCTGAAATGTGTTACTTCTTGTATTAAAAAGTAATATAGCAAAGCAGAGAAAAATGCACAAAAGCATATTCATTTTCTTAATTTGGTACATAAACCATCTCCTAAACATGATTCGTTTTTTTTGGCCTGAATTTGCATGTAAAACTCTGTCCAAATCTCCCTCATTATAGACATCAGATTAACTATTTTTCTTGCTCCCTGTCCTGCCCATGACCTAACAATATTTACACTGCGTAGTGTTCTGTCACCTACGTGCCAGCTTGGCCATAGAAAGTAATGGCCATCTGCATCATGCACTGTGGCTGTGAAAAGAACAGTTAGTCTGCATCAGACGTCTGTATCAATGTCTCACAGTTTGATCAGGAGGGCAGTGGTGCAAGAGGTGAGGTTGACAAGGCTGTATGTAGGCCAGTACCAACGGTACTAATAATGGATGGAGCAACACTAGACCATAGGAAATACAAAATGTAATGATGTTTTCATAATTTTAGTTTACCTCTTATGTCCGTTTTCTTGACTGTAGGGGTAAGGATAGGTGCAGGGGATACTGAGAGGAGTAGGAAGGCTTTTTATAGCTCAGGGAACATGAAGCCTTCCTTCCTTTCTCTTGTTTGGTGGATTGTACAGATAAATTATAGATCTGCAACAATAGTTTTTACTAAAATAATTACATGACCAAGGGATGGTGCTTGTATATAAAGCCATGGTCTTTAGATATTTCTAGGGCAGCAATATGTATAAACACAGACTCAGAGATGGAGGTTGTTTTTTAGCATATGTGTTACCCTTTAAAGCTGAAATTGAGCTGAAGGTGAAAAAAACACCACCACCTCTGTACCCTAAAGCCCTCCTTCCACAGGTATTTTTTAATTTAAAAAAAACTTATACATACCTTCCAGTAATCTTCTAGCTGGTCTGTTGATGTCATGGAAACATCCTCTTCTTCCTTGGTGATGATGGGGGCAGGTATTCCTACCGGATTGAGTGGAAATCATGTCTTGATATGGGAGCACCGCTTACTCTTGGAGTAATGTGAAGTGGGCAGAATGAAGAGACTGTCGCTCTACACGAAGAGGATAAGTGGAGCAGGACTGCTCAGTCATACAAACATCAGTTGCACTATTTATTTATTTATTTCAGGTACTTATATAGCGCTGTCAATTTACGCAGCGCTTTACATATACATCGTACATTCACATCAGTCCCTGCCCTCAAGGAGCTTACAATCTAAGGTCCCTAACTCACATACATACACAGTAGGGCCAATTTTTTCATTGAAAATGCTCACGACTTGTATGGAAATATATCTAGGTGAAACACATTTGCCCTATTTTTATTGTTATAAATAGTAACACGTAGTTCTATATACTAAAATATAACCTATGAACGGCAAATGTAGCTTCTGCCATTATATGTAAACCCTCTTACTACAGAAAGAAAATAGGTTTTTCATACTATTCTTTTTAGGAGTAAATTATGTTTTCCTTGCTATATTCAATTATAATGCATGGCATGGGTGGTAGTCATTTTAAATGTCACTTTTCTAATGTATAATCACATCCTATTTCACCTGTCACCATAACCCACTTGGCATGAAAGTAATGATATTTTTCATGTGTTATATCTCATCTTTAGCTTATTGTTCTTTTTACAACACCAATGAGGTCATAAAGCAAAAAATTTACAAAGTTACAGCGTATTTAAAAAAATATAAAAATTAGCACAGGGCTAATTTTGTTTGATTTTTTTTATTGAAAGTGACAAATGAGAGACCTTTACATTGTAATGTATGTGGAATTCGATTTGTTCAGTATGAGCAGTCTGTCAGCGTGATGACAGCAGGCTGTGAACAGAGGGGGAACTGCATACAATGAAGGAAATGCTTCCAAACTGAGAACTATTTGAAACAAGATTTTTAACAAAAATATTAGAAAATGTAAACACAAATTGCAATAAACCTGTTATTAAATTAACTCAATTGGCAATTTAGGGTTTTTGTGCATACCTTTTATTTGATCACTGTTGACACATAATTTTGCCCCTCTTCTGTATCCCACAATGAACTGCAAAAACACATAGATACCTATTAAAAGGCATTATGGGATGCCTCTTTAGCAAATTTCATATGCACTGTCACCCTGTGCTAAGCACCTTCTTAGCTTTAACTCTGATCCTTAGCAGCTCCATTGCTTGCTGCTGCATTTACAAAACTATTGCTTTGTTGATAATTGCCAACTTTTGGCAATGGCCAGTTTATGGCACACCCTTGTGTGCCCCCCATGTGACAGAACTGGGACCTAGAGATTGACAGGTCAGTCCTTAAAGTAGAACAATAGGAAACACTTTTTTTTTCATGTAGGACAGAGGAAAGGAGGGTTATAATACCTGTCAGATTTTTGTCTTCCATCTTTGTCCCATTGGGTAAATGTACCATCACTTCCTGTCCCATAGCCCCAAAAACAGGACGTGAGAGGAAATACCTACAAAGTAAGGGAAACGCTTGACCCCACCCCCCAAGGTCACCAGAATTAGTACCCCTTTGGAAGATTTCCCCTCTATTACTTTTCTGGGAACAACTCAAAATTTGGGATTTTATTTTACTTTCACATTCAATGATAACAATAAACAGGACAAATAGAGAGTGTGAATTTCCCTAATGGAGGCACAGACATAAAAAAAACCCAAAAAAACCCTGAATATATGCAGGGGTTTGAAGGGAAGTGGTTTGTTGCTCCTTTCTCCTTGCTTCATGCCCAGGTGACAGTCGTCAAACTCAAAAGAAAGTGAGGGACAAAGTCCTAGTAAGTACACAGAAAGCAATTAAAGCTATTTCATTTGTTGAGTGGGGAAGATGTGGAACTGCTTAAGGTTTTGTTGCTGTTTGTGTCCTTGCGGGAAAGTGCACGTGTTAGCACAAGGTGTAGTATTGAACCATACATGCGTTTTGAATGGCAACTGAATGCTTCTCAACAATGCACCTGACCTGCGTTGCACCACAACACACAATCAGAGGAATTCATAAAGAGTGTCTAAGACAAATGTTGGTGCGGGTGACAGATTTATGTACCTGTTGTAGACAAGTGAATGTATCTTGGGCACACACCGTCACACTGAAGCTGGAGTGACCAGTCAAACTTCTGGCTTATAATGCTGACATCCCTCCATCCCCCACCTAGTATGTATGAAGCTGTCAGCTTGTAGTTCTCAATTAACTGCCATGGCGCTGAGGTACGAGCAAGTAGATACACTGACAGGTCTGCAGGAGTTCTGCATGGCATCAGTGATCTGCTGATCTCTGGTGCAATGATTTACAGGCTCCGACAACAAAAAATAATAAACGCACATTTTTTTTTTTTTTTACCTACAAAAAAATGTTCATTTATTATTTTTTGTAAAATAGCTAATTTATCCTTTAAGGGGTGTATTTATAAAAAAAAATTGCAGAGCTATTATTGCTGAAAAACTGCATGTACATTTATAAGTGATTCAGATTGGTCAAAGTGATAACAGGCCAGCACATGAACCAATCAGAATCACTCTGATCTGTCTCAGAAGCCCTGAGGAAAGAAGGGGTAGAATAAGGGCGCTCCCTGGAGAGCTGCATTGGTTGAATTGGCAGTGGCAGCTAATCACCCATCAAGGTAAGTGCATCAAAGACTGAGGGGTGGGTAGGGTATTAGTTCACCTTTTCATTTTTCTGTGAAAAGATGAACTTACACTTCTGAGATCGCGCCACACCGTCAGATTGGTCCCCCAGCCTCCTGGAACAGGTGATGTATCCCAGGATGGGCCGGGCCGGAAGGGCCAAACCTAACATATTAGTTACTAAAAAAGCAAATGAGAAAAAAAAATGAAGAGAGAAGATAGGTGTAGTACCCTTGATTCAGAAACATAGCCTCTACAATAACTCACGCACCTCTTAAAATATGCGATCAAGGGGTTCCAGGTTTTCTCAAACAAAGACATTTTATCATTTAAAATTGTGAAGAGACGTTCATTGATCATTATTCATGAAAGTTTGGCTTTAACCAGCTAAAGTGGGATTGTTGGTAATGTTCAAGTTTTAGCGATAGAGATTTTAGCTGCTATAAAAATAAAGCTAATCAAAACCTAAAATGTTTCTGGCGCTACGTTGGAGCATTTGTCACGCATTGGGCAGCCCATTCCAGTGTGAAAAACGTGCAAAAAATGCAAGTGGGAACTCGAGTTCCCGCTACACAAAGGGGTGAATGTGGCCTTAGATTTCAAGCCCCGTCACCTACGTCATTGTGAATCCTACTTCTTCAACCCACTGTCCAATACGTGCCTCCCCCCACACTACCCAATCCTGTGCTTATGATAATTTCCCCTTCAGCAGCATACATTCTCTATCAGCCATAAGTATTTGGCCACTTTTACTACCATTCATGTGGTTAGCCTAGAAAAGTTCTGAATGTTCGAGGATTCCCATTAGAATTAAATCACGTTTATTACACAGATTTTACAAGGCCATCACTGCTTTTGTACAATGTAATTAGCTACTTTAACATTCCTTTGGTGAGCCAAGATACTGAAAGTATTTAATTAAATGGAACCTTTTGGCACTTACTGGAGTGTTTTCCTGGTGTCAGGATACTTGTATGAAATGTTTCAGAACACAGGATCGTCTTATTAAGAGAAATATTGATCAACTTTATGTAATATTGCAACTCACCAATTTTTTTTTTTTTTTTTTTTATGCTGGCTTTCTGATGTTACTTTTTACAACAATTCGTACACAAATTGTTACATGGTTAAGCTTTCTACAGGAAAGATGTATTTTCTGTTAAACAGGCTTTTCATGTTTCTTCCAATTATAAGAAATTCTTCTTTCTCAATGTAAAAGGGGGAGTATAGAAGCTATGGATCTTTGTAAAGCAGATTTCTAGGCAAACAGCTAAGTATACGATGCAATACATATAAGGGAGCTGTTTCAATTGACAAAGGGGTTATATTTCTGTCTATCCAGTTCTGAGATTTACACAGCTCTGCCACACCACACAGCTCTTTCTGCCAGGGGAAGAGACCTGAGTTACTCTGCTGCAGTTCAGTAATTCTTAGAGGACAGTGAAAGGAGAAGCAGCAGACTAACAAGCTCAACCTTCCGTCACTTGGCACTCTACCATTATAAGCATACTTCTTGCAATGTAGCACACTAAATTTTCTTCCCCTTCCTTTTCCTTCCTTTCAGGACCTGTGGAGTGCAAAGCGATCTAACCAGAGGAAGTAGTATAGTGTAAGTTAGCTCCACTACATCACTTCTGCCATTTTGGAAAGCATATGCACTGCACAGGCCTTGATGAGAAGAGTTTTTTTTAACTGGTTACATTTTAAATAATGTTTGTGAATGCTGAATTTTTTTTTTAAGCTTTTAATTAAATGAGGAATAACACTATCTCTGGACTTCTCCCTGTCTCTGTCTATACTAATAACTGTAGAGGAACTGTACCATTTGGGAGTTTGGTGAATGGCTATAACCTGGCTTACTGACTATTGAAGTTCATGGATTGGAGGATTGGAGGAGAAATGTGACACAAGGCACAAGGTTAGAAGGGTAGAAAGATTATCAATACACAAGGGACTGTTGTTCATTTAAAGAAAGCGAACGATTAAGGATCCAGTGGTAAGTATATTGTGTGTGGAAACTCTGTTGTCCAGAAAGCAAAGATATAGGATATTGACCAAGCCAAGCTTTATTGGCACTTTACCTTAGTTCTCTACATTGGGTAAAGGACTCTCCCCCTGTCCCAGTTTGACAGCACTGAGTGCCTGAGTGGCCAAACAACAAGCAAAGAGCAAGTTTACTGTCCTTCAGACTTTGAGGGGGCCTGACTGTGGCCAGTGCGAGTAGAAAATCCCGTGGCATCTATGGGAGTAAATATTGCCCTATCATTAGTATTAGGGGAAGAAATAGTGCCCCATAATCCTGGACCTCAAGGAGCTGAGCTGTTTTGTGCAGGTGCAGGATTTCAGAATAGAGTCCATTCGCATGGTGATGGCATCCCTGCGTCAGGGGGATTTTCTTGCCTCTATCGACATCAAGGATGCTTGCCTTCACATTCCAATGTGTGCCGGTCACCAGCGATTCCTCCGCTTTGCCGTGAGATAGGAGCATTATCAGTTTGTGATGTTACCCTTTGGTCTTGCCACTGCTCCTCGGGTCTTCACAAAAGTGTTTGCACTGGTACTAGCTTTGTTACACCAATGGGGGATTGTGGTACTGGCTACTTGGATGACCTCCTTCTGCGAGGGGAGTCTCCTACTGCTCTAGTGGAAATCCTGGTGATCACCGTAAGAACTCTGCGGGAGTTCGGCTGAATTCTGAATTTTCTAAATCTGCTCTGTATTCATCCACAAAGCTAGACTGTCTGGGCCTGACTCTGGACTCGGCCTTAGACAGAGTTCTCCTTCCTCTGGACAAACTCCAGAAATTTCAGGCTGCAATTCGTCTCCTGCTGTCCAGCAGATGATCATCCCCCTGGACTCGCATACGGGTGCTGGGCCTGATGGTGTTGACCTTCGAGGCGGTTCCGTTTACACAGTTCCGTACGAGGTCCCTGCAAAGGGAGATTCTGGCCAAATGGGTCAAGACTCCCCAGTCTCGGAACAATCAAATTGGGCTGAGTCCGGGAACGAAGGACTGTGGCTTCATTCTCTGGTGCTTCGCCTGGGCAAATCCTTCCTTCCCTTGTATTGGACAGTGGTCACCACAGATGCCAGCCTGTCCGGCTGGGGAGTCGTCCTCGGCAAACATCCTGCTCAGGGGATCTGGACACTGGAAGGGTCCAGACTACTGATCAATGTCTTGGAACTCCGAGTGATTAGACTGTGTCGGGGACATTGGATGGATCATCTTTAGGGATGCCCAGTGTGCATTCATTCAGATAATGCCACGGCTGTGGCTTATGCCAATCACCAGGGGGGCACAAGAAGTGTTCCAGCAGCTCTGGAGATAGCTGGCATTCTAAGGTGGGCAGAACAGTTCATACACATTCCCGGGGACTGGCAGGCGAATTACCTCAGTCGGGACCAAGGGGAGTGGTCCCTTCATCTGGAGGTGTTTCATCAGTTGTGTCTCTGGTGGAGCATCCTTGAGGTGGATCTGTTGGTGGCTCGACTCAACAGAAAGGTGCAGAGGTTAGTGGCTCGGTCATGGGATCCTCTGGCGGACACCACAGATGTGCTGATGGTCCCGCAGGGTCAGTATCATCTGATTTACGCCTTCCCTTCTCTCAAGCTTCTGCCAAGACTTTTACACAGGATCAAGGCAGAAGGGGTTCCGGTCATCTTAGTGACTCCAGACTGGCCTCGTTGGGCTTGGTGCGCTGATCTGGTTTGGCTGGTCACTAACATTCCTTGGAAGCTTCCTCACAGGCAGGATCTAATGTCCCAAGGACCAATCTTCCATCCTGCGTTACAGTCGCTGGCTTTGAACGCTTGGCTGTTGAACGCCAGGTGCTGAAGGATAGAGGTTTATCTGAGTCAAAGATTCATACGCTGGTAAAAGCTAAGAAATCTACTTCTAGAAAGATCTACCATCTTTGGTTGAGGTGGTTGAGGTTCATCCTCGCTCCTTCTCGGTTGCTCGGCTCTTGACCTTCCTTCAATGGGGGGGTTGAACAAAAATTGGCCTTGAGTACCATCAAGTTCCAGGTGTCGGCTTTGGCGGTCTTCTTCCAACGACCCTTGACCACACACTCCCTGGTGCGTACCTTTCTTCAGAGTGTCCGTCATTTGGTTCCTCCAATGTGGTCTCTGTTGCCACCTTGGGACCTCAATTTGGTGCTTTCGTTCCTCCAGAAGCCTCCCTTTGAGAATATTCGGAAGATTCCCTTGTTTACACTGTCTCAAAAGGTGGCTTTTTTGGTAGCTATTACCTCTGCGTGCAGGGTGTCAGAACTGGCGGTGTTATCCTGTCGTTCACCTTACCTGGTGATTCACAGAGATAAGGTGGTTCTTATCTGTCCATTGTTCCTCCCAAAGGTTGTCTCTGATTTTCATTTGAATGAAGACATTGTGCTGTCTTCCCTGTGTCCCAGGTCTAAACATCCAAAGGAAATTGCCTTGCATGCCTTGGATGTGGTTCGGGCAAAAAGGGAATACCTGACAGCTAAGGAGACTTTCAGGAAGTCAGACTCACTATCTGTTCTCACGGATGGGACTCGGAAAGGGTTTTCTGCTTCCTCTGCGACCATTTCCAGATGGATCAGACAGATTGTGATTCATGCCTATTACATCAAGGGTCAGGTTCCTCCTTTCCTTGTTAAGGAGCACTCTACTCTGGCACTTAGTGCCTCCTGGGCCTTCTGTCATCAGGCGTCAGTGATGCAGGTTTGCAACGCGGCCACCTGGTAGTTAGTGCACACTTTCACGAAGTTTTAGAAAGTGGATGTGTTGGCATCTTCGGATGCTTCTTTTGGCCACAAGGTTTTGCAGGCTACTGTTTAGAGGACCTGATCCTCTTCGAGGGTCTATTATTTTTTTCACGTGGGCTCCAGTTGTTTTGGTTGACCTCCTGTTGCCTGGTTCGCTACTGTTTAGCCTTGCAAATTTTTTTGCTGTTCCTACCCCTCATGTTTAACACTGCTTTGGGATGGTTATGAAGTAACCCTCTCCATCCCCTCTTTAACTCACAGGCCAGCCCCCATCCGTTGGAGCTATGTCGCGGCCGACCTAGCGCAGAGCTGAGGTCTGTGCACGTTCGCTGGGCAGACTGGGGTGACCACTGGATCTAGATTATCCAGCCTGTCTCCCAGTCTGGCAGTTGATTGTAGATCTCACAGGAAAAATCCAGGAGAAAAAAGTTCTATCTAAGAAGAAAAAAATTGCAAGGACTAGAGATCCCAGCAAGGAACTAGGTCCTTACTCCTGACTAGGTAGAAAAAAAATCAGTACCTATAGCAGGGAGAGGGAGTATCCCCCCTGGGACTGCCCATAGGCATAGACAGATTCTTTTTCTGCCTAGTGTCCTACTCCTGTTGGGGGTGGTATAACCCAATGGTAATGAAGATCAGGAGCTGTGTCCATCAATGAACAAGATAATTTGTTTTTGACTTACCATAAAATCCATTTCTCTGATGTTCATTGACGGACACAGCACCCACCCCTCTGTGAAGTTGTAATTCTTTTGACACTGCTTGTAACTAAACTGAGTATCTATAGTAGGGAGAGGGAGTATACCCCCTGGAACTGCCCATAGACATAGCCAGATTCTTTTTCTGCCTAGTCTCCTACTCCTGTAGGGGGCAGTATAACCCAATGGTTATGAAGATCGGGAGCTGTGTCTATCAATAAACATCAGAGAAGTGCTTTTTACGGTAAGTCAAAAATCCAATTTTTTTAGGAAGAGCCCTTGGTTTCCTTTTGGTTCGCCTCATTCTAAGCATACTGCCGTCCCAAGAAACATTTGTAAGGACTTGTTCAAATGCGCAGTGGCTCTCACTGATCCTGTGAAAAGTGACATGCAATGAAAGGTGGAAGGGAGGGTATATGTCACCTCCTCACTGCATGATTTAACCAATGAAAGGCAGAACTACTGTGCCACAATCACGTGCATTGCATGTGTTTGCAGGGTGGTTGTTGTGCAGCCATATTCACTTCAATGGGTCATGTTTGGTGGCGGTACAGCCTCCAATTGCAACAGGGGTTTAATTTTTGCAGCAGATGCAAAACATTTGTGGCTTGTGCATGTTCCCAGCCCTCAGCAGTTGCATGTCTTGGTTTAGGTGGATGTTCCTGGGGGTTGGTAAAACCAAGGTAAAAGCCCTTCTACTTTTACCATGCCATCCTGTCTGAACGAGCCCTAAGTCTCTATTTTTTTATATATTTTTTCAAGACCGATTATATGTAGGTATTCTGATAATCATTAGACTTTATTCTTTAGTTCCTGAATTTTAAAAAAATAATTTATTTTTAATAGATTGTGCCTTGGCTTTACAATATAGGATCTTTCTGTTCTCTCCTTTTTGTTTCTGAAACTCCATCGTGCTGTTTGCTTGCTAAATAGAAGAGACATCCTATGAGACTTCAGTTCGTTCAAGATGCAGAAATAGGCATAACACTCTCTTGTCAAGGCTTGCGTCTCCTCCGGGAGGTTAAAAATAGAAAGCCTGACGAGGGTCTGAGCTGAGCTGCACATTTAAGGGGACATTTAATTATTGTTTTTTTCCGTGCTGAATGTTGTACAACAAGAGTCTAGATATCTTCTTTAAACCTAATATCATCATTTAAGTTAAACTTGAAATCTTGCATAAGTGCTGAAAAAAAAAATATTTTTTAACATATTAATGGTATTTATATAGCCACAGTGGTATCTTTATAACAGTATGTGTTTAAGGTTATTTAATACAGTACTGCTAAGAGTGAAAATAATGTGCAAACACGACAACCAGTATGATGTCACCTTTCGTTAGTTTAGAGCAGGTTGGGTAGTTTAAAATGATTGCCAATTACTTGCTATAGGCTAATGCATTGCTTGTTGCTTTTTACCTTATTTAATTGACCAATTTATTTCTGCAGAGAGTAAAAGAGGATGTAATACATTTCAAATGAGCATTGTATAATGCTTGCAGAGTCCTATGCCTTTACATATAATATGTATTGTATGGGCATAGCCTAAAAAAAAAAAAAAATACATACAATAGGTAAGATTACATTTCTAACTTGAACTAGCTAACTGATGGCTGCAATCTGGTTGTCATTGGCAAACAGAAGCATTATTCTTACGTACCTACAAATACTGTCCTTCATTGTTAAAGCCTTTCTTACTCCAACCTTTCATCATCCTGATATGTTGCTGCTTTACCATGTACTTGGATGAGAAAGTCTCCTCTTCTCTTTGTATTGCTTTCTTTGTGTGAAATCTCTGGTGTTCCTGCCAGTCCCTCTGCTTTCCTGTTATAAACTGATCACACTAAGCAGGAGAGTACACCATGGTCAATTCTCTAGCGGGGAACTCAGTGTGCTCTCCTCCAATGATCAGATTTGTCCAGACATGCCCCCACTGCACAGCCATTCGCTGGGAAGATCAGTGTTCTGCTACTTCTCCTCCCACCAGCTCTTATGCAGCTGAGAACAGAGGGAATGTGATCACTTATAAAAAAAAGGGGAAAAAAGGTATGTATAATGATTTCTTATATCTATACAAAAATGTTTTGCCTTTCTTTTTTTATTTTAACTTGAATGGGTTGTTTTACAAGGTGAGGGTTTACAATCACTTTAAGTTGACCATCACTTGCTATATCCCAAAACAGCATGATTGCTATTGTTCAGCAATCAGAACACTGCAGTGCACTTTCTGAGTGTTTCTGATCTTTTTTTGTTGGTTTTCATTCGTTGAGTAGGCTTCTTTATTGATTTAAAGCATTTTTTTTCCCCAAGGGATTCAAAGCATATTTAAACCTCCCTCCCAAAAACAAAAATCAAATATAATACAGTATACCAATCCTTGGATGGAGTGGATGCTTTGGTTTTATTTTTTAGGCCTTTGTTACTTTTATTTTTAATTGGTAATCCTACAACTAAATCACCCCTGTCCTTTCATAGGTACACTCCTTTAACCACTTGCCGACCGCCGCACGACTACATACTGCGGCGGTCAGCCCCTCACAGGCAGAGTGACGTACCGGTACGTCACTAGCCTGGGAGGGTCTGGGGAGCTCCCGCGTGCCGCCGGCGGCGCGCTCCCGCGTGGTCACGGACCCCCCCGTGCGTGTGACCGGTGGACCCGATGTCCGCCGCTCACTCTGCGATTGGCGGGGGAGAGGGAGAAAGGCAGGCAGCTTGTGTAAACAAGCTGCCTGTCAGTTCTCCCTGTGTAGAGACACTGATCATACGGATCTACTATGTAGATCCGTTGATCAGTGTAACTACACCTCAAGCCACAGCCAATCACAGTTAGAATCACGCCCCTAGGGACACACACACAGCCCCTCCCTCTCAAATAAAGTTAACCCCTTCACTGCCAGTGTATTTTTACAGTAACAGTGCATATATATAGCACTGATTACTGTAGAAATGTCACTGGTAACCCCAAAAGTGTCAAAAATGTCAGTCAAGGGTCCGATCTGTCCGCCGCAATGTCGCAGTCCCGCAAAAAAAATCGCAGATCGCCGCCATTACGCGTTAAAAAAAAAACAACAAAAATGACAAAAATCTTTCCCTTTGTTAGTAAACGCGATAACTTTTGCGCAAACCAATCAAAATACGCTTTTTGCGATTTTTTTTTTACCAAACATATGTAGCAGAAAACAAATTGGCCGAAAATGTTAAAAAATTTTGATTTTTACTTTTTATTTTTTGGGGAATTTCATATAAAAAAATGTGAAAAATATTGTTATTTTTGCAAAATTGACGCGCTTTTTTTGTTTATAGCGCGTGATCAAAAAATCGCACAGGTGATCAAATACCACCAAAAGAAAGCTCTGTTTGTGGGAAAAAAAGGACGTCAAATTCGTTTAGGTACAGCGTCGCACGACCGCGCAATTGTCCGTTAAAGTCACGCAGTGCCGAATCGCAAAATACCCCCTGGTCAGGAAGGGGGTAAAATCTTCCGGGGCTTAAGTGGTTAACAGTATCGAGGGAGTCTCAGTTGTCAGACAGGCTGGGTTTCAAACACGTCTCCCTTGTTTATCTTCATTACATGGTAGTTGATGGGGTTAGGGATACTAGGTTTTTTGCTGTATTTTCAGCTTACAAGACATTTTGCACTCTCCAGTTTTAGTAATCCACCCCCATTCCTTTTAGATATGGATATGCTTTACTACCAGTGAATGTCAGTGTAATTTTCTGTATAAGTACAATGAAATAACTGTAAAAGAATATGTAAAATGCAGGCCATGTGTTTTTGAAAATCCAAAAGCATTATATTTATTATGAAACATAAGCTTTTTTTTAAAAATATTTTTATGTATTTATGGGGCAGTAAGTTAGTTCCAATCACAAATGTGGCAACTTATTACAGCTTGCTGTAATAAAGGCTCACTTTCTGATACAGGAGGGATAATGAGGGAACAAGGAAGCAAACTTTATCATTACACTTTATCATTATCTTTTATGATTTTACTGTGTGTTTTTGGCACTAGACTGAAATATTTGTTTTAAGGGCTGGTTTACACTAGGAATTGCACAGGAGTATGCTGTATGTTCCTTTGTGATTTAAAAGGGGTTTAGTGTGGTGCCCATTGAGCCCATTCATTTTGAATGAGCTCAAATCATGCATCATGCACCTCCTATTCAATCATCATGCACCTCCTACTTTTGGAAACTCACTGCAACCAGATTGCATGGTACTTCTGTACCATGCATTCCAGTGCAGGCAAACACACAATGTTTGCGACCTGCATTTGAAGTGCGATTAACTTAACATTGACACCCGCTGCAGATCGTAACTGCAATATGTTCTGAATGCGGTGCAGGAAACGTGCATGGAATGCATGTTTCCCACACAGTGTTCTGGTGTGAACTGACCCTAATGTAATTAAACCAGGCTTTTTTTTCTCAGGGAATAGCTGCAGGTACTCCCCAAGTCACCCTTTGTTTCCATCCCCTACCCACCTCCGAGCACCATCTTTTGTCTGTACCCTCTACTCAACTTTCAGTACCGCCCTCTTTAGAAAACACAGAACTAGGAATTATTTTGTAGTGCCAAATAAATTGTATGGAATTTGTTAATTATAATAAAGGCAGTAAAATAGATCCCCTGCAGCCAGCAAGAATATACCCCCCCCCAGCAATAATAGATCCCTCAGCAATATTAGACCCTCCTGCAACAATAGTCTCCCCACAGCAACAGCAGATCATTTAGCATCCAGCACCCTCCAGCAGACAGCATTAATAGATCTTCCAGCACACCCAGCACTCCTTGCCAACATGTATATTCAATGCAGGAGATGCTGGAACTGCGCAGCACAGCATTGCAACTGAGAAAAAGCCCTGCAACTTAACAATAATCATAGTTTATGGTTTTACTACACCCCCAATGTGATTTTGTGTTCTAGACAAAGAAATAGTAGAAATGAGGAAGTGGGTTTGGCAGGCACTGTCTACTGATATATATAGATATATATATATATATATATGAGACATAGACTAGTATGTACAGATTTACTAAAAAGAAAAATGGTAACTGGCCCTTGTCAATGTAAAAGTGTATATATATATATATATATATATATATATATATATATATATATATATATATATATATATATATATTTCCATTATTGTTCCTTCAAATGAATTGTCCCTTTAAGCAAGTCAAAATGTAATTCTTTTTCCATGTATGAGTCACTTACGGATCTGATCACATTAAGATCTATGAACCTCTACTGATTAAAATGTCAGAAATTATAGCTAAATCAACTTGTCACTTCTTATGTTGATAACAAAGAGATACAGATTCCATGCATTATTTATCATACATTCAATTATGTATTTTTGTTCAAAGTATGAACTTCCACTGCAGTGGTATATTCGGTACAGTGGGAAGAATTAAGGATTTTCCTTTTAGAATAAAATAATTTTCTTAGACATCTCCATATTAAGTAATTGATGAGATAGTAAAATGGTGCATACTTTAAGGTCCTTATTACTGCTGTACTGAGCACATCAACTGGGTTAAATCTTTGTTTCAGGCATGAAATACAACTAACAAGAAAAGGCCAATTGCTGCTAATGAGGCTAAAGAATAGCAACATAGTGCTTAAAAAATTAATATTAGGTCCCTGTTTTTAAATCCTAGAAAATGGCACCCATAATGCTGTTGTGTTTAAAAATACATCGGGGACAGTACAGATTCAAGTACCAATATGTAATGCACTGGTGGAGTGTTGAGACAGATACAAGGAGTGGTATAGGGGTGTTCATATTGATGGGGTATGTCCTTAGCATGTGGGTTCTATATAATTTAAGTCCCTTTTTTTATTCATGTGTCTGGTTTCCTGGCTTTTACATGTAGTACCTATTTGGCATTTATTGTGTCGTTTTTTTACCCCAGCAGTCATTAGTGAGAATATTGCTTGTAAAGGAGTTTTATGGCAGGATTCTCTAGCAGTCTCGTGGAATCTGTCTTCTTAATTATGTTCCTATGATTTTGCGGTCTCTGACATTTACCTATAACATTATTTATAATTATTATAATTTGTGGCCCTTTGGTAATGTTTGGGGCTGTACTTGAAGACCAGCATATCTATCAATATTAGATCATCACCACTGGTGTAAATCATACAAGTCTCAATTGACAAAGCTATAAGACAAGAATAAGGATGCTTACTTTCAAAAAAGCTATTTTAAAGTCCAATAAGATTTGAAAATGATAGTCACTTCGCTAAAAATTAGGACCCCTTTCTTTGTGTAAAGCTTTGTGAATTGAGTCTATTGTCTCTTGTCTTGGCCACACAACTTCAACTGCAATTCCTGCTTCAACTGGGCTGTTAGATAGGCCCTGGCACTACATAGTTGTTGGGATTTTTTTTTTAGATTGCATGGAAACTGTTCAGTTTTTTTACATGTTCAGGTTTTTAACACGTGTAAGAGTAATTTTATAGGCTGAGAAATTATTATCGCTTCCAGCTTCTTTATCATTTTCTTGTATCCCAAGGGTAGATTTAAACATTATAAATTAATTGCACAATCCCTATACAATCTTTATTACATTTAAAGTGGCTGGGGGCAGGTAGTACTGGTAATTGACTGCCTGCATACAGATCTTACCCAAAGAAAGGTACATGCAAGCATGTAAATAGTTTTTTGGTTTGTTTGTTTTAGGATAGAAAGGATTGGGAATATTTAGCTACTTTCGGTTTAGTTTCCTTTTAATCCAGAAAAGATTCCAGTGAATCAATAAAAGCATGAAAGTATTTTTGTGAGTTTTATGTGATCCCTTGTAGCTAAATTTAGCAGAGTTTGCGTTGTTCTGTGGGGTAGGACTGCAGAATCTTTTCACATTTTTCTGTGCTATGTGCTCTAAGTGTATTTGTATGGAGCTGAAATAGGTTTGGCAAAGTTTGAAACAAAAAGCATTCAAAGATTTAGCAGCTAACAATGTCAGGATGAACCATAAAGCCATGTAGCAAGTAGGCTTTGTCTCCTGAGTGAATTTAATCGTAAAATGCTCTTGTTTGACTGTAGTGTAGCTTTAATTTTTGGTGACTGAGCTCCATAGCAAAACCATTACAGGTCTCCTGGCACTCAGAGCTAAAGGCAATTCCAATACTGACACCTGAGCTATTTTAAAACCAGCACTGCACTTACTAATTCATTTTATAGCTCTTTGGCAGAAGTGCCTATACTCTCTGCTGTGCTGGGGGAGAGGTTTATGGGAAAGCCAGAGGAGTATTTAAACTAGGATTGAGGGGGGAGAGTGAATTTGATTATAATAGGGCAGATAGGTCAGACAGGGGTTAGCCCCTATTAATAGGTGGAATGGGGAAAGATGGGGGGAGAACTATGGCCGAGGATAAGAAGGTTCCAATGTTACAAATGACCTTTGGAAATGGTACTATTTGTACTTAAATAAAAAATATGCAAAATAAGTGTGCAAAATGTGACAATGAATTAAAGTGTTTGTTCACCAATGCCAGAAGTCTGCAAAGGAAAATATGTGAGTTTGAAGCTCTGGTGCACAAAGAGAACTATGATTAAATAGGTATTGCTGAATCTTGGCTTCATTCTTTACATGGCTGGGCTATTAATACTCCTAGCTATGCTCTCTTTCGGAAAGACAGGGTAAAACGGAGGGGTGGTGGTGTCTGTCTCTATGTGAGAAGTTATCTCAAAGCGAGTGAGAAAGAGGACCTCGTTGATAGAGAGTGTGATGAGTCTGAAGCAGTATGGGTGGAAATGTACATGGGTGTGCGTAATACAAAAGTTATCATTGAAGTTTGTTATAGACCTCCTGGTGTTAATGGGGAGGTGGAGACTCAGCTTCTCACACAGATAGAAAGGGCTGCAAGGGCTGGGACAGTGATAATAATGTGTGTTTTTAACTACCCAGACATTGACTGGAGTAATGGTACTGCTGAAACAGTTAAAGGGCAAAAATGTATAAACCTATTACAAGACAATTTTATGGTGCAGTTTATTGAGGCCCCAACTAGGAATGATGATCTGCTTGACCTGGTGATCTCAAACCATGCAGAGCTTATTACCAATATTCATATAAAAGAACATCTGGGTAACAGTGACCATAATATGATTTAATTTAATGTTAGCTGTAAGCAACAAACGCATATGGAAAATATAAAAACACTTAACTTTAAGAGAGCAAATTTTCCAAGGATGAGGGCTGCTCTCCAAGACATAGACTGGGAGGAAATATTGGCATTGATGAACACAGAACAGAAATAGGAATTCTTCATCAAACTGTATGCAAACTCACTGCAAAGTATATTTCCATGGGCAATATGTTTAAAAGGCTAAAAATATAACCCATTTTTTTTTTAAAATGAAGGAACACTATCATTATTTAATTATCAAAAAAAGATATCGGCGAACTGCAGAAAGTGCAGAGAAGGGCAACCAAACTGTCAAGAGGCATGCAGGAGCTCAGCTATGAGAAAAGATTAGAGGAACTGAATTTATTCTCTCTCTTGAGAAGAGGAGATTAAGGGGGGATATGATCAACATGTATAAATACATAAGGAGTCCATATAGTGAACTTGGTGTTGAGTTATTCACTTTCAGGTCATCACAGAGGACAAGGGGGCACTGTTTACGTCTAGGGGAAAAGAGATTTAGTCTCCAAATACGGAAAGCTTTCACTGTAAGAGCTGTGGAAATGTGGAATAGACTCCCCCCCCCCCCCCGAGGTGGTTCTGGCCAGCTTAGTAGATTGCTTTAAAAAAGGCCTGGATTCTTTCCTGGGTGTACATTATATAACTGGGTACTAATATTTAAAGGTAAAGTTGATCCAGGGAATATCCGATTGCCTCTCAGGGAATCAGGAAGGAATTTTATCCCCTGCTGTAGCAAATTGGATCATGCTTTGCTGGGGTTTTTCACCTTCCTCTGGATCAACTGTGGGTATAGGATTGTGTATGTGAGTTTGTATTTCTGTTTTATTTATTTTTTGGTTGAGCTAGATGGACTTGTATCTTTTTTCAACCTGACTAACTATGTAACTATATACTTTTACTTTATTGGATCATTTATCAAAATATTGCCTATTGTGACAAAACAGCTAGTTTTAGATGTGTTGGGAATGTTAAACTCAGATTAAACTGAGCACCAAACTGAACAGCATAAGGGGGTCGAACACTGACCACACTGTAAAATCTTCCAGATTTAGGGTTAACAATTAAAATACATATTCAGAAACATTTAACTTTACAGTTAACCGCTTGCCGACTGCCGCAAGTACATATACTGCGGCGGTCAGCCCCGGCCAGGCAAAGTGACGTATATATACGTCACTAGCCTGTCACCGGCTTGTGAGCCAATAGCGGGCGAGCGCGCACCCGCTGAGGCGCGCGACCGCCCCGGCTCGTTCACTAAGGAGTCCGTGCGTGTGACCGGCGGACCCGGTGTCCGCTGGTCACACTGCGATCGTCGGTAGAGAGGGAGAAAGGCAGGCGGCTAATGTAAACAAGCCGTCTGTCATTCTCCCCTGTGTAAAAATGGAGATCAGACGGTTCTACTATGTAGGACCGCTGATCTCTGTTTTTACAGTAGTAGCCATGTCCCATCACAGTTAGAAACACGCCCCTAGGACACACTTAACCCCTCCCTCTCCAATACAGTTAACCCCTTCCCTGCGAGTGTCATTTTTACAGTAACAGTGCATATGTATAGCACTGATTACTGCAGTAATGTCACTGGTAACCCCAAAAGTGTCAAAAATGTCAGTCAAGGGTCCGATCTGTCCGCCGCAATGTCGCAGTCCTGCAAAAAAATTGCAGATCGCCGCCATTACTCGTTAAAACAAAAAACACCAAAAATGACAAAAATCTTTCCCTTTGTTAGTAAACGCGATAACTTTTGCGCAAACCAATCAAAATACGCTTTTTGCGATTTTTTTTTTTTTTTTACCAAACATATGTAGCATAAAGCAAATTGGCCGAAAATGTTAAAAAATTTTAATTTTTACATTTTTTTTGGGGAATTTCATATAAAAAAATGTGAAAAATATTGTTATTTTTGCAAAATTTACGCTCTTTTTTTGTTTATAGCGCATGATCAAAAAATCGCACAGGTGATCAAATACCACCAAAAGAAAGCTCTGTTTGTGGGAAAAAAAGGACGTCAAATTCATTTAGGTACAGCGTCGCACAACCGCGCAATTGTCCGTTAAAATCACGCAGTAAAAAATCGCAAAAAAAATCCTGGTCAGGAAGGGGGTAAAATCTTCCGGGGCTTAAGTGGTTAAAGAACTGATGAAGTTAGAATTGGCTCTCTACAAATGTTTTAACTAATTTAAGCAGGATTATTGAACCTGCAATCAAAGTGGGGAAATTGACTTGATGTGTTAGATGAACAAAAGTAACTTTGTCAGTAACTGTATCTCAATTCCATAAACTGCAGAAAATAATTGAACAACAATCTCACTGGTTGTGGCTATCTTGTTGGATTTGTGATCTGCCATTTTATTATAGAAAAACATGATAAATTGTTTGTGATTTTCTTTCAACTGTTCTTATCTTTTCAAATGCAGCATAAAATTAACCTGTTGACATCTTTTAAAGTCCAACTCCAAGAATTATAAAACAATTACCCTTGCAGTGCCCCCCTCTGCTCATTAGCTCTTGGGAAAGATGAAAAGGGCGTAATACTTGCCCTACCCCTTGCTCCAGTAGGCTCTTGTTTGCTCTGGGCTGGTTGTGGTCCCTCACTGTCCTCATGTACAGTGCAAGGCTTGAGAATCAGATATAAGAGACTTTTTTGGGACCAGTCACACAGATGGATTTAGCCAGCCAGAGTAAAAAGTAAGGTAAGTAGTACACCTTATTCCTCATGCCTTAGACTTATTGAGCATTTAACTCTTGAAGTTTGAGGAGTCCAAATGCAAGAGTCGCTTTTTAAATTCCTGATATTGGGCTTTATTGTCATACTGGTACCTAACAGGACTTGTAATGATGCTGTTTTTTCGACAATCTGGTAAAGGGGGTATCAAGGTCTGTAATATACAGTCAGGTTCATAAATATTGGGACATCAACACAATTCTAATATTTTTGGCTATATACACCACCACAATGGATTTGAAATGAAACAAACAAGATGTGCTTTAACTGCTGACATTCAGCTTTAATTTGAGGGTATTTACATCCAAATCAGGTGAAAGGTGTAGGAATTACAACAGTTTGTAAATGTATCTCCAACTTTTTAAGGGACCAAAAGTAATGGGACAATTGGCTGCTCAGCTGTTCCATGGCCAGTTGTGTGTTATTCCCTCATCATCCCATTTACAAGGAGCAGATAAAAGGTCCAGAGTTAATTTCAATTGTGCTATTTGCATTTGGAATCTGTTGCTGTCCACTCTCAATATGAGATTCAAAGAGCTGTCACTATCAGTGAAGCAAGCCATCATTAGGCTGAAAAAACAAAACAAACCCATCAGAGAGATAGCAAAAACATTAGGTGTGGCCAAATCAACTGTTTGGAACATCCTTCAAAAGAAAGAATGCCCCGGAGAGCTCAGCAACACCAAAAGACCCGGAAGACCATGGAAAACAACTGTGGTGGATGACCGAAGAATTCTTTCCCTGGTGAAGAAAACACCCTTCACAGCAGTTGGCCAGATCAAGAACACTCTCCAGGAGGTAGGTGTATGTGTGTGAAAGTCAACAATCAAGAGAAGACTTCACCAGAGTGAATACAGAGGGTTCACCACAAGATGGAAACCATTGGTGAGCCTCAAAAACAGGAATGCCAGATTAGAGTTTGCCAAACAACATCTAAAAAAGCCTTCACTGTTCTGGAACAACATCCTATGGACAGATGAGACCAAGATCAACTTGTACCAGAGTGATGGGAAGAGAAGAGTATGGAGAAGGAAAGGAACGTCTTATGATCCAAAGCATACCACCTCATCAGTGAAGCATGGTGGTGGTAGTGTCATGGCATGGGCATGTATGGCTGCCAATGGAACTGGTTCTCTTGTATTTATTGATGATGTGACTGCTGACAAAAGCAGCAGGATGAATTCTGAAGTGTTTGGGGCAATAGTATCTGCTCATTTTCAGCCAAATGCTTCAGAACTCATTGGACAGCGCTTCACAGTGCAGATGGACAATGACCCAAAGCATACTGCGAAAGCAACCAAAGAGTTTTTTAAGGGAAAGAAGTGGAATGTTATGCAATGGCCAAGTCAATTAACTGACCTGAATCCGATTGAGCATGCATTTCACTTGCTGAAGACAAAACTGAAGGGAAAATGCCCCAAGAACAAGCAGAAACTGTAGATAGTTGCAGTAGAGGCCTGGCAGAGCATCACCAGGGATGAAACCCAGCATCTGGTGATGTCTATGCATTCCAGACTTCAGACTGTAATTGACTGCAAAGGATTTGCAACCAAGTATTAAAAAGTGAAAGTTTGATTTATGATTGTTAATCTGTCCCATTACTTTTGGTCCCTTAAAAAGTGGGAGGCACATATACAAACTGTTGTAATTCATACACTGGTCACCTGATTTGGATGTAAATACCTTCAAATTAAAGCTGAAACTCTGCAGTTAAAGCACATCTTGTTTGTTTCATTTCAAATCCATTGTGGTGGGGTATAGAGCCAAAAAGATTAGAATTGTGTCGATGTCCCAATATTTATGGACCTGACTGTAAAAGGCTTAGAATCCCTGATACAGTAACTGCTTTTGTGTAATATATTATCACAACTTGCAAACTGTTTGCTATTTTGAAGGTTCTTGTTTTTTAATTGGTCAGCTAAAAAAAAGGTACCGAAAAATTGAACCTTTTAGGTAAAAAATAATTGTTTGTGGTGAATTTAGAACCTGTAATGTAATGTAACAATTTCAAAAGATTTTCAAACCATGGTGGCTTTCTATAGAGAAAAAAAAAAACAATTTTAGTTATGTCTCCTAAAACCTTGTAAAGAGCTGTAAAGACTGGAATATAAAACGTTGTCTATTTTAATTAGTAGTTTGAACTATTGAGCTCTATAAACCGTTTTAGAAGAGAAGATTAAACATGTGAAAAGGTACATAAGAATGCAAAATATTTATATGCACTGCTTTCCTTTTACCTGACTAAAATGCTTTTTGCCCTGACTATAACAAATAAAAAAAGAAACTATATTCGGAAGCTTTAATGGCTCATAGAACAGCTTGAAGCCTAAGATAACATTTTAAACAGGACAGCTGTAGATTAAGAACTCAATGTGGAGATTGTGCCTGTTCTTTCTACCTTCCATACATCCCTGTTGGTCAGTAAGGCAATTTATCACATTAGAGGACTAGTTGTAGGGTAGGATGTCATAGGCCAAACCTACTTTCTGCAGGAAAAGTGAAAGTTTGCATTTAGCGTAAGCTACCTATATCTCTGGATTTACTATCTTGACATACTATGGTTTAGAACTTCTTTATAATTAGCAATCTGAATTGTCTACATTGGTTATAGGTTTATTTTAAACATGGTCTTGTAATTTTTTGTTTGTACCACTAATCCCGGGCCTCTTGTCTAACAATATCACTGATTTGCTTTATTTTTTTCGATCTTCAGTTTAATTGAGAACTAGAGTCTTGTTTAAAATGAAACATCTGTTAAAGTGTAACTAAACTCCCAACAGTAAAATCAGTCTGTATCTGCAGTAAAGCATGCTTGTTTTACTCACTCACTGTGGAATCTAAGGAGTTAATCCTCTGCATTGTGTAAAACGGCTGTTTGATCCTGTCTTCTCCGATCTTGTCCTTTTTTTTTAGTCCCCAATTCATCTGCTGATAGAACAGAGCCTTGGGGGCACTCTGCACATGCTCAGTTTGGTGTGTATTGCTAGAGAGTTTTTTTTTTTTTTTTTTTTAGGAGGATGCATATGATCAGCACAGGGCCAATCAGCACTGTCCAGACAGAAAGTCAGGGGTCATGCAGGCTCATAGGACAGCCAGAGGAGAATTAAAACTCCTCCTACAAGCTTTAACCAGTGCCCAGATGGACATTGATAGAAGTCACAAGACTGCAATATACTGCCGATTAGAAAAGACATTTAGCAGTTTATATTTCCTAAAATAATTGCATTTCCTTTTTCTGTGTACTGTGGGAGATATAGTGAATTCAGATTCCTGGGTTTAGTAACACTTTAAAGTCCCTAAATATGACCAGTTACCCCTTCCTGCCTTCCTTTGCAATTGGGGGGGGGGGGGGGGGGGCTAGGGAGCTATAATAAAATATAGTATCTGCCAAAACAGATATTGCATAACTGCCAACCTAGCCTCTCTGATTAATAGCATGGCTTGCATTGAGTAAAACAGAACCAAGGGGGCACATTGATTTATTAAAGGAAAATAGACTGTTCAGTTTGCAAGTGCAGTTGCAGTCTGCAGAGTAAGCTTAGTAAATGAGGTAAAGTTTAGCTTTGCAAAGAATACCCGATCACATTCAAGGAAGAAACAAACAAAGTTTTTGCTTGCATATTATTGGATGATGGAAGTCAGCAGTGCTTCCCCTCATTTACCAAGCTCTGCAAACTGAACATCTTTTTCAAGATAGGAAGGCACTCGCCCGACATATGTCCTTACTAAAACACAGCTTTTATTAGCACAACCAGTAAAACTGCAGCAAGAGAAACTTACATGTTTCAGCAAACAGCCTTGTCCACTTGCCGACTTGTACTCATACAGTGGCAGGTCGGCTCTGTCCCGCGAAATGACGTACCTGCGCACCCGCGATCACTCCCCATGGAGACTGAATGGCAATCTGCCGATTTAAACACGGCAGACCGCTGTTCTGTCACTGATGAACACAGGGATTGTGTGTTCGTCCTATTAAGGAACACAGGTCTCTGTGTTCATCCAGCAAGTCTATCCCCCACACAGTTAGAAAGCACCTCCTAGGGACACATTTAACCCTTTCATTGCCCCTGGTGTTAACCCCTTCCCTGCCAGTGTCATTAGTACAGTAACAGTGCATACGTTTAGCACTAATTTCTGTAGTAATGTCACTAGTTCCCCAAAAAGTGTCAAAAATGTCAGTTAGGGGTCTGATCTGTCCACCGCAATCCCACTAAAAATCACTGATCGCCGCCATTACTAGTAAAAAATAAATAAATAAAATGACATAAATCTATCTGATAGTTTGTAGACGCGATAACGTTTGCACAGACCAATCAATATACAGTTATTGGGATTTTTTTTACCAAAAATATGTAGCAGAATACAAATTGGCCTAAAACAATGAAAAAATTTGATTTTAAATTTTTTTTATTGGGAATGTTTTATAGCAGAAAGTAAAAAATATTGTTTTTTTTTTTCAGAATTGTCGCTATTTTTTTGTTTTTAGTGCAAAAAATAAAAATTGCAGAGGTGATCAAATATCACCAAAAGAAAGCTCTATTTGTGGAAAAAAAAAGACATCAATTTTATTTGGGTACAGCGTCGCACAATTGCGCAATTATCAATTAAAGTAACGCAGTGCCGAATCGAAAAAAAAAATGGCTTGGTTATTGAGGGGGTAAAACCTTCCGGTCCAGAAGTGGGTAATCATGCTAATATTAGGGATGTTTGCTGAAACATGTAAGCTTCTCTTGCTGCAGTTTTACCACTTGTGCTATTAAAAGCTATGTTTTATCAAGGAAATATGTCAGGTGCGCACCTCCCGTCTTGATTTAGTATTCCTTGTTGGGGATCACCAGCCCAGGCTGCAGCATTGACCTCTACACCAGCATTTTTCAAGCCTTGAGGTTTCTCCAGGGGTGCCTTGGCAAATGCCTAAAAATTACCCCAAAATTGAATAAAAGTCAGCAGGTAGATGAATCCTGCCTTTTAATTACAGAAAGCCACAGGTTTTCATTGTGCAATATTATGACCTTCTAACCACTGACGTCCTAACAACCAATGGCCCTCCCCTGCCCCTCTCTGTCAGCGCTGGGGTCACATTAGCTGAGTGATGAAAAAACAATGAGGGAGAAGAGAAACATCAGAATACTAGTCAGTACCAGTGTACAAAAGTGTATAGGATTTGAAAGAATAAATCACCTCTAAATCACCTTTAATAAATAAAATTAAAATTATATAAATCTTTCCCCTAGTTTGTAGACGCGATAACTTTTGCGCAAGTCAATCAATATACACTTATTGAGATTTTTTTTGGCCTAGAATACATATTGGCCTAAAATGATTAAAAAATTTGATTTTTTTTTTTATTGGGAATGTTTTATAGCAGAAAGTAAAAAATATTGGGTTTTTTCAGAATTGTCGCTCTTTTTTTGTTTATAGCACAAAAAATAAAAATTGCAGAGGTTATCAAATATCATTGTTTGTGGGACAAAAAGAACATCAATTTTATTTTAGTACAGCGTTGCACAACCGTGCAATTGTCAGTTAAAGTAACGCAGTGCCGTATCGCAAAAAATGGCCTGGTCATTAACGGGGTAAAACTTTCTGGTCCAGAACTGGTTAATCATGCTAATATTAGGGATGTTTGCTGAAACAGGTAAGCTTCTCTTGCTGCAGTTTTACTACTTGTGTTGTTTTATCAAGGAAATATGTCAGGTGTGCACCTTTCCGTCTTGATTTAGTATTCCTTGTTGGGGATCACCAGCCCAGGCTGCAGCATTGACCTCTACACCAGCATTTTTCAAGCAGGGTGCCCAGAGGTTTCTTTAAGGATGCCTTGAGGTTTCTCCAGGGGTGCCTTAGCAAATGCCTAAAAATTGCCCCAAAATTGTATACAAGTCAGCAGATAGATAAAGCCTGCCTTTTAATTACACAAAGCCACAGGTTTTCATTGTGCACTTTTATGACCTTCTAGCCGCTGACGTCCTAACAACGAATGACCCACCCCTGCCCTTCTCTGTCAGCGCTGGGGTCACATTAGCTGAGTGATGAAGAAACACTGAGGGAGAAGAGAAACATCTGAATACTAGTCAGTACCAGTGTGCAAAAGTGTATAGGATTTGAAAGAATAAATCACCTCTAACATTAGGCATCCTATGTGTGGATGTTGCTGCATTATGTAAAACTATTAGAATAGTTTTCTACATTTTAGAATGGGGTGCCTTGAGATTGACCATGATTTTAGAGGGTGCCTTGAGATTGCCTATAATTTTAAAGGATGCCTTGACTGAAAAAAGGTTGAGAAACACTGCTCTACACCTACCTCGTGCCTGACTTCGGAAGTGGAGTGCATTTTTGGGACTGGTTGTGAACAGTCTTTTAGCCTTTAGTAAATGATCCCCAAAGTATGATCTTTTGTCACTTCCCAATGTAAAATATAACAAGACATGAGTAGATTCATGCAGGGTTTACAAATGTTTTCACATTGAAGAAAGCATTCATCTTCTAAACGAACTAATGTTATATCCCATGACCTGTTTTAGTTTCAAATATTGTTTAGTGGAGTTTTTCATTCTTTTTATGGATTCTACTTTTTATGCTATTTTAGCTGAATAAATCATGTTCTCCTCTCTGGTATCACAAAACCTGTGACTGTCTATTGTAGTTTCTGCTGCTGTTTCTGACCTGCTGTTCCTAACAAACTAGCCTGAACCACTGGAGTGAGTTAGAAGAATACCTAATAAAATGAACTTGTCTAAATATTGTCATGTGACAAGAACTTCCGTGCTGCTGGTAATAGAGGATATATATTTTTGCTAGACGTTCATATGTAAAGTGAGAGCATTTCATTTTTTGTCTGCCTTGCCTTCATTTCTAGTCATGACTAGGGGATTAAAGATGATTTGTCTCCATTCTGCTCTGACCATTTCTCTCCTCCTCCATTATAAATAACCACGTGACCACAGGAGTTAAATGGCCATAGCAGCCTTTTATTAACAAACTGTATACATAACAGGTAAATAACACGTTAAACCCAGTTTTTACTGGAGCCTCAAGGTCCCAGTAGGCATCAAAGAAGGAGGTACCTGCGTCCGACTTAATTAGGCCTCCAGCCACCACAGCACCGGCTCGAAGACACCCAGTCGCAGGTACCAACATACCAACTACTGGGAGCCGTACCTCAGACGGGTCCCTACCAAGTATAAGTTTGCACCATCAGGGAGCCGTACCTCAGACGGGTCCCTACCAAGTATTAGTTTGCACCATCAGGGAGCCGTACCTCAGACGGGTCCCTACCAAGTATAAGTTTGCACCATCAGGGAGCTGTACCTCAGACGGGTCCCTACCAAGTATAAGTTTGCACCATCAGAGAGCCGTACCTCAGATGGGTCCCTACCAAGTATAAGTTTGCACCATCAGAGAGCCGTACCTCAGACGGGTCCCTACCAAGTATAAGTTTGCACCATCAGGGAGCCGTACCTCAGACGGGTCCCTACCAAGTATAAGTTTGCACCATCAGGGAGCCGTACTTCAGACGGGTCCCTACCAAGTATAAGTTTGCACCATCAGGGAGCCGTACCTCAGACGGGTCCCTACCAAGTATAAGTTTGCACCATCAGGGAGCCGTACCTCAGACGGGTCCCTACCAAGTATAAGTTTGCACCATCAGGGAGCCATACCTCAGACGGGTCCCTACCAAGTATAAGTTTGCACCATCAGGGAGCTGTACCTCAGACGGGTCCCTACCAAGTATAAGTTTGCACCATCAGGGAGCCGTACCTCAGACGGGTTCCTACCAAGTATAAGTTGCACCATTTGGGAGCCGTACCTCAGACAGGTCCCTACCAAGTATATGTTTGCAACATACTAACCTACCAGGACCTTGTACCCCGCTTGCTGCCATGACAAAGAACCACCCCAAAAGAAGAAAGCCTCTGTTATAACAAAAACCAAAAACAAGGGTGGTGGACTGCACAACCCAAAGTCAGAAAAAACAAGAAAATACAAGAAAATGGGAGGGAGGGTGGGAAATATTCTCCAATGCAGCTTTCCTCTGACTGAAGACTTCCTGAGGCCCCTAGCTTGACCTCTCCCTGGCCAAAACACCAATGAAAAGTCCCACCACCTATATTTTCTATTGTACTGGGCTGAAAACTCCTCCTTGTCCCAAACTCCTTTAACCTCTGTCATGCCGGCCCTCCATGCATGTCTCTTCTCTCCTTTTCTCCGGGCCTCTCTTTCTGATTACTATACTTGAGAATATAAACACACAGAGAACGACCCAGAATATTCCCACAAACACCAAACAATGAGTCACCTATCATAGCAGTGGAAAGCAAATGAAAACACAATAGAATATCACTGGTATGAGTCTATGAATTATTTTACATGTTATTATTAAAACAGAACTTCAGTCCCTCTGTCAACATTGACAATTTTTAATCCTTATGCTGCTAGCATTTATAAATAGATAGGAAATTATATCATATTTACTTGTTTAAGGGCTCTTGCACATGGGCGATCCGATCAGATCCGACTGTTTTTTAGGCGGATCTGATCGCATCCTCCATGCAGCTCTATGGGGCAGCAGGATGTCAGCGGAGACACCTCCACTGACACCCGCTGCCATCCGTATCCGATCCTGTCCGTGAAATCTGGATGAATGGAAACCCTATTTTTCCATCCGTTCAGAGATCAGATCAGATCGGATCGGATAAGAGTGGACAGACGGTCCGCTCTCATCCGATCCCCCATAGAGAGCAGCGGGAGCTGTGACACCTCCCTCTCTGCACTGCAAGCGGAGACGGAGCTGTCATCCGCCGGCTCAGCGGGGATCGGCGGATCGATCCCCGCTGAGCAGCACGGATCCGCCTACGGAGGCGGACCGTGTGAAAGAGCCATTAAACTTTTTTTTTTTTTTTACATTTCTTCTTTTACCTCCTTGTTTCCTTGCCTAGGCAAATTTTGTCATAAATCTCAGAAGTCTTCAGGAGGGGAGGAAGGGTTCTGAACTCAGCCAATGCCTGAGCTAAGGGCAGAGGGATTCCAGGAAGTAAATACTACATGAATCATCTCCCCTTTCTCAAGATGGTCACTGCCAGAAATCCCAGGGGGTGTTTTTCAAAATGAATTATCAGCAAAAAAAAAAGCATGGAGACATGGATGGATGGGGGGGGGGGTTTGCTTTGAATATTACCAATGAAATAAATAGCATTTTTGGTTTGTGGGGCTCTGATGCAGTGCAGTTCCACTTTAAATAGTTATGTGAAAGTGGTGTGCTATCCTGAATAAAATACATATAATTCGTAATCATATTACAATCGGTGTACAAAATCAAAACTAAAGCCAAAATATCATTGTGATATGAATATAAACAAGTAGATTAGTGCCAAACGTGCACCGTGAAATAAATCCAAGAATAATGTATATGAATAAACTCATAAGGTATGAATGTCAAATATCAAAATAATGTGAAATGTTCTTTCAATAATAAAAAGTAAATCCGTGAATCACTTTAAACATGCAGTGCTTCTTCAGTGAAAAACTTCAGTGCTCAATGTGCAAGATCCATCCACCTGCTATCCACCTTTGAGTGCAATGCGCGCTCACCTGCAACACAATGGTAATATGCAGTATAGAGTAAACCAATCTACCTGGGGGAGTCCAATGGCTTCAATTGAATCCTCCTCTAATCAGAATGGGAATTCTCCATGGTTGTATATAGGCAAACAAAGTATTTCATAGTGTAGTATGTTTTAAAAAGCATTTAAAAATTAAAAAACTTCATCCAAAACACTCGACATGGATCATAGTGTAAACAGACAAGACTGACGTCCCTACCACCTCCAAAGGAGCCGGGAAGCCGAAGCTGCACACGGCAGTGCTAGGAGGGTTCCCCTGTGTGCACGTGACTGATAAATTAGGCCTCAATGGCTCATGGACCTCAGATGTTTGGCAGGACCCAACCACTGGAGACATTGAGGCCTATCGCATCCATTCACTCCCAGGAACGCTGACTGACAGGATCACGCTCTCTATATCTGCACACCCGACACAAATCTTTTCAAGTTCTTGTGCAACAGTAACATATACGGGTGCTCTGTCCCATTGTGGTGGTCCATACATGTGGCTCTTTGCAGTCCAAAGTGCTTCCCTGTCCACCCTTTGCGGGAGTATGGAAACACCCTTTTGTTGGGGAATGACCCTTTAGCCATTGATATGTCCTCTGGTTTCTAGACATTTATCACAAATATGACATCACAGACCCCCTGAGGAAGACCTTACCTCATAGGTCGAAACACGTAAGTGTTTTTTGACTCTATGTGATGATCTGCAATTGTGATTGTGATGCTTTTTAGCAATGTACTACCGCCTTGTTTGGTTGTAACCAGAGCTCATAACTTATGTTTTGGAATTTTAATCTTTTTCTATTACCAATAAAGATGGAATATTTTACATACTTATAGTCTTATTATTCTTGCTGCCACAAAACCCCTGGGGGTCTTCTTTCCTGTTTTCTCATAGATACATTGGGGTGTGCAGCCTCTCCACTATATGTGTTGTCCCTTCCTAGGACCCAATAGACTAGGCCTGAAACCACTGGAGACATTGAGGCCTATCGTAATTGTACAAGCAAGTGATTCCCAGCATGGCCCCAGGGGCGACCCGAACAATATAGTGAACTGGAGGGATGGTACATGGGTCTCTGACCCACCAACACTGAAAACTTTCACTGCAGTTCCACACAGGAACTGGCTTACCAACCCACAGTTTTCAAAGCCTGGTAAACTAAACCCATACATAAAAATTAGCTTTTGTTGCTCATAAATAATCAATATCAGTGCAGAACTTGGTAACAGACCTTAACTTTGATTCTTGAAAAATGTTTTAAACACCATAATAAACTTGATATTTTTGGAAACCAAAATGTCAAGAAGTCAATATGCCCCCAAAAACTATATCTAGCACATAACTTTTCAGAACCTTTGCTACTGTTGTCACTGTGGACACAAATATTACCTTGGTCCTTTAAATTGGCTGCTGGCTCCTAGATTGTATTGATTGCCTCCTTCATTCTACATTTGTTTTTCACCTTTTTCAAAGAGTAACTCTACTTTTGTTCAGAAAAAAAAAAGTTCCCTTCTGGGTGATCTACAGTATGTACTTTGCAAGGATTTTAACAAACTTTTTTACAAAATCCTATCTTTTGTTATTCTAAAGAAATAGCTTATGCCTAGGACCATGTGCAACATGAATGTGAACGGGGGTGATTTCATAATTATCAATCAGCTGTTGTAGCTGCAGGGTGCTAAAAGGAAAATTGCAGGGTCTGGTTCCCTTTAGACATGCTTTCCCTTTGGGAGTATCTCAACGGAAATTACATTTTTGTTACAGGGGATGCCCAAAATCTGACTTGTATCTTAGTGCAGACTTCTGGTAAAATCAGTAAGCCAATCACTCAAGCAGAAAATGACATTTCTGGGGGGCTTTCTGTACACTGTACACCATCTGGGCACAGAACCCCTCCAAGTTGCCATATTGCATTGCATTTTAAAAAAAAAAAAAGTCTCAGTGCTGCGATTAAAAAGAAAAGGTAATTTTTAAGAACATTCATATTTGCTATTTTTTCCCATGAAAGTAGAGTTACCTTTAAAGTATTTGCAACATTATTCTTCTCAGTTTGCATTAAATCACTAAAGACAAGGATTTTAGTAATGTGAATATCAATTTCTGAGAAAACCACCTGTATAGCTTACAGTATATAGCAAATCTTCTTTCGTAGCACTATATACCTGAGAAGCAGAATCAGTTTTTTTAGTATAATCCATTTTTGACAGTTCTTTCAAACTTTTATACACAAAGTCTTTTGTGTCTCTAGTACTAAGTGAATTGATGCGGAAATGGTTCTATCCATCTTGGTTGAACCAGATGGACTTGTGTCTTTTTTCAACCTGACTAACTATGTAACTATGTAATGGTCTTGATTATTGCGATGCGGATTTCCTCACATCAAACTTGCATGTCAAGAGATTGTGACTGGCTCTCTTTGGAGCCGGTTCACATATCTCCAGAGCAGCTCCAGTGAGAATTGCACAGGAGTCCTGTCCGTCTTCTGATCCGTTTCAGGTCCAAATTCAGCAAAAAACTCAGACTGAAATCAGACCTGAAACAGTGAACAGGGACACCCCTGCTGTGAACCGCATTGTGCTGCAGCGTGAACCCAGCCTTACTGAAGAAGTAGATAATGTTCAATTAGCAAAGTTAAAGCATCTGTGAAGGCATGACCTGACAACCGCAGAAGCATATAAGACAGTGATGGTGAACCTTGGTACCCCAGATGTTTTGGAACTACATTTCCCATGATGCTCATGCACTCTGCAGTGTAGTTGAGCATCATGGAAAATATAGTTCCAAAACATCTGGGGTGCCAAGGTTCGCCACCACTGATATAAGAAGACTATAATAGCACTGAAAAGCTGTTAGTATAATAACAAAATAAGTATCCAAAACATCAGATTTAACATTTAGCAATGGTAACATAACCTCAATGTCTCTGGGAACGGTAGTGTGTGCCTGGGTGTGGGGTGTGGTTGAAGTTGCAGCCTTAGTTACATAGTTACATAGTTACATAGTTAGTGAGGCTGAAAAAAGACACAAGTCCATCCAGTTCAACCTATGATGTGTGTGTGTGTTTGCTTTTAACCGTACATTGTATACCCCTGTATGTTGTGGTCTTTAAGGTGTCCATCCAATAGTTTTTTGAAACTATCAAGGCTCCCCGCTGATACGACTGCTTGCGGAAGAGAATTCCACATCCTTACCGCTCTTACAGTGAAGAACCCCTTACGCACTTTAAGGTTAAACCGCCTTTCCTCAAGTTTTAGTGAGTGGCCACGTGTCTTATTGTATTCCCTTACTCTGAATAGTTTGTTCCTTATGCTAGGGTCGCCAGTACAGTATTTGTACATTGATATCATATCCCCCCTCAATCGTCTCTTCTCCAGAGAGAATAAGTTCAGTGCTTGTAGTCTTTCCTCATAGCTGATGTCCTCCATTCCCCTAATTATTTTTGTTGCCCTTCTCTGGACATTCTCCAGTTCCAGCACATCCTTCCTGAGGACCGGTGCCCAGAACTGGACAGCATACTCCAGATGTGGCCGGACCAGAGTTTTGTAGAGTGGAAGAATAATCTCTTTATTTCTGGAGTGAATCCCCTTTTTTATACAACCCAGTATTCTGTTGGCTTTGCTTGCAGCGGCTTGGCATTGCATGCCACTTCCAAGCCTGTTGTCTACCAGTACCCCCAGGTCCCTTTCCATCCTAGACTCACCCAGAGGTTCCCCCCCTAGTGAGTAGCTTGCTTTCTGGTTACTGGCCCCCAAGTGCATTACTTTACATTTTTCTACATTAAATCTCATCTGCCATGTAGTTGCCCACCCCGTTATTTTGTTCAGGTCTGCTTGCAAGATTTCCACATCCTGCATAGAATATATTGGCATGCCTAATTTAGTATCATCTGCAAATACTGAGATTGTACTAGATATCCCCTCCTCTAGATCATTTATGAATAAATTAAACAGGATTGGTCCCAGGACAGAACCCTGGGGGACCCCACTTTCCACACCCGCCCAATCAGAGTACTCCCCATTAATCACCACCCTCTGGACTCTCCCCTGGAGCCAGTTCTCTATCCAGGTACTCACCTTATGATCCATACCTACCTTCCTTAGTTTGTACAGTAAGCGTTTGTGGGGAACGGTGTCAAAGGCCTTTGCAAAGTCCAGATACACCACATCCACAGGCTTACCTTTATCTAAGTGGCAGCTCACTTCATCGTAGAAGGTTAATAGATTGGTTTGGCATGAACAATTTTTCATGAATCCATGCTGATTACTACTTATAATACCGTTTTCATTACTAAAGTCTTGTATGTGGTCCCTTATCATCCCCTCCAAAATTTTGCAGACTACTGATGTTAGGCTGACCGGCCTATAGTTACTCGGGATATATCTCGGCCCCTTTTTAAATATTGGTACCACGTTGGCTTTTTTCCAATCAGCTGGCACCATACCTGTCTGTAAACTATCCTTAAAGATCAAGAATAATGGTCTGGCAATCACCTGGCTGAGCTCATTAAGAACCCTTGGGTGCAAGCCATCCGGTCCCGGGGATTTTGTATTATGTTAAGTTTCTCTAGTTTAGCTCTAAGTCTATCCTCTGTTAGCCATGGCGGCACTTCCTGAGGTGTATTATTTAGTTCGGCCTTACAAGCTGGGTTCGTGTAGCCCCCCGATTCCTTTGTGAAGACTGAAGAAAAGAAATTATTTAACACTTCCGCCTTTTCTCTGTCCTCAGTGGCCATTTTTCCTTTATCATCTTTTATGGGGCCAATGTGTTCTGGCCTCGCTTTCTTACTGTTTATATACTTAAAGAACTTCTTGGGGTTCTTTTTACTCTCCTCCGCTATATGTCTCTCGTGTTCTATTTTACCAGTGCCAATAATTTAGCTGTTGACTTTAAAATTACTCTTCAGAAGAGTGAGATATATTGACAACATTACTTTCACAGGAGCTGCTGTTAATCATCCAATTGTGGACAGAACAGGGGGTGTGAAAGCCTTTGATGTTACAAAGGGACTGCAGAAAAGCTATGTGTAGGCCCAGCATCCAGTAGTTCCCAGGGCAGGTGGGAACATGGCAGGTTGACAACACTATTATGGAATTTGTAGCTTGCAGTTAGCATTGGCAGCCCAAGATAGGAAGCACTGGAAGGTAGGATGTTACTGGCAAAGGTCACCAGGTATTTATTATGTTTTTTTACACATGCAATAAAGGGAAATCATAACATATGGGATTTGTCTGAAACTAAATAAACAATAATATTAGGTTTTAGGTATACCTACACTTTATTGCTCAATTCAGTCATCCAAACATATGCAAGTAAAAAACCCCTTTTTTCTGAACTTAGTTTATATTCTTCAATGTCAAACAGTAAGGATTTTTATCTAACTTTATTGCCATTACCTGCCTTCTTCTCTTTTGGAGATATGCAAATACCCTTTTTTTATAGACTGCAAACAATTGTAAAAATGTGAGCCAGATATGAGCTTCTGCAGGGAGGCTTCATTGAGAAGAAGTCAGCCAGTTCAACTACACTCCAACATTTCTCACCAAAGATGCTTCTAGTCATCACCTGTCAAAAACATTAATAATTATTTATTAAAAACTAAGGCATCGATTAGGGAGAGATCTAATCCAGAAAACAACGTCAGTAAAGTAGTGGTTTAAAAAAAAAAAAAACATTATTGATCGGTCCATCAAAAAAATAGTTTTTCAGTTGGCCAGAACTGACTTTTTGATTTTTACGTTTCTCCTGGGCTGATTAAATATCTCACCAGTTCTGTATATATTTTAGCTACATACTTTGCATAAAGTTTGTGTGATGTTTACTTTAATATCATATTATTGCGTTCCCCAACTTTTTTTATAGCCTAAGTTTAGCTAAAATGCAAAACAGAAAAATCAGTGCAAAGGACATAACTTGCAGTTAGTATAATTTGTGTTGATTCTTCTTCTTTCAGGAGAAATCTTGCTCCACCCCAGCTGTCCCACCCCTGCCTCCATAATCTTTCGGTGCAGCAGGGGTCAATATAGATAAAGAGTAGCCAGGAGCTTTCATCAAGAGTGCTCGACTATGCCTGCAGTTTTTCCTAGATCTGCCATTCATAGAAGCTGTTCTAAAGCTTTTAAAAAGGCACAGGTTCAATGAATGGAGGGGGCAAAGCTTTCAATTGTCCGCCCATCCCCCATTCAGAGATCCTGGAAGTGGCAGTGTCTTTGAAAATAATACTTTGGCTTCTTATTAAAGCGGAGTTCCAGCCATTTACTCACCTGTCCAACGGTCCAGCGATGCGGCCGCCGGAAGCCTCGATCCTCTCCCTCGGCGCCGGCATCACTGCTGTGGGCACTTGGCTGTTACAGTTTGCGGCTTCACAGCCGGGTACCCACTGCGCATGCGCGAGTCGCGCTGCGCGCCGTGATTGGCCGGCAATCTTCTGGGACCTCTGACGTGTCCCAGAAGATTGCAGGGAGGGAGGGGGAGAGGAGAACTTCCGCTCAGGGCGCCGCGGCGCTCCGAGCGGAAGTGGGAGCGGGTACCTGTCAAAACTAGGTACCCGCTCCCCCCCCCAAAAAATGACATGCCAAATGTGGCATGTCGGGGGGTCAGGACTCCCTAAAGCGGAAGTTCCACTTTTGGGTGGAACTCCGCTTTAAACTTACTGGAGATCAGTTGGCTGTTGATATTATCAGACACATAAAAATTTTACTAAACAGTATCTTCTCATTCCTTCCATTAACCAACTGCCAGACTGCCCACCGCATATATACTGCGGTAGGGCGGCCCGGCTGTGCAAAATCACTTATAGGTAATTGATTTTGTGCACAGGTTCTTGGGGGTGTGATCAGACACAGTGGGAGCCAATGAGTGGGTCTGGCGGCCGCGATGGCCGACGGACCACCCACGATCATGCAGGGGAATGACAGAATGGCCATCTGCCAATGTAAACAAGGCAGACAGCTGTTCTGTCACAAAGGCAGAGAGAGACCTTGTGTTTCAGCTAAGCTCTAGCACATATATCCATCCCACACAGTTAGAAAGCATTCCCTAGGAGCATACTTAACCCCCTTAATCGCCCCTAGTGTTAACCCCTTCACTGCTAGTGTCATTTATACAGTGACAGTGCATTTTTTTAGCACTGATCGCTGTATTGGTGTCACTGGTCCCCAAAAAGTGTCACTTTTTTGTCAGATTTGTCCGCCGCAAAATCGCTGATCGCCGCCATTACTAGTAAAAACAATAAAAAATAAATAAAAAGTCCATACATTTTTCCCAAAGTTTGTAGACGCTATAACTTTTGCGCAAACCAATCAAAATACACTTATTAGGATTTTTTTTTACCAAAAATATGTAGCAGGATACATATTGGCCTAAATTGATGAAAAAAAATAGATTTTTAAAAAAATGTTATTGGGAATGTTTTATAGCAGAAAGTAAATATATTGTTTTTTTTTCAAAATAAAAACCGCAGAGGTGATCAATTACCACCAAAAGAAAGCTCTATTTGTGGGTAAAGTAATACATACATTTTATTTGGGTACAGCGTAGCACGATCGTGCAATTGTCAGTTAAAGCAACGCAGTGCCGTATTGCAAAAAATGACCTGGTTATTAACCGCCTTAGCGGTATCCCCGAGCGTGACTCGGGGTAGGAATTTTCTGCTATTAGCGGTATCCCCGAGTCACGCTCGGGGTCAATGGGCAGAGCGTGCAGACAGCGCAGCGGAGCTTCTCTTACCTTATCCTGGCGATCCAGCGATGAGCTCTCATTGCTGTGACCGCCAGTGAGATCTCCGCCGCTCGTCTGTCGGTAGGAGGACTTCCTAGTTCCGTTCCCTGCAGCAGAAATGCTGCATGGGAGCGGAACTAGGGAGGGAAAGTCAAAAAAAAAAAAACGTTGCACAAAACACATAACACATTTTATATTATATATATATATGCATATATATATATATATATATATATATATATATGCATATATATATATATATACATATGTATATATGTATATATATATATGTATATACCTATATACACACACACATATATATATATATAAAATTATATTATTGATTCGATTATAATTCATGCGTTATATATATATATATATATATACACACACACATATATATATATATATATATATATATATCTATATACACACATATATATATAATATATAACGCATTAATTATAATCTAATCAATAATATAATTTTATTATATATATTATATATTAAATAATAAAATAATATTATTGATTCGATTATAATTCACTTGTTTGTGTTTCAAATTTATCACATCTGGGATGTCTACTAGAGACTTGTTTTGGTCAGGTTTAAGTCAGTAATTACTAAGAATTGTAGGCCTATAATACATAACGCCAAATTTCCATGAAAAGAATTGTACCGCTTTTGGAACAGAATTCCTGACAGAATCATACCGCCAGGGAGGTTAAGGTGGTAAAACCTTCTGGAGCAGAAGTGGTTAAAGTGTATTTGTAACCCATTTTGAACTTTTAAGAAACTTTTTGCTAAGAGCAAACAGCTACCTGTTATTATATTTTCGGAAAGGCCTATTGGTGCTTTGTTTTAATTTTGTTTCACTTTGCAACCTTTGACATTTTATGGCCCAACTTTCCTTAACTTATGACTATTCTCATTTCCACTGAGAGTTGATCTATTAGGCTGAGTTTACACTTATGTGAATAGGATACAGGTTTCTCCACATCCAATTCACATGACAGGAAAGTGTGACCAGCTCTCATTGTAGCCGCGGTCTGTGCTGGAAAAGAATCCTGTGCATCTTTAGCCCTATATAAGGTCTGAATTCAGGCAAACATTTGGACCTTATTCACACCTGAAACAGAGAACAGGAACGCTGTGAGCCACGACCGCAGCTAGTGTGAACTCAGCCTTAATCACTAAGGCAGGCTCACTGGACAGTGACATGGCATTTGGGAGAGCCTATCCATGAACATAGGGAGAATCAGGCCCTTGGCCCCAGACCAATTCCAAACTGGTACCAAGCCAAACTATAACTAAATCAGAGAGTGAAACCAAATCTAATAAACATAATAGCAGGAGTATTGAGGTTGCTGCTCTGAGGTACAGTGATTGCTTTTAAAAGTTTAAAGTGGTTGTTAAGCCACTTGTATGACTTTCTATAATCCTCTTTGTTTTCTAAGCCTGTGTGCCTCTGTCTATGTGTTTTATAAAAAAAAGTGCTGTGAATACCTTATATTAGTGTGCTGCTTGGTGATTTTGTGACTGCTGGCTCTCTCCTCTCCCCGACTGACAGATGCAGGGGGCGTGGCCGAGATTCCCCTGCTGACGTCACTCAGGAGGAGAAGAGGGGAGAGGAGAGAGCCGGCCAGTCACATGATCGCAAAGCATCACACTGAAATATGTATTCACAGCATTTAAAAAAAAAACAGAGACAGAGGCACACAGGCTTAGAAAACAAAGAGGATTACATAACATATTAATGGTAATTTCAGCTGCAGCAGGAGGGGGGGGGGCATGAGCTCACAGGCAGGGAGGGGGGAGGAAGACACAGGAGAGCAGAGAGCAGGGCTGCGGATTACGGAGAAAAGTCAACTGACCATGGTGTCAGGGCTCAGAAGCCATGATACACTGTGGTCAGTGTACAGAGGAGAGGGTACAAACTGGCAGGATCAGCCAGGTTTTTTTTTAGGTGATACAGGGGGCCAAATTACACAGCACAAGCACTGTGCTGTTTTTTATGCTTTAAGGAAACAGGATCCATTTTTTTTAGGGTAACAAACACTTTAAGTCTGCTTGTTTTTTTTTTCTTTTTGTTTAGATCTGTGTATGTCCCAACCATGTTTGAAACCACTTACTGCTGACTGACTATCTCTTCTGGAAAGTTCACTTTGATTTCCTATGTGTTGGGGAATGATCACATGTTTTTTCACTTTCCGATAGTCTGCTAATAAACCAACAACATACATCATGTTCTGATCTGATCTGGACACATACATATGATAAACCTCTCAAGTGAGTAATCATATGAAGCATAAGCACATGTTACGTGCAGTTATTTGGGCCTTGTGTGGGCACATAGGGCAGGGTTCTGAGCAAATGAACCCAATAATGTAACCAAACTATGATTACATAAGAAAGAACAAGAGCTCCCCTCACTTCTCTGTGACAAACTACATCAAGAGTTAACATCAGAACATCAAGTTGATAAATGGTTTTGTTACACATTTTATGACTACATCTGTGGCTTTGTAATTTAAAGCTGAGGTTAACAAGGGCAGAGCCCAGGGGAATACACTGAGGCAGAATTCTTAAACTGCAGAATAACGATAAAGGGTTTTGAGTTTGCACGTAAAGTGCTTTAAACAATGTGATAGATGTTAAAATCAGAGGTTAATTTAGTTGCCAGAACATGACTGTTGATTTCCTGGCATATTAATAAGTTCTTTTCTGATAATAAACATTCAAAATAAACTCAACATATTTGAACCTAATTAGTTGAATACCTTATTTTCAGAGATGGTGTGCTAATAATTTTCATCTTATGAGATGGTGCATGCTGCGTTTGGACAGAGCATGATCCTGCATTTATTATTATACAGTATTGGGTATGAACTTGTTATCTGACTGATTTAATTATCTGTGCTGATCATTGATCTAACACGATTAAACAAATGAGTTCACAGAAAGATGTCCATAGATCCTATTAAAAATCAGCTCCGCCATGAAATTGAAGGGTTGTAAGAGTAATTACATCATAGCTTATATTAGATTCTGAGGGTGGCAAAGAAGCCAAGGTTAATTTTTTTTTTCATTGATGTAGTGCCAGCAAATTCTGTAACACTCAACAGAGAACATACTGTAGAGGTATTTGCATCAGGCCCTGCCCCTGCAAAAGGTTACAACCTGATAACCTTACCAGCTATAGAGACACGTGAACTGTATCCCCATTTTGATCAGTGTCCAACTAACCTACTAGTCTGTTTTGGGCTATGGAAGGAAACTGGAGCTCCAGATGCAAATCCATGTGGATATGGGGAAAACATACAAAAGTATAGTGATATTTTGTTAAACAAGGCATAATGGTGGTAAGGTTGATGCAAGATATGGTAATATATCATTCATAGTGTTTTTTAGTGACATTACCATGAATTGGGTTATGCTGCCACTAGGTTCTTCTCACTTTCCACATTTAAATCTAAGATTAACTTTATTCTTCTAGCCTCTTTGGCTTTATAAAATTCTTGACATTGTTCTCATTAATGGGTTTTATATAACTTTAAATTAAATATAAATTTGTGTCCACACATGAAAAACTTTATTAGTAGTAAGTAAACATATGTCTGAATTTTTAACCATCACCCACTTTACCCATAATTTGGGCATATTAGCTAAGTAAATGGCCAACTCTGCTTTACCATTAGGTTCTGGTAAATGTATGCGGTTCATCTGCAAACTTACAACATACTGGGGTTGATTTACTAAAACTGGAGAGTGGGAAATCTGGTGCAGTACTGAATTGAAGCAGATTGGTTACCATGCACAACTGCACCACATTCATTTCACATTTCCCCCAATGCATTCACATTCATATATATCATATTACCTTTGATTTCTCACCAATGCTATAAAAAGCTTCATATCACTTTTTAAACTAAATTATTTAATTTTGATAAAAAAGTTGGCTTCTTTGTGTGAGAGGTGATAGCAAACAATACTGCAATATTATCACTTGTTTGTCTATACTGTTATATATAGAAGGACCGCAGGATAAAATGTAAGAATATTTTTCCATTGTCAATTGATATTTTTCTAAATATTACTGTAGCACCCTCCTAGATAGGTACTAGGTAGGGAGTGTAATTTGCTCTGCCTGCTTATCAGGGAAGTAGCAGGTAAAAATAGTTGCTCTGTCTGCTTATCAGGGAGCAGGATTTCTAGTCAGGCCTGTTGCATGTGTCCAGGGTGTGATTCATTTGGGCTGAGGGAGTGCCCCCACTGAATCCAATAGGAAGGCTTTTGTAGCTGTCCCAGTGGGTTGGCACAGAGAGTGGTGCATCCTGGGATAGGCTATAAAAGCCAAGGACACATGTGGCAGGGGGTATTTGGGCAGGAAGCCAAGTCCCAGAAGGAGGGTGACAGTTGTCTCTCCTTCTGTTTGTTGAGGATGGTGGTCGGCCTTGTGGACCAGGAGTGTGGTGCTGAATCCAGAGGTCTAAGAAAGCTGACTGGTGGAGGTGAAGGCAGAGCAACCTTGGGAAAAACAGTGTCCTTGAGTACCAGGAAGCTTGCCAGGGGTCTGCCCAGGAAGGGGACCACTCCAGGGGATAGAGTCAGTGGACAGGTGTCAGCACACACAGGCAGTGAAAGTAAAGGGGGTGCCAAGTTTAGAACCCTGAAGAGGATAATCATGCAGGCATCTTTAAAACTGTCTTCACTTCAGTGGCAGGGTGAAGCAGCGGCCTTGCCACATTCTACAGTGAGTTGTCCTTAAGATTGTGCATAGTTCATAGTTGGAGTATCCCAGTAATCCCTTCTCCCATCCCAGTTATAAATAAAACCACGAAAACCAACATCCCCTGGATTGATTATTGACTGAGCCAAGGACTTTCAATGCTGTTTGTCTGCTATCAGTTGCTAAGGGTAACCCAGGGGAATCCAGAAAGTGTAATTCTCAGCAATCCTCTAGGGGGCAGTGCTACATTACATATGTGTGTTATGTTACCCAAACATAAAATGTTTCACTATTTTACATGATCTCATCTTGTGTGGTAATTACCGTGGATCTGAATTAAATTAATCAAGGTTACTGTGCCCTTGTGCAGCCCTGTGTTCCCTACTGCTCAAAACTGCTGCTGAAGGTTTGTAAAATGCTCAATATGCATTGCATGGTGTGCAACGGCCAATGACCATATGAATTCCTCCGGGCCTTAGAAGAAGATTGGGACAGTGGTGAACATAATAAGATAAGAACAGACATCTTTTAGTGTCAGATAAGCAAGATAATTGTGACTTTGATTCGTTTACTACCTCTACAGAGTCCCTTTAAAATAAACTTACCATCAGAAAGCATGTGTAAGAAAATGTCATCAAACGCCACAGTCAGCAACCTGCTTAATCATTATGTATCAGTAGTTTAACCAGTTCTGGTCCGGAAGAATTTGCCCTCTTAATGACTAGGCCATTTTTTGCAATTTGGCATTGTGTTATTTTAACGGAAAATTGTACGGTCGTGCAACACTGTACCGAAATAAAATTGATGTTCTTTTTTTTCCCACAAATAGAGCTTTCTTTGGGGGGAATTTGTTCACCTGTGATTTTTATTTTTTGCGCTATAAACAACAAAATAGCGACAATTCTGAAAAAAAAAAACAATATTTTTCCCATTCTGTTATATAACATTCCCCAAAAAAAAAAAAATAAAAATCAATATTTTTCATAATTTTAGGCCAATTTGTATTCTGCTACATATTTCTGGTAAAATAAAAATGCAATAAGCATAAGTTATTGCTTCTTCAAACTAGGGGAAAGATTTATGTCATTTTTATTTATTTATTTATTTTTTACTAGCAATGGCGGCGATCTGCAATTTTTAGAAGGACTGCGAAATTGTGGCAGACAGATCTGACCCCTAACTGACATTATTGACACTTTTGGGGGGACCAGTGACATTACTACAGTAATCAGTGCTAAAAATATGCACTATTACTGTAATAATGACACTGGCAGTGAAATGGTTAATGTAGTAGGTGATCAAAGGGTTAAATGTGAGCCTAGGGGAGTGTGGGGGGAGGGGCTTCTGAAATGACCATAGAGACCTGTGATCCCATAAAGAAGGATCACAGGCGCTCTGTGATCATTTCAGAGAGAAGAACGGTCGGCTGTGTTTACACCAGCTGACCGTCCTTCTCTCTCAGCAGAGAGTGATCGCGGGTGGCCGGTGGCAATCGCGGCCACCGGTCCCATGTATCCGCATCACTGCTGGGGGTGGGAGCGCGCCGGGGGCACTGCGTGCTCGCTTCCCAGCACCATGCATGCGACCGACGTAGGGATACATTAGTTCGTGCAGGAGTGCCAGCCTGCCACAGTAAATGTGCGGTGGGCGGTCCGGAAGCTGTTAAGGGTGCATTGGCAATACTTGTGGAGTTGTATTTATAATGTAACTAAAGGGAGAACTTTTTTTTTTTAGTTTTAGATAGAATGGAGAGTGATTAGAACACCTGTCAGTTTTATTGCAGTCTGTGTCCCCAATAGGAAGATTGACTCTCTCTATTTGTCCTGTTTACTGTTATCATCAAAAGTTAAAGCAAAAATCCACATTTTTGGGTTGACATCAAAACACTAATAGAGGGAAAATCTTCCAATGGGGACACTAGTTCTGGTGACCTTAGTGACACATTGGGACTCCCTCACTTGCTGTTTTGGCTATGGGACAATAAATGAATGGAAATCTTCCCAAATGGCAAAAAAATGCTTGTCTTGTTTTCTATTCTCAACATCCTGTTCTTACTGTATATATCCATATCTAGCTTTCTCCAGTCTAGGCTTTTTATTTTTTTTTATAAAGAAAAATCCATTATATTTTGCTAGGCGTACAGTTTTGCTCATTTTGAAAACTGAAAGCTCTAAGAACTCGATGAACCTCTGACCTTTGTGCTTCAAGACATTTAGCTACAGTGTTTGTAACAACTTTCATGTACTTTATTCTTTGTACAAGACGTTGCAGGTCTGTATAAGATACAAAATGTTCTCTGGTATACTCCAACGTGACTATCCAGCTTTTGTCGATATAAATGAGGAAATTTGATGGTGTTTGACAGGGCTGTAACTGCGATTTGTGACACGAGGTTGATATTAAAAGTTTATTTAGTAAGTACAAGTCTTCTAGTCAGTTGCATTGTTTTTAGGTGTTGTTGTAATCATCAGTTGGCGGAAGGGGAAGCTTATGCTAGTGTTTGTATTTTATGCCTTTACCATTAGAAGTCTCTCCCATCTATTCCTTTGGAGAATCTAGTGGCTGGTGAAAGTGACACTGGCTTGTTTGTAAATTTTCTATAGTCATGTGTAGATACTGAAATATAGAGAAACAGAAAGTTCAACTCACAGCACTACCCGAGGTGTCAATAGGAAGTAAAGCGGGGCAAAATATCTCCATTGGGGTTCAAGATATAAGTAAAAACTTCAAAAGATCTAATACTTCCCCAGCTAGTAAAATACATACGGGATAGAGCTGCAAATCTTCTCATTTGTGGACTTATAAGATTGTTTTATCCCCTCCACCTTCCATAATGGGTGGAAGAATAGTTGACATAAGATCTCTAAAAGCATAAAACTGTTCTCTTTCATGTGTTTTCTAAACCTTCCCTAGTCTGTCCAAAAGGAAAAAGTCAAGTAATAAACTAAAAAATCTTCTCTGAGACAGCAAGTATTGGTAAACCCAACCATGGAGCTAGCTGCTTCTGCTGTGTCTAATGTTTGCACTGCTTTGTGCTACTACTCTGGTAGGTTTACATTTATTATCAGTCTTTTCATCAAGGAAACTTGGTGCTAGCAACATGCTGAGGTAGCACACATACATTTTTACTGTTGGCTTGCTCATCCTAAGAGGTATGGGGGACAGCCTCAGAGTATAAGGCTAACAGTGTTGGAATACGTGAATCAAAGGCCAGAAAAGGATACCTGAAAGAACAACAGGGGAAGGGACTCGGGTGCCAAGGTCTACAATGTTTGGTGGAGGAGCATTTTTTTTCAAAGCTGTTTGAGGGATGTTATACTTAATTACTGCCTAGGGGTATTTATTATAATGTATTGGTGCCCCAGGTTGGAAATGATTTCTTGCTTATGGAAGAGTGTTATTATTATTGGTAGTGCTGTATTGGGGGCTTATTATAATTTACTGCTGTTTTCTGACTGGTAGGATAGTACTTCTATGGATAATGCTGGTGGATTTATATTTAACCATGATCCTTTATACTATACCCACAATTTGGCTACACCCATTGCACTCTTACTCTTTTAACCAATGTTGGCTGCTCTCAGTCTTTTAAAATTCTAGCAATGATCCAGTTCCACCAGCCACTACATGCATTTAGTGCAGCTGCAAAAATAAGCAATTAGAAGTGAAAGACAATTGTTAGATCAGAATGCATTTTCTTCATTGACTAAAGCCCCGTACACGCGATCAGATTATCGAAAGATCTGTCGACCGTTTTTTGTGGCATGCTAGTCTGATGTGGAAAGTGAAGAGGTTATTTTCATACGAATTTTCCTGTACGACAGAATTCTACTTCAGAAGTGATGTCGTGTTGGATTGCTTTGTATGTGTTCTTTTGTCTCTGAGCATGCCTAGTCTTGCTCTTAAGATTTTTTTTCCGTCTAAATCTGTACTAATGAGACGAAAATCGGACGTTGTATTATGGACAACAAAAATTTTATAGCCTGCACATCAGGATTTTGTCAGCAGAAAAGTCAGAGTTGGCTTTCGAAAGCACCATACTAACAATCCGAAAATCGGCAGATCGGTTGTTGGATGAATTTTCCCTTCAGATTTTCTTATCGTGTGTACGGGCCTTAAGGGTCCCACAATAGTGTGAATCAGAGGCTTTTGATTGCAAAGACTGCAGAGGAACCTATGTTTTTCTATCAAGCAAAGCATTCAAAAGCAGAAACTCGTAACAGCCCATCATATAGTTGAGTTATGACAGCTCTCTGGCTGTTATAAGTGACAGCATCATTTCCTTTTGCTCTAGTTCCTCTAATGAGCCCTAGGTGCTTAGTCATGGTAGGAATTTGATGATCTTCAAATTTGGACTTATATATACTCTTTTTAAGTACTTTTAAAAAGTACATTTTGCATATTTGTATGATCAAAGTGTACGTTTATCCAAGTTTCTTGATTGTACATTTAAGCTTCTTTGTTGTAAGAGACATTAAACGATTTGACAAAGTGGAACGATTTGAAAAAGAAGTCAGATAATGCCGCTAACACAGAAACACGTCCCAAAACTAGGATGAGAGAAAAGTCCAATTCAGGCCAAGCTGATTAAACATAAGCATACTTGGTTTGAAAGCCATACAGAATGGTTTATTAATAATTCCAAATTTAATATATCAATACTTCAAAGCATATAAATATACAAATTCAAACTTTAGAATTATCTATAACTTTGAGAATTATTACTGCTTGTTCTTCATGTAGATCAAGGGGCTTCATAAGGCTAAAACCGAGAATATCCGTTGAAATTTTTGAAGATACATAGAAAAAAAATGTTTTTACATTTGTTTGAAGAACAGACATTTTTCTGCTCAGGTTTTGCTATAGAAATGAATATCTTCTGAACGGCTCCCTTCCTGTTGCATTTCTACAATCAGCTTTTTCTGCCATTAAATCTAATTTTACTTGAGCAAATCATATTAGTAGAGAGAAAATTCATGACTCCCCTATCTTCCTTTGCTCTCCTGAGGTACAGATATTGAATACTGAAACAAGGTCACAATTCAAACTATTCAAATGAGGTTTATTTGTAGTGTTGCTGGGCTTAAACTCAATAGAAAATGGTGAAATATGGTTGCTCGCCTGGGACCAGTTCAGAGCAGAACTGCTCCTTTACATCTAAAGAAGACATATAAAGTGGTATTAACTCCCAAAACAAAAACGTAATATATTTCAGCTAACCAATCCTTAAATGTGGTGGTAGCATTTGTTTTCTTTTTTTTTTTTAGACTTTTTTCTTTTGTTTTTACCTGGGTATTCTGCCAGTAACACCCTTTCTTTTCTAGGGTGTCTCCACTCCACTGGAGGAGCAACAGGGACATCTTTGGACAGCAGCATTGTTAATCTGGGGAGAGGATAGTGTAAATCTGGCCATACAATAATCATTTTTTCATTCAACCAGCGAGTTGAAGGAAAAAAAGAAAAGATGGGATGGGGGAATCATCCTTCTGAGCTATTGTATTCTGACAGCGGGCTCTCCACCGTCAGAATACACTGATCAATATATAAAAGGAATAAGTTATTATGAATATTATAAAACACCCACTCACCCAGCGCTTGCTTACAAAAGGCTGACAGAATAGAGAATAGCAGCTACTATAAATACAATCAACAGAAAAGAAGGTGTGAATATAGCCCTCAATAGAGCATCATAATTACACTAGCAGTGCTCAAATTCATTTTAGAAAATCATAGGTGACCACTGCATTTGTACATATATACTCTATGGACATTCAATGTATGTGGAAAAACTCCTATGCTCATCCCACTAAAAATACATAAAATTAGGATCAATACTGGTAAGAAAAGTTCATATGCAGTTCATAGGTTCCAAAGGTAGGGTAGCCTTCACCACAGTGTGAGCCTCCGGATGATTGGACCACCTTCACCACACCACAAAGTGTCCCCGTAGTAATGCACACTCACCGGACCCAAGAGTATATGAAGCCTTTAAGATGGAAACAGATGTCCCATATCAGACAATAATATTGGTCAATGTAGATCACTCCAGCATCCACCAGCATCTGATCTCCAGGCTGACATAGGCTTCAATTGGATATATAGCAATACTCGTACCATGTGAAGCAAACAGAAGGGGACCAATAGCGTAATTCCGCAAAACACATTTATTAATAATGCTTCCCGTTCCCCACAAATATTGCACTCACATGTAAAAACTTTCAATATAGCATGTAAAATCACTTGCGTCCATGCCAGGATGTAACTCACCGCTCGGCGCCAAGAGTCGGCGAGTTCCGGGTACGTGACGTCAGACGTCTCTGGAGGTGACTGCGTGCTCACGCTCTTACGCATTTCGTCATCACGGACTTCTACGGAGTACTGTCAGTGTTAAATGGTTTGTCTTAACCCTTTACCTGCCAATTGTGCTGGACAGCTTGATCTGATAAAGGATGTTGACGAATAACAGACTCGTTGTCTGGCTCACCACATGTAAAAATTGTTAAGCTGCAGTATATTACATTTTTGTTTTTGGGTTTTATACTGCCAAACAAAATAGCTGGGTTTCAAAATCTGAAAGTAGTAATGAAAAAAGGTATTTATCCCTGGAGAGATAGTGGAAAGTCCACAAAGGGAAAATAGGGGGGAATTGGGACTATGCGATACCAAAAAGTAAAAGTAAAAAAGAAATTACAATGCAAAATAAACAAATGATGTTCTTAAATAAGAATGTTGTTGATACAAAAAGCATTAAAACACCTCAATGAAAAACCATTGTTGGGTGAATAGTAAAAGCCATAAGGACATACAAATAAACATGCGGGGAGAACCCCGGTATAGACACAAATGTAAAGAATAGTGGACACAAAAGCCCCGACGCGTTTTAACCTAAAGTCTATTTCTGGGGGTAGATGTCTATTTGAAGACTTCTGCACAGGCAAACTTAAAATGTAAAAATATAAATAATTACTCCTGTGCTGCCACCACATATAAATAAAGTGATATTCAGCAATTACATACTTATTACTTGATAAAATCCCAACAAGCTACAGTGCTGACACCTTTAATCTGTTCCCACATAAACTATACATAATAATAATCAATATAGTGTTGCACTGCTTGAGTTAAAAAAAAAAAAAAAACAACATGAATACATTTGCATTAACAAATCAAATACAGATATATATAGAAAATAGTGCACTTCTGTGATATTAAAAATCTATATAGTCCATTCCAAGTAAACTTTTGGCAAGGTTAGTGATACCACAACTCCAGTGCTTCATAAATTGTTCACCACCTCTGTGATACTTATGCTCCCACCTCAACATTTGACCTATATGGAGATACAGGTCTCATGCACATTACCCCTCTCCCTGTTTGTAACAGGTGGGCTTGATGTCACTTCCACACCTCCAATATTATTATTCACTAATTCAGCAGATATGTATGTTCCCTTTAAGGGTCCATGTACACGGGACGCTGGAAATGGCCGTTTAGGAGCAGTTGGGCGTTTTTTTCAGAAGCCCCTGAACCCATCTACATTTTATCTTATGTGTCCATGTACACCAGGTCATTTACAGTCATTTGCAGGCAGTTGCGTTCAGGGACTTTTTTTAGAATGCAATTATTTGTGTTCGAACGTGTGTTTCCCGGCGTTTCAAATGCACAAACGCGTCCGAACGCGTCTGAACGCGTCCGAACGCGTCTGAACGCGATGACCCGCGTTTAGCGTTCGCGCTTTTCCATTTTAAAGGGGAATAATTTTTTTGCCCTCTAGGAACGCTTCTAAACGCAAACGCCGCTAAACGCGGGTACAAACGCGACCAAACGGACGTTTCAAACGTCCTAAAAATTCCAGCATTCAAAGGGACTTTTAACAACGTCCCGTGTACATGGAGCCTTAGAGGCCTAATACTTGTCAACACTAGCAGTAAGAAAAAGGTTGTGGCTTCTCAGCACACTTCAGTTCACAGGCGCAGGGCTATTTTTTCTTTGTTATTTATTAGGAATTTCAATACAATATAATGGAGAAATAAAGAAGATAAGGTCCCAATATGATTCAGATGTCCTAGAATAATTTAAGCATAGGGTAACAAAAAGACATTTTTCAAAGTTTTCAGAGTTGGTATTGTCTCAGAAATATGCATTTCACATTTTAGGCTATCAAACTATATATAGTTGCATCAAGAAGCATGACTTAGAAGAGAGATAGTGATTTCAGGTACCAATGGGGCATGTTAATGAAATATGTGTCATTATAACAGCAACAAGTCACAGTGGGGGAGATTTACTAAAACTGCAGCCCAGATAATCTGGTGCAGCGGTTCATGGTAACCAATCAGCTTCTAAATTTAGCTTGTTCAATGAAGCTTTGACAATACCACCTTGTAGCTGATTCCCTGTGTTCCAGTTTTTAGTAAATCTTCCCCAATGGGACATAAGAGTCCAAAAGGTTAGAAATTAAGAAGTTCAGAGGGAAAAGGAAAGAGATAAAAAGGAGAAAAAAAGGCATGGAGAAGGAGCAGGGGGTGGATAGGGGAGGATGGGAAAGTGGGGTAGGTTTCCTCTAAAACCATGGACCATTTGGGCATTTTAATAATTGAGAGATTTAAAAGAGATGTATGGGATTCTTTTGTTTTCCCCAATTATACAGTTTATTTACTCGGTCCAATACTGCATCTGTCCCCCGGTGCCTTTACACTGAGAACGGAGCGATCCGACACCGCCGTTCGATCGGTTCTCACAACTTCCCAAGCAGAGAGCTGCTGACTGACAGTGCTCTTCCCCCTCCTCACTCATTGGAGTGCTGGACTGTGGAGGGGCCGGGAATGGCCGGCTCAGGCTCTCAGAGGCTCTCTGAAAGGCTGAGCCGGATGTTGGTCCAGCCACCTGGCAGATCCCGACTCCGTGGTTGTGATGACGCGGTGCCTGGACAGACTTCTGTGATGTCAGCAAAGAGTGGACTTCAGCCCGCTCTCTCTGAAAATGGGTCACAGGAGTGCAGAACAAACTGCACTCCTGTGATCCATAGGAGAAGTACAGCCAAATGAGCTTTGGATGTACATCTCCTTTAGGCCAGTCATACATGGATCAAAATTCAGCTGTTTCAGCAGTATGTACAATGTCTGTACAACCACTATGTCAGAATTTACCTCTTTTTTTTTAAGACTTTACCGGTGATCAGTGTATTCTGATGGTGGGGAAGTCTCCTAGCTGTCAAAAAAATAGCCCAGTGGGGAGGATTACCCATTCCACCTCAAATGTGTTCATATGAGAATCAGGTCAGTTTTTTTGTTCAACTCACTGTTTCAACAAAAAATAAATAAAATATGTATGGGCTGCTTTAGCGCTCTCTGGTTCAGTTGCAGGTCTTTTTTTTATTAAATTAAATGTGCTGTCCTAATGCAGCCCAACTTTCTCTGCTAAAATTTCACCTTCATTTGCAGGTCTCATCCCTAAACCCACCTTATGACTTGAAAGTGAATGGAGAACTAGCACAAAAATTAGCTAATTTCTCTGTTATGCTACCTTCTCTTTTTTCCTATAACAATGTTCCTTGCACTGCAATAGATCTGATTGGCCCCATGCTGCTTATCTATTCTGTCTGAGCTCTGCTGTACAGGGACTTTATGAGGCTAATAGGCCAACATGCTGTAAACATGGCTATACATGAGTGAGCATGGTGTTAGTTTATTAGGCTATCCTCAGTTTTCAGAAAAAGCCTGCAAAGCTTTAATGTGGCCTTAAGTGGCTTCTAATGTTTTATCAATCCCATCAGCTTGGCACATGATGAATCACTTATTGTAACTGGTAAATTCTGCTGCACATTATCCATATAGGTTTGCATCCAACTAACAAAAATTGTTTTCTTTATTTAGCAAATAAACTGTTTTAGACTTGGTGGATCTTGTAGGCGATAATGGAAATATGCTTTATCTGATTTCTTTAATTAAATAATTCTTTCATTACGTTTTTGGCATAGAAAACAAGTGTGCACTCAAATGTGCACGCTTTGACTAAGCATCATCAGGTGTGAAGCAGGTTAACAGGTCCTGTCTCTTAACTTTTTGAATTCACAATCAGGAGTTGGCTTTTTACTTCCATTGGTGTGATTACCTTATTCTACTTTACCTTCATTCTAGGCAGATAAGAGCTGGATTAGCAACTGTTCTTTATTGGGGCATGAGTGGTGTTGACTGAGTTGGAGCAGTGTATGATTTTGCTCTCTGTTTGTAATCTTTAACACTATTTTATCCCTAAGAGAACTTATGTTCATCATCATAGGCCTGAGCATTTTTTATAGAAAGACACTCCAGCTGTACCAAGAGCTCATAATATCAAGATCCTATATGATTTGGTATATTCGGTAGAATTAAAAAGCACTAACCCTTCATCGGGGCTTGAATCCAATATCACATTAAATATGGCTGAACTCCATTGAAATAACAATAGTATTTGTGATATCTGTGTGAAAGGATCCTAGTATCCAGCAGCTAGAAGCTGTAGAAGAGCTGCATATGTTTATGATCTTACCACACACATATCACAGTTATTGTTGTTTATCCAATTAAGTCCTGCCATATTTAAAGTAATACATATAAGGCTCAAGCCCTGATGAAGAGGGAGTATTTGGACTCCCCCAGACAAATATTGAATATCTAATAGAATACCATCTTGAACTCTGACCTATGTGTGTGGTGCTTTCACTACTGCTTGTATAGTTGTTCTACTTTGTGTCTCTGTGTGGAGGTGGCCATCTTGCTAGAGGCAGGGCTTTGTTTCCTTGTGTCAAAGTCTCCAGCAAATAGATCCGTGAGTAACATAGCAGTGAAATCACCAAATCTCACTTCAAATCTGCTAGGACTAAAGCTGACTGAAATTCGGCTAGTTCAGTGGGAACCATCCTTATTTTGATCAGTGTATAGCCATCCTTGCTCAACAGAAGTCAATTGCTTGATCGATATCTGTCAAAGGGGCATGTTAGAAAATTGTCCTTGATCAGTAGCTGCAGCCAATCAGCTTTAGAATACAATTCAGCTCAGTACCGCTGTTAGAATACATTGTCCCTTGGAGTGAGGGTGATGATTCCTCCATCCACCTCATTTATGTGGATGAAGAAATCCATTATTTAATTTTTTTTGTCCCACCTGCTGGCCGAACAAAATAAAAGCTAACCAGGTATAGTCACAAGTAGCGCTACCCACGCAAGGCCTGCTGATTTGTGTCCCAAGTTCTTCTTCCACTAGTGCAACAGCAGCCAGACCAACAGTAACATTCACTCCTCTGGCTCAGTAACAGTTTAGGGGTTGCCTTTTTAAACTTTATTTAAGATTAACTTGGATGGGACGTAGGGATGCTGTGAGATACTCTAGAATACTTGACAAGGATATGAGGAAACTCTTCCCTTTGCAGCTACTTCTTAGAACAGTCCTTTAAGCAGTAGGACATAAAGTGGACAGCACTGGGACTCCATAAGTAATGTTCCAGGCCAGGCAAGCCTAAACATTAGTGCACCAGGGGGTTACAACAGCAACAGTTACTAGGATCCTTCCCAGGTCTGTACTCACAGTATCCCTTGGACTTCAATGTCTCCCTCCAGACTCAGGTAGACAGTCTCCTCAGTGAAATCTCCAGGCCAGATCCTTTTTTTAGCTCCCAAATAATTTGCAGTAGAATAGGCTCCTCCAGCTATGTACAGCTGGGACCTCGACGAGACTAGCAGAATCTTCAGCTAGACCTCTCTCTTAGGCTCCAAACTTTTTATACACTCCCCCAGCCACCAACTTGAAAAGGATATGAGGACACTCTTCCCTTTGCAGCTATTTCTTAGAACAGTCCTTTAAGCAGTAGGACATAAAGTGGACAGCACTGGGACTCCATAAGTAATGTTCCAGGCCAGGCAAGCCTAAACATTAGTGCACCAGGGGTTAACAACAGCAACAGTTACTAGGATCCTTCCCAGGTCTGAACTCACAGTATCCCTGGGACTTCAATGTCTCCCTCCAGATTCAGGTAGACAGTCTCCTCAGTGAACTCTCAAGACCAGATCCTTTTTTAGCTCCCAAATAATTTGCAGCAGAATAGGCTCCTCCAGTTATATACAGCTGGGACCTCGACAAGACAAGCAGAATCTTCAGCTAGACCTCTCTCTTAGGCTTCAAACTTTTTATACACTCCCCCAGCCACCATCTGGGCACCCTCTCACAGGGATTGGCTAACACCACATAAATATTCAGGCTGCTCATTTGACTCTCCCACACACTATATTCTGGAATACTCCAGAAGACAGGGGAGGCAATCAAACTCCTAGCCTGCAGAGCCCAGAGCAGCCCAAAGAAATCACATGCTGCTCTGCTAAATACAGAAGAGCCACAAGAACTCAATTTGCCTAACCAAACCTAGCAACCTATCTGGGAGGGTGCTACACACATCACACTGCAAACATACAGCTATGATAGACTGTAGGCACCCTTGCATAGGTGCCCTTACATACAAGGAAGTGATCCATTGTTTTTAGGAGAAGTTCAAGACAAAAATACATTTTTAGGGTACTATTTGGCACAATTATTTTTTTTTATTATTATCCCTATAACATTGCAAATTTTCACTTTTTGAGTTTGGTTCCACTGCTAAGATAAGAGTTAGTATAACAGAGGGTGTGTTGTTTTAAGGAAGGTCCATTCTGAATCATATAACATACTGATATAAAAGAGCAATGATGCCTCTTGCAGTACTATTTAGACAAAATTAGAACCTACATATGTAAGGCGCTAATGTTTTTACTGGGAGATGATTAAAAAGATATATCTAAAAAATCTTTAAAAACTAAAACTAAAGTTTTTCATGAAAGCTGAATTTTAAATTTGAGTTCAGCACGATTTTCCATTCCCCCTCCCAATCATCATAATCATTCATCTTCCTGTCATTGCTATTTGAGAATATGCCTTTAGTGTTTGGAGTATTACCAGGTATTCAACAATGTAAATATGAAGAACATATTGTTAGCTAAATTATATTATTTGTAATATTTTTTAATTCTTACACCGAGCGACTACAGGTTATGTGCAGTTTACATGTCATCTTGATTTTTATTTTGTGCAGGATACCTGCAACATACCCATACTTTAAGAGAGCTGAAGTCATTGGAAACAAATTGTTCATAAATTATATAGTTGTTTATGAGGTTTTAATAGCAATGTTCAACAAGTTAAGGCAATTTACTAGGTTGCCAGGTTTTGTTAGCATCACTAGCTTTGTGGGATACGATTTAGTCTGCATGAAAAGATTTTATAGAAATAATTGCTAGAAATGTCTCAGTTGGAAGTAACAATTGTCTGACTTATCATTTTTTTACCTATGCTAAATGGTCATACATAGTTTGAAGCATGACTGAAGCCATTTATGTTTTGCCTAAAGCAAACATTCAGGTCTTTGTTTCTTTTTGAATATTTGTAAAATTTCAAGAACTCAATGTACCGTTATTTGCACCATAAAAAATAACATAGCATAATGTCTTAAAAAAAAAAAAAAAACATAAAAGCAGACATAATATGTATGGCCAAATTGGTGGCCAATGCCTCCAACCACCTGCTGTGTATGCCGGGATTTGAATCTTTGCATGAAGCCAGTCCTTCTCAGTGTCATAAGTAACTCATACAAATATTCTCAGCTCTCGTGATGTTATGGGACTTTTCCAAATTCCCCTGTGTCAGGCTTCCTGTCCTTCAGCCTAATGCACTAGAGGGCATATGCATTTGAAAGAACATATTATCTGCTCTTTCACTGCAAGGGAAGTAAGCAAGACCATAATTTAAGTATTTGTAGTAGTTTCAGTTGGTTTTAATTTAAAGCTGTATCCTGTGTTATATATATATATATATATATATTTTTTTTTTTTTTTGTTAGAATGGGGTCTTTAATCAAGGAATAAATCTGTGTATATGGTGGCATTGAAGATCTTCCTGCTTGCTGTGACACTGGTCACTTGGCCTCTGCCAAAAGGGCTTGAAGGTCTGATGTGTAAGTGGAAACAACCGATAAGCAGCTCTGCCTAAACACTGATCTTCCCTATAAATAGAGACCAATGTCAAATCTGCTGATTGGTGCCCAGATCACTATCCAGTCCCTTTTTAATTTACTTACTTTATGTATCCCATGAACTTTATGCTTACATTGGCGTATAAGTCCACTTTAAGGCTCTGTTAATCTGCAATGTATGACAATGAAAATCACATTGTTTTCTATGGTGCCTGTTCATATCAATGCAATATGGTGCAGTGCGTTTTTGAAAAAGTGAAGGTGCTTACTTTTGGTGCAGCATAGTGTGGTTTTGGGACCAAGACTTCAGAAGGAGTGCATTAAAAACAAATGTAAATGGTTAGTTCTCTTCACAGTTTTGTGCTTAAGTGCCGGTTCACACTAGGCCGCTCCGACTTAGGGCGCGACCTGTGAAGTCGCGTGCAGCGCGACTTCGGCGCGACTTGCACAGACTTCATATAATGAATATCTATGCAAGTAGCCTCCAGGTCGCCCCCCGAAGTAGTACAGGACCATTTTTCTAAGTCGGAGCGACTTGTGTCGCTCCTATTAGAACGGCTCCTGTACTACACAATGGGAGAGTGACGGACCGCGACTTGTCAGGCTGACAAGTCGCAGTCCAAGTCGGATCAGTGTGAACCGACGCTAAGGCTGGTCATACATTTTATAATTTTCTTGTACAATTTTCCTTTAGATTTACCAAATCCATATAATAAGAGGTCAAACCTAAACACTTTTGATTTGTATGCAGGTAGGCCCTTGCACTACATAGTTAAAGGTAAATCTGAAGGAAATTGAACAAGAAAATTGCATAATGTATGACCTGCTTTAAAGTTTCCTCCTCCAACAAAAAAATGCATGAAGCATGAAAAAGCATAAAAAAATGTGAGTAAAAATGCATTACAAAAATGTACTGAAACTGCATAATTATGCAGCAGCCCCAGTATGAACCTAGACCAACACCAGAAAATATTGTCTTCCTTTCTTTCCCTGCCCTCTGCAGAATTTGTGCATGCTTTCAGACACCTCCCTGAAGCTATGTGCCTATGGAAGTAATGATTTCATTTGGAGGCACTAAATCATTAAGCCCCCATTCCCACTTTTGTAGCTTGAAGATCGAAGCTCCAAAACACTGGAGGAAGAAAAATCAATTATCTCTTCACACCTCCACTACAAGTCACCTGAAGCCAAACGCCTGAAGCTCAATGAAGTTCTGAAGGGTTTTGTAGCTCGAATCAGACAGATTGGTGTGTTTTTGAAGCGTTTATTTGTTCCAAAGAAATGTATAGAGACGCTTGATTTGAGCATTTTTGGCATGCAAAAACACTCAAATCAAGAGTCTCTATTCATGTTAGTGCGTTTTGACGTGCATTTTTTAGGAATGTTTCTGTTCAAATACAATAATTAAATGAAAATAAATAATAATAAATAAATAAAAAACAATAAACAAAATTAAATAAAGTAAATAAACCCTAATCCCAACCCTTAACCCTAATATTAACCCCTAACCCTAATGTTAAACCCTAACCCCTAACACAATATTAATCCCTAATAAAACAAATAAATAAACAATACAGTAAAACCTTGGTTTGAGAGTAACTTGGTTTAAGAGCGCTTTGCAAGACAAGCAAAAATTTCAAATAAATTTTGACTTGATATACAAGCAATGTCTTGATATACAAGTAGCCTCAAGTCACAGCTGAGTATAAAAGAAGAAGAGAGGCGCTTCTAAGTGTAGCAATATGGTTACATTTAATGAAGGTACAACATTTAGCAAATCACGTGGTTGATGATTAAAACAGGCACATCTAAGGATGTAGGCATCAGGGGTAAAGCTGTCCACATAGACCATCCTCCGCACCGCCATCTACGTCATCCCTTCCATGCTGCCCCTCGCTATCAGATCGCTTTACTCCAGGGTGGTCTTCCCGGTCAGGATTACAGACTAGCAGCCGGTGGTTCAGAAGATGGTCTATGTGGACAGCTTTACCCCGGATGCCTGCATCCTTAGATGTGCCTGTTTTATTCATCAACCATGTGAGTTGCTAAATGTTGTACCTTCATTAAATGGAACCATATTGCTACACTTAGAGGCGCCTCTCTTCTCTTTTGATACTCTGTAGCTCCTGCTGGATTTTGCTTCCAATCCCCTTGTGGAAGCGGCTATTTGTGGATGGACATTTTATGGTTACACAACCTATCACATTGCTATAATCTTTTTATATGGACTATAAATTGAAGGATTTATGAATAAATGGTTGTGGAACGAATCATCTGAGTTTCCATTATTTCTTATGGGGAAACTTGCTTTGATATAAGAGTGCTTTGGATTACAAGCATGCTTCCGGAACGAATTATGCTCGCAATCCAAGGTTTTACTGTATGTAAATAATATTAATAAATAAATTAACTTCTAACACTAACCCTTAACCCCTCAGAAAGTTAAAAAAAAAGAATAAATAAATAATAATAAATACATTCGGATGAAAACGCTGAAAAACATAGCAACAATTGATGAAACATATGATATTTTTCTCTATTGGCTAGTTAAAGAAAAACCAAGGCTCAAAAACGCTTTACAAATGCTGTACACAAACTCTCAAAAACGTGCATAGAAATGCTAGAAAAACCGCCCAAAAGAAAGCTCAAAAACTTGACACTCAGGTGTGAATGCAGCCTAAGGAATGAAAACAAAACATAACAGTTCAATGTATTTTAATTACAAGTATGCACTCATTTATTTATAAAAGCCCACAAAAGAGAAAAGCGGGGAAGGGGCAATGGGGGTATGGTTGAGTTATTGTCTAGGGCAAGAATTCTAGTTTCGTCTTTTATTTTCTTGGAAAATGAAACAGAGAATCCGGTGACTATAAGCAATATCTCCACTTTTTCTTCACTGTTTTCTTTACTCTATAGTTTTATAAATAGGCTCCATGGGGCCAATGAACAAATGAAAAACAATGCACTACTCCAGGTTGTTTTACTGATCCGCCTTAGCTTACACACTGAATAGGTGCTGGTCCAGCTTGTAGCTGTACACATAGGAAAAGAAAAAAAGTTCAGCTCTGCCGCACATCTAAAGCACCTTTACTGTAAATATTGTAAAGGTAGGCTGTATGGGGCCCCATGATTTCTAACAGTGGCCCTGATTGTGTTATATACAATCATGGGACGGGAAGTGAAGGTAAGTCTTCCTAATGAAGAGACACAGACAGGAGTGAAGTTTCCAGAGTTTTACAATTTTTTGCTATATTTAAAGTGACATTAAAGAATATCCCCATTTTCCAGAAATAATCCACATCCACTACCCTGTAATGTATTTTTCATTAAATATTTTCTTACCACCTCCTTTTAACATATTCCATCTGCTTCCCAAAAAATCTTTATTCACTCACTTCTGTGTGGAATGATTAGTGTCTGTTTTTTAAAATATCTTTTTATTGACATTGTAGTTGTACAACACTCAACTCAACCAAATCAAATACAAAAAATCACTATAAAAAAATACAATCACCCACGCAGGGGTCAAGTAATACTAAGTAACATACCATCAGGAACTAGGCGACCATATTAATGCAATGAGATGAAGTTAGCTCGGCCTTGCTCAAGTCCAACAAACAGATATTTACACATGAAAAACAAAGAAAAGGGTTGCTCTTTCCCTAGTGGCCTTTATTAAAAATACTTATGTATGGGGGGAGGGGAGAATTAGGCCGTCAGCCCCCATCTCAAGACATCAAAACAAGTAATGACCTGTTAGGGTCTGTTGACTCATATATTAAAACTGTGAGCAAAAAAGGAAGAGGAGAGGAGATTCTCCTCAAAAGAAGTCAACTGTGGACATGAGGGTATTCTGAGAAAAAATGCTTTAATCAATTCAGTGAATGCATACAGACTCCCAAGACAAAAACCACAGACTCACATAAAACACATTATAAAATCAAAAACAGGGTGGTAATGCAAAGACCAAATGACATAAATAGGAGTTTTGCAGTCCCGTGTAAAAGGAGACTAGACTTGTCAGTAAGTCACAGTGTTGGCAATAGACTGTGTAGAATTCTTAAACTACTTCCCGCCCGCCCTATAGGCAAATGACGGCGGGAAGGTGGTTGCATTATCCTGACCGGACATCATATGACAGAGCGGCGATCGGTGATGCACCGTGTCACTCTGACACACCGCATCTCCGATCTCGGTAAAGAGCCTACTGATATAGGCTCTTTACAATGCGACCAGCTGTGTCCAATCACAGCTGGTCACATAGTACACAGGAAGAGCCGTTGATCGGCAGGCACGAGTAGAGGAGAGCCGATCTGCGGCTCTCCTGACAGGGGGGGTCTGCACTGGTAATCAGAGCATCGATTACCAGTGCAGATCTTTGGGGGGGGGTGCCACTAGAACCACCAGGAATGCCCACCAATATCCCCAGGGATGCCCACCCAGGGAAGCCCACCCATGACCCCAGGGATGCTCACCCATGACCCCAGGGATGCCCACTATGGCCACCGGGGATGGCAATCAGGGCTCAGGGAGCCCGCCAGTGCCCTCCCCATCAGTGCTGCCCTCCAGTGCCCTCCCCATCAGTGCTGCCCACCAGTGCCCATCATTGCCATCTATCAGTGCCACCCACCAGTGCCCATTATTGCCCACCAGTGCCGCCTATCAGTGCCCATCAGTGCTGCCCAGTGCCACCTATCAGTGCCCATCAGTGCCACCTATCAGTGCCCATCATTTCCATCTATCAGTGCCACCCACCAGTGCCCATTGTTGCCCACCAGTGCCGCCTATCAGTGCCCATTAGTGCCCATCAGTGCCACCTATCAGTGCTGCCTATCAGTGCCCATCAATGCCGTCTATCAGTGCCCAGCAGTGACGTCTATCAGTGCCCAGCAGTGCTGCATATCAGTGCTACCTTTCAGTGCCACATATCAGTGCCCATCATCAGTGATGCCTATCAGTGCTGCCTATTAGTGCCACCCCATCAGTGCCTCTTTATCAGTGCCTGTCAGTGTGGCCTCATCAATGCTCATCAGTGCAGGAAAAAACTGTATAACATAAACAAAAAAACTTTTTTTTTTTCGAACTTTTCGGTCTTTTTTTACTTGTTTAGCAAAAAAGAAAAAACCTTGCGGTGATCAAATACCACCAAGAGAAAACTCTATTTGTGGGGAAAAAAATGACATAAATTTGGTTTAGGTACAGTGTTGCATGATCGCGCAATTGTCATTCAAAATGCAACAGCGCTAATAGCTTTGGTTATGGAACAATTGCATCCTTCTGGAACTGCTTTAGCTGGATCCTGGTGCTTCTGTGTTGGTCTGCAGTAACCGTCACGCTTTCCTGCCTGGAGGCTCCCTTTCACCTCCTACGCTCAGCTGAGCCAGTATGGGAGGGGCGAGCGTCAAGCCGTCACTTGGCCGTGACTTCCGTGCTTGCTCTCTCCACTGCGGCTGGGCTTGTTCACGCTGGGACCCCTGGTTGGTGCAGATGGAATGACGCGATCTTCCTTTTACACCGGGCTGCATAATCCCTATTTATGCTGGACTGCTGCCCTAGGATTTCAATCCTTACATATCCAGCAAACAACAGAAGCCATTGCTTTATAAAGTTTCTTGAGACTGTGCTATTCTTTGCTGGAATTCGACTGAAGCCCTGTGGATTTTTCCCTTTTCAACTACCAATACTTGTGTTGTGAAGTATTAGCCAGTGACTGTGCTTAATTCCCAGTCTTGGGGCTCAACTCAATTACACTGGGTCGCAAACTTAGGGAAATGTCATTTGGTCTTTACATTAACACCCTGTTTTTGATTTTATAATGTGTTTTCTGTGAGTCTGTGGTTTTGGTCTTGGGAGTCTGTATGCATTCACTGAATTGATTAAAGCATTTTTTCTCAGAATACCCTCATGCCCACGGTTAACTTCTTTGAGGAGATATTTATGCATGCTATAAAATGCTAATCAGAAGGAGGGGTGTCCCCAGGTTATGCTCAGCACCCCAATTGTTTACCAAGTGCAAAAGACAGCAGAAAGTTATACAAAGCCTTAGTTATCCAACATAAAAGCTGTGCTTGGATCAGCTAACCATTTAGGCCACACTTAGTCATATTTCAACAGACAGCCCCTATTCGTATAGGTGTCCTTATTTAGAGGGAGGTTGACGTTAATCAAATTTTTCCAGAAGGCAAGGGAAGGGGGAGCAGCCTTCCTCCATGACAGAGTTATGGCTTTGCAGGCATAGAAAAGGAGCAAGCTGAGCATGGTCCTTTCTGAAACCGTGGGGGCAAGCTCCTCCACCAACCCCAATAAACAAAGGCTCATAGTGGGCATCAGGGAGATCTTGTCAATAGAGCTGATGATTGAAATTACCTATTCCCAGTATTGGGTAATGAGAGGACAGCTCCGAAAAATATGTGAGAAGTCAGCAGACAAATGATCATCACACCTCCAACATTCTTGAGAAGTCAAAGGGTCCATTTTGTGTAACCTATATGGGTTGAAATAAGCGCTGTGCACAATCTAAAATTTAATTAGCCTGTTTCTTTGAGAGACTAGGTGTCAAGAGGTGAGGTCCCACAAATATTCCCAATCATCATTGTCTAGCTCAGGTATATCCCTCACCAACCTCTGCTGGAGAGTACAGAGATCAGGGAGGAAGACTAAAAAAAATGGGTACATAGCAGAGAAGTAGGCTTTTCTGAGCTTTTAGTCCAAAGTACAACTTCCAGATCGGATTATGCCAACCTCAAAGAGGCATTGGGGAACCGGCTACCGAAAGCATGGGAAAACTGGATATTTCAGAATAGGTAAGCAAATGGTACATTATAATTGTCAACTAATGATGTAAAAGGTGTAAAAAGAAAAGTGCGCTGGTCTGTGATATGCTGCTCCCAGATGAAAAATAATAAGTGATAGGTGATAGGTGGTGCGCTATATCAATAGATTGTGTATATTTACAAACAATAAACAATAAATAAATGCAACCTCAAAATACAAACAAAATGTATTGGTGCAAAATATATAGTGTATAAGTCCCAAGACACAACCCTGTCAATAGTAGAACCACCGACAGTGGTGTATTGGTGACAGGTGATGATTAATTCAAATAGGTGACTTGAAATTCCCTCCACCTACTGGAATTCCTCCTTACCGGACGGAATGGAGTAAGTGCTTTTCTATTGCAAAAATGTACAATCCCGGTGCTCAAATCAAAACAGAGTGCTCCCCACCGTGCATACACAAGAGCCCGTCAGGCCTCTTACCGGATAAATAAGGATGCTATGCACTGCTCACTGCTCTCAGATCCAAACAATGCTAGCAGCCACAAATGGATGTAGAAGTCATGCACCGCTCTACTGTTCTCGGTCGAGTATGTCTCTATATCCAAACAGTGCTCATAGCGGGGAGAGTGCCTAAAAAGATTAAAAAGATTAAGTTACATTTCAGCAGTATTTTCATTTTTATTAAATTGATGCATTCTAGTAGGGACAAGGGTAAGTTTTCCCATGCTTTCAGTTGAGCCTTTGTAGTCTGATACACTGGAAGGTGATTAAGCCTGAGTTAGTCTGCAGCACATAGAGTGATAATGATGCCCAGCTATTTAAAATTGTCAACCCATTGCGGCTGCAATGTCAATGAAGCAGACTGGCCGACGCCAGGGTGAATGGGGAACAGAAAAGATTTAGACCAATTAACTTTCAACCCGATGATGGAAGAGAACGCCTCCAGAGTCTGAAGTGCCCCCTCTAGAGAGGGACCCACATAATTTAGGAACAATAACAAATCATCCACATATAGAGCTACCCCTCTCCTCCAGTCATGCAATCTTCGATCCTTGGATAAGTGGGGAAACTCTAAGGGCCTCAGCCACCAGCTCCATTGCTTTTGCAAAAATGGCTAGAGAAAGAGGACAACCCTGCCTAGTACCCCTGTGCAAGACAAATGTGGACTATTGGCCTCCACCCAGCCTAATTACAGCAGTAGGACTCTGATAAATTGTTTTCAACCATTGTATGAAAAGCAGGGGATCCCATTCTCCTTAGCACCTCCCACAAATGCTCTATTCACACTACTAATCCCATGGTCCCTAGTACATTTCTGGAGCCAGAGGGAGAGGGTGGTTATGCTCCTATATACATTGGGATCATGGACAATGAACACAGCCACCCTCTAACAAAAAGTCAGATCAGCAGTAGAAAAAGGAATTTGAGGATTTGAAGAAGGCTGAGAGCAACAAAAGAAAATATATATATATTTTTTTTAAAGTTAGCAATACATACTTGAAAATAATTTTCTCTTTTTTAAACTAGAGTTTTGTCACTTAAAGATATAAGTTTTGGCTGGTTATCCACTTTAACAATAATACACATTCTTAACTAATTTTTCTAGTAATGATAACACTGGTAACTTTTTTTTTTGCTGAATTAGCATCGTTTTTTAGGTTTCCAGATATAATGAGTGCCATTCTGCATTAGTGAGTGCGCTATCTACTCCTTTCCATTAAAACAATGAATCAAAGTCCCTATTCCAGATTACAGCGTGTTCCATGCTAATTCATCTCTCCATTTTCCTTGATTACTATCTTTTCCCACCACAGCTGTCAGATGCTGTCTTACACTACACCCATATATAGACATGAGAATTGCCTTGCTTTTCAGTCATGAAACCACAAGAATTTATTTTTAATGATGAGCCTGGTATGCATTGGGGATATTCATATTGCAGTTACAATTTAATGTATGGCTTAGAGCAGGATGTGAAAAAAAAAGTTTTTCTATGCATTAAAAAGGGGGGTTCACCTGCGCCAATGGATACTTCTTTACATATATTTTCTATGGATTATCGCCCAGAAGGATCAATGCTTGTTCAAGCTGTAGGAAGAAAATTTTGAGAACAGGTAACTACATCCAAAACACAGAGCTTAAAGTGATTGTAAACAATCACCTTGTAAAACAACCCATTCAGTTTAACCACTTGCCTACAGTGCACTTTCACCCCCTTCCTGCCCAGACCGATTTTCAGCTTTCAGCGCTCTCACATTTTGACTGAGAATTACTCAGTCATGCAACAATGTACCCATACAAAAATTGTGTCCTTTTTTTCACACAAATAGAGCTTTCTTTTGATGGTATTTGATCAATACTGGGTTTTTTATTTTTTGTGCTATAAATAAAAAAAGACTGAAAATATTGTGAAAAAACGCATTTTTCTTTGTTTCTGTCATAAAATTTTGCAAATTAGTAATTTTTCTTCACAAATTTTGGCCAAAATTTATACTGCTACTTATCTTTGGTAAAAATAACCCAAGTAAGTGTATATTATTTGGTCTTTGTGAAAGTTATAGAGTCCACAAGCTATGGTGCGAATCATTGAAAATTGATCACACTTGATCACACCTGATGTACTGAAGGCCTATCTCATTTCTTGAGACACTAAAAAGTCAGGAAAGTACAAATACCCCCCAAATGACCCCTTTTTGGAAAGTAGACATTCCAAGGTATTTAATAAGGGGCATGGTGAGTTTTTTGAAGTTGTAATTTTTTCCCACAATGCTTTGCAAAATGAAGATTTTTTTTTTTTTTTTTTTTTACAAATTGCCGTATTAACAGGTTATTTCTCTCACACAGCACATGTATACTTGCAACTACACCCCAAAACACATTCTACTACTCCTCCTGAGTATGGCGATACCACATGTGTGAGACTTTTTCACAGCCTGGCCACATACAGAGGCCTAACATTCAAGTAGCCCCGTCCGGCATTCTAGGAGCACAAATTACACATATAATTTCCTGACAACCTATCGCACTTTTGAAGGCCCTGGAGCACCAGGACAATGGAAACCCCCATAAAATGACCCCATTTTAGAAAGCAAACAGCCCAACGTATAATTTTTGAGGCATAATGAGTCTTTTGAATATGTCATTTTTTTCCACAAGTTTTTGGAAAATGTGGAAAGAAAATGAAAACACATTTTTTTTTACACAAAGCTGTCCATTTATGCAATATTTCTAACACATAGCATGTACATAGCAAAAATTGCACCCCAAAATACATTCTGCTATTCCTCCTGAGTATGGCGATACCACATGTGTAACACTTTTTCACAGCCTGGCCACATACATAAGCCTAACATCCAAGTAGCGCTTTACACAAAGTTGTCCATTTATCCACTTTAAGACTGGGCCTATTTTTGACACTTGGTGTTTACAAGCTAAAATCATTTTTTTTTGCTAGAAAACTACTTGGAACCCCCAAACATTATATATTTTTTTTTAGCAGAGAACCTAGAGAATAAAATGGAGATCACTGCAATATTTTTTATCACACCATATTTGCGCAGCAGTCTTCCAAATGCGTTTTTTTTGAAAAAAATTCACTTTTTTGAACTAAAACATAAGAAAACAGTAAATTTAGCACAATTTTTTTCCATAATGTGAAAGATAATGTTACGCCGAGTAATTAGATACCCAACATGTCATGCTTCAAAATTGCGCATGCTCACAGAATGGCGCCAAACATTGGTACTTAAAAATCCCCATAGGCAACATTTTAAAAATTTCTGCAGGTTACTAGCTTAGAGTTACAGAGGAGGTCTTGGGCTCAAATTATTGCTCTCGCTCTAACGATCGCGGCGATACCTCACATGTATGGTTTGAACACCGTTTACATATGTGGGCGGGACTTGCGTATGCGTTTGCTTCTGCGCGCGAGCTAACGGGGACAGGGCGCTTTAATTTTTTTTTTTTTCCCTATTTATTTTATTTATTATTTTTTTATTTTTACACAGTTTAAAAAAAAAAAAATGTTTTGATCATTTTTATTCCTATTACAAGGAATGTAAACATCCCTTGTAATAGAAATAGGCATGACAGGTCCTCTTTATTGTGAGATCTGGGGTCAAAAAGACCTCACACCTCACAACTACACTAAAAAAGCAAAAAAAAAAAAAAAATTGTTGAAAGAGGAAAAAAAAAAAGCAAAAAAAAAAAGCGGCCCTTTAAACCGGTTGCTAGGCAACGTCTTTTGACGTAGCTCCGGTCCTCCAAGACCATAGAGTTGAGTGAGGGCCATCTTGCCCTCACTCGACTTCCTGTCTCTGAGGATCCGGGACCGGATAGTTTTCCCCGCTGCCGGCGGGTCCGGTAAGCTGGGAAAACGTCTGGGACGCGGCAGGAGGGGGGGGGCACCTCTTCCCCTGCACCGTAAGGGTAATTCCGCGGTGAATCCGCCACTGGGACCACCCTTATCTGAAAGCCGACCGCCCGCCGTTTCAAAAAATACCGGGGTTATGGGGGTTATCTGCTGCCATAACCCCAGTATTTAGCTTTTAATGGCCGACGCATATAGTCGTTAGGCGGTCAGTAAGTGATTGCATGTATATGGCAAACAGGTGACGATGACTGATGGGGTGACAGGTGACGATGACTGATGGGGTGACAGGTGACAATGACTGATGGGGTGACAGGTGATGATGATTGATGAGGTGACAGGTGATGATGATTGATGAGGTGACAGGTGACGATGATTGATGAGGTGACAAGTGACGATGATTGATGGGGTGACAGATGACAATCACTGACGGGGTGACATGTGACGATGATTGATGGGGTGACAAGTGACGATCACTGATGGGGTGTCAAGTGACGATGATTGATAGGGTGACAGGTGACGATGACTGATGGGGTGACAGGTGACGATGACTGATGGGGTGACAGGTGACGGTGATTGATGGGGTGACAGGTGACGGTCGATGGTCACTGATGGGTGACAGGTGATGGTGCACGGCGGTACTGATGGCAGTCTCTGGTGACCGGTGAACTTTAGGCTACATACACATGTGAGCGTAGCGATCATGGGCAGAATCACTGCGATTCTGCCCGTGATCCAGAAATCATTGCAAATCGCGGGACGCCTGTGCGTTGCCCGTGATTTGCAATAGCATCCCAAACGCTGTGCGATGTTGCTGCGATTTCCGCCTGCCGAATCACGGTAACATCACGCAAACAACGCATGACGCCCCAAAGAAACTCTTGTACCTTTTTTGGGCGTCATGCGATGTTTGCGTGATGTTACCGTGATTCGGCAGGCGGAAATGGCGGCAACATCGCACAGCGTTTGGGGTGCTATTGCAAATCACGGGCAGCGCACAGGCGTCCCGCCATTTGCAATGATTTCTGGATCGCGGGCAGAATCGCGGTTATTCTGCCTGCGATCGCTACTCTCACATGTGAACGTTATGGGTGTCAATTTCTGGGCACTGATGAGGTGACTGTTGGGTGACAGGGGACATTGGGGGGGGGGGGGCTGAGGACTGTGTGTGGGGACCTTTATTTGTGTGCTTTTTACTTTTTACAGGGGTACAGAGCAGTAACTCACTATTTCTAGCTCTTCTCCCCTCACACTGGAAACTGTATGAGGGGAGAAGAGCTAGTAACACTGAGTTACTGCTCTTTGTTTACATTTTGTGATCGGCTGTGAATGGATTCACAGCCGATCACATAGTAAACAGTCACTGTCAGTGACTGTTTACTACCGCCGGTGACAGCTGTGTTCCTACGGAACACAGTGCCACCGACATGACCGCGCTGCGCGCTCCCGATCGCGCATGCGCGGTCATCTCCCGGGCGCCTCCATTGTGATCGGCTGTGTCATTGGAACACAGCCGATCAGGTGGGAAACAGCCATGCCTATTGGCTGTTTCCCCCCTGCCGGTGATCGGCTGTGTCCCGGGGACACGCCGACACCGGCAGTGCACGGCGGCACGCCCGCGATCGCGCGCCTGCCCTGCTTGAATGGGCGGACGTCATATGACGGCCGCCCAGGATAATAGCCGCACCGTCCCGCCGTCATATGACGGCGGGCGGGCGGTAAGTGGTTAAAAAAGAAAGGCAAAACATTTTTGTATAGATATAAAAAACTTTAGGGAGAGGAGAAGCAGCAGCACACTGAGCTTCCCAGTGACAGGCTGTACAGGGAGGGGGGTTGAAAAGTCTGATCATTGGAGGAGAGCAGCCTGAGTTCCCAGCATAACTAGAGAACTGAACATGGTGTGCTCTCCTGCTTAGTGTGGTCAGTTTTTAATTTGAAAGCAGGGATTTCACACAAAGAAGCAGTACAAAGAGAATAGGGTACTTTCTCATACAAGTACATGGTACAGCAGGCACATATCAGGATTATGAAATGTTGGGGGTAACAACAGCTTTAATGTGACATGAATCATATCCATATTCTCCAAAAGTAATCCATACACATCCACTACTTAACCGGTTTCGGACCGCCAACCGCATATATACTGCTGCAGGCTGGCCCTCCTGCACGAACCGTCGTAGGGCTATGTCGGACGTGTCCCGACAGCTAGGGGGCGAGTGCGCACCGCAGGCGGCCTGCTCCTGCCCCCACTCGGCAGCGGGGACTCCAATGCACGGGGCAGGCGGCTCCGATTGCCACCTGACACCCGCGATTGCTCCTCGCTGAGAGAGAAGAATGGTCAGCTGTTGTAAACACAGCTGACCGTTCTTCTCCCTGAAATGATCACAGAGCCTCTGTGATCATTCTCTATAGGATCACAGGTGTCTATGGTCATTCAATAAGCCATGCCCCCCCTCCCCATTAGAATCACTCCCCTAGGCTCATATTTAACCCCTTGATCCCCCACAGTGTTAACCCCTTCCCTGCCAGTGTCATTATTAGAGTAACAGTGCATATTTCTAGCACTGATTACTGTAGTAATGTCACTGGTCCCCCCAAAAGTGTCAAAAATGTCAGTTAGGGATCCAATCTGTCTGCCGCAATGTCGCAGTCCCACAAAAAATCGCAGATCGCCGCCATTACTAGTAAAAAAAAAAACAAAGCAATAAAAATTACATAAATCTTACCATAGTTAGTAGACATGATAACTTTTGTGCAAACCAAAAATATGAAGCAGAAAACAAATTGTCCATTAAAGTAATGCAGTGCCGAATCGCAAAACATGGCCTGGTCATTAAGGGGGAAAATCTTCTGGTCCAGAAGTGGTTAATGGCGCTGCAATCTGTTTTTCATTAACCACTTAAGCCCCGGAAGATTTTACCCCCTTCTTGAAAAGGGGGTATTTTGCGATTCGGCACTGCATGACTTTAACGGACAATTGCGCGGTCCTGCGACGCTGTACCCAAATTAAATTGACGTCCTTTTTTTCCCACAAACAGAGCTTTCTTTTGGTGGTATTTGATCACCTGTGCGATTTTTTGATCATGCGCTATAAACAAAAAAAAGCGACAATTTTGCAAAATTAGCAATATTTTTCACATTTTTTATATGAAATCCCCCCCCCCCCCCCCAAAAAAATGTAAAAATCTAAATTTTTTAAAATTTTGGGCCAATTTGTTTTATGCTACATATGTTTGGTAAAAAAAAAATCGCAAAAAGCATATTTTGATTGGTTTGTGCAAAAGTTATTGCATTTACTAAGGGAAAATTTTTTGTCATTTTTATTGTTTTTTTTTAACGAGTAATGGCGACGATCTGCGATTTTTTTTGCGGGACTGCGACATTGCGGCGGACAGATCGGACCCTTGACTGACATTTTTGACACTTTTGAGGGTACCAGTGACATTACTACAGTAATCAGTGCTATACATATGCACTGTTACTGTAAAAATGACACTGGGAGGGAAGGGGTTAACTTTATTGGAGAGGGAGGGGTTAAGTGTGTCCCTAGGGGCGTGATTCTAACTGTAATTGGATGTGGCTGTGTGTGTAACAGTACAGATCAACAGTCCTACATAGCAGGACCGTATAATCTGTGCTTTTACACAGGGGAGAGTGACAGGCGGCTTTGTTTACATTAGCCACCTGCCTTTCTCCCCTTCCACCCGACGATCGCGAGTGACCGGAGGACATCGGGTCCGCCGGTCACACGCGACAGCTTCTTAGTGAACGAGCGGGGGCAGGAGCGCGGCTCCGGTGGCACGCGCTCGCCCCCTATTGGCTCCCAGGCTAGTGACATACCGGTACATCACTTTGCCTGGGAGGGGCTGACCGCCGCCGTATATAGTCGGGCGGCGGTCGGCAAGTGGTTAATTGTTTCTTACTCCATCTTGAGCTCCCCAAACCTCTTCTTTTTCTTTTCCTTCTCACTTCAGTTTGTTTGGAACAAACATAGTCCCTAGTCCATCTTGGGAGTGAACAAGAGGGGATGGCGATGCTTTCCTATATACAGTGGGACAATGGAGAATCAGTGTAACCACCCTCTAACAAGAAGTCAGATTAAAGCAGCAAAAAAAAAAGGAATTTGGAGATTCAGAGGAGGCTGTAAGCAATAAAAAGGGCTTTTCTGGGTTAGGAGTACATATCTAAAGAAAAACTTTACAGATAACACATACTGTACATTCTACATTAATATTTATGCTACCAAAATTAGCGTGTGATGTAAATTGCCTCCATCATCGTTACGGTTTCTTCCTGCTGGAGGCTGCCATTTTGTTGAAGTCCAGAGCTCCTGAGCATGCTCTAAATATTTAGGCTGTCAGCAGATCAGCCTCTAGTTACTCTGATTTTCGGCAAAATGACAAAAATAGAGAGCAACTGAGCATGTGTAGAGCAGGGTAAGACAGTGTATTATTGGATTTTAAATGGTATAGGCCCCTATTTTTTATGTTTTACATTGCTATACCTGGAAAAGTGGCCAGCCTGAAGTGACCTAGCAGGGCTTGACTCTCTGACTAAAGTTCCACATTTAATAGAATTTTTTAAACCAGAGGTTAATGTCACTTTAAAGTAGATGTAAAACTGAAATTATGGTATTTATTTAGCCATTAGAATATTTTAAGCTACTGACACCTAAAAATGAACTTTGCCACTTCATGACTATATGCATATAGCAATGGCCGCATGGCGTTTCTTAACCACTTCCCACAAACAGGCATACCTGTACATGGCTGGAAGAAGTGGTTGTACCGGGGTGATGCCTCCAGCTTGAGGCATCACCCCGGTACCATTTTTTGGAGCCAGCGGTTGGCTTTCTAATGATAACAACCGATACAGTTCATCAGCCACTCAGTCGTTATCACAAGGAGCGGAAGGAAACGTCCTCCCCCCCTCCCACTGCCTTCCGCTGCTCTGCCCAGGTCTCCCGGTGGGACGTTCACCTGCTGGTCAGAGTCCCGAATGAAGCCAGATTCGGCGTCGATCGGGTCCTTGATGATCCCTCCAAAAAGAGTACCTGTCACTGCCTATTACTGTCACAAGGGATGTTTACATTCCTTGTGACAGCAATAAAAGTAATCAGATTTTTTTTTTTTTTTTTAAAGGAACAGTGAAAAAAATAAAAAATAAAATAAAAAAAAATAGGAAAAAGATTTTTTTTTAAAGCGCCCCAGTCCTCGTGTGCTCATGCACCAAATAAAATGCATACGTAAGTCGCTCCCGCAAATGTACACAGTGTTCAAATTACACATGTGAGGTATCACCGCGATCGTCAGAGCGAGAGCAACAATTCTAGGAAAAGATCTCCTCTGTAACTCTGAATTTGGTAACCGTTAAAAATGTTAAAACTTTGCCTATGGAGACTTTTAAGTACCGTAGTTTGTCGCCATTTTAAACCGTAACATGTTAGTTATCTATTTACACAATATACAAAAAAATTGGGTTAACTTAACTGTTTAGTTTTTTTAAATTCAGTGAAGTGTATTTTTTTCAAAAGAATTGTGTTTGAAAGACCGCTGCGCAAATACCGCGTGACATAAAATATTGCAACGACCGCCACAGTATTCTCCAGAGTCTTTGCTAAAAAATATATATAATGTCTGGGGGTTCTAAGTAAATTTCTAGCAAAAAATACTGTTTTTAACTTGTAAACAACATGTGTTAGAAACAGGCTTGGTCTTTAAGGGGTTAAGGTGGGGTTCTCTAATGGCGACAGCATTGGACCATGCATGTGAATGGCTACCTGTAGTCTCCTATCAGAAGCCTGTGTGACAGGAGAAAAATTGGGAGCCATGCAGAGCTCTGGTACTCTATACTAGGAAGAGCCTGAACAATGACTTTCATGGCAGGATAATAGGGTAATATTTTAATGAAAATATTTAAAATGACTTTTGATATAACTTTATTGTATTATAGCATATATGGGATTTTAGTGTTTGAGTTTACATGACTTGATATGATTTAAAGTGGTTCTAAAAAAAAAAGAAAAATCTTCTTTTCTAAAAAAAAAAAAGTTATATGTTCCAAACAGTCATGTTACTGCAAAGCTCACTAGGGTGTCTGCTGGAGCAGAGCTGACAACAGTGCTGAAACCTAATCCTTAGAGCTGTGACATCATCCCACAAGGTGTTGTTGGGCCTGAAAGAGCCCACCAGCTGTCCCAACAAGCATACCCGCTAGAGCTTTGTGGTCATGTGACTGTTAGGAAAAAGACAATAAAATGTATTTACGTGGGTGTTTTTTACCAAGTGAAGGCAGGAAGTAGAAGAGCAGTATGGAGGGAGTGTTTAAAAGGTGGGTACAGTATTGCCTTTCCTTTTACTTCAGACTTACAGTGCTGCTTTTGTTGAACAGAGTATGGCAATTGTCTACAGAGCACAAAGCAGAACAATGATGTTAAAGTGAAGCTATATTGTAAGCATAGCATTGATTTTATGCCTATTGGAACAGAGTTATGAGCGCTTAACCATGTCTTATCACACTGCAGATTTTCTCATGCCCCATGAAAGCCATCATATATCAGGTTTGTACACAACTGATGACTTCCACGATCAAGACTACGTTTTTTAATATATTAGACAAAGTAACAGTTCAAACTTGTGAAATAAAGGAGAAAAAACAACTGCGCTAATTCAAAAAAGCAAAGCAGCAGCTTCAAGTGCGACTGACACCCCAAGAAGAAAATATATAAATAAAGCTGCGCTAACAAATGAAACAGTCCATGTGAATGTCCATAAATGAAAGGGAAAAATGATGACCCTTGTGCAGGTACCGCTTACCAGATTCCAATCATTAAAGAGCCAGGAAATTAAAGGCAGAGTCTTCAAATGTGGAACACAGCAAGCTTCATAGGGCTTCAATGTGAATCTCCTCAGTGGTATATGAATAGAAGGAGAAAAACAACACCATAGTGTAAACCAGTAACAAAAATGGGAAAAAAATGCGTTGTGACTTGTGCGGGTACCGCTTACCAGAAGTAGCAGATACTGTAGCCAAAATGATGGGAACCGAATCCGCAGACCTCAGAAGGCAGCAACCCGTACCGTGGTGATGCAGGTGTCCAGGGATACGTTTAAATGAGGAAAAAAAAGGCAAACGCCATAGCGTAAAACCATAAAACAAACGATGATAACACCCAAATAGTGGTAACTAAAAATCCAATATTGGTGAATAGTGACAGCCACCACCGAAGAGGGTAGGTTCCCTTATTGACTGTACCAAGAGGTTTAAGCAGGTAGTGAGATAAACCGCTTACCAGATAGACTAAAAGGTAGACATATAATAGAACCTAGAGGGCACCAGTGAGAATGGGTACTCTTACCAGCTCCAGATATTAATTGAGCGGGGGTTCAAAGTGACGCTGGACAACACTCCTGATAGCGCTCGTCAACCAGACTCAGGGAGGGATGCTGTCTCTTCGGCCTCCCCTGACTCCTCCAGGCGACCCCTCAGCAGCACTCTCCCTCCCAGCATGCAGCGAGTCCGAGGGGTCGCCTGGAGGAGTCAGGGGAGGCCGAAGAGACAGCATCCCTCCCTGAGTCTGGTTGACGAGCGCTATCAGGAGTGTTGTCCAGCGTCACTTTGAACCCCCGCTCAATTAATATCTGGAGCTGGTAAGAGTACCCATTCTCACTGGTGCCCTCTAGGTTCTATTATATGTCTACCTTTTAGTCTATCTGGTAAGCGGTTTATCTCACTACCTGCTTAAACCTCTTGGTACAGTCAATAAGGGAACCTACCCTCTTCGGTGGTGGCTGTCACTATTCACCAATATTGGATTTTTAGTTACCACTATTTGGGTGTTATCATCGTTTGTTTTATGGTTTTACGCTATGGCGTTTGCCTTTTTTTTCCTCATTTAAACGTATCCCTGGACACCTGCATCACCACGGTACGGGTTGCTGCCTTCTGAGGTCTGCGGATTCGGTTCCCATCATTTTGGCTACAGTATCTGCTACTTCTGGTAAGCGGTACCCGCACAAGTCACAACGCATTTTTTTCCCATTTTTGTTACTGGTTTACACTATGGTGTTGTTTTTCTCCTTCTATTCATATACCACTGAGGAGATTCACATTGGAGCCCTATGAAGCTTGCTGTGTTCCACATTTGAAGACTCTGCCTTTAATTTCCTGGCTCTTTAATGATTGGAATCTGGTAAGCGGTACCTGCACAAGGGTCATCATTTTTTCCCTTTCATTTATGGACATTCACATGGACTGTTTCATTTGTTAGCGCAGCTTTATTTATATATAACAGTTCAAACTTGACTGGTTGGTATTGATTATGAAATATATATATATATATATATATATATATATATATATATATATATATACAGTATCTCACAAAAGTGAGTACACCCCTCACATTTTTGTAAATATTTTATTATATCTTTTCATGTGACAACACTGAAGAAATTACACTTTGCTACAATGTAAAGTAGTGAGTGTACAGCTTGTATAACAGTGTACATTTTCTGTCCCCTCAAATAACACACAGCCACTAATGTCTAAACCACTGGCAAAAAAAGTGAGTACACCCCTAAGTCAAAATGTCCAAATTGGGCCCAATTAGCAATTTTCCCTCCCCGGGTGTCATGCGACTTGTTTGTGTTACAAGGTCTAAGGTGTGATTGGGGAGCAGGTGTGTTAAATTTGGTGTTATCGCTCTCATTCTCTAATATTGGTCGCTGGAAGTTTAACATGGCACCTCATGGCAAATAACTCTCTGAGCATCTGAAAAAAAGAATTGTTGCTCTACATAAAAATGGCCTAGGTTATAAGAAGGTTTCCAAGACCCTAAAACTGAGATGCAGCATTGTGGCAAAGACCATACAGCGGTTTAACAGGACAGGTTTCACTCAGAATAGGCCTCGCCATGGTCAACCAAAGAAGTTGAGTGCACCCGCTCAGCGTCATATACAGGGGTTGTCTTTGGGAAATTGACGTATAAGTGCTGCCAGAATTGCTGCAGAGGTTGAAGGGGTGGGTGGTCAGCCTGTCAGTGCTCAGACCATACGCCACACACTGCATCAAATTGGTCTGCATGGCTGTCATCCCAGAACGAAGCCTCTTCTAAAGATGATGCACAAGAAAGCCCGCAAACAGTTTTCTGAAGGCAAAGCAGACTAAGGACATGGATTACTGGAACCATGTCCTGTGGTCTGATGAGACCAAGATAAACCTATTTGGTTTGGATGGTGTCAAGTGTGTGTGGAGGCAACCAGGTGAGGAGTACAAAAACAAGTGTGTCATGCCTACAGTCAAACATGGTGGTGGGAGTGTCATTGTCTGGGGCTGCATGAGTGCAGAGGGCACTGGGGAGCTACAGTTCATTGAGGGAGCCATGAATGCTAACATGTACTGAGACATACTGAAGCAGAACATGATCCCCTCCCTTCCGAGACTGGGCCACAGGGCAGTATTCCAACATGATAACGACTCCAAACACACCTCCAAGATGACCACTGCCTTGCTAAAGAAGCTGAGGGTAAAGGCGATGGACTGGCCAAGCATGTCTCCCGACCTAAAACCTATTGAGCATCTGTGACGCATCCTCAAACGGAAGGTGGAGGAGCAAAAGTTCTCTAACATCCAACAGCTCCATGATATCATCATGGAGGAGTGGAAGAGGACTCCAGTGGCAACCTGTGAGGCTCTGGTGAACTCCATGCCCAAGAGGGTTAAGGCAGTGCTAGAAAATAATGGTGGCCACACAAAATATTGACACTTTGGGCCCAATTTAGACATTTGGACTTAGAGGTGTACTCACTTTTGTTGCCAGCGGCTTAGATATTAATGGCTGTGTGTTGAGTTCTTTTTTTGAGGGGACAGCAAATTTACACAATTTACATTGTTATACAAGCTGTACACTTACTACTTTACATTGTACCAAAGTGTCATTTCTTCAGTGTTGTCACATGAAAAGATATAATAAAATATTTACAAACATTTGAGGGGTGTTCTCGCTTTTGTGAGATACTGTATATATATATATATATATATATATATATATTTAGGCCTATTTAATAACAACGTTGAAAATCTTCACTCAATACATCGTGTCAGCTGATTCTGGATCACAGGAGAGCAAAGTAAGTGTGCTCTTGTGACTCAGAAGAGAAGTAAGGCCAAAAATGCTTTGGCCATTATTCTTTTTTAACAAATTGATAAATCAAGAATTAACATCAGCATCCCAGGCCAACCTTTCTCAACCTTTTTACCCCAGCAATGAAGTATTTTTTAGGTCTCAGGAAGCACCCGCTGAACATAATTGTATCTGCAGCTCAGGACATATTATCATGAGCAATATGCTTTAGATATAACAATAAATAAAGCAATTTAGGTCCTAGGGCATTCGAAACCAGAGCAGATGTTTTTTCACCCCATTCTGTGGCCTGTATATTTTCGGTAGTAATCTTAAAATGAAATAAATAATGATTACAATGGCCAGAAAAATGCAGATAGGGAAAAGCGTAGTACCCCTTTATATTAATGGCCAATTGAAAAGTGCCCCTTACAATGGTGATCAGCGGAAACGTGTCCACTATAACAATTACCTAACTCCTGTGATCCAGAGGTGGTGCCCTCTCTTTGCTGCATAGCCACAGGCATGTCAGAGTTTTACCTGGAGTGTCACGGCTGCACAACGTGCATGCGTCACTTCACACTGGATCTTTAATTTTACTCAAGTGGGACACATAGTTCATGTTCAGGCAAGGAGTTACTATGCTTCTCTGAGCTTCTGTGGTTTTTGTATGCCACAGCTTCAACCTTTATGCCTGCCACTTTCTGCATCCACCATAAAGCCTCCGCTGCCCCGCAGCCAAGTCTTTGCTATGGCCACGAATATGCCTCCAATGCACCCACAGTCAAATCTCTACTGCATCTTCAGACAAATCTCCTCTGAACCCTTGGCTAATTCTCCACTACAGCAGTCAAGCTCTGCTGCACCCACAGCCTCCACTGCATTAAAAGTCTTAACTTTAGAAGTTTCTGCTGCATCCAGACTATGACACTTTGCATTCTATGTTGTATTCACAGTCTGAACCTTTGCCACATCTCAATTTCATCCGCAGCCTCAAGCCTCCTCTATGCCTGCAGCTGCAAGCCTCAGCTATGCCTCCTGTGCACTTATAGCCTCAGGCCTCTGCTATGCCACTTCTGCACCTGCAGGCTGAAGCCTTCTCTGCCCAGAAGCCTCAATCCTATACTTCCCCTCCTTTGCATCTCCAGCCTCAAGCCTCCACTACACCTCCTCTGCACCCACAGCTTCAAGCCTCCACTGCCTCTTTTGCACCAGCTACCTTACAGAGAAAGCAGCTTCACAGAGGAATGTGGTCACCATCTTGCCCCATGACATGCACTTAGCTTGTTGACCAGTGGAAAGTCCCCCCTTAGATAGGTGGTCAGTGAAAAAGTTCCACCTTACACTTGCCATCAGTGAAAAAGTTCCCCCTTATATTGGGGGTCAGTGTAAAGTGCCCCCTTAGATTGCTGGACAGTGAAAAAGCACCCTTTTGCACTGGTATGTTGGTGGAAAGTGCCCCCTTACAATGGGATCAATGTAAAAGTGCCCTTTCAGAATGGCGGTCAGTGTAAAAGTGTCCCCTTAGGTTAATGGTCAGTAAAAGGCGTGCCTTCAGGTAGGAAATCAATCTGTTCATTGCTATGGAACCCCTACCTGCCTCTGAAAGGACCCTGGTTGAGAAAAGCTTTCCTAGGTAATGGTAGAAAGAATTTTCACATTTTCTGAATGCTGGATTTTTTTTCTACATTTTTGCATTTTGGACCTGGAGCCATTTTAGTACCATTGAGTAAATCAATGTTATATACTGTATTAGATAAATACTTGCCAGCGTTTTACTTAGTACCATTTTTTTTTACCAAACCCACAATTTTTTTTACCATATCCACAGAACATTATCTGGGCAAAAGGCCCTTAAACATCATAGAATTATTGCTATCACCAATAATTTCTAGAAGATTTGGCTAAACGTTATTATATATCTTAGTTTGCCCATTGCCCAGTTCAGCAGCCGAGAATGTCTCCTGGATGACTAAATCACAGGACATAGCTCACCGCCCACTGAACTGTCACTGACTCACCAACCAGTGGCCGTAATGTGACTGCTAAGCACAGCAAAATATTATGTTCAGTAAATATGTTATGCCATTAATGTACCTATCCAAGGAAACAATTCTGGGGAAAGCATCAAGGTTTCCAGTATGAAATAAGGTTTGCATCTCTAATAAAAATAATCTAATCAGGCAATTTTTATGAAGATAGATATGAACATTTTAAAGGATATTTCAGCTTAAATTATTATCTGACTATTGCTCCTTACCCACATGGAAGCAATATAGAGGTATCTGTCCTCCTCCAACCTGTTTTGTTTGCATCAGTGGAACCTTTTTGTTTTGCTGTTTACATGTCCCCAGTTGATTTAAATCAAATTAAATTCATGAAGGGGATTTTGTAAGCTTTAGCATGGACTGAGCAGCATCCTATAGCAGTCAGTTCAGTTTTTACTTTTATATGAGCCTGCAAAGCTAATCTGATGCCAAGGAAAAGATTTCCAGTTGTGCTCCACATTAACAGTTACAAAGAATATATTTTTATATGAACCGAGAGGAATATTTCAGGGTTCATCTGCAGGGGGAAGAAGAGGTAAAAGAAGGCTGCTAATCTGTAATAGGACATGAAGGGTTACAGAACCATTATTTCTGAATTTAAAAGTTAAAGAGACCATGTTGCCAGACTACTTACTGTATTTAAACAAAACCCCTCCAATGAGATTCTATGTGCATTTAACATATTTTATGCATATTTATTTACTTGTAATAGCTTCTCTTGTGAAGACATCCAAAAGCCCTAAGACTTCTGCTGGGCATCGCCATCTTGGGTGGAATGTCAGCAGCCCCAGCAAGCCTTCACTCAAGTGACACTCTGTAGCAGGGGTGTCAAACTTCATCACGGGCCACATCCACATTATTGTTTGCCCTCAAAGGGCTGGTTGTAGCTGTAAGGGGGCAGCTGCACAGAGAGGCCTGGGATCTGTAGGAGGAGTTCTTTCCTCCTCTCTGCTACCGACAGGATCTGGTGCAGGAGTTCTGTCCTCCTCTCTCCTTCTGACTACAGAGATGAGGTGGGGGCACAGATAGTGGGGTGGTGAGAGGTGTGAGTGACACATGAAATGGCATGGAGGGCCAGATTTGGCCAGTGGGCCTTGTATTTGACACATGTGCTCTATAGTGTTCTCCTTTGCTCCTCTACATTGACTATATAAAAGTGGGAGAAGAGGAGAGAAGTGAAGGAGCTGGCCCAGCACAGAGAGTATTTAGACATTCCCAGAACAGGAGAGGGCATGAATATTTCTATCAAGGTCAAGGGCACTATGCATATGAACAAAAAATACGTATGGAAAGCCTCAGAAACTATTTAAAGTACTTGATTTTTCTTTTATTTGTCTTCGTTTTTTTAAGTTGATGACAGGGTCCTAACCACTTCCATAACACAGTACATCATATGACATCATGGGCTTTGAGTGGGGGTATCTGAATGATGCCTGCAGCTATATCACTCATACATCATATCATTTTTTCACCTGACTATTCCCTGCACTGTAAGAATAATCATAATGGCTGTTCAGCCGCTTGATTGTTCTTACAGGCAGTTAAGGGGATTCCCTCCCCCCCCCCATCCCGCTGCCCTCCAGTGCTTCTACCGGCTCACCCTTACGATCGGCAAGCCAGAAAAGGAATCAGCTGGCCGTGGAAGTTCACCATGGAGAATGCACGGGGACCTGGTGGTCCCCGTCAGTCTCTATGACTCTCGGAGGCTGGGGCCCGATGTTATGACGTCACGTCTGACCTGGCAGTTGTAAATACTGCTGTGTTATCGGCTGGAAAGCCGAGATAGTTTTTTTTATTTTTATATCAGGCTTATTGACCCCAGATCTCTCCATAAAGAGGACCTCCCATGCCCTATTCCAATTACAAGGGATGTTTACATTCCTTGTAATAGAAATAAAAGTGATCAAAAAAAAAAAAATGTAAATGGCAAGTGTAAAAAAAAAACATTTAAAGTGCCCCCATCCCCGCGTGCTCGTGAACGTATTCGTACGTCGAGCCCACATATGTAAACAACAATTCTAGCCCAAGACCTCCTCTGTAACTCTAAACAGGTAACCTGTAAAAGTTTTAAAAGCGTTGGCTATGGAGATTTTTAAGTACCCAAAGTTTGGAGCCATTCCACGAGTGTGCACAATTTTAAAGCATGACATGTTAGGTATCTGTTTACTCGGCGTAACATCATCTATCACAGTATGCAAAAAAATTGGGCTAACTTTAGTGTTTTGTTTTTCTTTTAATTCATGAAACTAAAAAAACGCGATTGAAAAATTGAACTACCGTGACATAAAAAGTTGCAGCGATCGTCATTTTATTCTCTAGGGTCTCTGCTAAAAAAACATATATAATGGGGGTTCTGAGTAACTTTCTAACAAAAAAAATGATGATTTTTACATGTAGGAGCGGAGTGCCAGAATTGGCCTGATATGGAAGTAGGTAACATACACATATTCAAAATCATGCATTAGGTGCTTTAACTTACTGTTTATACTGAAACATTTTAAATAATTATATTAAAGTAGGAATAGTATTTGGCAAAAAATTCTGTTAACTGGTGTAACCAGTTATCCTGCCAATGTTAAATCTGACCTACTGGGTGAAGTCATTAAATCTGAATCTGTACAAACTTGGTAAGAAACGAAATATTAATTCTAAATGTATGTAATAGTTGTGAAGCTGTGTGGGTAAATAAAAAATTTGGAAGGTCCTTTGAAGCTTACCTGAAAAGTGCAACTATTTGCAGGATGCATCAAAGACTACTGATTACCTTTGTATAATCACATGGCTTTTACTATGATAGCTGTTTCATTGATATATAATTATTTGGATTTTGCAGAAGACATTTTCATTAGATTAGCAATTGTAACTTTGCTCTGTGGTTTCAGTTTTGCACAGCTTTTAAAATGTAATATCTATTAACACACAAAATAGATTTTTAGTTGTGATTGGATCAAATCCAGCTATCTGGGCTTTTGGAACAAGTTCTCCCTAGATATTTCCTATAATGCCAGTTATTGCTTTATACATTTTTAGAAAACCTGTTTTTGTATTCCTTTGTTGCCAAAGTCTCTCTTTTTGAGGGGGGGGGGGGGGATTCGAATGGCCTTGAACTGGGTGAGTGGAGCCATAAACTTAAGGTGTAAGTGCATGTCGCTAACCTCCCTTAATTAAATTAAATGGTGGTGACGATAGCCCAAGACTAAAAAATACATTTTGTAGTGGACACAGACTTTAACTGGAAGGTGGAACAAACTGTACATTCCATTCTTTTTAAGTTCAAGTTTTACTTTGGATGAAAAAATATATAGTTTAGCTTTGAATTTTTAAAAAAATGAGCCTTCTATCTTCTATTTTATATCTTGAATTCAGCTCACTGCAGCTTTCAGAAAATATTAATGTTTACGATCATAATGGCCTATTCCAAACCTCTCTGCCCTGTGCTACTTAATCATTTCATCTTTTCCTATTATACAGTCTAAAGTAGCTATAAATAATCTCCCCCACTTTAGCTATTTTCCCATATAAAGTAATCACCAAGTGGAGATTTCACTAAAGATTTACAGTCGTTCAGGAGCTAACTGAAGTAAGAAAAAAAAAATAGGTTGACTACTTTATATATTTTGAGTGACTGTGATTTGAGACCTCTATAGAATTGTTCATTAAGGAGCTGATGAGCATTTTTAGAAATCAGTTGGGCTGAACTGTGTTGTAAACTTCAAACACATGAGAGAATTAGCCAGGAAAAAATATATAGAGCATGCATGTTAAACTCAAGTGAAATAAGAGGCCTAACTGAGTGGAATCATTCTTCAAAGAGCACCATTATGTCTACTGAGGGTATCACCTACCTGAAGAGATACTGTCGTCTTGGCCATTCAGGCCAAAGTGACAGTATCTTTGTAAAGGTGCCCCAACTGAACCCTTAATACTTATCTTGCCAGCAGTCCATTGTCACACATGCCCCCATATTGAGGGAGTATATCATCTCCTCCATTGTTCAGAATGGGCAAGGTGTGGATGTCTCTGCAATTTCAGAAAAAGATTATAGCACATTAATTCTTTACATTTTTTTAACAGTTGCAAGTGACAGTGTTTTGCCTGGAATATTGAACTGCAAGATGATATAAGGAATTGTAAGTTTTATCAACCAGAGAACAGCTGGGGCCTTATTTAGTTGAAATATTTAAACTAGCCTAGTGCTAAAAAGAAGGAGTAAGAGGGCCACATATGACTCAAGACACCAATTTGCCATGACTGATATAGAGTATTTAGTGTGAGCTATCTATAAATTAAAGTTATTATCTCTCATTGAGTCTTCTGGTAAGACAGTGAGTTCCTTGATCTACACAACTGCCAGGCCACCATAAAGCAGTCCTCTTAAAGTTACAGCTATGGGGGTCATTATTACCAACTGTTGACTTTTTAATCATACCTTCAGTGGATGGAACCTGGTACTAGTCCAACACCTTCCTGTCTTTATGCTTTACTGTTGGTTAGCAGGGTTACCTATCCTAGTAGTGGGCCAATAGAAAAGCAGATGGGGAGCAAGGGGGCACCAGTAATACTGAAAAGCAACTGTGCTGTAATCTACAGGGTTGGGTTGTTGGTTTGGCAGCTGGCTCCCACTCCATGAATTAGAAGTACTGACAGCAAATCCTGATATACAGATCTTGGATTGGTACTTCCAATATAATCTGCAGGACTCAGCTGTTACTTTAAAGTGTAAGTCCAGGTAAAACCTAACGAATGCTAAACCTGCTGTCTGCCACATTCTAACCCATCGTTGACAGCTGATGCTGGGACCGGCCCGGATCGGCTGCAAAATAGGTAAGTATAGCGATTTCTGCTCTACGGGGTTAGATAGATTGGGTTTAGAATGTGGCAGAGAGCAGGTTTAGCGTTAGTTAGGTTTTGTCTGAACTTCTACTTTAAGAGACAGGTCCCTCTTTGTGTATAAGGAGTGCTGATGAGGTCTTCTGTAGGCAGGAAGCCTATAACTGTGAAAATAAAAACAATAAAAAAAGGCTATATAGTAGCTAGATGAAAGTCAACTATTTATGTTTAATACTGAAAGTTTTATAGTAAGCATTTCCATGTCTTTTAGGTACATTAATTCACTCTCCTCCCACCTCCCAGATGCAGCCCATTCAATAAAATTATTTCCTTCTTACATTTTCTAAAACCATTTGTTATGCACCCTAACCTGCATTACACCACCTTTGCAAAGGAAATATCAGAGACAGCTTCTCTTACTAATGTGCCCTCGTCCCCTGTGGCCCCATTAATGTCTGTGGATAAGCCATACTCATGGTAGTCATCTAGTGGAGTACAGCTTGTCCAAACAAACTAATGGGGCCATGATGGGAAAAGTAGCGTTTTACCAGGTGGGTGGCACTAAAGTGACATCTTCTCTGTTAGTAAAATCTTAATTGTTATGCACCATCAAAGGAAACCTGCTTATGTAATTAGGATGTTTGTCTACTCCCCTGTTCCCTGGTAACAAACACCATAAACAAAATATTTTTTTCTATTGATAAACCACGTTTTTATTTATGTTACCATGATCACAAACACATACAGTATATCTGAAAAAAACTATAGGTTCCTTTAAGAAGTTTCTGTTTGTTGATCAGAACTTATTGGAGTAAAGTCCTGTGATGTACTTACATAGTTTCCAGTGGAAAACTTCAAAGCAGTTTTACAGAACCTCACTCTTTGAGCATTGTTTAAATTATTGATGTGACGGTGGATCTTGTTCTCTTTGGAAGTTAGGGAAATTCAGAGACTTAGTTCTGAGGAGTAAATTTTTAATTTAGTTCCTTTTTTTGAAGTCAGTATAATTGGAATGAAGGAAGAAGAAGTCTAACATATCACATTTACATGCTGTTTCTCTGTTGACGTGTGTTTGAAATTATTTTAATGAATGTTTTGGAAAATTTGGGCCATTTTTTTTTTTTTTAAGAAAATGATTTGATGGATACATGCCAAAATACAGTTTTGCATAAACATTAAACAGAAAGTGATTGGTTACAGAGGAAGCAAAATTGAAATCTCTATAAATATTAAGCAAGTAAAAATGTAACCTTACAATGTACTCAGCATCATATGTTTTCCTACAACAAAGGGTTTTGCGGTGTAGCGTGTTTGAGGGATAACACTTTCTTCTTTTGCACAGATGTAGTGCAGTTTACCTGTAAGTGCTGCAAATCTTGTTCTTGAATTAGGTCTGTAAATAAAGTCTGTAAAAACAGAACAATCTATGTGCTGTTTTATATTTTTCTAACATGTACTGAAAGGAGCTTTGAGTGGAGAGGACCTCTTCTAATTATTTTGAATTTAAAAGTGTAAGGAGGAGCTCCAGTCTTCCCCCCCCCCAAAAAAATAAAATTCAGTAGTTAAAAGTTAAAATTCATATACTGTAGCTGCTGACTTTAATATAAGGACACTGACCTGTCCTAGGATCCAGCGTTGTCTTTACCCAAGCCGATTCTTGAATCAGCTTCAGATCCAGGTACCAGCATCTTATCTAAAGGAAACCGGCAGTGAAGCCTTATGGCTTCACTGCCGGTTTCACACTGTGCACTCGTGAACTGCGCTGCCCTTTGTTAATGGTCCTGCAGTCTTCTGGGACCTGTGATCGGTCTCAGAAGGTAGCAGGGGAAGAGGGAGGGGGGGTTAAGGGTCGTGACTATCTGACCGGAAGTGGGAGCTGGTACGTGTCCAAACCATTTATTTATTGCATAAGTGTTTTGAGATGGCGTTTAGGTGGTTGAGAGCTGCACTGTAATTTATAGTTGATTTGAATTTATAACTTTCAAAAAACTTCACAAACCCTCCTGGCAGACCAATTATTGCATCCGTGGGGAGCCTCACCAATGGACTCTACACTCCTCCCAACTGCTAGATACTCTTAAAACCTGTACATGGGAAGTCACCTTTGTTTGGTTGTCTCTTATTGTACAGTCTCTGTACACCTCCATTCCCTATAAGGTGGACTTGGCAGCCCTCTCACATTTTCTTGGCACAGATTCCCAATTACATTACATGCAGGCCCAATTCATATATGACAGTGCCAAATTCTGTTTGGAGCACAATTATTTCACCTTCCTTGAGCAGTTTTTTCTCCAGATACAGGGCACCACAATGGGTGCCTCCTTTGCTCCCAGTTTACCAATCTCATCATGGGGCTTTGGGAGAAGCCCTGCATCTGGAGGAACAAACCCTTTGCCACCCATATTGCGTACTTTGGCAGATACATAGATGATGCCCTGGTCATCTGGAATGGTCCACCAGCAGACATAGCACCTTTTGTTGAACATTGGAACATTGTGCTCCAGCAAAATTCCTGTTCCTCTCAGACCCACTTCCCACCTGATTTTTTTCTGTAATATGACAGGAATGTATTAGTGTAAAAAAAAGTATTTGTAAAATGTGTCCCTTTGTACAACACTGTAAAAAAATTCTGATGGTAATGACAAGGAATATACCTTTGAGAGGTTTTTCACTTTTTGTCATCTATTGTTTATTGTGTCCCTGTGGCCTTCTCTACCTGGGCCACAATATCCGCACGGTTTGCGCTGGATTTGGCGAACACCAAACATTTATTGAAAGTAGTGATGTGGAGCACAGCATGCCCAGACACTTCACTCTGAATAAATAAACTAAAGACTAAAGTCTGGGTCATAGAATCCATCCACCACCTCCTTCTTTTGGTGAAAGCTTTTAACAATTATGCAGACATGAGACTTTTTGGATTTTCACCGTAAACACTGTGGCTCCAAAACATCTTAATGAAGATTTGGAGGTCCACATGATAATGTAGTTACTAAACTCACATACATGTGCCACTGTTCTACAAGTGGTAATTTATGATTCCCAAAAAATATACCTTTTCACTTATCAAGCATGTAATATTTACCGTTTTAAAAAAAATTAACTGTTTTAATCTATTGGTCTTTTTTTTTTACTTTTCCATTTATTTTATATCAAGTGCAATTTATTTTATGTCCTATGATTTTGTTTACACTTTTCAAATTAGTTTAATTGAGTTCTGTTATGACAGATATGCGGTGCTGTATCCCATTGTTTTTTCTAGCCACACGTTTTGCTGCTTTTAGAGCCGGTTCACACTGAGGCGACATGACTTCGGGGGGCGACCTGTGAAGTCGCGTGCACCGCTGTGCACCGCAACTTCGGCGCGACTTGCAGGGACTTCACATAATGGAAGTCTATGCAAGTCACTCCGAGGTCGCCCCAAAGTAGTACAGGACCCTTTTTCTAAGTCGGAGCGACTTGTGTCGCTCCTATTAGAACCGGTCCTGTACTACTCAATGGACCACGACTGACCGCGACTTGTCAGGCTGACAAGTCGCGGCAGTGTGAATGGGCTCTTAGTCTCACGAATTGTTATGACACGGGCAACTGTCAGATTTATGGGATTGTGTTCTGTGTATTTATATTATTTTTCCTAAACCATGTTTCCCTCTGAGACATCCCTTTTTATATTGCATCTTTGGATATTGACAGTGTGTTTTTAAGATAGGTATTTACTTATTGTATTAACAATTATTTCTGTCACTTTTGCTATTTTTATAATCTTTTGCCTTTTGCTGTTTTATATGACCCTCAAGTTCATTGCACACTTCAAGCTTAAATTGTCCTACATTCATCCGGTCCCCGCCAGCTGATTGGCTTGTTCAAACCTGTCAAATTTATTTATTTCTCCCTCCTGTTTTACCAGCTTCCACTCGCTGGTATAAAAGACACCATTGTACTACGATTGGGTATACTGGATAAATGTGACAGGGCCTCTGAAATGCATTGTACACACCCACCCACGCCCTTGTGGCTTGCTGCTCCATACCAGGGAGACAGGACTACCATCTCAAACTCCCTTGGCAGCTTCGGCACTCGGTGCATGACAGCTGTTCCTGCCGGCCAGAGCGGTCACGCTGACCACAGCTCTCCCACTCAGAACAGCATTCTGCTTACCTAGATATAAGTGTTTTATTATTGTTTTCAATAAATGATTAATGCTTCAATTGATGCCTCCGCTTTGGCTCCACTTCAGTTTTTCATTTGAATTTATAATTGGAATAAAGAAAGAAGTCTAACAAAATATAGTTACTTGCTGTTTCACTGTTAATGTATTTTAAAACATTTAATTTATTATTATTTTGCTAAACAGTTTGATACATACACGTTTAAATACAGGTTGGCAGTTTGTATAAGTAAACATTGAACAGTCCTCTGTTATAGAAGGAGAAAAATTTATATTTTTATGAAAAAGGGTCAAGTAAAAATTTCCTACAACAAAGTGTTTTGCAGCACCTCCTCACAGGCCCCTTCTAATGTCTAAAGATGTGGATGGTTAGTGAGGAGAAGATGAGACATTAGAAAAACTTACTATAAACTTCTCATAAGAACAGAGAATAAACTGCACTCACATGAGCACACGATGAAGAGCAATTAAATAGCTTCAGCTGAAGTAGGCTATAAATTTGGCCACATATGCTACCTGCCTTATTGGATATAAATTATATGCTTTGCTTAGGTAGGAAATTTAGAGAGATTATACCATCATAATTTAAACTGTGTGGGCATATACAAGGCATCCAGAAAGTATTCACAGCACTTCACTTTTACCACATTTTGTTATATTACAGCCCTATTCCACAGTTGATTAAATTCATTATTTTTTCCTCAAAATTCTACAAACATACCCCCATAATGACAACATTATTATTATTATTATTATACAGGATTTATATAGCGCCAACAGTTTGTGCAGCGCTTTACAATATGAGGGAAGACAATACAGTTACAATACAATTCAAAACGGGAGGAACTAGAGGGCCTTGCTCGTTAGAGCTTACAATCTAGAAGGGAGGGTCAGTGAAACAAAAGGCAATAACCGTGGGGGATGGGCTGATGGAGAAAATGGAGGTATATTTTGTTAGGTGTGGGTAGGATAGGCTTCTCTGAAAAGAAGGGTTTTCAGAGATCGCCTAAAAGCTAATAGAGTGGGGGATAATCGGACACAACATAAAAGAAGTTTGAAATCTGTGTAAATTTAATAAAACTAAAAAATGAAAAAATCAAATGTACATAAGTACTCACAGCCTTTGCCATGACACTCAAAATTGAACTCCTGTTTTCACTGATCATCCTTGAGATGTTTCTACAACTTAATTGGAGTCCACCTCTGGTAAATTTAGTTGATTGGACATGATTTGGAAAGGCATACACCTGTCTATATAAGGTCCCACAGTTAACAGTGCATGTCAGAACACAAACCAGGTCATGAAGTCCAAGGAATTGTCTGTAGACCTCTTGTCTGTACACAGGATTGTATCGATGCACAGATCTGGGGAAAGGTACAGACAAATTTTGACAGCATTGAAGGTCCCAATGAGCACAGTGGCCTCCATCATCCGTAAATAAAGAAGTTTGGAACCACCAGGACTCTTGCTAGAGCAATCCGCCTGGATAAACTGAGCTATTGGGAAAGAAGGGCCTTAGTCAGGGAGGTGACCAAGAACCTGATGGTCACTCTGACAGAGCTCCAGCATTTCTCTGTGGAGAGAGGAGAACCTTCCAGAAGAACAACCATCTCTGCAGCACTCCACCAATCAGGCTTGTATGGTAGAGTAGAGTGGCCAGACAGAAGCCACTCCTCGGTAAAAGGCACATGACAACCCGCCTGGAGTTTGCCACCTGAAGGACTCTCAGACTAGGAGAAACAAATTCATCTGGCCATTACCTTCCCTACAGTGAAGAATGGTGGTCGTGGCAGCATTGTGCTGTGGGGATGGTTTTCAGCGGCAGGAACTGGGAGACTGGTCAGGATCAAGGGAAAGATAAATGCAGTAATGTACAGAGACATCCTTTGATGAAAACTAGCTCCAGAGCTCTCTGGACCCCAGAGGAAGGTTCATCTTCCAACAGGACAATGACCCTAAGTACACCACCAAGATAACAAAGGAGTGGTTATGGGACAACTTTGTGAATGTCCTTGAGTGGCCCAGGCAGAGCCCAGATTTGAACCTGATTGAACATCTCTGAAGAGATCTGAAAATGACTGTGCATCGACACTCCTTGTCCAACCTGATGGAGCTTGAGAGGTCCTGCAAAGAAGAATGGGAGAAACTGCCCAAAAATAGGTGTGCCAAGCTTGTAGCATCAAACTCAAAAAGACTGGAGTCTATAATTGGTGCCAAAGGTGCTTCATCAAAGCATTAGGCAAAGGCTGTAAAAACTTACTGTATGTACATGTGATTTTTTTTTTTACATTAGCAAAGATTTTAAACAAACTTCTTTCACGCTGTCATTATGGGGTATTGTTTGTAGAATTTCGAGGAAATGAATGAATTGAATCAATTTTGGAATAAGGCTATAACATAACAAAATGTGGAAAAAGTGCAGCACTGTGAATACATTCCTGATGCACTGTATGTATAACAAATTTTGAATCTGTTTGAATTTTGCAGTCAAACTTGCTTTCATATGCTAGTAAATAATCTGATGATCCTAGATAATGCGTGATTGAGATATTTGAACACCCAATTAGACTAGGTTCACACATGTCCGGCTGAGGTTTGCAGTCCATTTTTAAAAGGAGTCCGGTGCAGTTTTGTTCACCCATCTAGATGCAAATTTTGTGCTTGAATATGCACCTGAACCAGACCTAAAATGGCACAGACTTTTCTTAAAAATGGACTGCAGCCATTCCGGACATGTCTGAACCAGTTTCATTGAAAGCTGGTCTTGCTCACATGTTATGCAAATCGGATGTGGTTCAAAACACATCCAATTCGTATATACGTGAACCAAGCCTAAAAATCTCTGCAAATGCAGACAGTGATGTTAAACACATGATGGACTAGATGTGAGGTGCTAGACTCTGATCTTATAACCATCATTCAGTAGATGTAGGTTGGGCTTGATAATTTGGCAGCTCCGCTACAAAATGGGGACTACCTCAAACTAGCATTGGCCTGCAAAATTGAGAAAACCAAGTAAAAACAACAAGAAAAGCACCAGAGGAGTCCATCATTTTTATTACTGGCAACCATATCAAGACAAGAAGATAAAATGCAGCAATACTTTTCTGGGATTTAAAAATTTCCTTTATCGGGGCTCTGATAAAACTAACAGGGCTTGTTATGGGGACTCTGGAAACTCCTAAGCAGTTAGGAAAAGGAGTCCTAAAGAAAGGGGGATTATTGCCCTGGAAATGTGTTGGCTGCCTTTTACCTTCTTGCCTTATATGATTACCTGCAATAAATGATTAAGGACTCTTAAGACAGCCCCCTGGTGCTCTTCTTATTGATATCACTTATCAATAAAATCTTCTATCTGAAACAAAATAAATAAGCTGACTGCAGTTGGGCTTTAATGATTTTTAGTCATTACTGATGAATTTTTTTTTTTATTTAAAATGGCAAACATGAACTGCCATATACACAAACAGACGTGCAGTTGCTCTATTTTTATAACTCACATAGGTAGGGTTTCTTATGGTAAAAAAAAAAAAAAAAAAAAAAACGTTTCCTGTCTAATAAGACCAGTTTAATGGTTTGCAGAGCTTTACTGAAAGTCAAGAAAAATGTTCCTTCTTGGGCAGGTAAAGAGAACACATAGCGCATTAACTATCAATCTATGGCTACTTTTCTTTTTCTGCTTCTCATTAGTAAGCTTTTTAATGAAAATATAGGACAGGCATTTTACAGACAATTACACTACACTGATAAAGCCATAGCACATAGCCTAAATAGAAAAAAGGGGAAACAATTGCGCTAATCCAAAAATAAAATAAAAGCAGCAACCTCAAGTGAGACTAGCACCCAAAAAATGTCCAATATAAAATAAGTTGCGCTGTGGATGATGTATACAAGTCGATTGTATGGTGAAATAGTAAAGAATCCGAATAATGTCCAGAATATGGAAACAAAACGGGTAACTTGTGCAGGTACCGCTTACCGGAAATAAGATAAACAAAGGCCCATCAGTATGTTCAAAATACGTCCTAGGGATGAGGTCCAGGTGGACTACCAGGTTCCAACGCGGATCCCTCAATGGAATGGTAACATGTGTGATACAAAAAAATATACCGCCATAGCGTAAAACCAAAAAATATGTGTAAAGAAAGGACACCCAAAGTGCATTGAGAACACCACTGCTCCCGTAGTGAAATAAATGTGATAAAGGATGCCACAGAACCCCAATAGGTACTCCTTACCAAAATATAGATGAAAAATAGCAGATACACCAAAAAGGGGGGAAGGGGGATCACCCCAATAGGACAGCAGCTTACCACAAGGATGAGTATGGAGAGCTTATATAAGACTGGATAGGTGTGACTTGAACATGCAAGCAAGTGGGGGGACACCTCTGATGGATAAAACACCCTTACCGACTCCCGATGATAAGGAGGCAGGAGGGATATGTATGGAACCGATCCGTTGTGTCTCCTCACTCAGATAGGGAACTCAGACAGACGGTATTGGATCAACCATAGATGATATCACTGGCTCAGGATTGTATTGGAGGGTGGATCCCTACAACCAGTATGTAGGGATCCACCCTCCAATACAATCCTGAGCCAGTGATATCATCTATGGTTGATCCAATACCGTCTGTCTGAGTTCCCTATCTGAGTGAGGAGACACAACGGATCGGTTCCATACATATCCCTCCTGCCTCCTTATCATCGGGAGTCGGTAAGGGTGTTTTATCCATCAGAGGTGTCCCCCCACTTGCTTGCATGTTCAAGTCACACCTATCCAGTCTTATATAAGCTCTCCATACTCATCCTTGTGGTAAGCTGCTGTCCTATTGGGGTGATCCCCCTTCCCCCCTTTTTGGTGTATCTGCTATTTTTCATCTATATTTTGGTAAGGAGTACCTATTGGGGTTCTGTGGCATCCTTTATCACATTTATTTCACTACGGGAGCAGTGGTGTTCTCAATGCACTTTGGGTGTCCTTTCTTTACACATATTTTTTGGTTTTACGCTATGGCGGTATATTTTTTTGTATCACACATGTTACCATTCCATTGAGGGATCCGCGTTGGAACCTGGTAGTCCACCTGGACCTCATCCCTAGGACGTATTTTGAACATACTGATGGGCCTTTGTTTATCTTATTTCCGGTAAGCGGTACCTGCACAAGTTACCCGTTTTGTTTCCATATTCTGGACATTATTCGGATTCTTTACTATTTCACCATACAATCGACTTGTATACATCATCCACAGCGCAACTTATTTTATATTGGATATAGCACATAGCCTACAAGGTTTACTCAAATGAAAGGCAGACTACAAGGTTAAAAAAAAAAAACCTTAAAAAGGAAGAAATCTCACAGGAAGATAATAAAAAGGATTCTGGAGCCTATAAATTGAGATGTTTTTCAAGATTCAGCAAAGAGAATGATTTTTTTTCCTGCATCTTAACCTGGAAAAATCAAAGTATTTTTGAACTTCATAATATAAAATATGTAACAGGATTTTGCTTGAAATGTCTTTGAAAGCATCTAACAGAGAAATCCTATGGTGTGTAGCAAGCCATGCCAATTAGAAGACTTAATTGTCTGTGTCTTTTATTATCTGGTGTATTAATAGTGTATTATAAGTTGTACCTCTTCTATAAATGCCACCTTTGCTAGACACAGGCGGTGAAGATTTTCCATAGGAGCAATGAATCTCATTTAGAGAGGTGCCTGTGGTGCTAAACAGGCAGTAAGAATACATTTTGTTGGAAAATATCACTCTGGCTCATTTCTGTATAGTATTAAAATTAAAAAATAAACTGTGCTGTAACATAGACTGTATGCATAAAAAAAGCGCTAAACAGCTGATATCAGTTACAGAGTCTAGTTCCATCCTATAGAGCCGGTGCTTTGTCCAAGCAGAACTCCTTCATATTTCCTTGCCCTGGGAGCCGCTGAAAGGCCAGAGAACACATTTCTGGGTCACACAAGGTCACTAGAATATAGACAACGTATTTTCATTGTAAACCGAATGCTTATAATTCAGCTCTCCTGGATCTGTACACCGCAATAGAGAAGCAGGAAGGGCCTTCTTTATCATGATGCCCGAAGAAAGGCTTTGTATCTCTAGCAACCAGTTCAAATCTTTGATTTAATTGGAAACCTGCACTGAACAGATGACAATTATTTTCTAAGAAGCTTTAAAAGGTTTATAAGAGTGCAGTATTGCTAAACCTCCTTTAATATTATTCACATTTATATTATATTTTTTAATAAAGGTCGTAAAACAAAACTAGGGGCATCAACAATAGATGGGTAGATTAAACAATTCTGGATGGGAAGGATTTGCCCCCTTAATGACAAGGCCATATTTTTGCAATTTGGCACAGCATGATTTTACCTGACAATTGCGCGGTCATGCAATGCTGTAGCCAAATGAAATTTACGTCCATTTTTTCCCAAAAATAGAGCTTTCTTTTGGTGGTATTTGATCACCTCTGCAGTTTTTATTTTTTGCGATATAAACAAAAAAATAGCGACAATTTTGAGAAAAAATGACATTTTCTACTTTTTCTTATACAAAACGTCCAATAAACTCAATTTTTGTCATACATTTAGGCCAAAATGTATTTAGCTAAATGTCTTTGATAAAAAAATATAAAAAATATCACATGCTTGAAAATTGCACATGCCCGTGCAGCGGCAACAAACTATGTACATTTTTAAAAGCCTTTACAGGTTTCCACTTACTAGACTTACAGAGGAGGTCTACTGCAAGAATAACTGCCCTTGACCTGATGTTTGCGGCGATACCTCACATGCATGCTGCAATTGCTGTTTACATATTGCACTTGACCGATGCTTGCGTGCACCTTTGCGCTTAAACACGGGGGGGGGGGTGCTTGAATTTTTTTTTTTTACTATTATTTATTTTGCTTTTTTAAGTTATTTTGACACCTACCCTTTATTTTTTTATTTTTTTTACATTTTTATTATCACAGGAAATTTAAATATCCCCTTTGATAACAATCTGTAGTGACAGGTACTCTTTAAAAAAAAAATGAGGTCTATTAGATTAAATCTCTCCTCTGCCCTTAAAGCATCTGTCCACATCAAGATTGGGGTGATAAGATGCTTTCCCAATCTCCCAATGGCGCGGTTTATATCTGGCAAAACAAAAGTCATGAAATGCTCGTAGCTTCCGGTATGTTAGACCATAGAGATGATTGGAGCCATTCTTAGCTGTAAAAAAAACAATACCAAGATGATGCCTAAATCTGCAGGCATCATCCAGGTTATGACCACTCAAAGTCCAGCGATGTACCAGTACGTTGCTGGTCCTTGTTGGGCATATATTGTAGGGTTCTTTTTTTTCATGCAGCCTCTGGAACAGATTTCTTCATTCACATTGATCGATGTGGATGAAGAAATCTCTGCCAGAAAATGTGTGGTATGCCCACCATTAGACCTCCCAACATCTACCCACTTCTAATGATGGGCATACATGCAATAATCTTTTTTTTTCATGCAGCCTATGGGCTGAAGGAAAAAAAAAGAACATGGCAGATTCCTCCATTCGCATCGTTCGACATGGATGAAGAAATCCCTGCCAAGAAAAGTGTTTAAAAATATTTGGCGAAGCATAGAGGAGATCCTCCCTCTGTGTCCACCCCCATCCCCTATGCTTCACCATATATGCTCTTTTTTTAACTGAGGTCGTGAAGTTACCTCCTACAGCGCTGCCATGGTTAACAATAAAACTGTAACAATAAAACTTTACATTATAATAGCATAGAATGGTGGTATCTGAAAAGCAAAAAAAACGGATGCAAAAACCAGGTTAGCCAGGACAGGAGGGACAAAAATAGCGGGTGTCACACCTATATCCGTGTTTTCTACAGACACAACATCTTCTTGGGGAGTGTCTTTGGGTAGAGGTACTCGGGAGGACATATGGAAAATGCCTCTCATGCAGCCGGCTCACTGCATCTAGTTTGTGAATTTAGGACACTTTCTGGATACAGAAAGGCTGTGTTGATCTCTTCCTGGAATTTTAGGAAGGATCCACTTCGTCCTGAGGCTTTGTAGAGCATATAAGCGTTCAGCAAAGCCAATTGAAATAAGTATACAGAAATTTTTTTTTGTACCAGCATCTGGCCTTACAGGCAATTAAGTACGGCGCCATCATCTGGTCATTGAAGTCCACCCCTCCCATATTAAGGTTGTATTCGTGGACACAGAGGGGCTTCCCAACAACACCAGTTGCCATTGCAATTTGGACTGTTGTATCTGCGTGAATGGAGGACAGAACTAAGGCATACCGTGTGTCCTTCCACTTCACTGCAAGTAATATGTTAGACGTCAAGCAGGCTCTATCCCCCCCCCCCCCCCGGTCTTAGTTGGGATTCTACAAGCTGGTGGAGGAAGCCCAGGCGATTAGGTTGCATGGTGCCACATACGCCAATTGCAAATTCAGAAAGGTGACTAAAAAGTGGCACGCTTGTATAGAAGTTGTCCACGTATAAATGGTACCCCTTTCCGAATAAGGGTGACACCAAGTCCCCCACAATCTTGCCACTGCTCCCTATGTAGTCTGGGCAGTTGGGGGGCTCCACATTGCTAATCCGGAAACTACTGCTGTTGCCTTGTCATAGAGCTTATACATCTTGACCCCATATCTGGCACGCATGGCCATTAAGATAAAAAAATTCTGCCTTTGCAATCACTTTAAGCAAAGATAAAAAAAAAAGCCCAAATTCAACTGGCTGCTGTTGATAACACCCTGTTAACACCCTGAGTTATCTTTTTATTAAATTATTGGTATTAAACCAAAAACAAACATTAAATGTATTGTAGCTTACCAGGCATTAGATGCAGTGCCTGCATTAGCTTTTTTTTTATGCTTTTTACTGTTTTTACCTAGTGATCTGGCCAGTAACACAACTCCTGTATTAGAGTGCTCCCACTTTGGATGAAGGAGCACTGGGGCAACCTTGTACAGCAACATTTTGAGTGTGGGGGAGGGGAGTGTTAGATGTACCAGCAGATTTAGATACACTGACAAACTGAAACCAAACCCAACTCACACTGCAGTTATAACAACTGTTTCTTTTTATTTTGGGATAAAGATATTACATTAATAAATAAAAGCTGAATATTGTTAGCACCCTGGTCAGTGGTAAATGGTTTGCCTCAACACTCTTAACTGCTACATTTCCAGAAGAGCATGTTCTGTTGAAAAACAACAGACTTACTGCCAGGATCACCCAGTAAAAATAAAGTAAAGAAATCCTAAAAAAGAAAACGAATGCAGCCATCACATCTAAGAATTGGTAAACTAAAATTCAATTAATGTTTGTTTTTGGGTTTAATACTGCCTTAACTTTTGACACAGAAGATATAGTAATGGTAATGAAAAAAAATTTGGTGTAACTAGTAATTTTATGTACATTACAACTACAAGGATTTTTGAAACTGCATTTTAAATCCTTACATACATAAGTTATGTGGGTATTGAGATAAGGAATCCCAGCCGGTTCTGCTATGATTATAATCAAATGATCAGCCTTAAAGTGGTAGTAAACCCAAAAACAAAAATGTATTATATTGCAGCTTACTAATCCTTAGATATGGTGGCCGTATTCCTCTTTTAGTTTTTTTTTTTTTCATAAATTTTCACCTGGTGTAAAACTTTCCTGTCTTAGAGTGGCATCTATGGAGATGGACATTAAAAATAAAATAATGCCTAACTGCAGTTAACACTTTTAAGCATAAGTTTAATTTATAAAAATGTTTTTTTTTTTTTTTTTTCCTTTGGGATAAAGGTTTTGCATAAATAAATAAAAGCTGATCATTTTAAGCACTACTGTTGGTGATAATTGGCTTGTCTCATCCCTCTAACTGCCACTTTTGATGCACGTACGCATATATGTGGCCTCTTGGCAGGTGGGCTCGAATGCCGAGAGAATGCATATATGCTGCTCTATGTAAGTTCTTCTCTGTGCTAAGAGCACATGCCCTATGCTCTTCCAGAAAAGTCATTGGTGGGGACTGGAAATCTCCCAATGCCTACCTGTAATCAGGAGCTATCGGATCATGGGACCACTGTGAGCCAATCACAGAGGTCACATTACCTGAATGCCCGCCTCCGCTCTCTGGCATCTAGAAACTCTTAAAGGGCAGGGAGGTGGTGGCAGGAGGGGGGTTAATGTTGGTAATAGACAATAGGCATGGTCCACCATATATGTGATTCCTATTGTGCCTTTAGTACCACTCTAAAGCCCAGCCCTAGGCTATTTGCTTCTTGTCCCAAATCTAAAATAAAAATGCAACCCAAGAATACTTACCTCCTCTGCAGCACACAAAGTATTCCTTTTACACCAAAGGGTGTCCTCAATATTCTAGGTTGAATGATGCCCAGGGCATACTGTGAGTGCAGAGTGCCATAACAAACTCCCCAGAGGAGGCATCACCATCGTGCCCTGCACTCAAAGTATATATGGTCGATTTAGAATACTATGTGGCATCATCAAATCAAGAAGACTGTAAGTAGTATAGGATTTTAAAACAATAACATACTGTGGGCAGAGGCTTTTAAGGGTGGGGGGCAAGAGCCTGAAACCCTCCACAGTTGAGCTTTAAAGTATAACCAAAGGCAATTTTTTATTTTAACTTTTGGATGGAGTGGAGAGGGTTTAGAACACCTGTCAGTTGTTATTGCTGTTTTGGTCCCTGTTAAGGAGTTTTACTCTCTCTATTTGTCTTGTTTACCATTATCATTCAAAGTGAAAGTAAAAGAAAATCCCAAATTTTGGGTTGTCCCCAGAAAAGTAAAAGAGGGGAAATTTTCCAATGGGGACACTAGTTCTGGTGATCTGTGGTCCCCAAGAAATTCCCCTTTTTGCAGGAACTTCCTCTCACTTCCTGTTTGGCTATGGGACAGGAAGTAAAGGGAATCTCTGCAATAGGACACAGATGACGAATTTTTTTTTTACATGGGTTATAATACCTTGCTTTATCCAAAATGAAAAAAAAAAATAAAAAGTTTTACCTATAGTTCTACTTTAATGATGTCATTGGAAAAGCTGCAGTCCACCAATGGCTGCATGGCATTTCGTAGGATGACAACAGTAGAACATTTTGTGTGTGTTGGCACAACCATTTGTAGACTACAGAGAGAGAGAGCATGTGGCTGGATGAAAACACAGGGGTACAATTAGGGAATAGTGAAAGTGTTGTTACACTATAACATTGGGTGTCTGAGTATGAGCCTTCATAACAAGATTACCATGTATTATTTCATTAAAAGCTGCAGATTTAAAAATAATGAGAACTAATTTTGCAAGCACCTCAACAGTGTTCCTGTATGTTATGTTGTAAAATGTGCCACACTGTAGGTGGGAATTGTGTTAACACTGACAAGATGTTCTTTTCCAGGTCCAGTGGAAAGGAATTTGGGATTAGGTAACTAATTTCCTGTTCCACCAATTTTGTTGTCTACTTGTTAGGGTGTCCCTGTGGGTAATAGTATGTTTTCATTGAATAAATAGGGCACTGGCAATAGACCTACTCGGACAACAGAAAAATGGCAGCTGGAGTACATCCAGTTGCATCACGTCTGGCAGGAAGTAATACAGCAAGATTGCCGCTGCGTCCCTTCTGGATTTGGCCATTTTTCAGCTCCCATCAATTTCAGGTGGAATCTTTCATTTGTAAAGCTATTTACAGACATCAGTGGCTCATCTTTATGTCCCCTAAGGATGTCCCTTGCATAGACCAAATGTGTAGGGTGGGGCTAGTGGCCTATGATGTCATCAAACCGCTAGTGTACTGCAGCATAGTGTTTTTGAGCTTTTATTTCCCTATGATGCTTGTGAGTATATTTGCATGTGAATAAATTGGTGTTTTTAGGTCCTTTGTATTTTCTCCTGAATTATACTCAGGAGAATTGCACTTTACGGGCAGCCAGCGGAGGATCCAGGGGGCATGGAGGTTGTTACCATACCCTTGTGTGATTCACATTTGGTGTATCCTGCAGTATTATCTCTCATAATCTGGAGATCATGGTTATCTGGTAAGGGAATTAATTTACCTATGTTCAACGTGGTTTGGGACTTAAGCACATTCCTTTGGGAGTGAACTTTAGTTTGTATTACAGTATTGTTTGAGTTACTGTATATTGTATATGGTTTCATCTTTTTACTTTATTGGGGATTTCTGATGTACCATATGTTCTCAATAATCAGATCCAGACATTCATCACACAACCATCATTTTCCAGTGCAGGTTTTCACTGTGATTGGTGGCTGTGGGACAGCACAGGCAGCTGTTATGTAAGACACTTTTAAGCAGGGGTTCTGTATTTGTGGCTCATAATTTAGTTTCTTATTTATTTTTTTCTTACCTTACATTATAATAATTGAATCCACTGCTACAGAGAGCATAGTGCCATTCTACAAATAGCAACTTAATTAAAGAGCAGAGGATCTGGTAGCATTTGTCAGGGTAAAGCAGAGAAGTTCAATTCTTGAGGCCTCATGTCTAATTATAGCTTCTTTTCAACCTCCCTGTCGAAGCACTTTATACCTAGAGCAATCGTCCGTGACAGACTAACTCGCTGGCTGAAATTAATAAAAATGCGTTAATTTTTCTCAAACTTGAACCTGGAGTATTATTATTTCATAAAGTTAAAATTCTGCACATCATATTTTAATAAATATGTTACTTACATATGCAGGATGCAGCTATTCAGAAATGTGTTTCATCACTACATTTTGCAGATTTGCTTTTAGCATACCCTAGCTTACCTATGCTTGCTCTCCATACCTTAGGTTACTAAGTGCTAATTATTCAAGTGTCCACTATAGAGACATACAGTAGGTGATGGCTATATGGCATTGCTAGTTTGAATCTAGTAAAAAAGTTTAGGTGCTTCCAAGGTTTAGCAGAATGTCAACAAAGCATTTTCTTCTGGGGCCAGGATTATGGGGTTGTATATATGTGTCGTGAATGCAGCCTTATGACATTTTACCACATGGGTGAATCTGCATAGTATTTGTGTCAGTGTGGACACAGAGGATCTTTTTCTCCCCCTCTGACCCTGAAAAGGACAGGTACTGTAAAACCATAGAATTCACAAGGAGTGAATTCTATATAGGAGTATAGGAGTATACTTGTTTTTTTTTATTATTCAAAGTGTTTAGGGGTGAACATAGAATTTGCGCAGACTTTGTAGCTCTACAAGGACTCATTTATACTAGAGTTAGTGTTAACCCTAACCCTAGCTTTGGGCACAGTGTACAATAAATACTTGTAAATAAGTGTATTTTTCTTTGTTGAATATAGAGCCAAAAAATTGGTTTTGCACAGTGGCCCTTTGGTTATTGCCCAGCATTAAATGTGTTAACCTATGGATTTAAAAATTGCCATTTTTAATAAAAAAAAAAAAATTGTTCCCGATTTCCCAAGAATATATTCATGCGTCAAAATGTTTCTCTTTGAATCAAGTAGAGTTTTTAATCAGTGATCTCCAAACTGCAGCCCTGGTTAGCCGAATGTGGCCATTTGTTTTCATTTATCTAGCCCTTAGAACACTTTTCCTCCCACTGACACCAACAAGGAGGCACCATTCCTTCCACTGACACCAACAGTGGGGAACCATTTCTCTTACTTGCACCAACAATGGGGCATTTTTCCTTTCACTGACACCAGTGATGGGACACTATTCCTCCCACTGACACCAGCAATGGTGCATAATTCCTCCCACTGATATAAAAAATTATGCACTATTCCTCCCTCTAATACTAATGATGGGACACTATTCCTCCTCCTACTGACTACAAGCACTATGTCATTTTGTTTACTTTGACACTGGCATTTTCTACTTCCACTGGCCACTTCGGTCCCCCTATAGTCTGAAGGACAGTAAACCAGCCCTTTGCTTAGAAAATTTGCAGACCCCCTGTTTTAAATGATGGCATTTAACATGATTTATAAAATTTTTTTTTTTTTTTTTCAACTTAACCAATTAAATATGTATTTGAAGGTATGAGATTGTATGTGTATCTGTATTGGCACCTTACTCCAAGAACTAAAAAATAAGACCACTAGAATGTTGTACATGATTATTTGGGTTGTGCTATGTTTTTTAACTGCATGATTTCTTGACATAGACTATTTGTGTTGAGTGTTGGAACCTCAAGACATTTGTCAACCCAAAGAAACTTGACAGTATATGTCACACTTGGTTTACAAGACATATGAAACATTAAACCACTTCAATGCTCTTCCACATTTTCTAACATATATGATATTGTTCATTTTATGAATGGGTGAGGAACACAGTCAAGCAGTAATTGCAGTTCTTTTTTATTATTTTACATTTTTACAATGCATACCTCTACACAAAATTGGTTGAGTTTTTATTTGTAAATGTGACCCAGTGCATTTATTTTTTTTACATCGCAATAGACAAATACACTAGCCTGTCACTCAATTTCCCTCAAGGATCACTGCAAGTTTCTAGGAACTAGTTCCTAGGAAAAAAAATCTACTGCTAGTGGCTTTTTGAAAGAACCCTGTGAAATACTATCAGACATCTGAACTACTAAAATAACCCCACCGTACTTTCAGAAAAAGAACTTTCCCTTTTGTGGTAAAAAAAAAAAAAAAGAATAATTCAATAAAATCTGGCTAAAGAGTTGTAAATAGTGTCCTAATAACACATAATGCTCCAAATTTTCACACATGTAAAAATTAAAAATTAGAACCATTGCGTGTTTATTCCTCCCAAAGCTGGCCAAAGATGGATCCTTTTTTTTTTTTTTTTTTTTGATCAGCCAGCCAGCCACATTTGTGGTGGATGGAGAAATCCTCCTCGCTGTGCTAGTGTATTGATTGAGTGAAAATATATAGACAGTCCAATTCCGGATGGAGGAATCGATCATTAAATAAACTCCTTTTAAAAGGGAAAGCCAATAATGGATGGAAATTTGTCTAGTTCCTGCTGACCTCGCTGAATTTCGATCTATGTATAGCCAGCCAGAGGTGCCATGTTGAACTTCCAGTGACCAGTATGAGAGAGTGAGCGGTATAACGCCAAATTTAACACACCTGCTCCCCATTCACACCTGAGACCTTCTAACATTATTGAGTCACATGACAGCGGGGAGGGAAAATGGCTAATTGGGCCCAATTTGGACATTTTGACTTAGGGGTGTACTCACTTTTGTTGCCAGCGGTTTAGACATTAATGGCTGTGTGTTGAGTTATATGAGGGGACAGAAAATGTACACTGTTATACAAGCTGTACACTTACTACTTTACATTGTAGCAAAGTATCATGAAATATTTACAAAAATGTGAGGGGTGTACTCACTTTCGTGAGATATTGTGTATATATATATATATATATATATATATATATATATATATATATATATATATATATATATATATTTTGTTTTTGCTCCATTTTTAATGAGCTGAACTCAAAGATCTAAGCCTTTTTCTATGTACACAAAAGGCCTATTTCTATCAAATATTGTTCACAAATCTGTCTAAATCTGTGTTAGTGAGCACTTCTCCTTTGCTGGAAAAAATCCATCCACCTCACAGGCACATCAAGATGCTGATTAGACAGCATGATTATTGTACAGGTGTGCCTTAGGCTGGCCACAATAAAGGCCACTCTAAAATGTGCAGTTTTACTGTATTGGGGGGGGGGGGGTCAGAAAACCAGTCAGGATCAGAAGTGACCACCATTTGCCTCACACAGTGCAACACATCTTTGCTTAGAGTTGATCAGGTTGTTGATTGTGGCCTGAGGAATGTTGGTACACTCCTCTTCAATGGCTGTGTGAAGTTGCTGGATATTGGCAGGACCTGGAACACGCTGTCATATACGCCGATCTAGAGCATCCCAAACATGCTCAATGGGTGACATGTCTGGTGAGTATGCTGGCCATGCAAGAACTGGGATATTTTCAGCTTCCTGGAATTGTGTACAGATCCTTGCAACATGGGGCCGTGCGGTATCATGCCGCAACATGAGGTGATGGTCGTGGATGAATGGCACAACAATGGGCCTCAGGATTTCGTCACGGTATCTCAGTGCATTCAAAATGCCATCAATAACATGCACCTGTGTTTGTTGTCCATAACATATGCCTGCCCATACCATAACCCCACCGCCACCATGGGCCATTCGATCCACAACATTGACATCAGCAAACCGCTCACCCACAGGATGCCATCTGCCCTGTACAGTGATTCATCCATGAAGAGAACACCTCTCCAAAGTGCCAGACGGCATTGATTGTGAGCATTTGCTCCCTCAAGTCGGTTACAACTTCGAACTGCAGTCAGTTTGAGACCCCGATGAGGACGACGAGCATGCAGATGAGCTTCCTTGAGATGGTTTCTGACAGTTTGTGCAGAAATTCTTTGCTTATGCAAACCAAATGTTGCAGCAGCTGTCTGGGTGGCTGGTCTCCGACAATCTTGGAGGTGAATATGCTGGATGTGGAGGTCCAGGGCTGGTGTGGTTACACGTGGTCTGTGGTTGTGAGGCCAGTTGGATGTACAGCCAAATTCTCTGAAATGCCTTTGGAGATTGCTTGTGGTAGAGAAATGAACATTAAATTCACAGGCAACAGCTCTGGTGGACATTCCTGCAGTCAGCATGCCAACTGCACGCTCCCTCAAAACTTGCAACATCTGTGGCATTGTGCTGTGATAAAACTGCACATTTTAGAGTGGCCTTTTTATTGTGGCCAGCCTAAGGCACACCTGTGCAATAATCATGCTGTCTTATCAGCATTTTGACATGCCACTCCCATGAGGTGGATGGATTATGTCGGCAAAGGAGAAGTGCTCACTAACACAGATTTGTGAACAATATTTGAGAGAAATAGGCCTTTTGTGTACATAGAAAAAGTCTTTGATCTTTGAGTTCAGCTCATGAGAAATGGGGGCAAAAACAAAAGTGTTGCGTTTATGATTTTGTTCAGTGTATGTATGTATATGTATATATATATACTGTATATATATATATATATAGATTTTTTTTTTTTTTTCAGTTAAATCCGTACACATCTGTAATACAAACAGATACTATACACTTGTTTTATTGTTAAGCTGACACAGCGTTTCCCAAGCTTGTAGCTAACCGTTCCTGAGAAATATCAGCTTACTGAATGGCCGAACCCTTGCTTATGTCTAATTTAAGCCTGTCTTTGTTTGACTAGCTCGTGCATAGACTGCTAATATCCACATGCCATACATTGCTTCTCCACAGACATATTATGAAGAGCCAGTTAGTAAAGGCAATTTATGCTTCTCATAATGACTTTGTTTAGAATAGTTCCCTGTTGCCCTTCAGGAAAAGGTCATATAATAAAGCTAATATAATATGTAGTTGGAATGCTGAGGGGCACGCCATATGCATTCAGACAAGGCTCAGCTGTTTTCACATAAGTGGGCTGTGAATTTTTATTTCTGGCTAAAAATGGACTATTAATATCACATTACTCAGGTCAAGTGCCCCCGGCTGGGTTTCCTAGGTATGGCTGCTATGCTAAGGCTCTTTCTAGTTTTGTAGCTGTGGTAGCTGTGTATACTTGAATCCTTGGTATTACTCTAGGTTCACAATTCCAGGGCCTATCATTTAAATACACAATGCAAACTGCAGTAAAGATTAGTTATCCATACCAAGCATTTAAATTTTACCTTTCAGCTGTGATTAATGACATTTTTTTTATTGTTCTTTCCCTATCAAATTACATTTGTTCTAAAACATTTTCAAGAAGCAGAATACACAGCAGGAATAAGAGCCATTCATTGTGTCCATAACCCAAAAGGTGTGAGACTTCATGGATAATGGTCATCGGTTGTGACTCAGTCCCTTCAGATTCATGCTGCTTCCAAAATGGTGGACACAGATAACTGATCAGTTCCTTCACCAGATCTGTGCTGATTAATATAGAGGATTTCAACTCCCTCTGGTCACCAAACTTCTCTGGGTCATCTAGCAGCTGGTGGTTCTTCTTCTTCAGAGCATCATTGAGGATATTCAGGGCTCGTTGTTTGGCTCCATTGGCCTGTTTATTCTCCTTTTCAGATTGGCTTGCTAGTATCTGCTCCAGCTCTCCCTGGATTTGTTGATCTGAAGGAGTTCCATATAGGATTTCTTGTGGTTGGCCCCTATCTGACAAGTGTCTTGTGGTCTTTCTATTAAATTAGAAGACCATTGGAATCTGGTAAGCAGCCTATTTTACACCTTCCTTGATCACGGGTGCCATCCAGGGGAAGCTCTGTTGGACATTCTGCTTTAACTGGGACTTGTGGTTCCTCTCATCTGAGACTCACTACTCCCTTTCTTTTTCATTTAAGGACTTTTATGTTATTTTTTGGACCTTTTGTGCATTGAAGAACTTTTTTGAATAATACATCATTTCACATACTGGGATTGTTAGTCCTCTTATTTATAACACTTCCGCATTCAGAGTTACGTTATTTGTTTAATATTTTCTAGGGTTTAATGCTCTGTGTTTATTTATATAGTATTCACTTTTTTAGCGCAGCACATTTTTGGTATATAATTTTAGCAGTTTAAAAGTGCATTTTTTTTACACAGATCTCTACACCAGATCTAAGAAAGGGACATTTGGGGGAGATTGAGGTACAGAAGAATTTGCCTTCTAAAGAGGTTATTGGAAGATATAGGTTTTTGAGCACATTAAAAAATATATATATAAAATGGAGGACAGCAAAATGTTTTACAGCTTTACTTTTAATAGAAATACTGTGCCCTAAAGTACTTAAATAATGTATTAATATAAAGTTGTGTGCTCTTTTGAATAGAGCCTGTCAGGTTAGAAATACTAGAGAGGACATTCCTGATTTGGGATCACCACCTGATACTGGCTAAATGTCCTAGGAAATGTTTAAAACCGGCATGTGAAAAACCTGCTGTAATGTTTACATCCTTTGGCTGAATGTCCTTACAACTGGTTATGCATGTGCAGTGAACTCTCGTAGATATCTATGGGGCCATCTCCTAAATATTCCCAGTGTCAGAAGGTGGCCTCATAAGAGTGTTTCAAACAAATGTAAGAAATCAGGTAAGGGGGGGGGGCAAGGGTTTTGAGTATTTTAGATCGGGTGGATGGAGAGGGTAATTAGTGTATGTTGACTGAAAGTACAGACAAAACTCATGAAAAAGTGCCAATAATATTTTTCTAATTCAAACCAGGTTTACCTGCAATTTATACATACTGCAGCTAATACATTTTGCTATGCACTGAAAACATGACCAAGCCAGAGATAAGTCACCACCCTAAAAAGATGTAGGTAAAAGTGCAATAAAATCAAAAATTTTAAACACTTGCAACATTTTCCCTTTCCATAAATATTTCTTTATGCACATGAAATGCGCATTTGAACTTGCTTGCAAATGTGTCTTCCTCAGGAAGTCAATTCCCCTGCACAGCCAATGCCATCTCCTTCCTTGCATGGCATAGCCCTCTCCTCTCTGGGGTGTATCTAATTACTGCCTTTGCTGGCCTAGTTCCTCGCCACACATTTACTCACAGCTTTTGAATGTCTACACAAGGGAGGTTTTTATTGATAAATCCCATGCATAAAATACATTAAATGCACATCCTTTAGGAGGATTGTTGTTGTAATGAATGGTCTGGCATCAGAGTCTCTAGAATACATTTTACCTGGTGGCCAATTCACTTTTAATGACCCACAAAAAGATCATATTGTTTGGGAGCTACTGTATAAATGCAAGTGTTTGAATTGACATACACTTCAGTGCTATGCCCATTACATAGGTTAACCAAAATATTATCAAAACAGTATTTACTGCTGTATATGATGGGTTGAGAGTATACGAGTAAGAAGTTATAAAAATAAGATTTATGTAACCATGGTTACCTCTAATTTGCGTTAAACCCTTAAAAGCCTTCAGCGCTGCGAAAAGGCATATTCAGTGATCTGATTTGATGACCGGTAAAGAGGGGAAGAATATTTATGGCAGGTTTGCATTCCAGATTTACCAACAAACTGACATCTCTGGCTGCCTCATTAATGTCAGGGATAAGATACGTGTACAAATACAACACTCTGCTAAAGAAGAACCCTGCTAACCACCGTTGGCTTCTAAGCTGACTACATAACATAACCCCAGTGAAATTTCAGAAAGGAAAACACTAATTATGGTGCCCATGTAGTTCGAACAGACAAAGCATGTGTGGAGGAATTTAAGGATTTTGGAGATACACTTCCTTCTTTGTAGTTGTTGGCGGTGGAGGTAAACATGCACATAAAGAACATCTCTTACTAAATCAGCTAGTTTGAGTATCAGCCATCCCTAGTTTGGAAGCTTAGACTAGACTGTTTTGACCTTCACAAATAACCTATTAAAGCAAAATACTTATAGTTGTGAATATGGGTAGATGGGCCTTATCCCCTGCTAGGTTTTATTGCAGCATATCCCAGTTTGGGATTATTTAGAGAACTGACGTTTTGATGTATTGACAAAAGACCAGTGTGTGCCGCATTAAAAGCAATCTCCACATCTCATATAGACATTACAGTACCAGTGGGATGAACACAAACCTTCTAATCATATTAGACACAACAGCCAGACACATCTAAAAAGAAATGCTTGTGAGCAATTTAATCAGCATATAAATTCCCACAAGAACTTTACTTCAAACCTTAAAAATGTTCCATAGGGGATGAGGCACAGATTAATTAGTTTAAACAGACACTGTTCATTTCAGTGTGTACAGAAAGACTAAGTCAATATAGTATAGTGTTGCTTTGCAGAATGCCTGCACACACGGAGATAGAGCATTCATAAAGTCAACTCACCCAAAATAGTTATTTAATTTTTTTTTCTTACAATTCTATGGGGCTGAATCACAATGTGGTTTATTTTAACGGATTCAGACTTTGCATGTTTGCAAAACTGCTACAAAGGGACCCCACCATCTGCCATTTACATTTATTGTTTTACATTTCAGAAAATAGAACCTAAAACTTTGAGACAGTTTGGGAATTTGGAGTTTATTAGGGATGAATAAGAATGCCCCATTGCCCCCCTCCAAAGCACACACACACACAAACATGATCAGCAGGAGAATGCTCTTAATACTAGTGCCAGTACTGGAATAAGTATGTATAGACGACGTATGACTAACTGTATGTAGAAACATACATTTTGAAGATCCCTGCAGAACTCTTCCTGAAACAGTATAGTGACTTGGATTTTAGTTTCAACAATCCAGGTACCGTAATATAATTCACTTTTAACTTTAGTTGGCAACGTAATATTTGGGCTGTATAGTAACAGTGATTCTTAGCAGCTACAGAATTGGCCTCCATGATATTTTGTTAACAGAAAAATGGAAACTGTAGTCAATGAAAAAATATTACATGTCTAGCTTGGTCTTTGTGTTTGGAACTACGTATTTACAGAAGTTTAATGTCTTTGGTAGTTACTATTGTTTATTAATGCAGCTGCTGACCATACTACACTAGCAATTTGTATCTGCACAGACATTTTTTTTATGTATTCAGCTACAGAAGAAACTATTTTGCTGTAAATTGCTTCTCGAAATCTTTGCTACAAAACTACTGGTATGACATGGCCCCTATAGTACCAAGCACTCTGGGATTCTTGGTGCAACCTGAGTACACTAGATTAACATTTCTTTTTCTTCTCTCTGTGCATCTATGAATGCTCTAGACTAGCACATCATAATTAGTGGTTAAATATAGCGCTATGTGATCTCATCACCGTTTAGAACTAGTCAGTCTCCAATATCTTTCCAATATTCATCTACTGCTTAAGTGCCTTCAGGCGTGTTGGCTCAGGTTTTGCTTTGGGGGCCCAATTTTTTTACCTGTCCCAAAAAAATTTAACTAGAATGTCACTTTGCTTGGTAAGGCCCCTTGCACACTGCAGCTTAAAAATGCTCAGTACAGCTTTTTTTTTTTTTTTATGAACTAAAATACAGCCCATTCGTTCTAATGTGCCTATGCACACAGGCGCGTAAATGAGCGCTGCGTATTCTTCAGTAAGAACAAAATAGAAAAATCTACATTTTTGGATAGTAATTTACGCCTAATGCGCACATTTACGCGCAAACACGTGCAAATGCGATCAAATGAACGCACACGATCCCATACTGTTGATCTGAAAAAAAATTTTGCATATTCAGAGGCGTGAATTTGCACGAATGCATATGCGCAAATTTGCGCGAAAATGCGCGCATTTCAATGAGAAAAATTACGGCTGAAAAAGGAGATGCTCAAACAGGAGTATCGTGTGCAAGAGGCCTAATAGAAAAACTACAGAAATCTAAGCAGGTATGTTAAACCATTAAAAGTTAAACAAAGGAAATCAGCTTAGAACTCCAGATAAGAAAAATAAAAAAACATCTGGTGTCAAAAAAAATTATAATATCAAAGTCTGAAATCAACCAAAATGTTTTGTCTATTCTTGAACAAAGTCATGATGGGCTAGAAAGGCTGTTAAAGTTTTATTGCAGTCTGTATCCCTGTAGTGGAGATTTTCTCTGATTTTTAGCCCCAGAAATACAACAGGAAGTGAGAGGAAAAATTCCAGAAGTGAGTTGTAATCCCACATTGACAGCCATTAAAAAGGAAATTTTCATTGCTGATGTTTTTCCAGTGACAGTGGTACAATTTTAGATTTCCATTCACTTTATGTTCTAAAGACAAAAGTCACCAGGGCAGAGAAAGAGATAGAATGTACTGGACTAGGACACATTTCCACTGAAGTTCCACGATTAGAATTCATACACACTAAATTAGCTGGAAAGACCTTAGCAAAGTAGGAGAGAATATATGAGTTAAAACATATTTGACAACCAAAAGTAGGTGTGTGATTTTGTCTCAGTTAGCCCTGGGTGCATTGTAAAATTGTTTAACTTATATTGATGTAATCATTGTAAAGCCAGTGATTGTTGGTGAAGCTGAAAGCCCCCATACATGTGCTCTGCTATGTGCCCTTTATATTTGCAGTCTCCCTTAGCTCAGAAGTATTATGCAAAAGGCCTTTTTTAGCCTCATGAGTTTAGTAGAGGCTGTGCACATTGTAGCTGTACAGCTGGCCTAAATGAGTTGAGCAAATGTCAGTGTCATGAATTTTCAAAGTTCTAGGATCCCTGCTAAAGTGTTTACTCAACTGTGGCCAATTTTACAACTTGTCTTTAGTTATCACAGAGCTTGGACTTTTTTGGTACTCACTGAAGTTGGATATCTGTCATCAGGTAATATGGCATCTGACATACTGCTTCCTAAACAGTTCTTTGGATTTTGCTATTTTGTGCAGAATGTTTGTGCTTAACATGCAGAAGGGAGGGGGAGAGGGGGTGTGCATATGTAACATTATCTACATTGTTATTATGGTTTTTTTTGCCATGTTCTATAGGATCCTTATTGCTGTCAATGATCTTTGTAGACAACCAAGTCTCTGCTAAACTAAAATTCCCCCCCCCCCCCCGTCTTGTGTGAGTTCTTACTTTAGTCCTATGGAGATTTACTAGAGGGCTAGTGACACCATTTTGCCATACCTCCCAACATTAAAACTTGAGAAATGGAATAGAGAGAGTATGTCATATGCAACATAACTTTTAGAACACAGAGCTCAGGAGTAGAACACAGAATAGTGCATAATAGTCAACGCAGTTGAGTTGCAGTACATCTCAATGCACAGTAAGGAAATACTATGTGTTGAGATGCCCTGCACTCTCCAAATGTGTGCATGTCTGATGGCACTGGATCCCCAAGCATACCTCTGCTACCAATGTTATCCCACCACATCTCTGCCACTAATTTCCCTTCAGCACACTTGTGCTACCATTATACCCTTATGCAGTCAGTATTGTACTAACCCCATCCCCATACAACTTAGAAGTCAGTGTAACCTGGGCTGTGGGGGTTATCATTGTCTAGGCTAATACCTAGACAATGTTGGGTCATCAGGGAAAGATTAATATTTGGCCAGCTGGGTGTGAAGGAAGTGTTAATTACTGGGCAATGGGATGGGGTGTTGGGGAGAGGCTGATATTTGGAGAGTGGAGTGTCGAGGAAGGGTTAATACCTGGGCAGTTCTCTAGATTTGTAAAACTTTGGCAAACCAGCAGAGAGTCCTAACATCCTCCAACCAGCATAAGGACACCCTAACTTCCTGGCCTGAAAACTGTGCATCTACAGCTACCTAAACTGCACATTGCCATACATGCAGATGTTTAGGAACACTCCTAAATAAATGTTGGGTGATTGAGGTGTCAGCCCTGGTGCTACCGATGCTTGCTAGGTATGGATTAAAAGGGTGAAATATACACAAACAGTCCCATAGTATTTGAAAAGTCCATCAAAAACTTTAAGTTAAAGTGCTTCTTTGTGAAGATGAAAGTTCTCCGTGATCATATAAAGCTCTTAGTGCTTCACAAAGTGCTCAGTGCCAATGCTGTGCTTCCACACACTCACCGCACCAAATAAACTGTATGCATGTGTAGCAGAAAAGTTATAGCAGGCTTGAGGAACAACCTTAATGGGTACTCTGTCCTCAAGGTTCATCCTCTATATTTTCACACATTTTTTGCACTGAACAACAGTTTTAATATATTTGCTTTGATTTTTTGTTTTCAATCTTATTTTATTAGGAAATATAAGTAAACGCAAGAAAAAAAGGGAAGACAAACATTCTCTCCAGAACCATCTTACTTAATACTACGTAACATAATACCAAGTATTTCATGTTAATGTTAGAAACATAGATATCAAACATTTAATATCTATCAAACATTCTAGCTACACAGAGTACTTTATCTTACAAAACCTTAATATATTGTAGTAAGACCAACTCATATCATAATTATAATCCCATAACTAAATAAAGTATATCACTTAATCCTGATTTACAAATATGTCAAAATGTCTTAGTTGGCTTAATGACATGATGTAAAACACTCTCAACCGAACAGGGGAAAAAAGAAAAAAGAAAAAAAAAATATATAATTATAAATGAATAAATAAATAAATAAATAAGAATAAAAAAAAAAAAAGAAACACAAAAAATATGCACAGAAAGTACTTTGAGTTTTTGACAGCACTGAGGTAGAGGTAATTAGTGATCATACAAAGGGCCAATTTTGGTCTTTTTGATTGAATAGCAGCAGTCAGTAACACAGTGAGAGATTGTGTGATTGTACACAGATGATTTAGGTTTTGACAGAATTAATGTGACGGAGCTGTATGTTTATATGCTAGGTATGGAGTTGAGTGCTGAAACAAGTGTTCCCTCATTGTATTGTGGAACACAGCCCAGACCCACAGGACACAAGGATTTTATTGAAATAACCTGAACAGGCCAGCAAAATTCAGGACATTGGAAGGTGTGATAATGCTGGTGTCATAAGGTAACAAGTATATTTTATTTAGGAAAATATGGATGATGCACATCAAAGAAAGAAACCAGAACGTTTGGATCACAAAGCATGTCCTGATAGGACCTGTGTGGCATTTGGTGGGATCAATAATGCAGTAATATTAGCTGTCTTCTGCCCATAGCACCCCCTGAAAGCCTTATTCTCACTGGAGTCAACAAGATTTTGCTCAAAAGAGTCTAAGAGCAGGGCATGCATGTGTAAAACACTCACTTATTCAGTTATCTCGAGAGTTTGTAATGCATGGTCCAGTGGAGTAAAACATCTCCATAAGATTAAATGAAGAGTGCAGTGTTCTTGTGCTGGCCTGCCTCTAAAGATTTTGATAAGCATTTAAGCTTTTTTGTGGGCAGTATTTTAGTTACATTGCAGACAGGTTAGTATACGATTTGCAGGAAGAGCTTGGGGTTGGGGACAACACAATACATTACACTTAAAGCATATTTACAGCCTTAGCGCTAAATAATTGTGCAAGCAGTAGAGCCCTGCACAGGTACTTTCAGCTTTAATGTTCTAATTATGCAAATTCTAATAACACAGAGCTAAATGTATGCAAAAACAAATAGTTGGTCTATTTCCATATAAATGGTTAGTATAACAACCAGTTAGGCACATTGTACCTTTGTAGACACAAACCTTTCAGTGCTGCCCAGTTTCTTGTCATTAGGTTTGACATAAAGATGATTACTACAATCATTTCAAAGGTCATTTGGGCAGTTATCATTGAGTTGATTCTCCATAGGCACTTATTAACATCTAATAATATTCAGGCGAACAAAATAAAATCTGCAATGATGAGCCTTTTTGAATGCCACCGAATTAACACTTCTGTGTATGGGGTACAGACCAAGGCGCATAGGAGCTAGTATAAAATGAGCTGAGCAATGCTCAACCTGCAGATATTACTGATGATTTATTAAAACTAAGACAGGAATGTAGCTAAGGCCCACAACAACAAAATCAGTTTAACCTTGCAAATTAAATTAGGTATCCAATTATTTGCTCAAAAGAAAAGATTTATCTTTCTTCCAGTTTTTAACATGTAGCCCCATTGGAAATGATTTATGAAACAAGGCTGAAAGAAAAACCAAAGCCAAAATTGGCCTTTTCCAATCTCAACCAATCTAGTGTCTTGCTTTAAATCAAAGCATTTGATTGCTATGGATAGTAACTTCAGTTTTTACAAATAAGTTCCATCCTGTGTACTGCATATGTATCTGTAAATCTGTAAATGGGAAATTGTGATCAACCAGACAGTATTATAGAAAACTGTCAGGTTTCTACCTAGGCAAATTACTCTCACTGGTACAGAAACGTAGGGATTTACCTCTAAGAGAAAAAAAATAAAAACATCTATAAATACACCAGCTAGCATCATAGATATCATATGGCTACCTTTGGAGGGGGTTTCATTAATCAGAGAAGTTAGAAAATGTAAAATGTCCCCAAATGCTTTTATATCCACTGAAATAAGTGATGCCTCCCCTCCCTGATCCCTGACAGCATACATGAACTCCCAGCTGAACTTTATTTTTGGTGTGATTTGCAGACCAAGGCACATTATGGCATTTCCTCCTGAGGTCTGTGGGCATTCTTCTGGTGCCAAGATTTATACTGCTTGTTTTACACCATATGCAGCAGATGGATGACAGTATGAGAATGAGGTATACAGCAAGTATTGGTGAACCTCTAAAGCAGTTGTAAACCCAAAAACGCAAAAAAAAAAAATCTGCAAGACAAAGGCATAATGAGCTAATATGCATCGCATACTAGCTCATTATGTATTACTTACCTTAGAACGAAGCCCCGACACGGACCCCCGGACATCGCTGCGGGTGCTGCCATGATCCCTCGCCGTCTCTTCCGGGTTCGGCGGCTCCGGCACTGTGATTGGCCGGAGCCACGATGACGTCACTCCCGCGCATGCGTGCGGGAGTGATTTTCCGGCAAGCTTCCGGCAAGCAAAACTGAAGGTCCCCCCGTGCCGGTTTAGGAGATATTAATTGTACCTACAGGTAAGCCTTATTGTAGGCTTACCTGAAGTTAAAAGTGTAAAAAAGCGGGATACTACCGCTTTAAGGCCGAGGCCCTTATCATGTCACGTATTGCCCAACAGAGTACTCGCATTGCACGGCATATAGTATAAAGTAGCTTTTCTATTTTTATTTACCATAGGTTCCAACTTTACACTTTGATATCATCGTTATATATTATCTATGTACAGTCAATTCCATCTTAACATTCTTGTTCATCAATATAAAGTCCAGATATTTGCTGTTTATTTGAAAAATAATTCAATTTATATGGGTTTGCTCTGTGCTCAAGTAAAAGTAAACAAGCCCTAGTTTTTATAATCAGATTGGCTGTTCTGTGATTCCGTATTTTTTTTTCTACATAAATCTCTTATAGTTGCAAGATGACATTTTTGCATTGTAGTTGTCTCTTTTATTTCTCATATTTTATGGTGCTGTGGACTATCATTGATCCAGATGAAACTGCTATATATTGCTTCTAACTTCTTTTCTTACAGCTGCTGAACTTTACAGACAAAAAAGCTATTTATTATTTTGTCAAGTTTCTATTTGTTAATAATACCACTAGATACAGTATATATACAGTATATATGACCTGTCTGAGGTCACTATAATTTCTTGTCTTAAATATAAATATCAAAGTATTGGAGCCAACCACTAAGACTAATCAAACTTTTGGTTAGCCCAGGCTTTTTTTTTTTTTTAGCAGGAACAGGGAATGGAGTTTTGGCACCTCCATCACTGAATATATGTTATGGCAATGCCACATTGCCATGTGTGCTGGGGTATGCTGAATGGTCTATTGTTGCTGGCTGCTGGGAGATTTATAGTTGCTTAGGGATCTGTTGTTGCGGGTGGGTGGCTATTGTTTCTGAGGAGGTCTATTATTGCTGGTTGGGGACATTCACCTTTTTCTCCTTCAACCACTGTGTGGTCATTTTTGCTGTGTGCTTTGGGTCATTGTCATGTTGGAAGGTAAACCTTTTTCCCACTGACAACTTTCTGATAGAGGGCAGCAGATTTTCTTTTAAGAATTTGTATTTTGCCCCATCCATTTTTCCATCTATCCTGACAAGTGCTCCAGTCCCTGCTGCAGAGAAACACCCCATAACAGGATATTACCACCTCCATGCTTTACTGAAGGAATGGTGTTATTTGGATGGTGAGCTTCCGGGTTCCGGGGACCCGATCAAAGCTGATTCCAGCATTGTCCGGGACTCCAACCAGCCAGCGGACATGCTGGATGATTGCTTGGGTCTCCCGGTGGGACGGGAGACCCGTGCAGAGAGGTGGAAGGGGGAGACCTCCCCTCCTGCTTGCTGGGATAGTGGCCAAGTGACTGCTGAGCTGCATTGGCATCCGCATCTACTACATATAATTCCTGCATGCAGCTCCAAGGTATTGGTCTGAATGAGTCTTAAGGGGAAATTCTGGACTATGATGTGATTCCTGACCTCTGCACTCTATACACTATGTTCTACATTACATACTGTAGTCCTGAGACACAAGGTGTCCATTGTCTCAATAGCTACTGGTTTTAATGAAGTTCTTCCTCATGAACCTCAAAATTATATTATTTTTGTGTGCATAAAAGCATATGAAATGGAAACATTTAATTTAAAAAAAAAAGATGTATTTATGTCTGTGAGGCTGTAAGTTCTGGTACAGAATTTCGGAGTATTTTGTGGTACAATGACTGTTATATGTGTACAGTAAACAAAGCGACTAGGAAGAATCTGTCCATACATAGTGGCTACACATTGTGGAGGGGAGGGGGGTGGCGAGAGGATGGTGCCGATTTAAGGTGGGGTGGCGGGAGGATGGTGGCACACCAAAATGCACCTTTGCCAAGTCCCTCATCAAGTGCTGAGCATTGGCTAAAAAGAACTATCCCCTCCATCCCACCCAAAATAATGTGGTAGTTTTCCAAAAATTGGGATACAAGTTAAGCTGTTGCCCGTGGCAACAGCACAAGGTGCAAGGCTAGGTTCACATCTTCATGGTTCTGCATGCTACATTTGCAGGGGCATAGCAGCCCGCTAATGTGAATGACCTACTTTACCTGCATTTCATGCAGAAAAAAGGTCCCATGAGCCTTTTTTAAGACGCAACCGCACAGAAATCACATGTGCTTTGTCACCATGAGTTCCATGCCTGGGAAACCGCATCACATTGTTCAGTATGTGGGAGTGCCATTAAGAGTTAATGGCACCCCCGTGTGTTTTCTTAAAGCAGCACATTTTTTGTGTAGTTACATCTGGATATGGGAACACGTGCAATTTACACACATGTACAAAATCATAAAAAGAGCTGCAGAAACAGATCAAAAGCAAACTGCATGGGTGTGAACCAGTCTTTAAAAATATTGCAATTTGCTGAATGGGGGAAGCAGGAGTAAGATAGAAGGAAGTAGGGATCGCCCAATATCATTTTTTCAGGGCAAATAAGGATACGTATACTGATACCGATTTTCCAGCCATACTTCAGGCTGAGAGCCGCTATTAGGTGCCGATATTCTGCACATATAACGTTTTTATTTTTACGCTGTCCTTTTAAAAGAAACATTTTTTTGATCACTTTTATTGCTGTCACAAGGAATGTAAACATTCCTTGTGACAGTAATAGACAGTGACAAGTACTCTATATGGAGAGATCTGGGGTCTAAAAGACCCCAAACCCCTCCTATGCACTTAAATCTGACGCCCAGTAGTCATGACATTGCTATCGGGTTTCAACCTCAGAGACCTGATCAGAGCCAAATGTTCGGGTCGTCGACCAGCCGGCAGACATGACGTCTCCTGGTGTGACGGGGGACCCAGGTGTGCCACGGAAGGTGGCAGGAGGGGGGACATCTTCTCCCGCTCCTTGTAATGACAATCAAGTGGCTGGCGGCTGCATCAGTTGTCATTACAAGAAAGCTGAACGTCGGCTCTGAACAACAGTACCAGGGTAATGTCCTCTAGCTGCAGGCATCACTATGGTACAACCACTTGAAGAAATATCGGTCATATCGGCAAGTTTGTGGCCGAAACTAATACTTCAAAAAAATATCTGCCCCTGATTATCGGCCTTACCGATAATCAGTCGATCCCTAGAAGGAAGTAGTAAAAGTGAGTCCACTTTAACCTTCAGGATGCTTACTTGCTTGTTCCAACAGCTTTATACAGAAAAAGAAAACCTATGGAATAGCTTGCTTATTCAGTTAACAAGTACAGAACCTAAATCGCCCAATCAGAGCTCATGCTGCTGGCTGTTGTGTGTGTTCTCCTTTGCACTTCCCATCACTCTTTTATGTCAGTTAACTAGGGCAACATTTTTACAGCCCAAAGATTATGCAACTTTCCTTCTATCCGTGGTTGCAGGAAAGAAATTTGCTCTGTGTATGGTCGGCCTTATATCTTTTTTTCATGGTTCTAGATGACTAGGCTTGGTGCCTGTTAAGCTTACCACACACACAGCTTGAATTTGGGGCTGATTTCTCCTGAATCAGCTGAAAAATGAGCCATAGGTGGCCCTGTTAGCACCACTCAGCTCCGCAAACTTCGATTTGATAAAATCAAAGAAGCCGAGTGGAAAATAGCTGAATGACTGCATCCAATTAGATGCAATTAATGTTCAAGTAGTCAGACAGTTGTTGTGGGTGCCAGCTGTCAGAATGCAATAGGAAGCAGATGTGGATCCTTCATTCATGCTGTTTAGTAGGGATGGGCTGAACGCCCCCCTGTTGGGTTTGCAGCAGAACTCCTGAACAGGGGAAATATTCTAACCGAACGGCGTACCCCATTAAAATCTAGGGGAGCTGAACAGAAAAAATCAAAAGGGCCCGTTTTGAGGGCTTATATGCAAGTAATTGGCCATAAAAGGGGTATGGGGTCTGGGTGCTGCCCTGGGGGACATGTATCAATAAAAAAAAATGTTTTTAAAATTATTGTTTTTTTCAGGAGCAGTGATTTTAATTATGCTTGCATAATAAGGCTCCATGTACACGGGATGTTAGAAAAGCAAAGCCAGTTCTGACGTCGGGAAAAAGCAGCTGTTAAACATGCTTTCAGTAGCTTTTTCCATTGGCGTTATTGCACGTTTGGCCACGTTGCTTTTAGCAGCGTTTTTTCTGCCTCCATTCAAAATCAATGGTTCCCTATGGGAGCCTATTGATTTGAATGGAAGTCGCACCGCAAGTCGGATGATCCGACTTGCGGCGTGACTTGCGCTGTGAGAACCTTAAGGGGGAACCCCACGCCAAAAATGGGAAAAAAAACCAGCGTGGGGGTCCCCCCCAGGTTCCAAACCAGTCCCTTCAGATCCGGTATGGAATTTGAGGGTAGCCCCATGCCGAAAAAACGGCGTGGGGTCCCCCCCAAAATCCATACCAGACCCTTATCCGAGCATGCAGCCTGGTAGGGCAGGAAGGGGGAGGGGTAAGCGAGCGGCCCCACCCCCCCTGGACCATACCAGGCCACATGCCCTCAACATGGGGGGTGTTGGTGCTTTGTGGCAGGGGGAGCTCTGCACCCCACACCTCAAAGCACCTTGCCCCCATGTTGATGAGGACAAGGGCCTCATCCCCACAACCCTGGCCGGTGGTTGTGGGGGTCTGCGGGCAGGGGGCTCATCGGAATCTGGAAGCCCCCTTTAACAAGGGAGCCCCCCAGATCCCGGACCCCCTCCCTATGTGAATGGGTATGGGGTACACTGTACCCCTACCCATTCACCCCATAAAAGGCAGTGTATGGAAATAACGACAGGAGACGTTTTGGAAAGTTTATTAAAAATCTTCATCCGGTCTTCTCCTGCTCTGGTCTTCTCCCTCTCCTGGTCTTCTGGTCTTCTGCTCTTTTGCTGTCCGCTCTTCTGCTGTCCAATCTTCTGCTCTTTTGCCTCCTCTGGTCTTTTTCTTGCTCCATAAGGATGATCGAACTTTTGAAAAGTTCGGTTCGGCCAGAACATCCGAACTTCCCGAAAGTTCGGCCCGGATTTCAGAACCCCATTGAAATCAATGGGACCCGAACTTCGGTAATCAAAAAACACCATTTTGAAGCCCCAAAACCCAATAAATGCCCCTAAAAAGTGCCTACGGTTCTGGGTCATGCCCCATTAACTATTAATCACACAAAAAAAAGTTCTTAAAAATTGTCATTTTTGATAAAAAAGCCAATTATTGAAAAAAAAAAGAGAGATTTTTTTATTTTGACTTTGGATTTAGTATCTAGGGGGTCTAAAAGGTGTGCATGTGAAGTTTCAGCTCTGTAGCATGTCCAGAACCATGAAAAGAAAAAAGATAATTTTTCAGTAGAACAGTAGAACAGGGATGTGGGTCGGGACCCTCCTTTAACTTTAACACCTATATGATCTTTTTTTCATATGACATATGAAACTTCACAGGTACACCTTTTAGACCCCCCCCCCCCCCAGACACAAAATCACACAAAAAAGTTCTTAAAAATTGTCATTTTTGATAAAAAAGCCAATTATTGAAAAAAACAAAAAAACAAAAAAGAGATTTTTTGATTTTTACTTTGGATTTCAGATCTGGGGGGTCTAAAAAGTGTATATATTACTGTAAATGATTTCATAAGCGCAAGCATATATTTCTGCTACTATCACACCTATATATGTCTAGGTGTGTATATAAATATATGTATGTGTGTATATATACCACTATACACAAGTTCAGATGTTTTGCCTGCCTCAAAAGAACCCCAAAAAATGCCAAAAAAAACGCTAGCGTCAAAAAAAAAAATGCCCAGGTGTGTTTTTGCTGGCATTTTTGGGGGGTTTTGGAGGCAGGCAAAACATCTGAACTTGTGCACAGTACCACTATACACAAGTTCAGATGTTTTTCCTGACTGCAAAGATCCCAAAAAAATGCCTTCTATTAAACCGGCAAGGTGTTACAGGAGCGGAGCCAACCCCCTGTCAGAAAGTTTTCGAATACAAACGATCTTTTTTTTTTTATGGTTCTGGACATGCTACAGAGCTGAAACTTTACATGTACACTTTTTAGACCCCCCAGATACGAAATACAAAGTAAAAATCAAAAAATCTCTCTTTTTTTTTTTTTTTCAATAATTGGCTTTTTTATCAAAAATTACAATTTTTAAGAACTTTTTTGTGTGATTTTGTGTCTGGGGGGTCTAAAAGGTGTACCTGTGAAATTTCAGCTCTGTAGCATGTCCAGATCCAGAAAAAAAAAAGGATTGTATGTATTAGAAAACTTTCAGCACAGGAATATGGCTTCTCTGCTGTAACACCTTGCCGGTTTCAAAGCAGGAATTTTTTTGGGTTCTTTTGAGGCAGGCAAAACATCTGAACTTGTGTATAGTGGTATATATACACACATACATATATTTATATACACACCTAGACATATATAGGTGTGATAGTAGCAGAAATATATTACTGTAAATGATTTCATTAGTGCAAGCATATATTTCTGCTACTATCACACCTATATATGTCTAGGTGTGTATATAAATATATGGATGTGTGTATATACACCACTATACACAAGTTCAGATGTTTTGCCTGCCTCCAAAACCCCCCAAAAAATGCCAGCAAAAACACACCTGGGCATTTTTTTTTTGACGCTAGGGTTTTTTTGCCATTTTTTGGGGTTCTTTTGAGGTAGGCAAAACATCTGAACATGTGTATAGGGGGTATATATACACATATATGTCTGAATATATACCCCTAGACATATATAGGTGTGATAGTAGCAGAAATATATTACTGTAAATGATTTCATTAGCGCAAGCATTTATTTCTGCTACTATCACACCTATATATGTCAAGGGGTATATATACAGACATATATGTCTATATATACCCCCTATACACATGTTCAGATGTCATGTCTGACATCAAACATGTCCTCAAAAAAGCACTGGCAGTGGCAGCCCCTGCAGCATAAAAAACGCTTGGCTGGTGAGAAGCCATATACCTGTCCCGAAGCTATTTAGAGAAATTATCATTTCTCTATAGCGGTCACCCTGCTATGGAAGGGTTTTGTCACCCTGCCATAGCAGTCACTGCCAGTTAACCCTACACTACACTACGGTCCCCTGACACTTAACACTTTCCCTACAGAAACTAAATTTTTGAAGCTAACTTAAGTGTAAAGGAGCACTCTAACTACACTAGATATCCCTTTCCTCACACTAAAAATAGCTAAATGACACTTTTAAAGTAAAATTAACAGAACTGCTTCCACTCTCTTCCATGTCCAGTATAACAATGCTAGGAATATGGCGGGGGCGATCTTATATACTGGGGGGCGTATTCACTAATGATTGGTCTAGGGACCCCCTAGTCACTCCAATCACATTCCTAGCATTCTCCTGCCCCCTCAATTGGCTTTTGCTAATGGTTCTGGTCCAATCACGGGCTTTTAAAGCCCATTTCCTGAAGCATTGCATTTTGGGCGGTTCTGGTTGCGAATTCCGAACTTTTTGGGCAAAAAATTCTAAATTCGGCCGAACCTCAAACACCCAATGTTCGGGCCGAACTGATGGTGGACCCGAACCGTTCGATCATCCCTATTGCTCCGGTCCTCCTCCGACGATGTCTCCGGTCTCTGCAGCTTGTTATATAGCCATTGTGGGCGTGGCCTCTCGGTGACGTCACCAGGAGGCCCCGCCCCCTTATGTCACAGATTATGTCATAGAGATGTCATATAGAGTACATATCCTCCTGATGAAGCGGATCGTCACCGCAAAACATGTTGAGGAATATACGCCTAACTTTGAATTTTGGCATCCTGTTTTGATGAATAAGTATTTACCTGTGTTGATGTTGATTAATTGTTGTTGGATGATTGGTCCAGTCTTTTAAACTGCAATATGTTGTATTAAATAAAATTTGTATACTTTTTTAAAATATAAGTGATTATTGCTGAACCAACCTTTCTCCACCCCCCCCCCTTTGTATCCCCTCCTTTTGAGACTGTTTATTGGGGGACTACATTCTCTGTTTCCCATTTTTTTTCCTTTTTATTATTTAGCATGCATAAAACATGCTACAGCAAAAATTACATTTCTACAGAGAAAAAACAAGTCATTTAAAATGACTCACAGTTACAATTGCTGACATCTGGCTACTAAAAAAAATGACATCCCTCCAGTACATACCAGACCCGAAGGGTCTTTTAAAAGGAACACCACGCCAAAAAAAAACGGTGTGGGGTCCCCCCCAAAATCCATACCAGACCCTTATCCAAGAATGCAGCCAGCAGGTCAGGAAAGGGGAGGGGACAAGCAAGCACCCCCCCCCTCCTGAACAATACCAGGCCACTTGCCCTTAGCATGAGGGGTGAGTTCTTTGGGGCAGGCTCTGCGCTCCCCACCCAAAGCACCCTTTCCCCATGTTGTTGGGACAAAGGCCTCTTTCCAACAACCCTGGGCTGTGGATGTCAGGGTCTGCAGGTGGGGGGCTTATCGGAAACCTGGAAGCCCCCTTTAAAAAAGGGTGCCCTGCAATCCGGGCCCCCCCAGTATGTGAATGGATATTCGGTACATGTACCCCAAAAAGTAATAATCACAAGAAACAGTTTTTGACAAGTTCTTTTTTTAAAAAAAATAAAAAGAATAGTGTCCCTCGAAGTAAATCCATTGTCAATCTGGACCCGAAAAAGAAAAAAAAAGAAAAAACGCTCTCGCTTCTTAGGAGACGTCCTGCCATCTGCCCGCTCTGCACTTTGATGTGATGTCAGAAGGGGCAGTGCCACCTGGTGATGTACCTGGGTGGCCCCTGCCCCTTGCCTATATAAGAACTATCAAGGCACAGAGTGGGCAGATGGCAGGAAGCCTCCTAGGAGGCGAGAGAGTTTTTAATTTTTTCTATTTTTCCGGTCTGGCGGGCGCTGTGAATGACGATGGATAAACATCGAGGGACACTATTCTTTTATTTTTTTATTAAGGTCTTGCGGTTATTACTTTTTGACCCTTTTTTTGTGAAATTAGTAGGGATACCCATTCACATAAGAAGGGTGCCGGGACCTGGGGGCCTCTTGTGCAACTGCCAGTTGGGAAATTCCTCACTGCCTATGATTGGTGGTGTGCAGTGAGGGCTTCCTGGCTAGCTCAATCCGAACACGCCTGAGCCCATCACAGTATTAGCTAACCTTAGTCCCTTTAGTGCATAAGACCAGGAGTGGTTGGTAAGAATTATTAACAATTGAGAAGCTTGGTGATGAATGTTAGTATAGCTATTGTTTGAACATGTATTGAAAAATAATACATATAGTTTTAAAGGTTATTATAGAATATATTTATTTGCAAGTCTCCTTATATTATTAAAATAATTTTTAAGTTGCATTTTCTAGTGTATCAAGATTACATTTTATGATGAATAAATATTTATATCTGCTACTGAAATAATATTGTTGCATGTTTCACATATTTACATGAGAAAGTGTTAACTGTGATATAACAACGCGTTGCAGTTGGCTGCAATAGGCAGTTGTGCTACAGAATGTGCAAAACGTTATTTGACATTATTATTTTTATTTTATTTTTTTTTTGCTCGGCTATATTAGTGCCATGTCACACCACCCGCTTTGTAGCAGAGATCTGAAGCAGCTACAGATGTCTGCTTATTTCCTCCGGCAATTTGTAGCTGGATACAGGGTTGCTGTTATAAATGACTACAATGCTTCTCCATGCAACTACAAATCACTGGTGTGCTATGGTCATCCACAGCTGTGTTGGATAATATTAATAGCTACTGAAGCTGGGTGCTGATGACTCTGTAGCTAGTTTAAAATGCTGCAGTAATGCCTGGTACACACGATGAATGAGATTATTTTTTTGTATGCTAGTCTCATATCGAAAATGAAGAGGTTACTAAAGTTATGAAAATTCTCGTACGACAGAATAAAAATTTGGAAGTGATGTAATGTGTTGTAGTGTATTTGTATTGTATTTTCGAACAACAACGAAAATCGTACAATCTGGTATAGTACGAGAAACATTTTTGTGCTTGTCCGATCAGATTATGTTATATGAAATGTCTTGATCGGCTCTTGAAAGCTGTGTACTAACAATCAGATTATCGTACGATCGCTTCAAAAGCGATATTTTTCATACGATTTTGCGATGGTGTGTACAGGCCATAAGTTGCTTAGCGACTGAGCAAAAAATCAGTGGAATCGTTACGACACAGATTTCTCATTGGCTGGCATTTAATTTTTTCTAGCAAACAAAAATGCTAAGCAAAGCAATTCTGCAAATTGCTACTACAAATATCACTCGTATGATATAGGCTATAAGTACTAGCACAGTGCGCTTATTCCATGTACAGCCAATTCAGAATGGTGTGGTTTAGGTGCAAATGTTATTAGTTATGTAGATTACATAGTGATTTAGAATATTTTAGTGCTAACAATGTTTTTAGGAATGTGTTGGAAACATGGGGAATAACAGTTTATTGTTAAGAGTCGCACAGACGCACCAATTACCTTTGCAGACATGAAGGATATTATATGTATTATGTGTGCTGTGCTGCATATGTGGAGATAAAGGAAGTGACATAATCTTTTCCCTATAATATTACTACTGTATGTGTTTAATGGCATAGGCAGTTTATTACAGCAACTACAACAGCTTAGCCCTGGTTCACATCTGAGTGATTTGAAGCACTTTTCTAGAAGTGCTTCAATACTCATCATAAGGATTATCATATCCTATGGTTCCCATTAACACCTGATCCTCTTGTCTCTTGATGATGAATAAGCTTATATGGGGAAGAGTTGCAAGTTTTTTGTCCCTATAGACTTCAAAAGGAGATCCTGAAAAAATGCCATAAAATGCACCCAATTTGCATTTTTTGCAAACTTCTTGCCCTTTCCTTCCCCAAGTAACTAGTTTCCATTGGTTGAAAGAAAAATCTCAAGCCTAAAAATGCCTGAAAAACCTGTATACAAAGGTGCATAAACCATTGAGGAAGCTCACATTTTACAGCCACTACAACAGCTTAGCCCTGCTTCACACCTGAGGGATTTGAAGCATTTTCTAGAAGTGTGAGGATTCATATATCCTATGGTGCCCATTAACACCTAAACCTGGTTTCTCTTAAAGTAACATTAGCTTGCGTGGGGGCAGAGTTGCGCTTTTTTTTCCCCTATAGACTTCAAAAGGAGATCCTGCAAAATGGCAGAAAAGGCACACAATATACAGTTTTTGCTAATTTCTTGCCCTCTCCTAGTAACTAGGTTTAACTGGCTCAAACAAAAAACTCAAACCTTAAAATGCCTGAAAAAACGTGTGTACAAAAGTGCATAAAAAAACAAAACTAAAAAATCATTGAAGAAGTTGAAGCGTGAACCTTAGTGAAAGGGACAGGACTGTGTAGTATTTCTCGATCTGGATCTATTGAATTCCATATATATGCAGTGTTGGCTGTGCACCCTCCCATTATATTGAGTGTCAAACACAGCATGGTGACAATTAATGGATTCTAATACAGCAGTGGTTTTTTACATCATCTACTGAATGTTATATATAAATAACTAAGCAGGCTAATGTGACATTGCTAAATTAGCAAAAGTCTTTCACAGTCATGACATTGTTGGTGGTGGTGGATCTCTTTGCCTGGGGACCAGAGACCTTCAAGAGCCCTTCAAGTGTCCACTGCTCAATCAAGCCGTGTCCTAATTCACTCCATAAAAAACAACCCGTTTTGGGAGGCCTTTACTTTAATGCCATTGATTGTGTAAACTCTGGATACTTCTTTCTCTTCTCTGAAAATAATAGAATTTATCTGAATATTTTGAAGACCTAAGAGTACAATTTTTATTAATGATCATATTAAAGCAAACCCTGGAGGAATTAAATCTACTGTCAGTTCCTTATCTTAAAATAGCGTAATTCAAATTTAATAATTTGCTTACTAGGCAGTATATGCATTTAGATGTAAATTAGACTTGCACAAAAGATTACAGAGTCTTGACTATAGATGCTTTGAAGGTTTAACTCTTATTTGGAATTGTTTTCACGGAATATGGAAGAACTCTAATAGAAGTCTAAGAATTATATTAGTTGCAAAGTTATTAAAAGAGAACTTCAATATGCCATATTTACATTTGTGCTGGTAAAGGTATTTTCAGCCATTTTTTTCCCTGTAAAATAAAAACCGTTTTTGAGATGTCTTCCTCTTTAGTGTGCCATACCTCTGGGCAGCTTTTAATTTAAGAATTAAAAATGTTTTTGCTCCCATGAACTTCTAGGAACTTTTTTTCTCCACGCTTGTATGTTTCGAACATGGTGATACAAATACAGAAACGTGCACAAACACAACTTGGTATCCAATGATCTGAAACCAGGACAAACACAAAAACAGTCAGAGGAATTCAATAAAGCAAATTATTGAGACAAAAATAAGCTCCATAGAAAAAAAGACTGCAAAAAGAAAAAGTCCCAAAGGAAATCCATGCTCAATAAAGAGATCCAGAGATCATAGCGGGGGCACCAACATGCAATTTAGCCTGGAGGCTTAGCAGAAAGCCAGCGATCAACCTTACTCAGGGAGATCAAAATTTGCTTAAATGGATCTCAGATCCAGATTCTATGATTCAGATTTCATCTCGATTGCCCCAGAAGACAAGCAAACCCTTCAGATTACTGCAGGCCCTCATTCGTATTCAATGGGTATGACATCGGAATCATAGAGAGAGTAAGTAAGCCTCCAGTGTGAATTAAATGTTGGTGTCACCGCTATTTTTGTCTCACTAGTTTATTTGCTTTATTGAATTCCTCTTACTCTTTTTGTGTTTGTACTGGTTTCAGATCATTGGATGCTAAGCTGTGTTTGTACACGTTTCTTTAATTGTATCATCATGTTTGAAACATAGTTTATTTGTTATATTTATTTGTTTTTGTATATGCACCATATACATGCACAGCACCGCACTTTTCTGGTAGTATGGCCCTTTAAATGTCCTGTATCAGATTTAGAATTCCCTGCCACCAATTTTGGTAGCTTTTCCGAAATATGCAGCAGATTCAGGTAGTTCCTAATTGATTACTGCATAAAATGTGCTTATGGATCAACTTTACTAAAATAATTTTAAAGTGGTTCTAAAGGCAGAAGATTTTTTTTTTTTTTATCTTAATGCATTCTGTGCATTAAGATAAAAAAACCTGTGTGAAGCAGTCCCCTTAATGCATACCTGAGCCCCATCTTGATCCAGCGATGTTCACGATAGCCTTGGCTGTCCTGGATTCTCCCTTCTCATTGGCTGAGACAGCAGCCATCACCATTGGCTCATGCTGTTGTCAATCAAAGCCAGTGAGCCAATGAGGAGAGAGAGGGGGGGGGAGGGGGTCGTGACTCAGTGTCTGAATGGTTGCTGCTTGCTGCTTGCTGTGGGGGCAGGAGGGAGGAGCCAGGAGCACGGGCGGGGGACCCGAGAAGAGGAGGATCTGGCTGCTCTGTGCAAAACCACTGCACAGAGGAGGTAAGTAGGACATGTTTGTTATTTTTAAACAAAGAAAAACAAAACTTTACTGTCACTTTAACTAAACTACTTGCAGCCGACACCATTGATTCCTGTGATCAAATAGGACATCCACAATGTGTTTTTAAACAAAGTACGTATAGAACCAACAATCCACCCTTCAGAGTGCTCCTGGGTTACAGTGAAATGTACACTTGCCGACTGGACGCCGCAGTTTTATTGCGACAGGCTGGCTCGGCTGCGCGAAACGATGTAGCTATACGCCGGTCGCGCGCTGCTGCCCCCTCTTGGGGGGGGGGGATGCGGGGATGCCGATGCACGGGGCCAGTGGCCGCGATTGCCTCTGGACACCCGCGATCGCTCCCCACTGAGAGAGGATGGTCAGCTGTTGTAAACACAGCTGGCCGTTCTTCTCTCTGAAATGATCACAGAGTGCCTGTGATCCTTCTATATAGGATCACAGGTCTCTATGATCATTTCACAAGCCCATCCCCCATACAGTTAGTAAACACTCCCCTAGGCTCACACTTAACCCTTTGATCACCCCTAGGTTAACCCCTTCCCTGCCAATGTCATTATTACAGTAACAGTGCATTGTTTTAACACTGATTACTGTTGTAATGTCACTGGTTCCCCCAAAAGTGACAAAAATGTCAGTTAGGTGTCCGATCTGTCCGCCGCAATGTTGCAGTCCCGCTAAAAATCGCAGATCGCCACCATTACTAATAGAAAATAAAAATGACAAATCTTTCCCCTAGTTTGTAGACGCGATAACTTTTGCGCAAACCAATCAAAATATGCTTCTTGCAATGTTTTTTTACCAAAAACATGTAGCATAATACAAATTGACCTAAAAGGATCAAAATGTTGATTTTTACATTTTGGGGGGGGGGGGGGCAATGTTATATAGCAGAATGTGAATTTCCGAATTTTCGCCATTTTTTTATTTATAGTGCAAAAAACAAAAATCGCAGAGGTGATCAAATACCACCAAAAGAAAGCTCTATTTGTGGGAAAAAAAGTACATCAATTCTATTTTGGTACAGTGTTGCAGGACCGCGCAGTTTTCCATTAAAGTAACGTAATGCCGAATTGCAAAAAATGGCCTGGTCATTAAGGGGGCAAATCCTTCCAGTCCAGAACTGGTTAAACCTATTGGTAAATGTTTTGCCAATATTTTAAGCATAAATTTGCTGCTGTTATAATTAACTCATAAAAAATATAGTGAGTGGCATATGCAGTGCATCCAGAAAGTATTCACAGCGCTTTACTTTTTCCACATTTTGTTATGTTATTCCTAAAATTGATTCAATTGATTATTTTCCTCAAAATTATACAAACAATACCCCATAATGACAATGTGAAAGAAGTTTGCTTGAAATCTTTGCAAATTTTTAAAAAATAAAAAACCAAAAAACTCCCGTGTACATAAGTATTCACAGCCTTTGCTTAATACTTTGTTGAAGCACCTTTGGCACCAATTACAGCCTCAAGTCATTTTGAGTATAATGCCACACGCTTGGCACACCTTTTTTTGGGCGGTTTACCCCATTCTTTTTTTAATTAGAAACAAAGCTTTATTGAGTTTTGTACAAAATACAGTGAACAATTATAAAACATTGGATGCATAGATACACGACTCAAAAAGCAATGGTGACAGTCCTTTCCACATAAGAGATCCTTATTACATGTCATACAAAATTAACTTAAAAAAAAAAAAATATGTGAGCAGGTCTTTTGATCAGTCTAAAAGGCCATACAATATGCTATGCATTTGTCTGGTGTATCATGTCTTTAAGTAGAATAATAACCAATATCTTTGTATCCTCTGTCAACGGCCTAAAATATGGTACTTTGTTTCAATAAGACAAAGTATATACTGTATATTATGAAAGACGCGTCGATGTTGATTGTAACCACCTATCCCATATTTTGTTGTAGTTATCCGGACAACCCCTGTTGACATAGATCATTTTTTTATCTGGTAAGGTGTTATCTATTTCAGCAATCCAGGCAGCTAGAGTTGGAGGTGCAGCTTGAATCCAGCACCGTGCTAGCTACAAACAGTGTTTCGTGCATACATTTAAGCATGTGCTTATCTATGTCAGTATCAGAAAATATGCTCAATATTCATTGTCTGGGATCCAATGTCACCGGTGAGCCCATCTGGGGATGGAGGAACTGGACGACTTGCGCTCAGAACCCACGGATGCAAGGACATTACCAGAGGAGGTGCCCAAAGGTGCCAATGGATATCAGACATTTAGGGCATGTAGGGCTACAGGAAGGGTCGAATTTGGCCCGCCTATCCAGTGTTAAGTATGCTCTATGCACAATATAGGTTTGTATGAGTTTGTCAGACATTTTGGGAGATACTAATTTACAGGTTTCTAGTGCCTCATTCCATTCTTCATCATCCAGTTCTCTGACCTCCTTCAACCATTTAGTCTTGACAGAGTACATATGTTGAGATGCAGCTGGGGCAATTATTTCATAGAAGATGGAAATGAGTTTACGTGGTTCATCCCCTTTAATCACATCCAAAACATCTAGGGGGAGTAATACAGGGTAATTGCCTGCGAATTGTGAATGTAATGTGTGTCGTACTTGGAAGAAGCAAAATAATGTATAATTCGGGATAGTAAATTCTGTGTAATTGGTCAAATGTTTTAATGTTACCATTATCTAAAACATGAGACAGCAAGTATACTCCCCTAGATATCCAGATTGTAAGAATCCGGAATCTGGAGGAGTTCAGGTAATAGCCTATTGTACCATAACGGTGTGTTGCTTTGTAACCTAGTTTCTCCCATTCCTACTTGCAAGACCTCTCAAATTCCATCATGTTGGATAGGGAGCATCAGTACACAGCCATTTTCAGATCTCTGTAGAGATGTTCAATCAGGTTCAAGCCTGGACTCTGGCTGGGCCACTCAAGGACATTCACAGAGTTGTCCCATAGCCACTCCTTTGTTATCTTGGCTGTGTGCTTAGGATTGTTGTCCTGTTGAGAGATGAACTTTCACCTGAGTCTGTGGTCCAGAGCTCTCTGGAGCAGGATAACATTAAGGATGTCTCTGTACATTGCTGCATTTATCTTTCCCTTTGTCCTGACTAGTCTCCCAGTCCCTGCCACTAAAAAACATCCCCACAGCATGATGCTGCCACCATCATGCTTTACTGTTGGGATGGTATTGGCCAGGTGATTAGCGGTGTCCTCCAGACATGACGCTTGCCATTCAGGCCAAAAAGTTCAATCTTTGTTTCATCAGACCAGAGAATTGTATTTCTCATGGTCTTCAGGTGCCTTTTGGCAAACTCCAGGTGGGCTGTCATGTGCCTTTTACTGAGTAGTGGCTTCCGTCTGGCCACTCTGCCATACAGGCTTGATTGGGGGAGTGCTGCAGAGAGATGGTTATTCTTCTGAAAGGTTCTCCTCTCTCCACAGAGAAATGCTGAAGCTCTCTCAGAGTGACCATCGGGGTTCTTGGTCACCTCCCTGATGCCCTTCTCCCCCAATCGCTCAATGCGTTCAGGTGGCCCACTCTAGGAAGAGTCCTGATGGTTCCAAACTTCTTCCATTTACGGATGATAGAAGCCCCTGTGCACATTGGGACCTTCAATGCTGCAGAAATTTGTCTGTACCCTTCCCCAGATCTGTGCCTCAATACAATCCTGTCTCAGAGGTCTACAGACAATTTCTTGGACTCCATGGCTTGGTTTGTACTCTGACATGCACTGTTAACTGGGGACCTTATATAGACAGGGGTGTGCCTTTCCAAATCATGTCAAATCAACTACATTTACCACAGGTTGATTCCAATCAAGTTGTAGATACATCCCAAGGATGATTAGTGGAAACAGGATGCACCTGAGCTCAATTTTGAGTGTCATGATAAGGCTGTGAGAACTTATGTACATGATTTTTTTTTTTTTTTTTATTTTTAACAAATTTGCAAAGATTTCAAGCAAGCTTCTTTCATGCTGTCATTATGGGGTATTGTTTGTAAAATTTTGAGGAAAATAATGAATTTCATCCAATTTGGAATTAGGCTGTAACAAAACAAAATGTGGAAAAAGTGAAGCGCTGTGAATACTTTCCGGATGCACTGTACATTATATTAGCCACATGCAAAATGCCACTCAGATTTTCAGCAAAAAATAGTCCAGCACGTGTGAGAAATCAAGTCTTTCAGTAGAAATGATATCTGTGGAGACAGGATCAACTGTGATCAGCACCTTAATAACCACAATCACCGCAAGTGAATCCCGCTCCCTCTGAATGTGACACTCACCGCGATTGAGTGGAAAGCATATACCAATGATGTCACTCTACAACCTCCCTACCAGCTGGTCTTCAGTGTTTATGAATCTAATGACTCATGGAACTCCTTACCCCAATCTGTCCAATAATCTCCTACTCTATTAGCTTTTAGACGATCCCTGAAAACACTCCTCTTCAGAGAAGCCTTTCCTACCCACACCCAACAACTGTACTTCCATATTCTCCATTAGCTCACCCCCCACAGTTATTGCCTTTTGTTTCACTTGACCCTCGCTTCTAGATTGTAAGCTCTAACGAGCAGTGCCCACTAATTTCCCCTGTATTGAATTGTATTGTAACTGTATTGTCTTCCCTCATATTGCACAAACTGTTGGCGCTATATAAATCCTGTATAATAATAATAATAATGCTGCACTCTCACCAAAATAAAGCACAACACCATAGCTTAACTCTGTAAAATGTATTAAACCATTAATCCCCCATAAAATTGCACTGATAAAAAAGAAACATGGATAAATAAGTATCTGAGTCAGATTACCCCTGGATGGTTCAGTAGGTCACCCACTCCGCCCCACTCTCCGTGTTGGCCGCTGTGTACCACTAGCCTAGGCTAGTACAGCGGCTGGATAGTTAGTACAGCGGCTCCTTCTGAGCTGTAGTGTGTAGTATGTACTAGGTCTAATACATCCCTACATAGAACTGAATGTGTGTGCAGAAAGATGTGTAGTCCATCTTGGGAGTGAGCAGGAAAGGGTGGCTACATTCCCATACACAAGCATGGAGAACAAACGTAGTCACCCTAGAACAGGAAATTTGAAAATGGCAAAAAAAAAAAAGCTTGCATTTGATAGATGAAACAAAGGAAAATATAGATAGAGGGTACATTTCATGTGAATGTAAACATATATAGTGCCATTTTAACTGTTATATAACACGCAAATGCAAATTTTAATTCCGGTTCGGCATTGCTGTTTAGTGTCATATCTATAGCACCAGTCTTTTACAGGGATTCACATTAAACTGATCGCCCCCACTACAAGGAGTACTCAAGATTGTTTGTACATCTATACTATTAGCCGCATCTGGAATCCTAGAGATGAGGTAGTGCCAGGTAATTTTCTGATCTGCAGAAATCAATAGATGGAAGAACTGTGCATACCTCATTTACTACAGGGATCAGCAGCTCCCATCAATAAAATGCTAATGAGGGGCTCGCTGTGCAGTCTTCATTTACATTTTTTCTGGTATACATTCTGAATCACAGCATGCAATTTCGGGCCAGATCTCAATATCATCATCAATAAATAATCAATATGTGATTTGTAGTAAGAAGTTTATACTAATTGCAGAAACATGTTTAGTGTGTCTAAGGAGACTTTATAATTTCTCAGTTTTTAGGGCTCCCTCACACAGTCATAGGCATATTTTCTTTGCAGAATGTAGGTTCTTGCTGGCAGAGGTAGGAGAAGTCCCTGCGTGAAATACGCACCTAAAGCACTTACATTTAGATGTGTCTAGATGCATTCAATTATTCTGGTGACATGTGTACACATACAAAATCTGCATTTTATTATGGTCCCTGACACAGTTGTGCCATGGTTTTTTGTATGCTGCTAGCACCGTTTTTAGACACAGCTGTGTGTATCGCCCCATTGATTCCTATAGTGCTGCATTTATATGTGTACAAAACTATAACTGCACACATCTAAATGCAGCATTTTTCATGCCTGTGTGAATGAGCCCTTAAATGTATTATTGAGACATGTTGTCTTGTCCCAACTGTTTCCACATTGTCTACTCAAAGTGCCAAATTTTGGGAGTATCTCCTAAAGAGAACCTATCATCTTTGAAGCGGTATTAACCACTTAAGCCCCGGAAGATTTTACCCCCTTCCTGACCAGGGCCTATTTTGCGATTCGGCACTGTGATGAATTTAACGGACAATTGCGCGGTTGTGCGATGCTGTACCTAAACAAATTTGACGTCCTTTTTTTCCCACAAACAGAGCTTTCTTTTGGTGGTATTTGCTCACCTGTGCGATTTTTTGATCATGCGCTATAAACAAAAAAAGAGTGTCAATTTTGCAAAAATAACAATATTTTTCACAAATTTTTTATATGAAATTCCCCCCCAAAAAATGTAATAATCAAAATTTTTTAACATTTTAGGCCAATTTGTTTTATGCTACATATGTTTGGTAAAAAAAAATCGCAAAAAGCGTATTTTGATTGGTTTGCGCAAAAGTTATTGCGTTTACTAACTAAGGGAAAGTTTTTTGTCATTTTTGTTGTTTTTTTTAAACGAGTAATGGCGGCGATCTGTGATTTTTCTTTTGCGGGACTGCGACATTGCGGCAGACAGATCGGACCCTTGACTGACATGTTTGACACTTTTGGGGTTACCAGTGACATTACTACAGTAATCAGTGCCATACATATGCACTGTTACTGTAAAAATTACACTGGCAGGGAAGGGGTTAACTTTATTTGAGAGGGAGGGGTTAAGTGTGTCCCTAGGGGCGTGCTTCTAACTGTGATTGGATGTGGCTTGATGTGTAAGAACAGAGATCAACGGTCCTACATAGCAGAACCATATGATCTCCATTCTTACACAGGGGAGAATGACAGGCGGCTTTGTTTACATTAGCCGCCTGCCTTTCTCCCGATGTAACGGACAATCGCGAGTGTCCGGAGGATGGGGGGGGGTCCGTGAGCGAGCGGGAGCGCGCCTCCGCTCCCTAGAGCCTCACAGGCTAGCGACGTAGACCTACGTCGCTTTGCCTGTGAGGGGCTGACTAACGACGTAAATCGTTGTTAGGCAGTCGGCAAATAGTTAAACCCAAAAGCAAACATTTTTTTATATTGCATCTTACCAATTCTTAGATGTGGTGGCTGCATTAGTGTTATTTACTGTAAGTCTTTCTTTTTTTATTTTCACCTGGTGATCCTGCCAATGTATCTATTGTTTTTCAAAAGAACACGCTGTTCTGCAGCTGTAGTAGTTAGAGGGTTGAGACAAATCATTAAACACTGACAGAAATGCTTACAATGGTCAGGTTTTATTTTATTTTTTTATGTAAAACCTTTATGCCAAAAAGAAAACACTGTTTGCTGTAACTGCTTATAAAGTATTAACTGGAGTTTGTCTTCAATTTTTTTGTGAATTATAATCTACTAGTACATCTAATATGCCCCTCCACCACACTGACAATGTCATTGTCCAAAGATGCCCCCTGTGCTTCTTTATCCAAAAGACACTCCGATACAGAAGGTATTTTACTGGCCAGATCAACAGGTGAACACAAAGAGAAAAAAAGGAAACAAATGCAGCCACCACATGTAAGGATTGGTAAACTGCAATATATGTAATTTTTGGTTTTTGGTTTATTACCGTTATGAGCTCTAAAAAAGATTACATTTAGATGAAGATCAAACTCTTTGATGACCAAGGAAACACCAAACAGATTTTCCCAGTAGAGGGCATATGTTAAAGTTTTCCCTTTGTATCCTAATTGGGATAACATTTATTTGATATGTTTTACGTGTTCCTGTTAACTACTTCAGCTCCGGAAGGTTTTTACCCCCTTAATGACCAGGCCATTTTTTGCAATTAGGCACTGCATTATTTTAACTGACAACTGCGCAGTCGTGCGACACTGTAACCAAATACAATTTATGTCCTTTTTTCCCACAAATAGAGCTTCCTTTTGGTGGTATTTGATCACTTCTGCGATTTTTTTGTTTTTACGCTATAAACAAAAAAAGAGCGTCAATTTTGAAAAGAACACCAATGTTTTCTACTTTCTGCTATATAACATTCCCAATAAAAAAAATTAAAAAATCTATTTTTTTTGTCAGTTTAGGTCAATTTGTATTCTGCTACATATTTTTGGTAAAAAAATCCCAAAAAGCGTATAATAATTGGTTTGTACAAAAGTTATAGCGTTTACAAACTACGCAATAGATTTATGGACTTTTTTTTTATTAGTAATGGCGGCCATCAGCGATTTTTATCGGGACTGCGACATTGTGGCAGACAGATTGAACACCTAACTGACATTTTTGACACTTTTAAGTTTATTTAAAACAAACAAAATAAATTAAAAATCAGCAGAGGGCCATTAAAGTGGTTGTAAACCTCAGTCATTAAATATGAACAAAGCACATATATCTGTAGTTCTCTAAAGCTCTTAGTGCCATTTCTCTCTGGTGGTGCTTCTTTCCTCTGTTATCAGAACGTGTCACTTCTAACACCAGAGATAAAATGGTGACGAGGAAGAAAAGCTCAGCACACTTGCTGTCTATTTAGAACACAGCTCTGCATCATTCATTCATTCCTGTGCCGTGTGTAATGGGGTGGGGGTGTCCCTTTCCTCCAATCAGCTCTCACACACTGTACAAAAGCCCTAACTGCAGCTTCCCGCCCCTCCTCTGTGCTCCTGACAGATGCAGAAGAATTTTCAGCACTTTCTAGGTATGTAGAAAAGAGAAGAATGCCGACATCTTTGTGTATCATCTTAGGCTATTCACTGGGTATATGATACGGTTTACAACCACTTTAAGCTAGCCATACATTTTTTTTTTCATTCAGCCATCAGGCTATAAAAAAACCCCCCAAAAAAACAAAACCGACCCGATTCCCCCATCCACACATTTGAGGTGGATGGGGGAATCCTCCCTGTTGTGTCTTTGTATTCCGACAGCGGGGAGACTACCCCACTGTCAGAACAGTGGCGTCAGTAGGGTTGGTGTCACCTGGTGTGGTAAAACATGGTGTCACTCCTCCCCCCTTGGTGGAGGGGAGGGTGACACTATGTTGTCCTGCCGCTACTCCTAGCACAAATACCCCCAATCCCCCCTCCTAGCACAAATCCCCCAATCCCCTCTTCCAGCACAAACCCCCCTCCTCATAAACATCCCCCCAACCCCCTCTCCTAGCAAAAATACCCCCTCCTAGCACAAATCCCCCCAACCCCTCATAGCACAAATCCCCCCTCCTTCACAAACTTCTCATCTCAGCACCAATAATTTTTACCTCTCCCCCCCTTTCATTGTGTGAAGTTCCCCTGGCCTGTGAGCCCCCCCCCCACCCCCAACTTACGGGTAGGAAACCAGGTAGAGGTGTAGGTTGTGCTGTGCTCTCTCACTACTGTCAGTAGAGCACTCTTCCATACAGCAGATGACACAGGATCAGGCTGTAAACAGTTTGATTACTCCACCCCCTATTTTCTCCAATGATCGCTCATCTCTTGGCAGCAGGGAATGAAGCGAACACTGTAAGATGTAAGAGCAATCCTGTGTCATATGCTTTATGGAGGATCGTTCTGCTGACAGGAAATGGAGAACACAGCCCACACTTCCGGGCTCTCTGATCTCTGTCCTCTCCTTTGTAGACCTAACTGCTCCAGGCTGCTCCCCTCTTGTCCCGACAGTGAGTGCGGAGATAGGGGGAAGGCACAGCATCCATGAAAAGACCGGCCTCTGGGGGTACAACTAAAATCAGCATCTCCTCTAAATCCAGCCATGATGTCACCCCTCTGGCGGGGGTCACCCTGGTGTGGTCTGCCCCTTTCGCATCCCCATAGTGACGCCACTGTGTCAGAATACTTAGATCAGCGCTGCAGCCTGTTTCCTACAGTGCTGATTGATGATTGGTTGAACAGAAGTTGATTGGTAGATCAACTTCTTTTCAACCAGAGTGGCTGCACATGGATCTAAGTTTGGCTGGTCCCTGCTGAACTGGCTGAATATCGATGTATGGCCATCTTTAGCTACCTTCAGTGAAATGTGTCATTCCTCCCATCTTTTTGATATGGGAACGAGGGGCACTTATTAGCAAAAGTATGTGGGCATAGGACACACACCCTGTCACGTCCCCTTAAAGGAGAATTCTAAAAAAAATGATTAGTTTTATTTGTTTACCACTACTTTTACTTTATTCTGGCTTTGGAAATTTTCAAATGCAGCAATTTAGAAATTAGATGAAAGGTTTAGCACTGGGGAACACTTTAAAAAGATAAAAAGTGCATTTTATTTACAACTATATAAGTCAAACCAAAATGAGGGACAGATGAGGAGGGACGGGGGAAAGAGGGGCTTTGTTCTAAATTAGGGACAGTCCCTTGAAATCAGGGACAGTCCCTTGAAATCAAGGACAGTTGGGAGCTATGCTTCTGCTGCTGTGAGTTACAGTTGACATTTAAATGCAGCCTGCCTCGGAACACCCACTTCTCCATACTGAAATCCACTGAATGTGTTGATGGGGAAATCAAGCAATTTGTTTCCTTCAGCCTGTGTAAAAAGGAAAGAAAATTGCACAATGTATGCCCTTAGTGGACTTTCTAAAATGAATAAAGTTGCAGCATTTACTGAGTGACATTTATTGTTCACTGACTGAGTTGCGAATTGCTCCTTAATAAAATGGCGCTGAAATTATCATGTCATTGTGCTACCTCTTTAAGTTAAGATCTTTAAAAGAAATGGAAACAAAAGAGCTACAAGACCCTTATTAACGCAAGTACATTGTAATTTATTCCTACAGTTTAGACGTCAAGCATTGCATTGTCTCTTGCTGGATTCATGGGGCTGTTTATTTTCCACTTTGCTTAGCTCACTGAAAATGGACTGATCAATGATTGGCTTATTAGTACCTGTAATAATGGTGGTGCCTCTCAGAGCCATTCCTTTGATGCTGTGCTCAGCGTTAATGCTAAGCTTTGTGCTACTAACAGACTTTGTGATGAAGTAGTCCCTGTCCCAGAAGGCTTATAACATAAGTACGACGAGAATTATTTCAGAAGGCATGCCAGCAAAACAAAGCTAGTAAGATTAGGTATAAAAATACAAAGGGGACATAAAAGATTTAAGCTGGGTTTCTCTGCATCTCTATTCTGGCCTCAACAAGACAGAAATTCCTATATAGTTAGCAGTGTGATTTGAACGGGATACTTATTTCCAGATTTTCTATTAATATATAAGACATTTCACTCAAAATTGTGGGTGTCAGAATCTGTTAATTAGAACCCAGGTTCGGATGCAGCCCTAAAATAAAGCTGCTAGATCTTTACACTTGTTTTATTCTGCTTATTGGTTTTAGTAGAAACACCATATTTAGGGGTTTACGGGCCCTTTCATAAGGGTGGACCGATCAGGTCCGCCTGTCCGTCTTTCAGATGGACCCAGTCGGACCCTCCAGTCTCCTCTATGGAGTGGTGGGTGTCAACGGACTTGTGTCTGTTGACACCCGCTGACATGTGATCTGATCCAGTCTGCTAAAAACTGTTAAAACAGATAAATCGGATGGGATGGCAGTTGGGTGTAAACAGACAGACTGTCCGTTTACATCTGACCGCCCATAGAGGAGAGTGGGCTTGGTTTCTGCATAAGTGGAGGGGATATGGACCAGCCATTTGCTTGCTCAGCGGGGATCAGCAGACTGCTTACCTGGTGAGCAGGTGGACTCCAACAGGGCCTGCCCCATGTGTAAGGGGTTTAACCACTTAAGCCCCGGAAGATTTTACCCCCTTCCTGACCAGGGCCTATTTTCCAATTCGGCACTGCATGACTTTAATGGACAATTGCGCGGTCGTGCGACGCTGTACCTTTTCCCACAAACAGAGCTTTCTTTTGGTGGTATTTGATCACCCGTGCGATTTTTTGATCATGCGCTATAAACAAAAAAAGAGCGTCAATTTTGCAAAAATAACAATATTTTTCACATTTTTTTATATGAAATTCCCCCAAAAAAATGTAAAAATCAAAATTTTTTAACATTTTAGGCCAATTTTTTTTTACCATATGTTTGGTAAAAAAAAATTGCAAAAAGCGTATTTTGATTGGTTTTGCGCAAAAGTTATTGCGTTTACTAACAAAGGGAAAGATTTTTCTTATTTTTGTTGTTTTTTTTTTAACGCGTAATGGCGGCGATCTGCGATTTTATTTGCGGGACTGCGACATTGGGGTGGACAGATCGGACCCTTGACTGACATTTTTGGGGTTACCAGTGACATTACTACAGTAATCAGTGCTATACATATGCACTGTTACTGTAAAAATGACACTGGCAGTGAAGGAGTTAACTGTATTAGAGAGGGAGGGGTTAAGTGTGTCCTAGGGGAGTGTTTCTAACTGTGATTGGCTGTGGCTTGCTGTGTAAGAACAGTGATCAACGGTCCTACATAGTAGAACCGTTTGATCACCATTCATACACAGGGAGAACTGACAGGCCGTTTGTTTACACTAGTCGCCTGCCTTTCTCCCGCTGTCACGGACGATCGCGAGTGCCCGGCGGACATCGGGTCCGCCAGGCACACGCGCGGGGGGGGGTCCGTGACCGTGCGGGAGCGGGAGCGTGCCACCGGCGGCGTGCGCTCGCTCCCAAAACCCTTACAGGCTAGCGACGTAGCCCTACATCGTTCTGCCTGTGAGGGGCTGACTGCCGACGTAAATAGTCGTGCGGCAGTCGGCAAGTGGTTAAGAGGTAGGTATTCCTCAAAACCTAAAGTGGTTGTAAAAGCAACATTTGTATTTCTTAAAAATAGCCAACATGTTATATTTACCTGCTCTGTGCAATCGTTTTGAACAGAGCAGCCGCAATTCTTTTCTTCTGGGGTCCCCCACTGGCACCTCTGGCTCCTCCCCACTGTCATGTGCCCCCATAGCAATAGCAAGCCACTTGCTATGGAAGTACTCATGCATGCTTAATCCTTACCGGTTTGGCTCCACCCCCACTCTCTCCTCACTGGCTGTGATTGACAGCAGCAGGAGCCAATGACTGCCTTTCTTTTCAATAAGGAGAAAAGGCCATGAGAGCCACCACTCTTGTGCACATTGCTGAATCTAAATCAGGCTCAGGTTAGTGTTTAGGGGGGCTAATGGGGGAGTTTCATGCAAAAGGTGTTTTACCTTAGTACATAGAATGCATTAAGGTGCAAAAACCTTCTGTGTTTAGAACCACTTTATTTTAGGGATGTAAAGGAAATCTGCATATAATTGGAGAAAGTATGACTATATATTGAGACACATTTATTATTTAGTAATAAATTGGTTTATTACCTGTACCCTGTAAAATTTTCACCATCGTCTCCTGTACATTTGCTGTATTAAGTTTTATCCACTGCATATCTGAATTTATTGGTCTTCAATAGGATATGCAAGACCCTGGGCATGATCTGTCCTAAACATTTTCCATTAGCACATAGTGCATCACTGATTTTATCAGTTACATGGGATTTTCATTTTACATTAGGTTAGCCTTCCGGAACGACACATGTAGTTTACATTTCACATGATTAAAACCCATTTTTCACATTAAAAAAATGAACACTGCTATGGGTTTATAGACATGTAATGACCTTTAGATTACCTTATAGAACCTTATAGAAATGAATAATGGGACCTGCCATACACAATGGTCAGGTCAAATCCCAGGTCAAACTTCTGTGAGAACTGGATAACTCCCGTAATGTGCCAGAAGAGGTCTAAACCATAGGTCAGATCTCAATGGATCTCTGCAGAATAGCAAATCAAAGTTAATCTTTGTGAACAGAGTGCCATTCTGTATATGAGTAGGATTCATCATACCTTATTGATCAACATATCTTACACTCTAGCACTCTCAATTGCCTTCCTACAGGTGCTAGTAAGGTTATTTTAAATAATTTGAACAGCATGGCTGATTTGGCATATGGCGTAATTTCAACTTAGTGCATTTGTATACAATTTAAAGTGGTTGCAAAGTATGCATTCTCTGCACTAAGATAAAAATAGAAAAAAAAAATTCTATTGCCAGCTCCCCCCAGTCCCTAAATACTTACCTGAGGCCAATCTCGATCCTGCTCTGTGCCTGAAAGCAACGGTGCTGCTCTCTCTCTCTCTCCTTCCTTACTGGACTCAGTGAGAGCTGGATGAGTCATTGGCTCCTGCTGCTGTCAATCAAATCTAATGACAAAGGAGCTGGGAGGATCGAGCCTGCATGCATTCCACCATAGGAAGTGATTTCCTAGTGTGGTACATGGAAAAGATGAGGAGCCAGGAGAACCAGCGAGGGACCACAGAAGAGGAGGGTAAGGGCTGCTCTGTGCAAAACCACTGCACAGAACAGGTAAGTATAGCATGTTTGGTATTTAAAGAAGATGTACAGCCACAGCTCATTTGGCTGTACATCTCCTATGGATCACAGGAGTGTAGATTGTTCTGCACTCCTGTGACCCGTTTTCATCAGAGAGCGGGCTGAAGTCGACTCCCTGCTGACGTCACAGAAGTCGATCCAGGCACCACCTCATTAAGACCACGGAGTCAGGATCTGCCAGGTGCCTAGACCGACACGTGGCTCAGCCTCTCAGCGAGCCGCTGAGAGCCTGAGCAGACCACTCCCCACCCCTCGACAGCCCAGCGCTCCAATGAGCGAAGAGGGGGCAGAGCAGAGAGCTGCTGACTGAGAGTCAGCAGTTCTCTGCTTTTCGAGCTGTCAGAACCGAGTGATCGACGTTGTTTGATCACTTGGTTCTCAGTGCAGAGGCATCGGGGGACAGGTGCAGCGGTCCTCCACCTAGGTAAGAAAAAATAAAAAAATGAAAAAATCCTTCTCTTTTAAAAAAAATAACTTTACATCACTTTAAGACAAGAGCCGCTGTATTTTCTTGAATTTCTTTTAGAGGCGTTGCTGTGCATGGTCCTTCATGCTAGTTGCACACATTGTTAATATGTTCTCAGCTATACATATGATGGCTTTAGCCTTCAAATACCCATTCATGTTTTCCATCATTCCCCTCTACACCCCCTTTTTATAGACGATCATAGCAGCAATGATTCCTGACTCGTAAGATGATCTTCTGGAGAATATTCGTTTATCTTTCTAATATTAAAGCTATCTGTTCCATTCTTAAAACTAGAGATGCAGAGTGATGCTGAAGGTATGCCATAACATCATATGATGTCTGCCCTAATGTAAATCTGGTACACAGATGATTTATTGGCTACAGGTCACTTTGGGGCTTTATATGTGTATTATAATTATTTTATAAATAGTTTAGCTCAACTTATTAGGTCTATTTATTTTCAAAAGAATTTCCATGCTGGAAGAGAAGTGCTGAATCTTGAATAAAAGGTTTTGTAGTTATAAATATAGTGCTGGAAATGAAATAAAGTCAGCGTGCATTTTAGGTTAGCATCCCACAGGGTTTCAGCTGATACTTGAATTACTGACCTCGGGTCTACCGTGTATGTCTTTCATCATGAAACTGCTGACCTCCTGGTTCTTTGGTTGCACAGTGAATGGCTCAATAATGAGTTGGATAATGTGCTATATCCATAATATACACCGCTACAGAACTTAAAGCTGAATTCCAGGCAGATATACAATGAATCAATTATTAGAGTTATGTGTTCATTCATTACAAGAAAAATGAGAAGTATGTTTAACCACTTGCCACCCGCCCACAGTACTTTTACTGCAAGCCAAGCACCAGGACATACCCGTGAGTTGTAGTGTACTTCCTGGTTTTTAGGTACACATGTGCGCTCCCCCTGCTGACCTGTGCTGTGATTGGACACAGCACAAGTTTGTCAGCAGGTTATAGCCAATCATTTAGGCTGTATACCTACTGAACGTTTTGTAAGAACAGGCCCTGGCTGGGTTCTTCCTGCCATTCAGAAATGTAAGCAAAGATAGGAACCCAGTCAGATCAGTGAGTACAAGCAGCATGCATACACTTGCATACAGTTATTATTCACACAGTTAACTCCTTGAGTGCTATTAGTACAGTGACAGTGTACAGTATTGTCACTGATCACTGTATTAGTGTCACTAGAGACATCAGTGTCAGTTAGTGTCCCTCCCAGCCAATGTCAGTTAGCATTAGCCCGCCACACTATTACAGTCACACTATAAGTTGCTGATCACCGCCTCTCATATAGTGTTTGTACGGATCAGTATTTGAACAGGATCAGTAGTGTTCCCAATAGTATTGTGTCCCCCAGAATGCGGAATTGGCAGGGTCAGCCCCCAATCCCTGCCAGCACTTGTGACATGTATCAGAATACATTTTGACCTAAATCGATGAAGAAATTAGATTTTTTTTGGCTATGTTTTATAGCAGAAACTAGAAAATATAATTTCTTTTTAAAATTTGCAGTCTTTTTTTTCATTTAAAAAGGAAAAAAGCAAATAAACCAGTGGTGAAAAAAATATCACTAAAATAAATTTCTATTTTTGTAAAAAAAAATATGTCAATTTCATTTACGTTCAGTGTTGCATGACTGAGCAATTGCCAGTTAGGCAACAGTTTGTAGCACACTGCTGAATAGCAAAAAATTATCTAGTTTCATAGTTACATAGTTAGTCAGGTTGAAAAAAAGACACAAGTCCATCTGGATTAACTCAGCAAAGCATGATTCAATTTGCTACAGCAGGGGTAAAAATTTCCTTCCTGATCCCCCGAGAGGTAATCGGATATTCCCTGAATCAACTTTACCTATAAATGATAGTACCCATTTATATTATGTACACCAAGGAAATAATCCAGGCCTTTCTAAAGCAATCTACTGAGCTAGCCAGAACCACCTCTGGAGGGAATCTATTACACATTTTCACAGCTCTTACGGTGAAGAAACCTTTCCGTATTTGGAGACAAAATCTGTTTTTTTCTAGACGTAAAGAGTCATGAAAGGGGAAAAACATTCCTGCGGTCAAGTGGTTACATTTACTTAATCTACATTTCTGAATTTGTTTTAATGTCAACCTCTCGTGATCCTCCCCATAGCAGCACTCACTAAGAGATTCTGCCCGACGCAAATATGCTAACAGGGAACATACTGAAAAGCAGAGAGAAAAGAGTGAGTTGAGTGTTGACTGCATTATTGTCCAGTCAGCAGATTGGGAGTGCGTTCTTTACCAGGCTACAGTGAAGGTCAATGTCCTAAACCATCCTTTCTGCCTAACAGAGAGCCACATGTGTATTTTAACTGCCTGTTAGCTGATTGCCAGGAATTGCACTTTAAGATCTAACCGATAAGGTAGGGCACATTTTTAAAATTATAGTGTTCAGGAAATTCTATAAGGCAAACCTGTATAACACAGGAGGTGTGTTCCTGGCCAGATCACTAGAGAAAATCAGAGAGGAAAAAAAAAAAAAAAAGAAAACTAATACAGCCACTACAATGAATGATTGGAATGTTGCAATATGTTAAATTTTTGATTTTGGGTTTAATATCACTTTTAATATGTTGATAGCTTTAAGGTTCCAACTTTTTGTTATACTATTTTAGAAAAGAAAACTAAAGAACTCATGGGTTGTGAATGTTCATAGTGTTTTTTAGTGTATCTGTATGTAAACCAGCTTGATATGTCAACCTTCGAGTTGGGCTGAATTTACTTTACCCAGATATGCATATTTGTCTAGTCATTTTTGAAAATGCCAAATTGTTTATACGCTGATCCACCTTTGACCTGTTACAAACAGATGTCCTTCTAAACCAGCTTGTAGGAAGTTTTTATGTTTACAGTGACCATCGGCGCAATTAAGAACCCCAGGTATTCATCTAGATCTCAAAGAATTTCAATATTGGGGTTCATATAGCCAATATAGCCAAGATGGAAAGTTGAGGAGATAAAAAAGTGTTGTACTGTATATGGTTGACAGATTTTTGAAATATCACATTGGGGTTGATTTAACTAAAACTAGGAAATGCAAAATTCGGTGCAGCTGTGCATGGTAGCCAATTAGTTCCTAACATCAGCTTGTTCAATTAAAGCAGAACTTTACCTATCACAACAAAAATAATGTTTTTTAACAAGGAACATTCATTCCACATTAATAATTTTGCTACCAAAATGAGTGTGTGCTTTAAATTGCCTCCAGTATTGCTCTTGTTTCTTCTTGCTGGAGGCTGCCATTTTGCTGGAGCCCAGAGCTCCTGAACAGCAGTAAATCATAAAGCGGAACTAAACCCATCGATTTAACAGTTTCAAAAAAAATTACATTCCCGGAACATAAACTGTAAAATGTGAATATGAGCTGTCATATTTTCTTGTTTCTTTAACCAAACTGTCAAACCATCAAATGGCTGATGTCATAACTGATCATATGTGCAGCACCATGACAGTTGCAGAACAAACAGAAGCAGCTTCCTTGGCTGTAAAGCATAGGAGGGTTTCATTTATCTTTAAAGCTTGTTTGGCTGTACTCCTGTAGATCACATGAGTGCAGATCGCACTGCACTCCTGTGACCCGTTTCAGCAGACAGTGGATGGAAGCCCGCTGTCAACTAACGTCACAGAGTTGGTCCAGGCTTGGGCAAGATCACAACCATATGGTCTGGATCCACCCACATGCCTGGATCGGCACCCAGCTCAGCCTCCCAGCAAGCCTCTAAGAGTCTGAGCTGCCCACAGCCGCCCACTCCCACCCCTCCACAGCCCAGCCCTCCAGGGAGCACAGTGGGGCAAAGCAGAGAGCCGCTGAATGACATTCACCAGCTTTCTGCTCGGGGGAACTCTAAGAACTGAGCGATTGGGAGTGTTGGATCACTCAGTTCTCAGTCTTAGAGGCGCCGGGGGGGACAGATGCAGAATCAGACTGATGCTGCATCCACCTAGGTAAAATCCCATACTTCTCTTTTAAGGCTGTCAGCAGATCAGCCTCTACAAATTAATTAAAAGTGGAGAGCAACTGAGCATGTACAGAATAAGGTGAGACAGTGTAATACTGGATTTTAAACAGTATAGGCACTTCTTTTTTTACTGTTTTGCATAGCTATAATTGCAAACGGGGCCACCCTGAAGTGATCTAGCAGGACTTCATTTTCTGACTAAAGTTCCACTTTAAGCTTTGACAAAAAAAAAAACAGAAGTTGATTGATTTCTATGCAGAGCTATACCAGATTTTTCACTCTCCTGTTAGTAAATCAAGCCCATTGTTCTAAATCCCATTATTTATGAGATTTTAAAGAGATTAGCGATATAGATTTACATAGTCAGGTCTGCATGAATGTGTATAAATTATGAAGTGTGCTTTACAACCAGCCATTTTCAACCAGGGTTCTTCCACATGTTGTCAGGAATATCTTGCACAGGGGCTGATTGATCCATCATCTGAGGGTGCCTGCGTAGTTCTGGGGCCAACAACATTTGGTAGAGCCCAGCAGCATTATACCAGGGATGATTTTAGCTGTCTTAAAGATGGCATTATTCCCAATGATCCCCAGTATAACAGTCTATTCTTTCAACCTACCTCCAATGTAAGGGGCACTTTTTTCTCAAACTGAAAAAAACGTGAGCAGGCACCTTTTCACTGTCTGTAATGTAAGGGACCACTTCTTCAATAACCCCCAATGTAAAGGCACACCCAGGATGTGCTGAGGGTGGATGCTGCCCAAAGCACAGCGGTAGTGTTGCTTGCCTCTGTATGTGTGCATGCTGCCTGTGTAATGCGTGGTAATGTGTGTTATTGCATCGTGGTGACATTTAACACACTAAGACAACAAATCCAATCCAATCCAATATGAAAAAGATCAGCAGCACTAAAATGCAAAAAAAAAAAGGCTAAAAAATAATTATAAGAAAATGTCAATTGTTTTTGTGTATTTGCAAACTTAATGTTATCTAGCTAGTTTTGGGATCTAACTTCAATAATCCATTTAAAGTAATACTAAAGGCAAGTTTTTCTTTGTTTTTTTTGTTTTTTTGTTTTTTTTTTTATAAAAAAGAGATTATACTTGCCTGCTATATACAACAATATTGCACTGGATAGTTGCTTTCCTCATTTTCTGGCAATTCCCACAGGCATTATTAGCTCCTCCTTCCTTTGGGTGCTTCCTTTAGCAAGCCAAGTCCTAAGAAGGCACCAGTGCATGCACAGCCCTGAGCCAGACTGTGTACATCTATAGACACTCACAGCACTGGTATGCCACGCCCCCGCTGATGACTGGTGGCAGTAAGAGCTGATGACTGGTGGCAGTAAGAACCTATGATTCCACTGCCCTCAGTTTCTATTGTGAAAACAGAAAGTGAGGGGAGCGGTTGTGTAGACAGGACTGCACTGGAATGGTGACATGAAGCCAGGTGAGTGTTTAGGGACAGAGGAGGGTAGGACAGGTATTAGGGCATTTTTTCCTTAATGCAGATAATGCATTAAAGTGAAACTAAAACTGAATTTTTAAAACTGCGAGCATGCAGCTTTTTTTTGCAGTAAACACTGCAATAATACATACTTACCTGCCATGTTGCAGTTACCTACTGAATACACTAGGATGCACATGTGCAGCTCATCATCCATTCCTAGCACACTTTTGCTGTGCCAACATGACTGAGCATGTCATCATCCACTGGTAGCAAATCAAGAGGCCGAAAAAACAGCACTTGGGAGAAGATGACAGCGGCCGGCGAGGGATGTAATCGCTGAAAGGCATAGGTGAAAGGCATAGGTGAGTGTACCGTGGGATTTAGTTTCACATTGAAAAAACCTGGAAAAACAACCTTGAGGGAAGATTTTCCAGAAAAACGGGGGTCGAAGGGATGTTTGAGATGCTTTGTATTTGAAGAAAATGTGAAGCAAAAGGTATATATAAAAATTGGCAAACTTTTATTACAAAATTTTCAAAAAAGAAATAAAGACAATGAAAAACAAGCAAACAGTCTTCGAGGACTGGTATAAACAGTTAGTTATAAAAACATATAGGTTTCTAAAAGACCTTCAATGCATTAACATTCATGGATGTACAAAGAATGGATACCACACAATATTGGAGACAAATTGGGATGACAAAATGTCGGACCCCCAAAAACCCCAACGCATTTCAACTTTAAATAAGTCTTCTTCAGGGGGTATATATATATCCGCAATTCTTTTGACAAGCATATGTATATACAGTACATAAAACACATCATTATATCAAAAAGACAATATATCTGAAAAAACCTTAAACAGGTGAGTATATAAAAGTTTATAGAAGTATATAGTTTCACATTAATGTAGCAAATGTTTATAGATTAGTACTACTTTACCTTATATCCAGTCGATGCTTTATCGTTTCTGTAAACCTAAAAAATATTGTATTGGGTGAGGAGTACTTAATGTTGATACTTTCAAAGGCAGGTATGGTGCAGTATGTTAGATTTTTTTTTTCCTCCAACATCCAAGTTTAGTAGCAAGCTTCAAATTGTTTAAAGATTTCAGCACTCGTGCTTTGTATGATAATGATGTTTCTTTCATTAGTTATGAATGCAATTGCCTGGTTCTGAATAATAGCCATGTTATTGTTCCAAGGAGTGCAAACAACTCTGAGTGAGTTGTCAGGCGCAGTCAGACCAAATGAAAACCTAAATAGTTCTTGTTTGAACACAAGTCTCCTGCAAATATATTAGCTTCTTTATTTGAAAATTAATTCTACAATTACATAACTAATTCATCTCCAGAAAAGTACTTTCTCTAAATAATCCATTCATAACAAACACCACAGTTAGCAGAGAGCCTTCACTAATGGAGCGATATTGTTTACTCTGTGCCTGGCTTCCAACCATTGAAGTCACATTTATTACCAGTGTGTTTGCAGGCAGTGTTTTATGGGACCATTTATCTTTGTCTACAGATCTCAACCAGTATGCTGACCATATATGAACAGATCTGTTGTCAATATATATCATATTTCATTATCCTCTTGGTGACTGCTCATTGTCCAATGCATCTGCAATTTTTAAAATAGAAAATTGCCCAACTTAAAGTTTAACTGAAGTCAACTCTTTTTCTTTTTGATAGACTGCAGAGGGATTGGAACTGATTTTTATTGCTGTTTGCGTCCCAGTTAATTAGACTAGAGCAGGAATAGAAAAAAATCTTCCAATGGGAACACTAGTGTTGGAGACTATCGGGAATTCCCTCAATTTTGAGGGCTTTCATCTCACTTACTATTTTAGCTATGGGACAGGAAGGGTAGGGAAATCTTCCCAATAAAACACAAAAAAAACTGACAAGGGTCATGACTCTCCCCGAAGCTGGATACACACTATACAATTTTCTTTGGATTGTTTCCTTTAGATTTACCAAAACCATATAATATGAGGTCAAACCTAAAACACTTTCAATTTGTATGCAATCAGGCAGGCCCTTGCACTATATAGTTGAAGGTAAATCTAAAGGAAATCAAACAGCAAAAGTTGTATAGTGTGTATTCAGCTTTACACTGAAAATGAAAATAAATGATTTAATTTTAATTCTACTTTAAATTAAAAAAAATATAAAATGAACCTGCCCATTGTCATGGTCCTGTTGGTGAGTTCACCCCTACTTCCTAATCCCCACTGAGACAGAAGTAAAATGGTGGACACAGGAATAAAAATGGGGGAACAGTAATAAAAAACCCAACACAAGGTATAACTTTTCTCCATGCTATCAAAAATAAAAAGTTGTAGCTGCAGTTGGGCTTTAAGGGCCCATTCAAACTGCTAAACGCTTAACTTAGTTTAAAAGCGCAGGAAGTGACACTTTATTTATGTCCCCAGTACGTTGCACTGCTTTGCGGTGCTTACCTGTGCCCTACATTTTACCGCAGCGCACTGCACCACACCTACAGGCTGTGTTGCACTGCAAACAGGGCAGTTGTTTTCACTTATCAGTGACTGGCATTTATTCAGCGCAGAAAAAAAGGCCAGACGCCACACAATGCGTGAATGAGACTTTAAAGGGTAATTCCATTTTTGTGGGGGAAAAAATAGCAAATAAAGAAAAAATAATATAGCGTACACAATTGCGACACAAGTCATATTGTAATTAAATGTTACCTTTCCTTTTCAATCTGTAGCCTCTGTAATTTTCTGAAAATGCAATATGGCTACCTGGAGTTGACCACACCCCAGAAACATCATTTCCTGCTTTTATGATTGGCTCATAGATTTTCCCAGAAGTCTGCCTAAGATACAAGTCAGATTTCAGGCATCCCCTGCAGCAAAATTGTCATTTTTGGTGAGATACTCCCAATAGTAACACATCTAATGGGATACAGGCCCAGCAGCTTTCCTCATTAGAGCTCTGCAGCTGCACAGCTGACTGATCATTTTGAAACCACTCCCATTAGACCTACTTAGCAAAGAGGAACAAACAGTGATTTCTTCAGAATAACAAAAGGTAAGAATCTGCAACAAAGGTTGTAAAAAATACTTACAATGTACATAGATCACCCAGAGAGGAATGTTTTTTTCTCTACAAAAGTGGAGTTACGCTTTACGCAGGTTAGCAACTGTGTATTACCATGCCCTTTTTTCCAACATGGACTTTTTAAGAAGTATGTTTTAGTCTTTAGACAATGGAGAAAAACTCCTTTTAAACCATTAGAATCAAACTTATGCAGCCCCCCCCCTTTTTCTTTTCATTTCTACCTGTACACTCCTATTGAGCAACATTAGATCGAATTATCCTATAGTTGTGATCAAGCTATTTGTTTAATTTCTTTAATAGCAGATTTTGTCATAGTTTATTCATATTATTCACCAAAATGAATTTCTTTTATGAACTTGTTTGCTTATTATATTGTATCCAGCCTATAGAATTTCTACCAGAACAACCTGTAATTTGTGCTCATTTATACAGAGCGTTTCGTAGCCTTCAATCAGAAGCAAAATAGAATCAGTTTAAGCTAATGGACATTTTAAGACTATGTGTAAAAAGCTTTCTTCCCGCTGTAAAATACTAAAGTGGATGTGAATACATCAAATAGGGTCATATGTTATCCTTTGTTAAAAATCACCTACTGCTTTTCACATGCCAATTTCCCTTTTGAAATTCATAATGTTTTAGATCTGATTCTGAGAACTCAGGCAGTTAGAAAAATCCAAATTCAAAAAGGGTTTGTGCAGGAGGTATTCCAAAATATGTAAAAAGAGTATAAGTGCAGAAGGTGCTCAAAACATGTATAAAGTAAACATTCAGGAGGTCTTCCAAAATATCTAAAAAAAAAAAAAAAGAAGGTCCCCAAAATACCTAAAAGAAGTATAAGTGCAGAAGGAGCTCAAAACATGTAAAAAGTAAACATGTATTAGGTCTTCCAAAATATGTAAAAAGAGTACAAGTGCAGAAAGTCCCCAAATCAGGGTCGTCTTAACAAATGGGCAGCCCTGCCCCTGCCCAGGGCCCCCAAGATGCATTCGGTGAACCCCCAAGGAGGAGCATCTTATTACTGCCCAGGGCCCCTACACTTGAAAAAAGAGCGTGCATGCCCATTGTGAGCTTGGCGCATGCTCTGAAACGCGTTGTGTCATTCTCCTAATCCCGGTGACGTCACACAGCATATGCTGCGTTCCAGCCTGGTACACGGACACTAGCCGAACCCGGAAGACTTACAGCCGGCCTCTCCGTCTTCCGGCTCCATCTAACCGGCTACAGTTACCATTCCATTCCTGGATGCTGGATTTTACCACCATCCCCGCGGACCACCGGCATTAGACTGAGCCTAAGATCTCTTATCCCATGTGAGTTTGTACATTATTGTGTGCTTCCCTGGAATAAATCAATGCTGCATTTAGAGGCGCTCTGCTTGTTTGTTTATATACTATTAAATATTTTAGCCCGCTGGATGTGCCCTAATATGTACTGTAGTTTCTGCTACATACAGAACTTCTCTATTATTAATAGTTTAGCCCACTGGATGTGTATACAGTAAGCTTTGGCTACTTACAGAACGTCCCTGTGCTGTAATACTCTATGTACCACGAAGAGCCAATCACGGCAAGCGGTGTATTATATTATTGCATACAAAGCCTGCTCGGATTGGCAAAGGTTGTATAAGCCAGCGTCTCTGACTCAGCCAATCCGAACAGGCTTTGTATGCATTAATAGAATACACCGCTTTGCCATGATTGGCTCAGCATGGAACATAGAGTATTACAGCACAGGGACATTCTATAAGTTGCCAAAGGTACTGTATACACATCCAGCGGGCTAACATTTTTAATAGGGATGTTCTGTAACTAGCTGAAGCTACAGTAACTGGAGTATAAGACGACCTCCAATTTTTGGGGTATCTTTTTTATTATAAAAAAAGTTGTCTTATACGCCGGAAAATACGATACACCAAATTGCACCATTCCCCGCGGGTACCCAGGGGTCTCCGCAAAATGTTTTGACCGCCCACTCCCGCCCGCAGCAGAGGTAAAACCGCCCGCTCCCGCAAGATTTGCATTGGGTCTCGCGGTAGCCCAAACCCAATGCAGCCCTCTAATAAGAACTGTATCTATTGATGACGCATTTGAGCAGCTGCAACTATCACTTAAATTGCTTGATAGTAAGGAAAACACTGTTTTTTTTAGGTAGGCAAACTGTAGAGTCCGTATACCTGTATTTATCAAAATGTATTTGATATTACAAAATATAGGATCATATTACAAAATGATTACATTACTGCCTCTACTGTGTGAATCATGAATGTCAGGGGTTCCTAGATTGTTGGGCAACAAATCATATGTATTTGGGTTGCTTCATTTAATGCAATGCCCTTTTAAAGGAAAAGCCAATGTAGTGACACCTTTAAAGGTAAGAGACTTATGAAATGAGGTGCCCAATACTGAAAATGATGTGGGTTAGAATGTTTTTTTTTTTTTTCCAGTTTCTCTTAACTGCCAATGCAACTGAATGTTTTCAGCCTAAATTAGGACCCTCCTTTGTCAAGATGCTGTTAATTTTCAAAATGAAACATTATCTCAGACATATATTTTAGAAGGCAGCTTAGTTTTTTTTTTTTTATATAAAATGAGGAAGAAAAAGAAGTGTTGGTTAGAATGTGTAAACTATTAATGTGCTTGATTTGTCTTTTGTGGAAATGCTGGAACCTGTAAGAGTAATCAGAGAAGTTGTCATAAACTTTAAATGAGTTGCTGCATCAGCTGGTGAAGAAAGGGGCCTCGGGTCTTGGGGCTGAAAAATCTGGGATTTTCCATAACTTTCTGTTTCAGTAACAGTTGTCAGTAAGGGAAAAAAAAGTGAGGATACATCTTGGTGACACAGACAGCAGTAAAACCGCAATAAACGCCTGACAGAGGTTCAGAGCCTTAACTGTTAAAAACAAAAAAAAATTTTCGGATACAGATACATTTGCAACTGCATCTCTACCGTACTGTTTTTTTTTTTTTTATTCCCTTTAAGTTTTGGTTAGATTCCATTTTTGTATCTGCCATTCCATGGTGATTGAATTTAGATGTCAGTGCTACCTGTTTGGATATAAATATACTCATTATAACTCAATAACAGCTTGGATAAGTATTGAAACGTCATCAATTCCAGCTGAATGTGACTAACTAATACTAGATAAATAATCAGGGCTGCTGATTGGGGGGGGGGGGGGGGGGTTGGAACGAACCACCAGTCCTCCTGTAGAGGGCCCGGGCACACAGCAGGGCCCAACAGCATTGGAAATCGGTGCAGTTGGGCGCAGGGGCAATTACAGAAGGAAGCCCTGTGCGGCTCTCTGCAGCAGCTGAAAGCCAGTTTCTCCCCCCTCCTGCCAGCTTTCAGCTGCTGCAGGGAGAGACACAGGGCATCATTCCTGTAATTGCTTCTCCCACACCGATCCCCCTCCCTGTTCTGCCTGCTCCTGATCCCCCCATGTGCCCCCCTTTCACTGTGCCCCCCCCCTCCTTCCCACAGCGCTGCAGGCTTCCATGTCCTGAAAAAAAAATAACAATTAAACATTGTAATAAAACAACTGTACAATAAAATAATTGTAAACATTTTTAACTTAAAAAAAAAAAAAACACAATTAAAAAGGGCTAGTTCACATGGGTTCTCTGTTATGTTTGTGTCCACTAATAATAATTTTAGTGTATTTTTAGTGAAAATATTGTCTTGACATATTGGGGGGGGGAGCTGCCAGGTAGGCTGTACAGGGCCCCTTGATTTCTAACAACAGCCTTGTATATAATGACCTGTATAAATGAGAACATTCACAGAGATACTATGGCAGTGGAGATCCACCCTGCACAGCAAGAGTTAAATGCTTGTTTTTGTCTATTGTGCTTCTTGGAAAAAAAAAATTGATTTACTTTATCCCTCAATTGTCCTCTTTATGCAACGGCCCCCTCTAAGCCCCTTCTTTATGGCGCTCAGTCTGCTGGTCTGATGTCATAAGGGTTAATTTACTAAAACTGGAGAGTACAAAATATGGTGCAGATGTGCATGGTAGCCAATCAGCTTCTAACTTTAGCTTGTTCAATTAAGCTTTGAAAAAAAAAAAAAATAAATAAATAACCTGGAAGCTGAATGGTTTTTATGCAGAGCTGCATCAGATTTTGAACTCTTCAGTTTTAGTACCGTATATACTCGAGTATAAGCCGAGTTTTTCAGCATGTTTTTTCAAATGCCCCCCTCGGCTTATACTTGAGTCACTGGCTTCACTGTGTTTTTAAAAATGGCGCCGTTCGGCGCCGACATGTCACTGCGCATGTGCGGCATGCCCGGGAATAGCCGAACGTGTTTGGGTTTTCCCGAGCATCGGCGGCGTATTTGCGGTGACATAGTATTGGCGCCGGGTGGCGCGATTTTTAAATCAAAAGCGGCTCACCGAGAGGTAAGTGAGACTCCTCTGCAGCCCCTACATTTCCTCATGCAGTGCTGCGGGCATGGTACAGGACATTCTCCTGTACCATGCCTGCAGCACTGCATCTCCTGTGCCATGCCTGTACATACTGTGCCATGCCTGTACTTACTGTGCCATGCCTATACCTACTGTGCCATGCCTATACCTACTGTGCCATGCCTGTACATACTGTGCCATGCTTGTAAATACTGTACAATGCCTGTACATACTGTGCCATGCCTGTACTTACTGTGCCATGCCTATACCATCACCTGTGCTATGCCTATACCATCACCTGTGCCATGCCTATACCATCACCTGTGCTATGCCTATACCATCTTCTGTACCATGACCTGTGCCATGCCTGTACCATGACTGTACCATTACCTGTGCCATGCCTGTACCATGACCTGTGACATGCCTGTACCATCACCTGTGCCCTGACCTGTGCCATGCCCTTACCATGACCTGTGCAATGCCTATACTATGACCTGCGCCATCTCCTGTACCATGCCCGCAGCCCCTGTTTTGTGTCTTGTAGTGGTCCAGTTGGGTCCAGTAGCTTCTGCATTTCCCACCCTAGGCTTATACTCGAGTCAATAAGTTTTCCCACTTTTTTGTGGTAAAATTAGGGGTCTCGGCTTATATTCGGGTCGGCTTATACTCGAGTATATACGGTAAGTCAACCCCATAATGTATAATTAAGGAGCTGGAGTCCTGAATTGGGGGGCTGCTGAGGGTCTGCCCACAACCAGTAGTGCCAAAGCGAAGAGTATAGCGCCCCTTGCCAGGGGAGTGAGGGAGAAGGTAAGTAAAACTTCTAGGCTGGGCACTTACCCTTGCATTATAAGGAGAGACCCACTACAAGGGTAGTTCTTACATTTTCTTGAAGTTAACCCAACTGTCTACCATTTTGCAGTCAAAGGGCAGAACGAGATTGACCTACACATTGTGACCTTGTCTTCTAACCAGAATTTACTCATTTAACATTTGTAACAAAAAGCATTTAGGAAAGGGTTATTTTCTGGTTAATTAGCAGATATGTCCAGAGAGGCAAAGCTTTTCCAACCCATTCAATAATCATCAGATGGCAGACTCCCACTGTGTTCAGTTTTGCTGCACAACCATTGAGATACTTCCAGTCATTGCAGTCATGCATCAATCTCTTCCAGTGTAATGATGCCATAATAAATATTATAGGTGACAAAAGGAATTTGGTTGGTAATTTGAGGTTGATATTATGTCAAACAGATGATGTTTAATATTTGTTGTAAATCCTTTCATAATTGTGAAGAAATTTTAATTTGTTCTCCATATAATGTTATGCTTTTCCTTCCTTTCAACTGAATATTCATAATAGGATCTGACTTAAAGACTGATTTAGATGAAATGAGACTTTTCTCAGAGCTTCAACACAAGCTGAATTGGCATTTAGATCATGAAATGTTATTCTTTGTTGTGGTTTCCTAGAAAGTGGTGGATATTTTTATATTGGTGCCGTTGTTCACAGAGGCATGAAAAAAGGCTTTCTCTGTGTTCTGTGAGAAATGATACTGCTGTGATGTGCATTAGACTGGAATTCTATTGTTGTTAGCTACGGGAAGCAATGTGTGTTCTGCATTCAAACAGATCTGAGGGTGGCCAATGTAAAAGAGTATAGCAGGAGGAATCTTGGGCACTTGATGTTTTTGAGGTCCCCTATGCAGAGGACTGAGGAAGGCTGTAAAAGAATTCCAGGATGACAGGAAGATGTTTCTGTTAAGATATGAGACCACATAGTGTGATACCTTCAAGACGGAGTGCCACCTGAAAGTGAAACTGATATTGATACTCTCAAGATAAAATAACTTAAACCATTTGTTTCCCCAACACTTCACTGCTGTACCATGCACTTGTATGAGAAAGTATCCTGTATATTTGTATGCTTTCTATATGTGAAATCCCTGGTGTTCCTGCCAGTGCCCTTGCTTTCCTAATAAAAAATGACAACACTAAGCAGGAGAGCACACCGTAGTCAGTTCTCTAGCAATGCTGGGAACTCTGTGTACTCTCCTTCAATGATCAGACTTGTCCTGACACGCCCTCACTGCACAGCCATTCACTGGCAAGCTCAGTGTGCTGCTGCTTCTCCTACCCCAGCTCTTATGCAGTTGAGAACAGAGGGAATGTGATCACTTATAAAACAGAGAAAAAGGTATTTGTAATGTATTTTTTTTTTTTTGTTGTTTTAAACCTATACAAAAAGGTTTTGCCTTTCATTTCTGTTTTAAACTGAGGGTTGTTTTACAAGGTGATCATTTGCAATCACTATAAGCCTCTAGCTACTACTATATTTCTGTACCACTTTTAGTCTGCCATATATCAGCCCCAGCAGAGCATTGAGGGTTCTGCTGTGGTCTATGAGGAGGTCATGACCAAAGGCCACTCCTAGTTACATTAAAAGTAATCAGCTCCTTAATCAGCATCCAACCTATGTACACATAAGATTATAATACAAAAGGTAAAAAAGTAAACTTTTGATTGCAGTAAGATTTTTTTTTTATCTTTTGTGAAATCTTTGTTAAAGGAATATATCAAAATAACAGCAAAAAAAAGTTGCTTTGGGGATTTACTAAAACTGGACAGTGCAAAATCTGGGGCAACTGTGCATAGAAACCAATCAGCTTTCAACTTCTTTTGTCAAAGCCTAAGGCCCCTTTCACACGGGCTTTCCGATCAGGTCTGCCTGTCAGTTTTTTCAGGTGGACTTGATTGGATGCTCCATGCACCTCTATGAAGCAGTGGATGTCAGCGGTGACATCTCCACTGACGCCCGCTGCTCTCCGATCCGATGTGGTCAGTGAGATATTCACACGGATGGAAACCCTATTTCCCATCCATCTGGAGGATCAGATTGGATGAAAACGGACAGGGGGTCAATTTTCATCCGATCTCCCATAGAGGAGAGAGGGGATCTGACAGCTCCGTCTCTGCAAAGTAGTAGTGCTTTTTTTTGGCTTTTGGGGAGCACACCATACTCCACACTTTGAGTGCATAATTTTTATGATTATTGGTAACCTAAATGATTTTATGATATTGGTAAAGAATAAAGACTACTGTTTTATCTTACATCTTGTTTTATAGCCTATATACCTATAAAGTCCATATTACATACCTACTGTATATCATTAAATACTTTGCATCAGACTTGATTACAGTGTGCAGAGGCACTTGTATGCTACAAGTGTAAGTAGTTTTAAATAAAACCTCTACACAGGACTGTTAAGGTAAATGTGGTACTCTAAAATTCTCTATGCTGCAAGTATACTTTGATTAGCATTCTCTGAATTCCTTGATAGGTATATGCTGATACATTTTATGGGTATACTCCAGAATTGCAAATTGTTAGTTTAGCACATTACTGATTCTCTAACTTGAGGGCCAAGAATGATCCACAAATAAATCATGGATCCTTTATTATCATATTGCATATAAAGGGTTTTTAAAGCAAATATATATGCTTTGTATCTATCTATCTATCTATCTATCTATCTATCTATCTATCTATCTATCTATCTATCTATCTATCTATCTATCTATCTATCTATCTATCTATCTATCTATCTATCTATCTATCTATCTATCTATCTATCTATCTCTATATATATATATATAGAGATATATATATATATATATATATATATATATATATGTATATATATATATATATATATATATATATATATATATATGTATGTGTAGCACCCTACAGGTAGGTGGGTAGGTGCTAGGTAAATGTACAGTGGGCCTTGTCTGCCTAACAGCAGGGCTGTGATTATCTAGCTAGGGTGTCATGGCTTCCAGATGTGCCTGCTGAGGGGAGAAGTCTCCCCACTGGCTCCTGTGAGAGGCTTCTCATAGGGCTGTGTGGGAAGCCCAATCAGGGGACACATCCCAGCTTGTAACTACCCCAGAAGGCAGATTATGCTGCAAAGGATTCTGGGAGTGGGTATAAGTATGGAGGGAAGTGCGTGGCACAGTGTCTTTGGTGGGAGCAGAGTCCCAGGAAGGAGAGTGCGGCTGTCTCTTCTCCTGTCTGAGGAAAGTGGATGTCTCGGGGTGTCGCCTGAGTGTCCAGAGAGAGAGCTGAGTTGAGCTGAGTGGATCCGGTGTGCCGAGAGCCTGCGGAGAGCAAGAGGGGTCCACTCCAGTCCCAGGAAAGCCTACACAGGTCGTGAGTACTGCGGATTGCCACTGGGGGTCTGCCTGAAGTTAGAAGTTAGAAGGGACCACTCCAGAAGAGGTTCTGGGATCCAGTGTCAGCTAGCTGTAAAGGGGGGACATAGTCAGTGGACCCTGAAGAGTTCAAGGTTAAAGGGGGCACCTGAAGTGTACAGAGTGTGTCAGTTAAAACTACAGCCATACAGAATTCTACATCATACTACCTCAAGCCAGGCAGGGCGGAGGAAAGTATTCAGTGACTTTTACAGTACAACAGTGTCAGAGGTTCTACAGTTCTCAGTCATGGATCCTCTGGACTACAAGTCGAGGATTCAGCACTTTTATTGTTCTACAGAGTGTTCTCAGAGTTAGTGAGCATTGGCCAGCGGGCATTTTTCAGAAGCAAAGTCCCAAGTGTAATTAGTTGGAGCCTAAAGGAGTATCCCACTGATTCCCTTCTCCCATCTCCTTAAATTCAATAAAAACCACAAACAAAGATGCCGGAGTTGTCGCTGCTTCAGTTCTCACACCCAGGGCCACAGCTTACATTGACTGGAGAGGTTACCGGTTCTGATGGCAGATGTTTCACTAACCTAGTACATCCCACTGGCCTGCTGCTTATTATATATAGCAAGGGCATTCCTTGTTTCCCAATTTCCTGTGACTTGTAAGAAAATAAAGGATCCACAGTCCCCAAATGTCTTGACAGATTCCTCTTTTGTAATAGCATTGATAGGATTAATTGAATAATGTATCAAAAGAAAGCTGACACATTTCTAAGCTTTCCTTTACCCAGTGAATTTAATGCTAAAGAGCAATTAAACCATAGGCACTCCTAATTATACAGTTCAAACATCTTCTACATAAAAAGCATTTTATTGTAGAATATGCTAAAATAATTAATGTCCGTAATATCGGTCTTCAGTACATTGTAAAGTCTTTGAACTTGTAGCCTATGTGGAAATCTGAAACATTGTTCTGCAGCTTTTATTAAGTAAGGCTTGATGAACCATACCGTTGTGTGCAACATGATTCAATAGATTGTTTTTATGTTCTAGCAAAGAAGTAAGCTTTCATCATTTTCTTTTTCTAAAAAGTATTTTTTTTTAAAAAAGCAATTTTACAGAAACATTAGCTCTTGTCAGGCTTTCTGCAAAAACAGTTAAGTAGTCTTAAAATAACAATCAGGGCCTATGCGCACTTTTCTTTTTCCTGTACGTTGCATTAAGACAGTCTATTCATTTTAAATGGGCTGCCAACACACAATAATAGTCAAAAGCATGTACACACAACATTGTTTTCTGATGCAGTGCACTACACACAATAGCCTTGCACCGAGGTGCACTGAAACATGTGCATCAGAGCAGCATCACCTTAGTGTATCAGGGTACCATTCAGAATAAATGGCACCACAATACACCAATAAATGTGATGCATCACATCACAAAAGTGTGTTTTAGCTCTAAATGTAGATACTGCATATCTCTAAATACAATCTATTAAAATACCTGTTTAATTTTATGAAATCAACAAACAATGGGCAGAAAGGGTAGTAACCTAACCAATCCTCTTTTCACACTTTTTGTGTGTGTTATTAAAGATGAATCCCAGATATGTTATATTATATGCATAGTTACACATAGTTACATTGCCCAGCTTGGACCAACGTAACTATGTATATACCATACCTGGCCAATTGACCTGATTTTTTTTTACCACATGGTATTTGTGCAGTGGTTTTGCAAATGCAATTTCTTTGGAAAAAATACACTTTAGTAAATAAAAAAAAAAAAATCCAATATTTACCCCAATTGTTTTTGTATAATGTGAAAGATGATGTACGCTGAGTAAATAGATACCTAACAAGTCACGCTTTAAGATTGCGTGCGCTCGTGGAATGGCAACAAATGACACTACTTACAGGTTACCTGTTTAGAGTTACAGAAGAAGTCCAGTGCTAGAATTATTGCTCTCGCTCTAATGTTCGCAGAGATACTTCACACGTGTGTTGCAAATACCGTTTACAAATTCATGCACGACTCACATTTGCGAGCATGGAGAGATCGGGGCACTTTAAATTTGTATTTTTCTTATTTATTTTACTTTTTATATTTTATTTTTACACTGTCCCTTTAATTTCTTTCTTTCTTTTTTAATCACTTTTATTCCTACTACACAACATTCCTTATTTTAGAAATAAGGATGACATGTGCTCTTTATGGAGAGATATGGGGTCAAATAGACCCCAAATCTCTCATTTACCTTTTAACCACTTAAGCCCCGGAAGATTTTACCCCCTTCCTGACCAGAGGGTTTTTTGCGATTTTTTACTGCGTGACTTTAACGGACAATTGCGCGGTCGTGCAACGCTGTACCTAAACGAATTTCATGTCCTTTTTTTCCCACAAACAGAGCTTTCTTTTGGTGGTATTTGATCACCTGTGCGATTTTTTGATCATGTGCTATAAACAAAAAAAGTGCGTAAATTTTGCAAAAATAACAATATTTTTCACTTTTTTTTTATATGAAATTCCCCCCCAAAAAAAATGTAAAAATCTAAATTTTTTAACATTTTCGGCCAATTTGTTTTATGCTACATATGTTTGGTAAAGAAAATCGCAAAAAGCGTATTTTGATTGGTTTGCGCAAAAGTTATCGCGTTTACTAACAAAGGGAAAGATTTTTATCATTTTTGGTGTTTTTTTTTTAACGAGTAATGGCGGCGATCTGTGATTTTTTTTGCGGTACTGCGACATTGCGGCGGACAGATCGGACCCTTGACTGACATTTTTGACACTTTTGGGGGTACCAGTGATCAGTGCTATACATATGCACCGTTACTGTAAAAATGACACTGGCAGGGAAGGGGTTAACTGTATTGGACAGGGAGGGGTTAAGTGTGTCCTAGGGGCGTGATTCTAACTGTAGTGGGACATGGCTACTAGTGTAAAAACAGAGATCAACGGTTCTACATAGTAGAACCGTCTGATCTCCATTTTTACACAGGGGAGAATGACAGGCGGCTTGTTTACATAAGCATAGCGCTCGCCCGCTATTGGCTCAAAACCCAGTGACAGGCTAGCGACGTAGACCTATGTCACTCTGCCTGGCCGGGGCTGACTGCCGCAGTAAATATACTGTGCACAGTCGGCAAGCGGTTAAAAGCAAAAGATTGAAAAAAAAAATTGTTTGTTTTGAACTTTTGCTTAAAAAACAAAACAAAAAAAAAACATTGTCTACTTCCAGCCTAGACTGGAAGTGACGTCTTGACGTCGCTCTGGTTCTCCAAGGTCTCAGAGGAGATCAAAGCAGACCTACTCTTTGATTACCTGGGTGGCAAGAAGGCGGCACCAGTGGATTATTTCTTGGGCGAACTGGCTGAAACCATAAGCCGAAGAAACACTGACGACAGCGGGAGGAGGGGATGTCCCCTACTGCCGTTTCGGAAAGCGTTCCAGCGGCTCATGAGCCGCTCGGACCACTTTCATGAGAAAGCCAACAGCTGGCTGTAAAAAATGATACCAGGGTAATGGCTGATACCCGGTAAACCACTTGCAAACCGCAATGTATATATATAGGTATTGCGGTCGGCAAGTGTAACAGTCCTAGAACCATGAGAAGTAGAAGTGAAAGTTGACAAGTAGCTGGTAGAAATGCAGGACTAATCTCTCTGCATTCTTAGCAATCATGTTGCTGGCAAGTTGCCCCCAATGAAAGGATCACTAATGCGTCATGGCCCATGCAGTACCGGCGCGTGTCTAAACTCCAACAACAAGCCAAGTCAGTATTTATATAGGTTGTTTACCCTGGCATTAGGGGATCCCAAGGTGTGCTGGGAATGGATTTCCCATAGTGTTATGTGTGATTTCATAAGGTCATTTCACTTTAAACTTGGGGTCATATGCAGGCACAATACGAAGAAAAGTAAACTTTGTTGCCAACCAGTTACAAAAAAAAAAAACGTGTTGAAGCCTTTGAACAGCTGTGCAGAGCAGCTCTGATAGTTCAGAAACCTTGCTTACTACCCTTGTTGTTTCCTTGGAGTACAAGTATTTCTCTGTGTTCCGTCTGCCGGCTCCGCTCTCTGCTTTCTATATTCTCCACTCTTCTTATGGAGCTGAAGAGAGATCCTGCAGTAGGTATGTTATTTCTTATCTGAAACACATCTTATAGATTGTTTGTGTTTTTATTACGCCAAGAAAACAGTTTTCTCATGACCTTTTTCAGTGATACAATCAATAAAAAAATATTTTTTTCTCATTATTACACCGACACAGAGAGCAATAATGTACATCTGATGGCATAAAGAGCAAGCTGGCATTTATTGTAATGTTTGCAAATGCAAAATTCCCACCAGACATTGCTTATGAATATTTTAGAGTTTTTTAGATCGACACCGAAAACTAACACAGGGCTGCCGACAATCTGCTGAGGATACAGCATGCTCTTTCCATTCAGAGCTGGTGCAGTTATTATTTTTTAACCCACTGCCTGGATCACTTCAACTTTTAATTAAGAAAAAACAAAACCCAATTAATGATTTGATTTAATTATTAGTAACGGGAAGCAGGCAGCCAATATTTAATGAAATCCATTATTATTTTATAAGACAGCTAAATATTTCATTGTGTGCAGGTAGATTCGTCATCAAAGGACCGCTAAACTATATCTATCTATTTATCTATCTATCTATCTATCTATCTATCTATCTATCTATCTATCTATCTATCTATCTATCTATCTATCTATCTATCTATCTATCTATCTATCTATCTATCTATCTATCTATCTATCTATCTATCTGTCTATCTCTCTGTCTATCTGTCTGTCTGTCTTCCTATCTGTCTGTCTGTCTATCTATCTATTAATTTGTCTGTCTTGAAATATCTATCTATCTATCTATCTATCTATCTATCTATCTATCTATCTATCTATCTATCTATCTATCTATCTATCTATCTAGCCATCTATCTATCTACATGTTAATTTCTCATCTATCTATCTATCTATCTATCTATCTATCTATCTATCTATCTATCTATCTATCTATCTATCTATCTATCTATCTATCTATCTAGCCATCTATCTATCTACATGTTAATTTCTCATCTATCTATCTATCTATCTATCTATCTATCTATCTATCTATCTATCTATCTATCTATCTATCTATCTATCTATCTATCTATCTATCTATCTATCTAGCCATCTATCTATCTACATGTTAATTTCTCATCTATCTATCTATCTATCTATCTATCTATCTAGCTATCTATCTATCTATCTATCTATCTATCTATCTATCTATCTATCTAGCCATCTATCTATCTACATGTTAATTTCTCATCTATCTATCTATCTATCTATCTATCTATCTATCTATCTATCTATCTATCTATCTATCTATCTATCTATCTATCTATCTATCTATCTATCTATCTATCTATGTGTCAATCTTTCCGGTAATCAATTATCTGTCTATCTGATAATATCCACCATGCTTTTGGTATACCTGATAAATCTTTTTTTATATCTATTTATCTGTCCGTTTTTTTATTTGTTAATACCTGCTTAACACATTAGTACATTGTCGGTATTATACCATTTTAGACAAACCGGCTCCTATGGTCTTCATCGTGTGTGCGCATCTTAAAGCATGCACACAAAGCACTGTCTCCCCAGAATTTATGACCTCAATGTTCAGTGTGTAAATATTTTTATGTATTCATACAGTCTAGACATGATAAATTACTTTGAAAATAAGTCAGCTGGGAATGCATGAACATTTCTTATTAAGCCTGTCAGAGAAAACATTGGCACAGTGTGGGAAGATTGGCCACATCTCTGTGCCGTGCTATCCTTATTTGTTAAATCCTTCTCTCCACTTCTCTCAGATTATGCCATTCACATGCAATGTAAATAGAAGATTTTAGGATGGTGGAGATCTAATCTCCAGGGCCTGTGTCGAGTCACAGCTCCCTGGTATTCTAAGTCCATGAAGAGGATCAGAAAACCATTTTAAAATTATTTCTCTGTTTTGGCCTGATATGCATAAGAATTTAAACATGTAGACATAATAAAGCAGCTCCCGCCAAGCTAATTCGTACACCACTGAAGCTCAGTTATAGCAACAGTGTAATCTACAAAACAAATGTAATGCACATAATTGTGTAACCCACTAAACTCTGCTGGTCTATAGGCTTAGTAAGGTGACAACATGTCTCATCTCATTTCAGCTATCATTTGTCATGTGGCTTCTCAGTATAAAGGTTTTAGGGAATTATGTTACCTTGGAGTGTTTTTCAATATGTGAACATGATGAATTCATTGTTTAACATTGCAAAGGAGGAATTATACATTTTCAAAAAAATGCAAAGAAATCTATTTAGATGTCTGGTTTTAGTATTGGCTATTAGTTTTAATATAAGTATGAAATTAAAGTGTTTGTTACCCCAGTGTTTCATATTCCTGATCTGTGCCTGCTGTACCATGTACTTGTATGAGAAAGTATCCTGATCTCTTTGTATTGCTTCCTTTATGTGAAATCCCCAGTGTTCTTGCCAGTCCCTTTACTTTCTTTTTAAAAACTGACCACACTTAGTCCGCATTCACACTGAAGTGGCACGACTTCTGCACGACTTCGGGGGCGACCTGTGAAGTCGCGTGCACTGCGACTTTGGCGCGACTTGCACGGACTTCATATAATGAATGTCTATGCAAGTCGCTCCAAGGTCGCCCCGAAGTAGTACAGGACCCTTTTTCTAAGTCGGAGTGACTTGTGTCGCTCCTATTAGAACGGGTCCTGTAGCACTGCATGGACCGCGACTTGTCAGGCTGACAAGTCGCCTGACAAGTCACGGTAGTGTGAATGGAGCCTAAGAAGGAGAACACAGCATGTTCAGTGCTCTAGTTCTGGTGGGAACTCAGGATGTTCTCTTCCAATGATCAGACTTGTCCTGACACACCCCCTCTCACTGGGAAGCTCAGTGTGCTTCTGCTTCTCCTCCCCCTCTTATGCACCTGAGAACAGAGGGAATGTGATCACTTTTAAAAAAGGTAAAAATGGTATTTATACATTTTTCTTTTTTTTTATATCTATACACAAATGTTTTGCCTTTCCTATCACTAAAGTGAATGGGTTGTTTTACAAGGTGATCATTTAAAATCACTTTAACTACACTAGGTTAAAAAAAATAATAATAAGTTGTATGTCATGCAAATGTTTCTTTTGTTGGTATAAACCTATTGTCTTTTGACCACTTTATGAATATTGAAAGAATGAAAGCATGAAGCAAGAAGGAATTGTTGCACGCAGCAATCAGAGTACTTGTTGCAGGCGCACAATGAAAACCTATGGTTAGTGGCTTCACCTTTGCTTCACTTTTCATTAGTAAACCCTTCTTGAATATACATCTAAAGCTGGACTTACACTGAATGCATTTTGGTAAACCCAGCTGAAATTTGCTCAGCGGGTGGCCCTGCTGACTCTGTTAAATTTGACAAATGTCGATCAATTGGCTTTTGTCGAAGGAAAATTTTTGGCTGAACAGTGGCTACATCCAGTAAGATAGACCACACAAATGTTACATTGATGGCACTCCAAGAAAATATCTTTATTCCATGAAATTCAGGGTACTGCAAGCAGATGGAAACCCGCCTGTGCTTGCACTAAATCATAGAGAAATATTTTGTAATGCCAGAATTAATTTAAACCAACAATTCTCCTCCTTCTTCTGGACACTAAATTCAGCTGTCATCAAGCAGTATACAGTATTATGATTTCATAACGTTTTTACATATAAACAGCAACTTTAACCACTTGCCGACTGCCTAACGCCGATCTACGTCGGCAGTCAGCCCCTCACAGGCAAAGTGACGTAGGGCTACGTCACTAGCTTGTGAGGGTCTAGGGAGCGAGCGCGCGCCGCCGGAGGCGCGCTCCCGCTCCCACGTGGTCACGGACCCCCCCGCGCGTGTGACCAGCGGACCCAATGTCCGCCGGTCACTCGGCGATCAGCGGGGGAGAGGGAGAATGTCAGGCAGCTTGTGTAAACAAGCCACCTGTCATTCTCCTCGCTGTAAAGACACTGATCACACGGATCTAGTATGTAGATCCGTTGATCAGTGTCCTTACAGCTCAAGCCACAGCCAATCACAGTAGAAAGCACGCCCCTAGGGATACACACAGCCCCTCCCTCCCAAATAAAGTTAACCCCTTCACTACCAGTGTATTTTTACAGTAACAGTGCATATATATATAGCACTGATTACTGTAGAAATGTCACTGGTAACCCCAAAAGTGTCACAAATGTCAGTCAAGGGTCCGATCTGTCCACCCCAATGTCGCAGTACCGCAAAAAAAATTGCAGATCGCCGCCATTACGCGTTAAAAAAAAAACAACAAAAATGACAAAAATCTTTCCCTTTGTTAATAAACACGATAACTTTTGCGCAAACCAATCAAAATATGCTTTTTGCGATTTTTTTTAACAAACATAGGTAGCATAAAACAAATTGGCCGAAAATGTTAAAAAATTTTGATTTTTACATTTTTTTGGGGGAAATTTCATATTAAAAATTGTGAAAAATATTGCTATTTTTGCACAATTGACGCTCTTTTTTTGTTTATAGCGCGTGATCAAAAAATCGCACAGGTGATCAAATACCACCAAAAGAAAGCTCTGTTTGTGGAAAAAAAGGACGCCAAATTTGTTTAGGTACAGCGTCGCACGACCGCGCAATTGTCCGTTAAAGTCACACAGTGCCGAATCGCAAAATACCCCCTGGTTGGAATGGGGGTAAAATCTTCCGGGGCTTAAGTGGTTAAAAACAATTTATGCATTTAGAGCCACATTGTGTTCAGAGATGCATGCAGTAATTCTGCACATGCCTGAACACATACAGCTCTAAATGTACCACTAGGTACAGCTTCAGACTGCCACATATTTCAGCATGTGATACATTTTGACAGGCTATTCGCAGTGGGTCTGGATGCTGCACCTGTGCCTCCCAGGGTGCCTGAAAACACCAGAATTTGACACTGACAGTCCAAACTGCCCATGTGCCCAACTGAAATTCTTAACCAACTCCATACAAAATAATTTGACTTAAGATATATTTTACATTTTTTAGCAATTGGAAAACTATTTTGTCATGTTATGGTAATGTGTATCTTATTTTACTGCTCTTTGCCTGCACCAGTAGACCTTTTTACTGTCAGTTTCTGCATTGTTTTGGAGCAATGGCATATGAGGACTCCACTCACAGCAGTGCCTAAGCATGTGAACATCATGAGGAGCATCCCATAGTTCACTTGAGCAATGACATTGCATGTGGCTCAGGGACCATCCAATCTCAGGAGGCCAGTTAGGCCCACATTATATTATGATAGTCCTGAAACACAGGGCTTGACAAATTTGCTTTGAATCTAGGAGCCAGCTAAAAAAGTTAGGAGCCAGTTTTTTTTCAACAAACAAATCTTACAGGTGGAACCTGTAACATGTTCCCGAAGGTGAACATATCCTTTAATCCCTTTCAAAGCCAGAGCCGATTTTGCAAGGTTTTTTTTTACACACATTTAAAAAAGCTTTCACATAAAATCCCCAAACATTATATATTTTCTGAAAGCAGACACCCTAGAGAATAAAATAGTATATTTATTGTCACACGATATTACTGCAAAAGTCTAGGAAACACAAAATTTAATTAAAAAAAAAACACATAAGTTTATTTTAGGGGGCACAAAAACACAATAAATTACCCAATTTTTCGGTAAAATATAAAAGCCGAGGTTGCACCAAGTAAATAAATACCCAACATGTCAAACCTTACTCATGTCAGTACCTTATATTTTCCATAGGCGACGGTTTAAAAGCCCCTCTTAGGTCATCAGTTTAGCGTTACAAAGGAGATCTCATGCTAGAATTTTTACCCTCATTCTGGCGTGTGTGGCGATATGTAACATGTGTATCACAATCAACGTTTTCAGGCATAGGTGCCCCACAGCTTGTGTTTTTGTTTGTACGTGCATATATTTGGGGGTGGGGGGCCTCTTTTGAGGGAGGGAGGATTTTATGTGCTTGTGTATAACTTCAATTTTTTGCAATTAAAAAAAAACAAACAATTTATTTACCTTTTTTTTTCTATCACATTGGGGACATTTTTGTCCCCTATGTGATGATTTTTTTTTGGTTGCAGGTTCTCTTTAATGAGACCCTGCATGTCTTCCGTGTGCTCCAGTAAGCGTAATGCAATGCACATTACAATGCATTACATTCTTTCCTGGCCTTCTGGTCACTATGGCGACCTGGCACCTGGGGTTTGTCGAACCCTTCTGTAACAAGTTTTTTTAACAACTTATGGCAATTTTTTTCATAGCTGGTTCTATTATATTAGGATGGTACTTTATATTACTTTTCATTTTGTAAACTTTGTTTGAATATCCCACTTAATATCATGTGTGTCAATTCTAAGAGAATGCATCTACATTTATTGGAATCCTTAGTGGCAAACATCCATGCCAAACAGCCATTTGACAACAGCATGCCATTGTCCTTATATTGTCACATTGTCCTTATATTGTCACATTGTCCTTATATTGTCTTGTAGCAATAGAAAAGTCTGTTGAAATGTTGGTAATTAAAGCTGTTCTAAAGGCTGAAGGCCAAAGGCTTTTTTTTACTTTAATGTATTCTCTAAGGTAACCTTCTGAGTGCAGGAGGACATTACATAGTGGCAGAAAACACAGAAAGAAACAATTTCAGATTATAAATTCAGTTTACAGGGCCATTAAGTAGTGGGTGTGTATAAATAGTTTTTGGAGAATAGGGATATTGTTTACAGTCACAATAAGCCCTGAAATAAGCATAACTAAGCAACCTTCCCTCAACAATTGTTTTTTGGTAGGGGTTCAAGAGGGATATAACTCCTGTCTGACTTTGTTTTTGCCATCTGTGTCCCATTGGGGTAATTTACCTTCATTTTCTGTCCCATAACAGGAAGTGAGTGGAAATACTGAAAAATTTAGGGAATCCCTTGGGGACCTCCGGGTCACTAGAACTCCCCCTCTATTACTTTTTTGGGGACAACTCAAAACTTGGTATTTTCTTTACTTTCACTTTCAATGATAATGGTAAACAGGTCAAATAGAGACGGTAAATCTCCCCAAATGGGACACATACTGCAATAAAAGTCTAAAAGCCAGAGTGGAGATGGATTGGCTGTTGTAATCCATCTCCACTCTTTCAAAAAAAAGTTTTACCTTTAGTTATACTTATACAAAGTGATTGTAAAGTCTAAAATATATCTTTTTTTAATAACAGCAAGATTTACACTTATCTGCTCTGTGCAATGATATTGCACAGAGCGGCCCCTAACCTCCTCTTCTGTGGTCCCCTGGTGGTGGCTCCTCCTCTCCTATGTGCATGATGATATGAAGCTATTTCCTATGGAGGCGCACATGGGGGCTTGCTGTCAAGCTAGGCTGTGTGCATTCATAAACCCACACAGAGCAGCTCAGCCCTGCTGCCCCCATTCTCTTCTTACAGAATTTGATTGTGAATGCAGGAATAGAGAAGAGAGCGGGTAGGCTCAGTGCTGGACCGAGTGAAGATTCAGGTAAGTATTTGATCCGGGGGGGATGGGGGAAGCATACAAATACCAGAGCATTGTTTCACAATAATTCAGGGACAGCATTAAGATTTAAAAAAAAAAAATGAATTCCTTTATGGTCACTTTAATCTAATCCCCCAGACCTTCTCCCTAACAGTAAACAAACCTAATCCTAAACCTAATCTCAATGACCACTTAACTCCCTCAGGTATGTACTTACTTGGGATCCAAAGTGGTTTGTGACAAAAGATCACAGTCTGTCCCTGAAGTCCTGTAGCACAGAAATCCTGTGGATGAAAACTCATGATCCTCAGAACATTCATTTAGTTTAATTCAATTTAAGTTTTATAGTCACTTTCTAAAACCTACAGCATTCTTCTTGGAGGATTTCAGGAGGAGCCTGCAGCCTATTTTTAGAAAGGTGGGGTATGCAGCAGTGAACACAATGGCATGAAGTTGTACCAGTGGAGCAGGTAGCTTGCTAGGATAAAAGTCTGGGATATTTAGCAGGTGCAATGCATCTCCTGAGTGGGTTTACATGAAAAAAAAATCAGTTTAACTGAAATGAACATTTAATTTGTACATCATAAGCTGACTGAATTTCTAACATGGAAAGTCAATTAACAGAGCTAAATGTTTCATTTTCATCTTTTTTCATAGCAAAACTGAGAATTTCTATAAATGGCAGTGGAGAAAAGAATTGGGAGTTGTTCCATGATTTGGAATCCCCAAGCACACTAAGTAATTTTTTAACTCTAATCTCAGCCGAAAAGCCTCTTCTATGTCATTTTCTTTTTTTTTCTCAGTCTTGACTTTTCAAAACTTCAGTCTTGCCATCAGACATCCCACTGTCCAATGAAAGTACCTTTACTGGCCTCTAAGGGAAGTCTCAGTGCACATGAATGAAAAGCAGCTACATGCAAGCTCCATATTGCAATGCCATGTGACCAAAAACCTGCATAAATATCTCTGGCTCTCAGGGCATTGTGGGGGTTTATCATCATTTGAGACTGCAGAAAGTTTGCGGTTTTTATTCTAAACATAGAAAAGTTATGGCAGAAAAAGGCTAAGTCATCCATCGAGTCTGCCCATTTTTTTTCTCTTGTTTTTTCTTTTATTTTTTTTCATTAACTTTATTGTTTGACAATAGATCTATGTTTGTCCCAAGCATGTTTGAAGCCATTTATTGTTGACTGTCTCACTACTCTTTTGCAAGTTTATTCTAAGCATCTACATGGAACATAGGGCGCTTCTGTTGGGGAGATCAATCCTCAATGGTAGAATGATAGTATCCTCCAAGGACATGTGGGGGGTGCAATAATGACAGAGAGGCAGCTCTTCTGAAGAACAGAAGCAACTCCAACTGACAGGATAAGAAGGGGAGAAGGCACCTTCTCCTCTTCTTATCTTTATTCTAAGCATCATCTACTGTTTCAGTAATATAAGAAACATAGAAAAGTGACATAGAAAATCTTAAATAAAAAACTTACCAAAAAAAAAAACTTTTTTTTTCTTTTCCAAGATAAATACATGCAGAGATCAAAAACACACATTAATTCAAATGTAAACTTCATTTTCTGGCACTGCTGAGTGCTCTAGTAGTTCATTGATTGTTCCCACAGTTCATTAGCTATCTATCTGTTCAGGAGGAATGGGCTGACAGCTGACTGAGTGTCTGCAGGAGCCTTGCATTGCAGCTGCGATCTGCTGATCATAGGTGCAATGCCATACAGGTAAAAAAATGATAAATGCACATTTATTTAACTGCAAAAAAGATGTGTATTTATTATTAATATTTTTATTTTTTTTTAAATAAAGGTATAATTTAACTCCATACAACTCATATTTGAGTTCTAGTATGTCAACTCTCTATTCTGTCAATATTACATTCATATTTATGTTGCTTTGAATACTGAAGTGATGTGCCTAATGTCACATGGAGATGGAGCTGAGCCAGAATGCTCTACATGAGTCAGTGTATTTACCAATTGTGCCATCCTTTTCTCCTCATTCAGTGTTTGCCTTTAGCAGGCCAGAAATAATCAACAAAATGGAAGTGCTAAAATAAAATGACATGCTCTGACACTGCAGGATATGTGAGGAGCTATTTGTGTAATAAACATAGTTGCTATAAAAAATGCTTTTTCAACCCAGGCAGTTGTTGCAGATACTGATGAGCACTTATGCAGTATATGTTTGCCGTCCTAATAAAAACTAAAATACCATTTACAGTTTCTTATGGCTGCTATAACAGTTTCAAATTCTAGGTAAGGCCTTGTAGACCTGGTGTGGGGTGCTATTGTGTTGTTGCTCACTTACCAATATTAGAGCCCATATAGGCCCTGGAAACCAATATTAATTTGTTTTTTTATGCTGTAAATATTAAGGGAAAATTATGTTTCTGTTCATTCCTATTAATGTTGTTTTTTTTTAAGTCTGATAATCCTGCAATAAAATAAGAGTTAGAGGTGTTTTGAGTTGAAGTTGACAAATCTCCAAGAGCTTTAACTGAATGCATAATCAATTAATAAAATAATTCAACATGAGTAACAATGAACATTATATTTATTTTTAATATTGCTGTTTCAATATAGATTTAAAGGATCAGTACACCTAAAACTAAAATGTCAATCTCTGGAAAGTTAAACTACTTGACAGTTTCTAACATCTCACAGGGTTTGAGCTTGAGTTCTGGTCTGTATGTCTCCTATCACTGTTAAAGCAACAGAGCACTTGTTTCCAACTCATTATTCAGATCTCTTACATTTTTGATTCATTAGTAGCAGTGATACAGGGAAAGGATTTCGTTCACTAGGCTCAGTGTTCCTACCCTGGCATGCACTCACACTGGGACTGGGTTTGAGTGATCAGCAGCCTTTGCCGACTGTGGCCCAGTACAGCTTCTGACATGCTGCCATTCAGCTCTCCATTAATTTAGTACATGTTACAAGAGAGGGCATCATTCATTGTCTTGGGGCATGACCACATATCCCAAGATTTCACACCCTTTCTCTCTCTCTGTCACCACTCACTAGCTTCCATAACACATTTCTCTCCTTTGTCTGCTATTGCCACCTGCTCTAGCCATGATGCTAGAGTTCCCACTGGGTGCAACTGAGTAAAAAGTCAAACTTATTTATGCAAATTCAACAACCCTCATTTTCTATCTCGCAGCAGTAGGACAATTTCCATGTCGACTACTACATATTTAGAGTTTGGAACACTTGGCATCTAGTTATGGCAACTAGACACTTTCCTAATGTACTTGGCATGGCTCCCTAAGGAGCTTTTGCAGTTATCTCTAAATATTCTTCAGTTAAAAGTATTTTAGTCACCATGCTCTCCCAGGATGGAAAATCTTAGAACTTAGAACTCCTTTTATACAAACCTGCTGTGGCCAATATGAGCGGTTCCTACCTTCCCTGATGGATATATATATATATATATATATATATATATATATATATATATATATATAATATATTTTTTTTTTATAGTATGGAAAATGCTTCAGGAAAAGCAGGACATTCACAATTCCCAGGTAGACTCAAACAGACTTGGTTATGACAGGGAGATGTCAATTTATAAAACTCCAGTGGCAGTCTCAGCACACTAAGCTACACCAGTGTATATGAAACATCTCTTTTGGGTGGACTGACCCTTTATGATTAACATATGTAGACAGTATTAGTTAGTGGGTAAGGATAGAGAGGATAGATGTTTTTTTTACCATAGGGCTATGTTAACAGTGTTTTTACTAGTATGAAACCTACCTGTTCTGTTACAGCTCCTCCTCATATTTGGCGCATATATTGACTGATCAACTGTATAACTGTACTTTGATTTTAAACAGATGCATTGCTTGAAATTAGTTTGTACTTGAAATAGATGGAGTAAGCAAATAAACAAATAATATACATTGTGTATTCTGTGCACTAGTAATTTGTTGCAGAAGACCAAGCAGTTTCTTTGTGATGCCCTCTCGGGCTTACACAAGCCTTTTTTTATTTCCATGCTATTTTGGTTGAGTGTGTGTAATGAAAATTCTATTTTAAAATATGGTTTGCTTTTGATAAACATTTTTAGGAGTTCAGCCTAGATATCTGACTGAGCACAAGGTGCCTGGGGGGATTAAACTAAGTGGGAGTCTGCCAAATGCTTGAATGGATAGAGTCTTTGGGAGAGCTTAAGTTAAAGAAAAGCATATCTGTATATTGTAATTATAAGCATTGCTTGCTATCACTTCTGACAGGAAAACAAATGTATTTCAAGGCTGTACAGGAGTGTTTCCAGCTATGGTATAAGCCATTCAACATACTAAATAAGCAGGGCCTTTATTTTTCAGATTTTAGGATACATTTCTTTGAGTTTTTTTTAAATGACATTTTTGAAGTGAATTAAAGATAATTTTAACGGAAAGAAGATAGGGTCTTGGATTTCTTTGCTGCAAGTATTTGGGTTTTACTGGATGTGGGAGCTGCGAATAGAAATGTCTTCTGCCAAATGTAGGCAACATCTAATATTCTATGGTAGAAAGGGGGTTGCTTTGTCTGAAAATCCCATATAATATTGATACAGTTTTCGCTAGCTTTGGAAGAAGTAACCATTTATGCCTTTGAGTATAACCTTACATAGGAAAGTCAGCTTGGCAAAGCATCATGGGAATTGCAGTAACAACATACCATTCTTCTATACATACTTGTCAACATTCCTGAAAAACTCCTAGGATTCAATGGTCAAGTGGTCGCAGAGAAGTTTCTAAAGTTTAGTTCTACAACAATCTACCCAATTCCCCTTAAGGATTGGGTTGTTGGATGTTTTTTTTACCGTAGAAAAACCCTTGAAATAATGTTCAAGTAACAGGGAACTGCAAAAAATTATTAAATCCAAAACTCATTAGCAAGTTTAGTATGTTATGTACATAAAATAATTAATTGAAAAAATAGAATAAAGAATTTGGCCTATCTAGCACATTTTAACACCCCTGCTCTAAATGATAAAATGATTTGCAGCATTATTTGCAAAAATTGCAGTGGAAAATAATAATGGTCAGAAAAGAAATGCAGACAGGCCCCTTATATTGGAGGTCAGTTGAGAAATACCTTCATAGTTTGATGTTCAGTGAAGGGGACCCTTACACTATTGTACGTAAGAGAGGTGTGCCCTTACATTTATGGTCATTGAAGAAGTGTCCCTAAATCAGTGAGAGAGGTGCTTCCTTACATCTGTGTTCTGGGGGAGGAAGAATTCCCTTTACATTAGAATTGAAGGAATGTCACCCTTACGGACAGATAAATAGATCCGGGGTGTCATGGCAATGCCTTTCCAAGTGTCATTCGCCCCAGAACTATGCAGGAACCATCAGATGGTAACTTCTGTCAGCCACTGCTCAATGTATTCCTGGCAATTTCAGTAGGAAGCATAGGGTTTCACAGACTCTTGTGGAGAATTCTATGAGCTACACTGAATCTGTCATTGCAAGAAGTATTTAAAATGTAAATTTTATAAAAAATAGATATAAATTTTAAGAAAAGCTGAATTGATTAAAGCATAGAGGCAGCTCTTCCACAATAGCATTTGTTTGAATCATTCTCCTAGTAAGTAATCTAAAGTTGCAATTAAATATACCAACAACAAGAGCCACTTATAGCACAAGATGTTTTAGGAAAAAGACATGCCATGGTCACCAGTCAAGAGGAAAAGAAAGATAAGGATTTGACTGATTATTAGGGACAATGTTTGTATAAGCATTTAAAAGTAAGCAGCACAGAACTTTAAATAAAAGTTACAAATAAATAAAATATCCATTGCTACGGATCCATAAATGAGATATAAAAAAATGGCAGTGGGGGAGGAAAGAGGGATCAGGGTAAGTGGCTTCATAGAAGAACAATTTCTCCACACTAAGTATAAGTGACTCAACTAAGGTTCAATTCACCAAGGATCCGCTGAAACCTGTGTGAAAATTGGCAAACTTCAGATAAACCCTATTTAAAGTGGTAGTAAACTCAACATTAGAACTTTGCTGCAATAAAGTACTTAACAACCAAAGTATATGGTGCTATTTTTTACATTTTTCTAAATGTTGCCATTCTGTTGCAACCAAGGTAGGATCACTTTCATGAAGTCACCTGGGCATGCACAAATCTACAAATATTTACGACATGTTCTGTGTGCTGTCAGTCTGTTCAGGCCGATGTTGTGCCTCCGACATCCACTCCCTGTGGCATTGCACTGCAATCCCGTGAGAGTACTGCCCCATGCACAGCTTCCTGGTATGCTTAATGTGCATGTGCGAGATTCTGGCCATTACCACAAAAGAAAGAGAACAGTAACAATGGTGCTGGCTTCGGAAGGGAGTCATGTACAGCAAAAAAGGCATCAAAATAAAAAGAAGGAACTGAAGGGGGTTTATTGACATGGCTGAATGATATAAAAGGGTTTTCTGTAGTTGATAAATTATTTTTACGAGTACTTTGTCTAAGTTTACTACCAGTTTATGTCTTAATGGGGTAAATACTATTGCTAAATTCTTCCTATTGTTAGAGCTAATGGGCAAGCTACTTTGAAAAAAAAAAAAAGCATATTAAGCTGGACACTGCCATGGGGGATATGAATAATAAAAAAATACTATATAGTTCGGAGAGGATATTTTCATGGTGCTTCGAGGGCAACAATGAAAACACACAAATCCTTTAAATTCCATGAATGGTGGATGCCTTAAAGCTGTATGTGGTGTTACAGAACAGCATGATTTTCATGAGCAGTCTATGTGTACATTTGAAGCACATATTTAGCTGTGGAAATTATTTTTCTTTTTTACAGTTAGCTTGGTTTACATACAGAAGCAGAACCCCAATATGATTTCAGTCTGAAAAAGCAGGTTACAGGTGTTTATATAGTGCCAAAAATGTACACAGGGTATTAAATATATTTTACATTAACATTAGTCCCTGTGCTCAAGGAGCTTATGATCTAAGAGAGCATAGTTGTATTAGTCCTATTTTGCTGAGACTGCTTTGACTGATGCAAAACTGTTCTGCCAATGGCCAATTTCAATTTCTCATTAAGATATAATATATTGGAGATGACACAACAGTGTGAAATTGGCCAGAAACAGGGCATTTTTAATGAGGGAAAATTGGCTTGAAATGACATAGACAAAATGGCAGAGATTTTACTACAAGAATAAAGAGACTGCAAATGACACAGCAGTGTAATTTTATATAGCAAAGCTAGGCCCAAATCTATAGAGACTTTAAAAGCACAGACTAGGGCAGAGATACTAGACCTAACTGGTGTATGCAGAACTTTTATCTATGGTGATGATGTACAGTGAGTGTGATAGATATAATTTAGGGTGGTTTAAGTGCACACTGTCCTTACACTTCATTTTTTCTTTCAAATGTTATAGCAGCATGTTGGGAATGAAATGCAGATCCAAGAATAGGTACTAATAAGTGAATACAGCCACCTAACGGATAGGAGCAGTTTACATGAAAGCGCATTTATCCTTTCTCCCCCTTCGCTGACCCTTTCTCCTCAGATGCATACAGTACTTACCAAGATTCAACGATTGCAGCCTCCTGTGTTTGTTGACATCTAGTCTTTTCTAGGGCCTCAAATAAGTCTATGGGGCTCATCGGTATGAAGGTAGATGAGCCCTATGGAAGCCTATGGGCCCCTACTGGAAATACAGGAAAAACAAAAAGCCCCAATAATCAGAACATAAAAAAAAAAACAACAAAGGGGTTGATTAACCAAAGAGCAATCTGAAATTATGTTAAGTTCCCTAAATAACTTAAATCTCTGAAGTTTGTCAGCAGTTCCCAATACACACTGCTCTGTGCACTCCACCCTAAGCCTGCTGGCCATAGTTCAAAGACCATGCAGTGCAGGGTTCTTGAAACCAGCCGCTGAGCCTATTTAATGTAAATCCTGGTTACCTTCCTCCAACAGAGAAAATGTTCTATTTTCCACATATACGTATATACTTGTGTATATATATATATATATATATATATATATATCTACATATGTACTTGTGTTTACGATAGCACCAGCATATACCTGAGTACAGCAGCACACAACCATTCATGTCAATGGAAGGCTGTATGCTGCAACTGGGATTAAGTGTAAGGGTAAAGACACCAACCTATATACATGGAATGGGCCCAGCTGCCTATGTGTAAGAGCAAAAAAAACATTCATATCTTTGGGAGGCTGTATTGATGCACCTGGGCTCCCTGGTGGGTTAACACACTGGCAATAAAGTTAAACAGGCTCAGCCACCTGTGTGTAAGTGGCCTTATGGTTTAAAAAAAATATCCTGGGCAAATCTGCACAAATATTCACTGGGAATTTTGAAACCACAGGATTCACCTGTAACCCAATGTAGGTGCGAGCCTGAACCTCATCCGACTCCACAGGAAAGGGAGTCGGAGTATACTGTAATGATCTGCTCATTTTACTCTGCATAGCAGGTAAAAGGGAAATTCCTGAATACCAGCTGTGATACTGTCTGCTGTGTTAATCAGTGTACAAGGTTTACAAGTAGATATGCCAAGGGTATATTTGAATTCTAAATATTTGATGCTGGGGAAATCTGTGTAATTTTATCAGCTAGGAACTTCTACTCTGAATACCTGTCAATAAACCCAGTGTACACAATGTATCTCTATAGAAACTGGGAGAACTGTTAGGATGCTGTCACTTAAAGACATAAAATCAATAATCCAATAAAAAAAATCTTTCCTGTAGCTGAGGTGGGATTAGTATTTGTGTCTCTAAAATATTTGGATACATTTTCTGTAACTTTGTACTTGCAAGAGACATTCATATTGCTATTTTCTGTTCTATTCTTCAGAATACTTTTTTCTTAAATACATGGAAAGTTTATATTCACAGTCCTTACCTAATAATACATAGAATGATCAGAGTTTGAGCATGGATTTTATATTTATTAGGTAAGCAGAAGTATAAATAATAGGGTTGATTTTTACCCCAATAATCTCTTACTTGTTAGTTTTAAGTAAAGGTCATCTATACAAATCTTCTCACTTTACTTGTATAGTGCAATAGAGATTGTGAAGTCTTTTCTGTAGTTTACACACGTTAAATTAAAAGAAAAATGCATCCAAACAATAAAATACACAACTGTGATATATGTGCTTGAATAACTCTTCCTACCAATTGATTTGTAATTCTGTTCAGATGTCCTTATGATTCATACTTCTCTGCTATACAAGCAAGTGTCACTGCTGTGACAAGTCCTAGGGCATGTTCTCACTTCCAAGTTGCTTATTTAACAATAAAAATGCATCTCCATGCTGGCAAATTCCTCTTTCTGTTCATGTAAGGAGCTGAGCCTGTTCACCGTAAATGCCGGTGTCCATCCCCCACCAGAAAAAAACATCTGGTACGCATACTCGTGTTTTTGATAGCATCAGTGTATAACTGAATACAACAGAGAACAGCTAATCATGTCTTTGGGAGGCTGAATGCTCTACCCTGGCTTAACTGGTGAGGGAAAGGCACCAACATTTACATGTACTCTGAAAGGGTTCATCTGCCCATATGCAAGAGCACACAACCATTTCTATGGCTGTACTCTTGCACCTAGGCTTTCCTGGTGAAGTAAACACAAAGGCTATTATGTTGAATAGCCTCATCCACCTGTGTGCAAGATAACGCTATTCCAATAAAAGTCAGGGAAACAATGCAAAAAGTATCCAACGTCTCCTTCATCAGGGCTAGAAAAAACATAGGAATATCTCCACATCAATCCAATATTCCATCCTGGGAGTCATATTTTCTGCTCTAGTCTTCAATATAATATGGCCATTTTCATTGACTATGCAATTCATGGTTTTATAACATCATCAATATTTTAGTGTCCATTACAGAGATTTTTTTTCCTGTAGAGCATAAATTAACAGGTTGTGTTGCATATTCATGAGTACTATGTAACAAAAAATATCACCTATAATTTTTTATTATCATTTTATTGTCTTATTTGATTATGACCATAAATAAAAAAATCTAAAAAAAAAGACAGACACTCAACTGATAGTTTTTTAAACAGACATAGAAAAGAGAGTTTATCTGAGATAACATAGAAGTAAAAAAAAAGAAAAAAACTTAATAGCGGCACAAAAAGTACTTTGTTAATGTTGCGTTTATTACTAAGTATTTATTCGAGGGGGAATTATATTTTAATTGAAAAAAAATCCAATTACCCATAAATATACTTACACAAAGATATAAATAACAACAATGTGCGTAGACTGGAAAGCCAGAAGACCTTGTCCTACCTTCCATAAATCTGTTGGAATGTTCTACGTGCACAGGTTTTCATTAGTATTCTGACCGGGGAGAGATATTGATTGATTTGATGGGGTCTATCTATCAGCAGGTTTTAAGCACTTTATCAAGCCTGGGTGACTTGGCGTCATAAATCATTTTATCTGCATGTTTATTCTGCTCTGTACAGTAACTAGTGATGTGAAAATGTTTATAGAGGAAAGGAAATGTTAAGCTGGACATGTTATTACAGCACAGAAATGTGTTAAAAGGTCAATAATCTTGAGCTGATTATTTTCTTAGTTACCTTAGTCTAAGCAAGACAAGAAGGAATAGGCACATCATAATTTCTGTTTTTATGGATTTCAAAGCTTAAATCCCAGCTTAATATGTGTGTGCTCTATGGCCTGACATCATAACCCCAACCAAGTCCAATCAGAGAACACCTTGTATTAAATGAAAAAAATACAATGCATTCTCTAAATTGAGGTGGTACAGTGCAGGCAACCCCATGTGTTCCATGTAGCTGCTGGGGCTAGAAGCTGTGCATGGATGACGCGCCTGCGCCGGAACTGACGAGCAGGGCCGGTGCAGGGCATTCTGGGACCGAAGAGGACACCGAAGAGCACCCCCTGGCTTCAGCTGCCCACACCTGAGATGGCAGCGCTGGACAAGAAATTTTCAAGGTAAGTATTTCTTCTAAAAGGTAAGTGAACCCAAAGACAGTTCAGAGGCTATCATTGCTGAAATGCACTAGCCCTGACTGTCCCGGGGGTATTTTTATCAAAAATTTTTTTTCAGGCTGGAACTCCTTAAATTTGATGACTGTTTGTCGACTGCAGTCTTCAAGTCATTCCACAGATTTTCAATGCGGTTTAAGTCTGGACTCTGATTAGGCCATGCAAGGACATTCACCTTTTTCTCCTTCAACCACTGTGTGGTCATTTTTGCAGTGTGCTTTGGGTCAATATCCTGTTGGAAGGTAACATTTCTTCCTATTAACCACTTTACTGGCAGAGGGTAGCAGATTTTCCACAAGAATGTGATGGTATTTTGTCTCATCCATTTTTCCTTCAAGCTTGACAAGTGCTCCAATCCCTGCAGCAGAAAATCACCCCCACAACAGGATATTAACACCTCCATGCTTTATTGTAGGAATGGTGTTTATTTGGATGGTGTGCTGTATTGGATTTCCGCCAGTCATATCGTTTTGGTGTTATGGCCAAATAATTTAATTTTAGTCTCATCTGACCTTAAAGGGATTGTTAAGGCAGTGTACATAATCACTGCCAGCCCCTCTGCTAGTATAACCTGTAGTATATACTGCATGCCGTTTTTTAAAATGTATTTTCTAAATACCTTATTTATTCTCCCCGATCAGCGGCCACGTGACCGCCTGTCGCTTTCTCCCTCCGATGTATACACTAAAGGGGAAGGGCCGAGATCTCCATCTGACATCTGCCAGGCGGTCATGTGACCTCCCTTTGTAGTGTATACAACCGAGGAAAAAAGCGATATGTGGTCATCTTACCACTGATTGGGGAGAATAAATAAGTTATTTTGTTATAAGGGATTTTAAAAAATGGCCTTCAGTATATACTACAGGTTATACTAGCCAGTGGGTCTGGCAGTGATTGTGAGCAGTAATGTTTGCAATACTCAAAACAGTGCTACAAGGGGAGGGGCAGCTCACACACAAAGCTGACAGGTCAGGCATGGAGGGGAGGGGGGAGAGGAGGACAGAGGACGACAATGACGTGATCCTTTTTCCAACAGTGATTCTGTTATTGATTTTGTTTTCATTTTTTTTCTCTGACATGTTGGTGTTATATCCAGGGCAAGACTGGGAATTAAAACCCAGTCCTGGAAATAACTTCATACCAGCCCCGTAGCATTATTATACCAGCCCAATAGCATAATGTCCATATTTTCTTGTTCATAAAAGGGAAAACCATGAAGCACATTTGAAGAGTGTATTATATATAGATAAGACAGATATGAAAGCACATAGGGTTTTATTTTGATATACATATATATATATATATATATATATATATATATATATATATATATATGCATAATCAAACTCCCTTCCAGACTCCCTCTCAGAGGCTGAGACACAATAAAAGACAAGAGATGGTCAGAGGCCGTGGACCTGTTTCAGGAGATGGTCAGAGGCTGCGGACATGATACAGGAGATGTCAGAGGCTGCGGGCAGGATACAGGAGCGAGTCAGAGGCTGCTGACATGTTATAAGAGATGTCAGAGGCTGCGGACATGATAGAGGAGCGAGTCAGAGGCTGCTGACATGATACAGAAGATGGCAGAGGCCGCGGACAGGATACAGGAGAGAGTCAGAGGGTGTGGACATTGTACAGGAGATGTCAGAGGCTGCAGACGTAGTACAGGAGATGGTCATAGGTTGCAGACATAGTACAGGAGATGGTCAGAGGTTGCAGACGTAGCAAAGGAGATTTGTGGAGGTTGCAGACATGGTACAGGAGATAGTCAGAGGCTGCGGACATAGTACAGGAGATAGTCAGAGGCTGCGGACATAGTACAGGAGATAGTCAGAGGCTGCGGACATGGTACAGGAGATAGTCAGAGGCTGCAGACATGGTTCAGGAGCAAGTCAGAGGTTGCGGATATGGTACAGGAGATGTCAGAGGCTGCTGACATGGTACAGGACAGGAGATTCAAAGGCTGCGGAAATTGTACAAGAGATGTCATGGGCTGTGAACATGGTACAGGGGATGCAGAGGCTGCGGAAATGGTACCTGAGATATCATGGGCTGTGGACATGGTACAGGACATGTCATGGGCTGTGGCGAGAGAGAGAGAGATGCATGCCTTGTTGCTCTTACTAGCTAGCAGGTGCCTACTTACTGGAGCAGGTGAAGCACAGTTTGTCTGTGTAAGGCTCAGCAGCGGCTGCAGGCCAGGGATTTCTTTACTTCTTCAGCCTTCAGTTCGCCCACGCTGCATAGCCCCACCTGTGTGGGCGCTACACTCCATAGCATATCACTCTGCTGGGTACCAGTTTGGATGGAGTGGGTGGCACCGGCCGCTGCTCTTCTTGTAAAAAAAATAAAAATATATCCCAGAGCTCATAGCCAACAGCCAGTCCAGCCCTAGTTATATCTTAAAAAGCATTAAGGCATACAGAAGTGGGACACTAAAGTAAAACTCTTGTCACCTTGAGAGGGATTTTAAAAACCCAGCTGACTTTGTAGAATTACTAAGCTGAACAATAATGTAAGAGTGCAAAGTCCATGCAAAATCAATCTGTTTTGCTAACTCCATTTAGGTACTGAAAACAATGTGTTCATTGTGCATATGACAATGAATTATAGATAATGCAATTAGACTACACTGTTAATTGATAACAGATGGGCTTTGATCAAGATAATAATTTACAGCTGGCATCCAACGTTATTACTATTGTTTTTATGATAACATAAAAGAGTGTATTTTTTTTATTTTTTTATTTGCTTAGTAGAGATACAGTAAACCCCCCTCCATTGCGGGGGTTACGTTCCGGACCCAGCCGTGAAAAGTGAAATTCCGCGAAATAGAAAAACCCTATTAAAATGCATTGTAGGCATGTTTTTTTACTGTCACTGTACGTGTAAAAGCATTTTAAGGTCTTTTAACACACTTTTAAAACAATAGAAACTAATTTAAACACATAAAAGATACTAAGAGACAGAGCAAGAGCTGTGAAAAACACAAAAATATTTCATTTTTAATGATTTATATAGTAAAATAACATTACAAAAAAAAACGCGAATTACCAGGACCGCAAAAACTGAACCGCGATGGAGCGGGGGATTACTGTATATATTCATTGTGATTGCCAATACTGGTTTAAATCTCTGGGTCTTAAAAAATCTAATATTAAAGTAAACTGGAGGTGGTACCCAATTCAATTTTTAGGAGAAAAAAAAAAAATTAAGATAACATCTGATTGGCTGATATTGGAAAAATACACTCACCGACCACTTTATTTGGTGCACCTTACTAGTACTGGGTTAGACCCAATTTTGCCTTCAGAACTGCCTTAATTCTTCACGGCGTAGATTGAACAAGGTGTGGAAAACTTTACTCATTACATTACAAACATTACAACATTATGATAGCATTACGCATTTGCTGCAGATTTGTCATCCAAAAGGTACTCTATTGAATTCAGATCTGGTAACTGTGGAGGCCATTGGAGTACAGTGTCCTCTTAAAGAAACCAGTTTGAGATGATCTGAGCTTTGTGGCATGGTACATTATCCTGCTGGAAGTAACCATTTGGTACTAAGGGGCCCAAATTATGCCAAGGAAAAATCCCCTAAACGACTACTAAGGTAATAGTAATAGTAGCACAATATTCTACTGATTTTTGTTGAGTCACTAAATGGTGTTTGGTCGTACCCTCCACACTGCTTTCCTGCACAGATTGTTCCCATACATTCCAGCACATCTCTCCTGCACATATTGCCTGCTATCATACCCATCACACTCTCTCTGGTATATTCTACCCACAATCATTACCTCCTGCAGTCCTGTCCTGCACACACTACCCAATATCATACCTTTCACACTCCTCTTTTACACATAATACCCAATACCATACTCTTCAAACTCCTCTTGCAAACATAACACCTGCTGTCATACCCCCCACAGTCTTTCACACACATATTGCCTGCTGTCATACCCTGCATGATTCTCTCCTACAGATATTACGTATCTCTATAACCTCCACAAACCTGCATATACTGCCCACTGTTCTACCCTCCACAGTCCTGTTCTGCAGATACTGCTCTCTGTTTTCGGCCAGGTTCACATATGCTGCAGCTCACAGCACAGGATCTGGTGCGTCCCTGTTTAATAATTCAATAATAATTTTTGCCTGAATTCACACCTGATTCAGAGCCAAAGATGCACAGGACCCTTTCCAAATGCGGACAGCAGAGGTGAACCAGCACCTGCATCTAATTCGCATGAGTGTGAACCCAGCCTTACTCTTTGCAGTACTCTCCTGCACATACTGCCCATAATAATACCTTCCTGTACCCCTCTGCTGTAGATACCTTTCCTGGGTATAGACAATTCCCTTAATTTCCTCTTTTACCACTAAATTGTACATTATGTTTCTCCTTATTGACATTCCTATATAAAAAATGCTTCTTGGGCATTGCTTGCAATATCTTAAACCTTGCCTGTTCTGGAATGGGGACATGTTTGCTAGTCTCCATTAATTATCCTTTGTGCCCTGGACTTCCAAAAGCTTAATGTTGTGGCTATGAAAATAGCTTTGTTTGTGTCTAGTTAGCTTTAATAAGAGGTGCTACAGAAGAAAACCTCAATCATGAGACTAAGTAATTGATCTCCCAGGTTTGCACAATGTCACAATTTGGTCGCATTGTAGTAAATGTTAAAAGTTATTCTACTCTTATTTATAGGCTGATGGAGAATGGCAGAGATTGTTGTGGGGAATTCTTTTTACAGAATACCCTTTTGAGATTAATACCATAAGACTTGTTTATCAACATTCCCCCAGTAGGTCTCTTGCTCCTAAAGGAGAAGTATGGTCAGACCCTTTTACCTTACTTCTATGGATCACACGAGTGCAGTTCGTTTTGAAAGTCACACCAAATATACATTTTTTAAAACATTCTTACTTTACAGCATTTCTTCACACCTGCCTAAAACGTTTGCACAAAACTGTGCACATATACTGTATGTATGTATATATATATATATATATATATATATATATATATATATATATATATACAGTATATCACAAAAGTGAGTACACCCCTCACATTTTTTTAAATATTTCATTATATATTTTCATGTGACAACACTGAAGGAATGACACTTTGCTACAATGTAAAGTAGTGAGTGTACAGCTTGTTTAACAGTGTAAATGTGTTGTCCCCTCAAAATAACTCAACACACAGCCATTAATGTCTTACCCACTGGCAACAAAAGTACACCCCTAAGTGAAAATGTCCCAATTGGGCCAAATTAGCCATTTTCCCTCCCCGGGGTCATGTGACTCGTTAGTGTTACAAGGTCTCAGGTGTGAATGGGGAGCAGGTGTGTTACATTTGGTGTTGTCACTCTCACTCTCTCATACTGGTAACTGGAAGTTCAACATGGCACCTCATGGCAAAGAACTCTCTGAGGATCTGAAAAAAAGAATTATTGCTCTACATAAAGATGGCCTGGGCTATAAGAAGATTGCCAAGACCCTGAAACTGAGCTGCAGCAGGGTGGCCAAGACCAAACAGTGTTTTTTATAGGACATATTCAACTCAGAACAGGCCTCACCATGGTCAACCAAAGAAGTTGAATGCACGTGCTCAGCGTCATATTCAGGTTGTCTTTGGGAAATAGACATATGAGTGCTGCCAGCATTGCTGCAGAGGTTGAAGGGGTGGGGGGTCAGCTTGTCAGTGCTCAGACCATACGCCGCACACTACATCAAATTGGTCTGCATGGCTGTTTTCCCAGAAGGAAGCTTCTTCTAAAGATGATGCACAAGAAAGCCCAGAAGCAGTATGCTGAAGACAAGCAGACTAAGGACATGGGTTACTGGAACTATGTCCTGTGTTATGATGAGACCAAGATAAACTTATTTGGTTCAGATGGTGTCAAGCATATGTGGTGCCCGCCAGGTGAGGAGTACAAAGACAATTGTGTCTTGCCCACAGTCAAGCATGGTGGTGGGAGTGTCATGGCCTGGAGCTGCATGAGTGCTGCCAGTACTGGGGAGCTAAAGTTCATTGAGGGAACCATGAATGCTAACATGTACTGTGACATACTGAAGCAGAGCATGATCCCCTCTCTTCAGAGACTTCAGAGACTGGGCTGCAGGGCAGTATTCCAACATGATAACGATCCCAAAAACACCTCCAAGACGACCACTGCCTTGCTAAAAAAAAAGCTGAGGGTAAAGGTAATGAATTGACCAAGCATGACCTAAACCCTATTGAGCATCTGTGGAGCATCTTCAAATGTAAGGTCTCTAACATCTTCCAGCTCTGTGATGTCGTCATGGAAGAGGACTCCAGTGGCAACCTGTGAAGCTCTGGTGAACTCCATGCCAAAGAGGATTAAGGCAGTGCTGGAAAATAATGGTGGCCACACAAAATATTGACAATTTGGACTCAATTTTGACATTTTACTTAGGGGTGTACTCACTTTTGATGCCAGCGGTTAAGACAATAGTGTGTTGAGTTTTTTTGAGGGGACAGCAAATCTACACTGTATACTCACTACTTTACATTGTAGCAAAGTGTCATTTCTTCAGTGTTGTCACGTGAACAGATATAATAAAATATTTGCAAAAATGAGAGGGGTGTACTCACTTTCGTGAGATACTGTGCATCCACAGTGCAAAGTCCATAAAGACATGGATGAGCGAGTTTGGGGTGGAGGAACTTGACTGGCCTGCAAAGAGTCCTGACCTCAACCTGATAGAACACCTTTAGGATGAAATAGAGCGGAGACTGTGAGCCAGGCCTCCTGGTCCACTTTAGTGCCTGACCTCACAAATGCGCTTCTGGAAGAATGGTCAAACATTCCTATAGACACACTCCTAAACCTTGTGGACAGCCTTCCCAGAAGAGTTGAAGCTGTTATAACTGCAAAGGGTGGGCCAACTCAATATTGAACTCTAGGGACTACGACTGGCACGCCATTAAAGTTCATGTAGGTGTAAAGGCAGGTGTCCCAACTTTTGGTAATATAATGTACTGTATATATATATATATATATATATATATATATATATATATATATATACTGCAGATATATTCAAATGATGCAAACATGAGTTTTCTGTTAATATATTTTTAAATCTGCAGTATATATGATATTCAGCTATATGATATTCAGTATACCAGCCCAGGGCTTTTGGTTTTGGCCTTGACATTGTGTAAATACACACACAGGAAAAAAATGCCCAGTGGGACTTTAACTCCCTTAGCGGTATCCCCGAGGGTGACTTGGGGTGGATTTTTTATGCTACTATCGGTATCCCGAGTCACGCTCGGGGTAGATGTGCAGAGCGTGCAGCAGCGTTTCTTACCTTCTCCTGGCTATCCAGCGATGATCTCCCATTGCTGTGATCGCCAGCCGAGATCCCTGCCGCTCGTCTGTTGGTCTGATGACTTCCTGGTTCCGTTCCCTGCAGCAGCAATGGTGCATGAGAGCGGAACTGGGAGGGAAATTCAAATGTTGCACAAAACAAAACACATAACATTTATATATATATATATATATATATATATATATATATATATGTATATATATGTATATATGTGTAAATGTGTATATATATATATATATATATATATATATGTATATATATATATATATATATATACACACACACACACACACATATATATATATATACACACGACGCCGATGCACAGGTGGCCCCGCCCAGTGCACCAGAAATGAACTCCCCTATTAGTGCATCGCAACTCCCAGTCGGGCCATGAGCCGCCACCAGAGTGAACACTGTAAGCTGAAGGCTACATATATAACATGTAAAAATGATCAAAATATATATAGATTATAAAAAATCTGCATATTGAATAGTACAACCATTTTTAAGTATTGTATAAATACAGTGACTTTTATCCGATGCTTAGGGTATAGCATCGGTGAAAACAAGCTATACCTAATACACAAGCCCACTCCACTACAATAAATCCAATGCTTGCTTAAAAAAAAATATTCTGGGAACAGCCAAATAAAATCTATGATTCTGAGGGCAATTATTTCTATTTAATTCTAATTCATTCACCTTAGCATCTAGTCAGGAACAAACATTTTATTAATCTTGCTGAAAGTTTGAAGGTAGCTTTGGAAGGAGGAGTAATGTGACCTCGTTGAGAGGTAAAAAATAACTGCAAGCGTCACACCTATTTAGTACTTATTACATAACATAAAAAATATCTCTGCTGATTGGTCTGCTTTAATAAGATGTTTTTCTTTGTATTCATATGTGATAAGAGCAGACATGATCTTGTTGCAGAAGGGAACTGGTCTTTTAAATTGTTATGCATTGCCCGTAGGGGGAAGTGAAGACTGAGGGTGCAGCTGTGATACAGAATGCTAAAAGGTCAACAGTGATGGTTCTGTAGTACATAAACTAGAGAGCTTAGTGCTAAACTGTCTTCACTGTAATGACAGATAGCTCTGTAGAAAAGGGCTGAACAGCCACATTCTATAGGCATGACCGAGGAAGACCTAATTAAGAATGAACAAGTATTACACAAATGTTAGAATTTCCAGAGACTCTACTTGGCAGTAATTGGAGAGGACTGATTTTAAAATATGGATTTAACATCTCCACAAACTTTTTTTTCAGCTCCAAAGCATAGTCCCATTAATTTCCCAGCTAATGATCTTTGGCAGTTAGTAATCATAATTTTGAGGAGTTCTAGAATTACAGTTAATACTTCTTCCATATCTTTCATATCTTGATAAAAGTCTTACCATTAGAGAGATGATATACATGTATTTAACAACTAAGGCTGTACATTCATCTTGCATGCAGAGTAATTTAGGTAGCATGAAAAGATTTCTGTAGTGTGTAGCTAAAATGTCTAAATGCAGTTGTAACTCAACTCTGACAAAACAGTTAAATGCCCAGGTAAAATATTTATACTATATGCAAATTTCACTCTGCATAGAGTCTGGGGTTGATCTCACTTTTGCAAATGAGGAACACAACTTGATCACCTACCCCAATGTGGTGGGGGTAATGCTGATTGGGTAATGAAGGAGCAACATATTGCAAGGGTCATCCCTGTTCTCTTTTCTGTAGCCAAGCTCCCAGTGTTAGACAGCAATATGTGGTGTATTTGAGCCTGATTGGCTCACATTTATAGCCTTGCTTTTATTAATCTGAATCTTAGGGATTGGGGAGCCCTAATGTAGAGATATTAGGTACACTATATTACCAAAACTATTGGGTCGCCTGCCCTTACATGCACATGAATTTAATGGCATCCCAGTCTTTGTCCATAGGGTTCAATATTGAGTTGGCCCACCCTTTGCAGCTTCAACTCTTCTGGGAAGGCTGTCCACAAGGTTAAGGAGTTTGTCTATGGGAACGTTTGACCATTCTTCCAGAAGCACATTTGTGAGGTCAGGCACTGATATTGGAGCAGGCCTGGCTGACAGTCTCCACTCAAATTCATCCCAAAGGTGTTCTATCAGGTTGACGTCAGGACTGTGCAAGCCAGTCAAGTTCCTCCACCCCAAACTCGCTCATCCATGTCTTTATGGACCTTGCTTTGTGCACTGGTCCAAAACATTTGCTGGAGCGGGGATTATGGTGTGGAGCTGTTTTTCAGGGTTTGGGCTTGGCCCCTTAGTTCCAGTGAAGGGAACTCTTAAGGCATCAGCACACCAAGGCATTTTGGACAATTTCATGCTCCCAACTTTGTGGGAACAGTTTGGGGATGGCCCCTTCTTGTTCCAACATGACTGCGCACCATGGATGAGCGAGTTTGGTGTGGAGGAAATTAACTGGCCTGCAAAAAGTCCTGACCTCAACCTGATAGAACCTTTTGGATGAATTAGATTAGGGGCTGCAAGCCAGGCCTTCTTGTCCAATATCAGTGCCTGACCTCACAAATGGAAGAATGGTTAAACATTCCCATAGTCACACTCATAAACCTTGTGGCCAGCCTTCCTAGAAGAGTTGAAGCTGTTATAGCTGCAAAGGTTGGGCCAACTCAATACTAAACCCTACGGACTAAGACTGGGATGCCATTAAAGTTCATATGTGTGTAAAGGCATGATGTCCCAATACTTTTGGTAATATAGTGTATATTTTAGCATTTAAAAAACACACACAAGTCTGCGCTTAGTGCAAAAAAAGAAAATAAAGATAAAGCAAGAAGCAGCTTGCATCAAATACCCTGATGAAAGATATATAGAACATAAAACAAATGCCCCACTATCCCTTTAAGCCATACTATTCATACTTCTGTACAAAAACTCACGCATGTCGTACAAAATACCATACAAATGCAAATACATTACGAACATAGTTTTGTATACACAGTTCATTAATTAAAATAACCCAGTGAAAACGTCCTATGAAGAAAGTGAACTTTGTTATAAAGAAAAAATTGGCCACCAATGCCAAATAGAATCTCCTCCCACCACTGTGACAAATGTAAACTCTTACCTGACAAAATAGACCTCCAGACAAATTGAGATGCTTTAAATAGATGACGCAGGTACAAAACAATCATCTCCTCACCATCCCATCCTTCCACAGCAGACGATGCTGGCACACTCTGGTTATCTGTTCTTGATTTAACCCCAGTAGAAATAAATTCCTCTACAGCAGGAAAAAGCTAACAGAACGCATTCTAATGCCAACATATTTAAGAAACATCCCATTGGTCATCATTTTTCTGTTTAAAAAAGAAAAAAAGGTATATTATCTGACAATAAATGTTCTTAATTATTTAAATAATGGCTGCCATTGGTGACCACTTCTTCTGAAAATGCTAGTTGCCTGCAAGTCATATTACTAAACAGTAAATACTGGCAATTTTCACTCTTTTTATTATATAACTTAGATGATAATCATTTGCAAATTGTAGTAGAAATCTTATGTAACTATTTACATGTATGGATTTATATGTCTTTTATAGGAAAACAATTTTCCTGCAATGGTTTTCTTAGGCTTTTATAAAATAACAATGGTCCAAAAACTAAAATGTACTGAAAGAAAAAAGGAAAGGCGTTCAAATGTCACAGAAATTGATTTATTTTTCATTCATGTTTTATTAAATGTCATCAGAGCTTATTACAAATTATACCACCTGATAGATCATTGCTCTCACCCTTTTATCCTGGTACCCAACAGTAGATAGAGACACTAATATATTCAATGTGTCAACAGACAGATAAAAAATAATGAGTTTATTTACTGTATCCTGTGCTGATATTCAGCTGAAGCTCCATAAAAGATGGCAAAACAGACACAGATACAATGATGGGTGGGAGAATGCAGCGGTAATTTGCTTATCCCTGGCTGTAATGATTACTTTGATGTGTGATGAGTGAACCTGTACTGATAGCTCTGTCACCCAAGAGGTGAAGCATGTTTCTTCCAAACTAATTATTGAAGTGAAAGCTTATCTTATATAAAATATTTTGTTTGTTTTACTTCCAAATTAGCAGATATTGTTGGATAAAACACACAAACCAGGGATGCATATTTAAAATGAAAAATGTTCCTGCTTCTGCTATTATTTCTTGGATGTACCATTTAAAAAAAAAGTAAAGGGCAGTTTTTTCTTTGTGTCCCAGCCAAAAAGGCTATCTTTAACACATGATGTAGCAAGACCTAGTTGGGGTTTCTCCTCATTCTCCTTTCACTTAATTGAATGAGCTTGCTTTCAACTGCTGTAAATGTATTTGCAGTGTTTAATATGGTTACTTTTGCTTTTCCTGATCAAAAGAAAAAGAAAATTGAGCATATGTGCTTAAAGCGTTTGTTACCCTAAAAAAAAAAAAAAGATCCTTCTCTTTAAAACATGTTATACAGCACAGTGCTTGTACTGTGTCATTTGGCCCCCTGTATCACCTAAAAAAACCTGGCTGATCCTACCAGTTTCAGCCCTCCTCCCTGTGCACTGATCATGGTGTATCATGGCTGCTGAGCCCTGACACCGTGGTCAGTGTACGTGCCTCCGTCATCTGCAGCACTGCCCTCTGTTCTCCTCTCTCCTCCTCCCCCCTCCCCCTCCCCTCCCTGCCTATCAGCTCTTACCAATCCCCCCCCCCCCCTCCTGCTGCTGAAATACCCTTAGACCTCATGCACAATCTCCTATGTTATTAAGCCTCCTATGCTGCAGTGAATGTCCTATGTAAAAAAGTTGCCTATTTCTATCTGATTTCACAGCACAGATTGGCGGTCATGTGACTTCTCGAGGCACCCTCCTCCCTGGCTGACGTCTCGGCTCTCTCCTCAATCCCTCCTCCCGACTGGTGTCAGTGGGGGAATCTCGACTCCTCCCGCTCTAGCTATCAGATCGGTAATGGGAGCCTCCAGAAGTCACGTGATCGCTGATCTGCACTGTAAAAAGTAGAAATAGGCATCTTTTTTTACAAAGGACATACACTGCAGCATATGCAGACTGTGTTATATTACGTAGCGAACCAACAACATTAAAAAGATTTACTTTCTTATAGTGGTGCCTTATAATATTTGAAACAACATAGCAGAGTTACTAGAGGAGCTTCTCATCCTTCTGTAACTTGGAAAGCTACCACATAAACTTAATAAGCTTCCAATCACATGCATACAGAAATGAGACTATGTAGAAATACATTATATATTTGTAATAGTTTTGTTTTGTTAATCCAAAATTTGATATTGTTATTTCATTTGGACAGACCAAAAGTCCCACCAGATTCTTACATTTGTCCATTATTCATTTCTTACCAGAGTCACTAACTTTTCACTGTGTATGATTCTTTTGATCAGCTTCTGACAATGCCATATTTTTTGCAGAGCTCTATCATTTTGTGAAGTGTTCCACATTTTGGAGAGGGACTTACTACCATGCTCATCCTAAAGCAAAAATCATGCTTTCAGCATAGTATGGCACTGTAAAGGTGCAGATATAGTTTGTGCATTGTTTTTTACCAAGGCCCCTTATACATGGGGCAGATTCTGTTCTGATCACCAGGGGATAAGCTCACAGATCCCCTGCTGATCGGATCAGAACAGGTGGATGACAAATCAGTGTCTGCTCCGTTTCTGCAGAACGGACTTGGACAGAGCCCGCTCTGCTCTAAGGGCAGCTGGGAGTAAACAGACTTCGCTGACACCCAACTAACCCTTGGATCTCTTTTCGTTATGTTAGTGGACCTGATTGGACCCTGAAATAGATGGGTGTGAACAAACACAAGTGAATTTACACCCGCCTGTTCATAGGGATGTATGGACCTTCCAATTAGATCCACCTGAACCTGATTGGAACAGCCATGTCAAAGGGGCCTAAGGAATGCAAAGGATCTGCTTGAAGTAATTTGTTTGGTTGCAGAATTAACACAGGTACATCATTGAAGTGATGGTTAAAGTTGTATGCAAGCTTTAAGCCCTTGACATCATTATTACATGACTGGTATATCATCTGTTTTCCATTTTGTAGAGAACTGATTCTTTGTGATTATACAGAAACACAGAATGTTAGCATATAGAGATACTATGTATGTAGCAAAATACTGGGACTCCTACCACCTATGCATGTGGCATAGAGGGGTAGGGTTTATGGAGTACTTGAAAACAGCGGGGTGGAGTATATGGCAGATATGAAAGCAGTGTATGACACTAGATCATTGGAATTACTACAGAAGGTGAGGTTCCTTAAAGAATATGTTCACCTTTTGGAATATGGTAAAGAATCCACTCCTATTTAGGGTGGAATTTGTAACATGTTCCAGCTCCTCCCCCCTCCCCGAAAAGAGCACTCTTGTTGTGCTTTAACATGTCTTCTGGCTTTCAAACAAAGGGCCTGTACATAGATTCAGGCTAAAAGCCAGATGACATATTCGCAGGAGCCCACATTGCACCAATGACTTACTCATTGCGGGTGCAATGCTTTCCAGGCTCCTGCAGGTGAAAATAAAAAAATGCATATATTTTTCTGCAAAAATATGTGCATTTATTGTTTTTTTTTGTAAAAGTGAACTAAGGCTTTAACTACTTGCCTTCTGTGCACTTAAACACCCTTCCCATCCAGACCAATTTTTAGCTTTCAGCGCTCGCACACTTTGAATGACAATTGCGCGGTCATACTACACTGTACCCATATGAAATTTTTATCATTTTTTTCACACAAATAGAGCTTTCTTTTGGTGGCATTTTTTAAAAAAAAAAGTTTTTCTTATTTTTTGCGAGTAAATTTTGAAAATAAATACATTTTTCTCCTTCACTGATGTGCGCTGATGAGGCGGCACTGATGGGCACTGATAGGCTGCACTGATGGGCACTGATGAGGTGGCACTTATGGGCACTGCTGAGGTGCCACTTATGGGCACTGATGAGGTGGCACTGATGAGGAGGTACTAATATGCCGCACTGATGAGCACTGATAGGCGGCACTGATGAGCACTGATAGGCGGCACTGCTGGGCACTGAGAGGTGGCACTGCTGGGCACTGAGAGGTGGCACTGACAGGCACTGAGAGGTGGCACTGATGGGCAGCACTGATGGGCACTGGCGGGCGGCACTGATGGGCACTGGCGGGCGGCACTGATGGGCACTGGCGGGTGGCACTGATGGGCACTGGCGGGTGGCACTGATGAGCACTGATGGGCAGCACCATCAGTGCCCACACTCAGTGCCCATAGTGCTGCCAGTCAGTGCTCATCAGTGCCTAGATGAGCAGGCACTGATGGGCACTGACTGGCAGCACTATGGGCACTGATTGTGTGCACTGATGGGGGGCACTGATGGTGGGCACTGTGGGCATTGAAGGTGTGTTTGGTGTACCTCCAGTAATCAGGGCACTGGTGATCGGTGCCCTGATTACTTTTTTCTGTGTCCCCGGCGCTGTGCAGCTCTCCCTCCTTCCTCACACGCAGGCTCTGTGTGAGGAAGGAGCGCCGGCGATGAGAGATGATCTCATATGTTTACATATGAGATCATCTCTCATTGGACGGCTTGATCATGTGGTGAATGGCCGCTGTGATTGGCCATTCACCACGATCTGTGATCGGCTGTGTCCAAGGGACACGGCCGACACAGATTCCCCCCGATGCGCTCTCGCGGGAGCGCGCGGGGGGCGTGTCACTGGGAGGCCGTTTAAAAACGGCCTCCCGAAAATTCGAGTCCGCGCTGCAGCCGTATATAGGCTGTAGCGCGGATGGCAGGAGGTTAAAAAATGAACATTGTACATCATCTATAAAGGCAGTAGTTGCACATTATAGGGATGTAGATTATATAACCACTTCAGCTCCGGAAGATTTTATCCCCTTAATGACCAGACCATTTTTTGCGATTTGGCACTGCGTTATTTTAATGAAAAATTGCGCGCTCGTACCACGATGTACCCAAATACAATTGGTGTCCTTTTTTTCCCACAAATAGAGCTTTCTTTTGGTGGTATTTGATCACCTGCGCGGTTTTTAGATTTTGCGCTATAAAAAAGCGTAAATTTTGAAAAAAACACAATATTTTTTACTTTCTGCTATAAAACATTCCCAATAAAAAAATGTAAAAAATCTAATTTTTATCAGTTTAGGCCAATTTGTATTCTGCTAAATATTTTTGGTAAAAAAAAATCCAAAAAGCGTTTTTTAATTGGTTTGCGCAAAAGTTATGATGTTTACAAACTATGGAAAAGATTTTTGGATTTTCTTTTTTGTTTTTATTAGTAATGGTGGCGATCAGCGATTTTTAGCAGGACTGTGACATTGCGGCGAACAGATCGGGCCCCTAACTGACATTTTTGACACTTTTTGGGGACCATTGATATTAATACTGGGGGGGGGGGGGCTCTGTAACAGGCACAGAGAGATCGGGGTTTCAGCTTAGCTGAAACTCCTGATCTCTCTCTGCCTGTGTGACAGAAGACCCGTCTGCTTGGTTTACATAAGCAGGCGGGTCTTCTGTCAGTTCTCTGCTGATTGCGAAAGGCCGGCTGCGATTGCCGCTGCTCCTCCTGCGGGCTGCCTTCTGCTGTGTCTAATTACAGTGGGAGAGTGGCTCCGGCGGCGCGCATGCACCGCCAAGACCACGTGCACATAATCAGGTAGATATACGTGATCATGCTCAGCCGAGCCGCCCTGCTGCAGTATATCTAAGTGGGGCAGTCGGCAAGTGGATAAAGTATAAACAAGCAGATTTATGTGTGTACAGGATACATACCTTCCAACTGTCCCTGATTTTGAGGGACTGTCCCTGATTTGAAACAAAGTCCCCCTGTCCCTTTTTCCCCCCTCATGTGTCCCTCATGCTGGTCTGATCTATATAGTTGTGTATAAAATGCACTACTTATCTATAAAAAAAAGTGTTTTACAATGCTAAACTTTTTATCCAATTTCTAAATTGCTGCATCTGTAAATTCCAAAAGCCAATATATAGTACAGTAGCAGTTAAAAAAGCACTTGTGGGTTAAAACCAATCTTTATTTTTTTTACTTCTCCTTCAAGGGGGCGTAGCAGGGGTGTGTCCTGTGCCTACATACTTTTGATAATAACTGTCCCTCATTCCCATCTCAGAAAGTTGGGAGTTATTATTAATGGGTGTACAGCCATGGGCAAAATGTTTGAGAATGACACAAATATTATTCATCCCAAAGTTTGCTGCCCTAGTTTGTAAGCCTCTCTTTGCCATGAAAATTAACTTAATCCCATAAAAAAACATTTCCACTTAATTTGTGAAGAATTCTTCAGGGTGCCCAAGAAAGTCAAGCAAGCACCAGGACCATCTCCTACAGTTGATTTGGCTGCAGAATCAGGTCACCACCAGTGCAGAGCTTGCTCAGGAATAGCAGCAGACAGGTGTTAGTGCATCTGCACGGACAGTGAGTCAAAGACTTCTCGAGGATGGCCTGGTGTCAAGAAGGGCAGCAAAGATGCTACTTCTCTCCAGGAAAAACATCAGGGACAGACTGATATTATGGAAAAGGTACAGGGATTGGACTGCTGAGGACTGGGGTAAAATCATTTTCTCTGATGAATCCCCTTTATGATTGTTTGGGGCATCTGGAAAAATCCTTGTCTGGAGAAGAAAAGGTTAGAGCTACCATTAGTCCTATGTCATGGCAACAGTAAAGCATCCTGAGACCATTCATGTGTGGGGTGGGTTGCTTCTCAGCCAAGGGAGTGGGCTCACTCAAAATTTTGACAAGAACACAGCCAATAAAAGAATGTTACAAAAACATCCTCCGAGAGCAACTACTCCCAACCATCCAAGAACAGTTTGGTGACGAACAATGCCTTTTTCAGCGTGATGGAGCACCTTGCCATAAGGCAAAAGTGATAACTAAGTGGCTTGGGGAAACGAAACATCAAAATATTGGGTCCATGGCCAGGAAACTCCCCAGAACTTAATCTGAGAACTTGTGGTCAATACTCAGGAGGCGGGTGAACAAAAAAATCCCCACATATTCTGACAAACTCCAAGCATTGATTATGCAAGACTGGGCTGTCATCAGTCAGGATGTGGCCCAGAAGATTGACAGCATGCCGGGGGGGGGGGGGGGTGCAGAGGTCTTGAAAAAGAAGAGTCAACACTGCAAATATTGAATTTTTTGCATAAAATTTATGTAATTGTCAATAAAAGCCTTTGACACTTATGAAATGCTTGAAATTATACTCCAGTATACCATAGTAAAGATCTAAAAACACTGAAGCAGCAGGCTTTGTGAAAACGAATATTTGTGTCATTCTAAAAACCTTTGACCACGGCTGTAGACATCAGCAGAAAGTAGTCATACAGTATATAAACAACAAGCAAGCTCTATATGGGTGTATAAGACATAGCACATATGGGATAAAATATAATATGGAGGACATGGAAGCAGCATGTGGAAGTTAAATACCCATTTTAAACAGTCCCGTTCCCATAGCAAGCATTGTTTAGCTTCTAAAACGAAAAGCTGCATTTTTTACCTACTTCATTCTGAAACTACTGCAAAAATTAAATATTGGATTATACTAGCTGAATTTTGCTTGTGGATATTTCCGTCTAAGTTGCCACAGGATATATTTTTCAAGAGAGTTTCCTGTAAAAATGCACCACTCATTATCCTTCTCATAATAATTCCCTCAAGCCATAAAGCAATTTCAAGCAGCTTGCTGTGTGGAGAGGCCAGGACTGAGAAATAGTGCATAGCATGACGACAGTCTGCTTTCGGACCTCAGAAGTGCTCTGCTGATTTAGCTTCTTATGCTGTTTTATTCCAGCATGCTAAGAAAACCTTTCAGAAAAGCTATCCATATGGTGCATTTTTACTTTTTTTATGTGTTTGCCAGCCTGTGGAAAGTCATCTGATTTGGTTGTTAACAAAACACAAGAACACGGTCAATCAGCAGCCTCCACTGAGCAGAATTATTGTCATTTGTTTAATAAGCATATTTAACAGCATTAGCATATTGCATGCACAACATTTTCATCCTATAGGACAACTCTAGCTCTCTGTTATGAGTAAAGTGGGAAAGCGTTCAGACCCCCCTGTTCTTTATTGTGGTCTGAGACCCAGGAAACTACCATACCATTCATAGCAGTGCCAAGGTAGTCTTTTTAGCCAAGCGGCAAAATTTGTCAAGTTACTTTATATATTCCTATAGATTTGCCTAGAGCATGTGAGACCTGATTTCTTTATCAGTGCCAGTAAAAGAAAGATTGTTAACAGAGAGACACACACTAGAGCCACTTTGTGACTGAATAAAGTATTTTTTTCTAGTGGATCAGTACAGTTAGGTGAATAAAACGTAGAAACATTTCCATTATGTAGGATCAAAAAGTTCAAGCTGAGGGATAGTTCCGTTACTAATACAGGGATATATAATACCATCATTATAACATTGTGGCAAGCTCTCTTTGCTTGGCTCATCACAACCACTCTCTAACCTGGAGTCTATAAATATTGAATTACAGAAGGGTTCATCTTTTTCTTAAATTCTCTATGGACAGGGTTACATTCACTGTCCCTGTCACACACCCACTGAAAAGATGCTTCCACTCTTCTGTGTACCCCAAACATGTTATAGGGTATTACCACACTGCATGCCAGATTCATTTTCACTGACCTATTGTCTCTGAAAGTTTTCCCTCAGGTCAACTGCAGTCTTTTGTCCATGACCAAGGCCAGCCAGAAGAGGGTCACTGGGCCTTCTTTGGGCATGCATAATGAACTTGCACAAAATGAAGGCCAAAGCCCATTGACTGTCTTACCTGTTGAAAACCATATGCCATAAGGCTGTCCTGTTCTCTGCAAGAGACATGCAGAAAAACATTTACATTGTTACCCAAAATCGACTGCATGCTTTTGTAGAAACTTCCAAGACCACAAGCTAATAATTGCAGTAAACGGAACCCTGGTTGAAGAACATATAAACACATAAAAAAGAGGTGTGTGTGTGTGTGTGTGTGTATCATGAGGTGGTACTTGCAATAAAGAAAAATAGACATAACAGAGGTAGCCATTAGGGCATTAAATGCTGGTTTTAGGTCAGGGTAATAAAATGACTTCTTTTTAAGGCCTTAAGAATCTAGGGAACGATTCATAGATTCCCATGGCCCTGATTTAATGTATTTTTTTTTTTTTTACTAAACCATATAAATTAAGATATGTTAAAAGACTAGTACACCTATGTTTGTCTGGAAAAAAAAAACTACTTATGTCTTTTACAGCTCACGTATTTTAAAAAACTTTAACCACTTAAGCCCCGGAAGATTTTACCCCTTCCTGACCAGGCCCTATTTTGCGATTCGGCACTGTGCGACTTTAACGGACAATTGTGCGGTCGTGCGACGCTGTACCTAAACTAATTTGATGTCCTTTTTTTCCCACAAACAGAGCTTTCTTTTGGTGTTATTTGATCTCCTGTGCGATTTTTTGATCATGCGCTATAAACAAAAAAACGAGCGACAATTTTGCAAAAATAACAATATTTTTCAAAATTTTTAAATGAAATTCCCCCCCCAAAAAAATGTAAAAATCAAAATTTTTTAACATTTTAGGCCAATTTGTTTTCTGCTACATATGTTTGGTAAAAAAAAATCGCAATAAGCGTATTTTGATTGGTTTGCGCACAATTTATTGCGTTTACTAACTAAGGGAAAGATTTTTGTCATTTTTGTTTTTTTTTTTTTAACGAGTAATGGCGGCGATCTGCGATTTTTTTTGCGGGACTGCGACATTGCGATGGACAGATCGGACCCTTGACTGACATTTTTGACCCTTTTGGGGGTACCAGTGACATTACTACAGTAATCAGTGCTATACATATACACTGTTACTCTAAAAATGACACTGGCAGGGAAGGGGTTAACTTTATTAGTGATGCAGTGACTATGTGTGCCCCTAGGGGCGTGCTTCTTACTGTTGTGGGATGTGGCTTTTCATGTAACAGCAGAGATCTACGATCCTACATATGGACCATATGATCTCTGCTGTTACACAAGGGAGAATGACAGGCGGTTTTGTTTACATTAGCCGTCTGCCTTTCTCCCTCTGTAACTGACGATCGCGAGTGACCGGCGGACATCGGGTCCACCGGTCACTCGCGCTGAGGTGTCCGTGAATGAGAGGGGCGGGAGCGCGCCTCCGGCGGCGCACGCTCGCCCCTTATTGGCTCACAGGCGAGTGACGTACCGGTACGTCACTTTGCCTGCATGGGGCTGACCGCCACAGTATATGTACTTGCAGGGGTCGGCAAGTGATTAATATCCATTAAATAAACATAGAGAATTTTATATTTGTGGTTACTTTAGGCTAAAGGGTGCTTTACAGAGTCTGCCTACAGTGTTCTTTAATTGAATTACTTACAGGAATACAACTTTTTGCATGTTACTACAGCTTTATTTCAGTTATAATTAGTTGATTTATCTTTTATGTCAAATATAATGTAGGTATAAGAATCCTTCATGATTTAGCTTTATGTAAAGAATCCAATAAATCATTTTGAAAAATGTTTATTAGGATGCCATTTTAAAGGAAGGTGTGTTTTCTAATATTTTGGAGTGGCTCATACTGGTGCACTGATTGGATTACTGTAAGTACTGCTAAATATTGGTGACCCCCCAACAGGTTCCACTCAAATGGGGCTCCCGTAGGCTGAGTACCAATTCGGTCTCTTTTGTCCATGCGTACCTTGATTTTGTGGATATTCTGGTTAAAGTTCCCTTGTTAACCTTTGTGACCTAAGCTCAAGCATTGCTAGCTCCAACCAATAGAGCACAAACCAGTCTTTAATAATCAGCAGCACTCTGCTGATAATATCATTTTTGCAAGGCAAGGACAAGTTAAATTAGTCAGGGCACACTGCAACTGTGATATTTCAATAGGTCTGCTTGCTGTTATAACAGATTTTGGAAAATTGCTGAGATTCATCTTGCAGATCCATTAAGCTTTTCACAAAACTTCTGAGCAACATTGCAGCCTTATGCCATATACATATATACTGTACAGCCTCCCCTTAATGCTGCAATGTTTGTGGTTGAGGCTGCATTAAGCTCAGACATAGTGACAAAGAGATTGTTTTTTTTTAATACCAATGAATACATAGGCATGTGCAATTGCACTGCAGAGAGTCCATGTGTCTGAATTCATTAGACAACTATATTAATAATCCTATCTTATAGTAAGCTGGAAAGTCCACCCTACAGTCTATAGCCTTTTACCCTATGCCTAATGGGTCCATCATTTAAAACTGCTAAAGTTATGAGGATGGAACTTCAGTCATTTGAGTTCTGTGGATATCTTAGCACTAGTATGCATTGCTTTGTACAGATGCCCTACTGTGGTACAGTGAAACCTTGCAGTCACATATAAAGGCTAATCCAACAACCCACAATATGTTTTACTGGATAGTCGTATATCACAACAGAGCAAGACACTAATATTTGAATGTTCTCAAGTATAATGTCTCAAGCAGAAAAGCCTTTTTTCTCACTAAAGCCTGCCATAAATGGAGCAATTTTGCAGGAAATAGAATTGCTTGATTTCTCCATCAACACAGTCAGTGTTTATAGTGAACTCTCTCAGTGGAACCATTGTCTTCCCCCAGCGGGGTGCGGGGGGAAGACGTCCCGCCGAGAGAACACAGCGATTATTGCTAGAAGCTATAACAGCCACTAGCAGTAATCACATGTTAAACCAACAGGCTGGTTGTACCAAAGTTGACTGATCGATCAACTCGGGTACATTCAGCTTGCCCATGCATGATTCAAATCTCGGCCAATTCCTGCTGAATTGTCCAAGATTCGATCTGTCTATGGCCGGCTTTAGATGTTTATGTGTGTGCAGTTTAGTCTCCCCATTATCGCCATTTTAGGTATATAGGTTGATCTTGGACAGGCTCAAAGGGGGGAAAGGGACAGTGGCATGCAGTAACTAACATAATGAATCACAGATCACATTGGTCTAGCCACAATAAAACTACTCTTTGTCTGTTTATAAATTTTGTATGAAGTATAGCAAGTCTGTCCAACTCGAATGCTTAAGGACTGAAAAATCTTATTTAACTGACTATGACCTGCTATTTATAGCAATGCAAAAACTGTAAGAATCATGCCCCTCGAGTTACACAATAAATATCATGTTTTATATTACATAATTCCTGAATACATGAAGTTAAGTAAGTGTTGCCTTTAAGCGGTACTGCAAGAAAAGAGTGGGTGTTCTCATTGAATAAAATATATTCAAAGCCATGATTTGCAGGATTTCTGTAGTGGAAATACAAATTCCTATTTCATCAACTAGAAGTGATGATAAATAGCACCATATAGATGATATAAACAACTTGCCATCTAGATATTTCATGGCGTTATAAAATGGTATTGCAGCCTTCCACGCTTCTTGAATGTTAAAGGCCAAGTATGTAATATCGCAGTCCATTGTCCTTGTGAAATGCAAAAATAAATTATGTGATCAGCATCCCACTTTCAAAAGAATATTAACCACTTTACAACCGGAGGATTTTGCTGTCTTCCGTCCAGGCCACTTTTTGCGATTCGGCGCTGTGCGACTTCAACTGACAATTGCGCGGTCGTGCGACGCCGTACCCAAACGAAATTTACGTCCTTTTTTTCCCACAAACAGAGCTTTCTTTTGGTGGTATTTGATCACCTGTGCGATTTTTACTTTTTGCGCTATAAACAAAAAAAGAGCGTTTATTTTGAAAAAATAACAATATTTTTCACATTTTTTTATATGAAATTCCCCCCAAAAAAGATGTAAAAACCAATTTTTTTAAAAGTTTTTGGCCAATTTGTTTTATGCTACATATGTTTGGTAAAAAAAATCGCAATAAGCGTATTTTGATTGGTTTGCGCAAAAGTTATTGCGTTTACTAACAAAGGGAAAGATTTCTGTCATTTTTGGTGTTTTTTTTTTAACGCGTAATGGCGGCGATCTGCGATTTTTTTTGCGGGACTGCGACATTGCGGCGGACAGACCGGACCCCTGACTGACATTTTTGACACTTTTGGGGGTACCAGTGACATTACTGCAGTAATCAGTGCTATATATATGCACTGTTACTGTAAAAATGACACTGGCAGGGAAGGGGTTAATTTTATTGGAGAGGGAGGGGTTAATGTATGCCTGGTGCTTACTGACGTGTAGGGGGGGAGGTGACTATGTGATTCATGGACAGATCGGATGTCCAGCTATGCTGAACAGTCCGATCTGTCACTCCCTGTCACTATGGAGATCCGCCCGCTGTGTTTACACACAGCGGGCAGATCTCCAGACTCGATCCCCGACGATCGGGTAAGAGCAGCGGCGATCGCCGCTGCTCCTCCCCTGGCCCGACTCCCGCTGTGAATGAAAACAGCGGGAGCGAGCCTCCGGCGGCGCGCAAGCGCCGCCCAGAAGGGGAGGAGTCCAGTCACGTTAATACTACGTGACTGGACGGGAACGAGCCACTCTGCCGCAGTAGTATTACTGTGAGCGGTAGTAGAGTGGTTAAAGAGAGTAAATTAAATTGCTAAGGGGTGAAAAGTGCATGGTGTAAAGCAGATAAAATGAATGTCCAGCAGTATATCTTGTGATGTTTGGCCAGCCCACCTCCAGCCACTTTCATGTTCATTTCTTGGACAGCAGCTATTGCTTGTCTTGAACTAGGGACAAAGATATAGAAAACACTTTATGACATCTAACATTGAATCAGCATTGCAGAAAAGAGAGTCCCAAACTAATATCAGAGTCCAGATGTGGTTAAAGTGGTAGTAAACTCTTTACCACTTATACCTACAGGTAAACCCATAATAAGGCTTGCCTGTAGGTACTTTGAATATTTCCTAAACATGCACTTTGAATATCTCTTAAACATTAGGAGTGCATGAAGCTTGTGACATCACTGGCATGGCATCCCGTGCCATAAATGGCGACTCCTGGTCATTGCACCCCCCGCGACTCATGTAGCCGGAGGTCGCATACTTGGAAGGAAAACTGGGTGAAGATGGGAGCCCTCTCAGGGGTGACAGTGCGCCGCTGGAGGGCTTCGTTTTAAGGTAAGTCTCTCATAATGTGCTAGTATGCGATGCACATTGCCTTGCAGGGGTTTTTTTTTTTTTTTCTTTTTCTTCAACTGCAGTTCACTACTGCTTTATTTTATGTAGTGTACTTTAAAAAAGCTGTTTGAGGAGATCTTCTAAAGATACACAAAATCCGGTAAAGCTGTGTATAGTAACCAATAAGCTTCTAGGTTTAATTGTCAAAGCAAAATTGAACAAGCTGAAGTTAAAAGCTGATTATTTACTATGCGTGACTGCACCAGATTCCATGTGGACCAGTTTTAGTAAATCTCTCCCACTGTGTTTCAAGGTTTCTGAAAGCTCCCTTATCACTGCTTAATATTGTTGGAATGGAGAGGATCTAGATGAATAAAGCTACAAATCCAGATTTTATCATTTGAACGGTAACCAGTTATTCATTTCAAAATTGTAATCTCGGGATACCTACCTTTCATCACCTAGATCCCCTCTATCTTGTCCATTATTTTTAGGCCATTTTCAGCTTCTAGAAACAATTACACTTAATATATTTTCCTTAATCTGGATTTTTTAAGGTTCAATTCACCTATAATTATTGTTTCTTTTTAACTTTTTTTTTATTATCCTTATTAATGGGTCAGGGAATGCAAACTTTGCAGATGGTAAAAGAGTAGTTTACTGACCTAGAGTATTTTTGGTTATTCCCTAATTTTGAGTTAACAATTATAAAAACAAGCAGTACATAATAAGGCCCCTTTCACTAATGTTTTTTAATCTGTTTAAGATTTTTGTTACCTTAAAGAGTTCCTCAAAATGCCTTAACATTTTCTAAAGATGTGTACAACAAACCTTAATATTATAAAACGTGTTTCCATGTGCTGCATTGCAGTATATTTTAGCCTTACCAGCACAGAAAGCTGCTGCTACACTACTGTAGCTGAAAATGTAAAAGACAAAAAAGGACAGCTAGAAAAAGCTTATGTTTCCTTTCACTGACAGCCTTGAAATTAAAAATATATTTCTCTATGTTATGTGGCTATCAATGACTTGTTGATGTTATTATGTATTTGATTTTGTGCAAAACTTTCTATATTGAATCAATAAAGAACATGTCCTTATGTTATTTCATAGATTTAGTGAAAACATCATCTGTTTACATCTTTTATAATTTAGTAATTCTACAATGTGCTGATCCTTCATTGTCCTCTGCACAACAGCTGAAACTTGAAATCACATGGCATTTGAAAAATGCAATCTAGGGTGCAAAGAACCACAGAATAAGGAATAAACTCAAGAAAAATGTGGCCATAGACTTGGAGGCACACCAGTTGGGAAAATATACCTACGTGTAAATCGTATACCATGTGATCACCATGTGAGCGCTAGTATTTGCTATGCTAATGCATAAAACAACTGATGTGCTTCCAAGGCACAATAACTGTCTTTATCATAGCTATGACAACAATTGGAAACACGTATTAAGTAACAATTATACACAGAAGTCCAGTCAAAAATAAAATAAAATGAATAGCTCATTAAGGCTCGGTTCACACTGATGCGATGCGGGAAGGCTGCGAATTCGCAGCCTGTTCCCGCATCGCACATGCACCCCCGGCAGTTCACACTGCCATATGCGATCCGCTGGGGGTGTCAATGTAATCTTAACGACACCCCCAGTTTGATCGCATATCGCAGTGCGATCGTGCAGTTCGCACAGGATCGGATCGCACAAGTGTGAACCGCTGTGCGATCCGATCCTGATGCGGCAGCAAAAATGCCTCCTGTGCGTGTTTGCTGCGGGTGCGATGCGAATTTAGCCATACAAACTGTATGGCTTAACTTGCACCGCACAGCTGATCGCATGTCATGTCGGAGCAGTGCGCTCCGACATGACATGCAAACCCCGCACACGCAGTAGTGTGAACCGGGGCTAAAAGGTAAAATAAAATCAGTTTTTGCTGCCCTTTTCACCATCAGACCAGAGGTATCCCCAGCAGTATTGTTTTTCTGCTACTAGATGTTCTTGGTCTGATGACCTGCGTCATTCAACCAACTTTCTTGGAATCTGGGACCTGCCCCAGTCTGTGACTGGACAGTGAAAGAAGAAGCAGTAAAACATTGAGCTTATCTCTTTGTCGCTCTGCTCTCTCTCCTACTATCAGTATACTTCTTGTCAGCATGGAAGCCGATTGGCTATTTTACTGCTTCTTCATCTTACACTGCAGCCCTACTGTACAGGAACTACAAGAAGCTGATCACAGATCAAATTCAGATACTTAGGATGCTTGCATTTAAAACCTATTTATTGATGCATTAATGATTACACAGCTTGCACTAATCTATGCCTTCTATTGTATAGCTGCCTTTGGTTCAGCTTTAACTCACTTAAATAAATCTCAGTGTCAGCAAGGAAATAATGATAGACATAAACATAATATAAATATGTGTATAAATGTAAACGAGGTCAAGCAAAAAACAGTATGATTAACTCAAGGGGATGAGAAATAAAGTGTAATACTTACCTTACTCCTTTCCTCCCCTTATTACTTTTCTATACGATGCTCTGAACCATAGTTGCATGATGACATTGTCTACTACAATGTGGATCCAATTGTCCCACATTGCACATGAGGACGAGGGAGGACCATCCACAATCCAAACGAGATTGGTAGAACCTGCTGGAACAAGGAGTAAGGAATTAATCTCCATCCCCTTGGGTCAATGTGAAAGGGAGGGGGGGGGTGGTTGTAAGGGTAGATTTTTTTCATTCCTGGAGTTCTGTTTTAATCAAGGAAATAGCTCAAGCATTCTTCAACAGGTAAGCCTGAGAATTTTAGACACTTAAAATATGGATTTTCATTCTTCAGGGAAAAGGCAGCAAAATGATGATATCGAAGGCACTAAGGAATTGCTTGTCAAACACATTAGAAAAAATGTCAGAGGCTATTTAACTTGTTGCAAAAATGGCTTTTTTTTTTACTTTGTAATTTGAATTGTGTAACTATTTTCAAAAAACTATTAGATGGGCACCTTAAAGATCACAACATACAAGGGTATACAATGTACGGTTAACAGCAAACACACGCACATCATAGGTTGAACTGGATGGACGGATGTCTTTTTTCAACCTCACTAACTATGTAACTATGAATTATTTTTTAATATGAAAAATAGCTACATTGTACCGCTGTATTTGTTCAAATAGACTGGATGGAGCACTGAAACTAACCAAGAATTCATCTCTTTCGCATACCTGAGCAAAACCGCTTTCCCTTCTAAAGCCACTGGAGCAGATTTAGTGAAATGTCAAAATGGACAATAGGAGGCAAATGTTATGAGATGCTGAAATGTCGGCAAGTTTTATAAAGTGCAGCCAAATGGAGGGTTTAAGAAATGAGAGGCATAAGTAAGCTTGCTGTTGACAATATGGAAAGCTTGAAGAGCCACAAAGTGATAATAAAATTTCAGATGCAGGAGAGCTGAACGTGGACAGGTTGGAAACAGATTGTGGCATCGTTTAGCTCAGAGCTCATAATTTTTGTTTGACTTAAGTAGGATCAGTCAATACTTCATTTTCCCATGAATGATTACAGACAATTTGTCATGTATAGCACTTATATTATAAGATCAAACTGCTTTGCATGGCTTGAAACAATAGACAATGGACAGATTGTAGGGTGATACCTCAGTTGAACTGACAGCTTGGTACTTGAAATTTATTTTCATGTTTTATTTCGATGAGTGTGTCAGATTAACCACTTGCCGACCGCCGCAAGTACATATACTGCGGCAGTCAGCCCCGTGCAGGCAAAGTGACGTCTGGGTACGTCACTCGCCTGCGAGCCAATAGGGGGCTAACGCACGCCACCGGAGGCAAGCGCGCGCCACCGGAGGCGCGCTCCCACCCCTGCTCGTTCACTGTGATCCCCGCACGTGTGACCGGCGGACTCGATGTCCACCGGTAACTCGCGATTGTCCGGTACAGTGGGAGAAATGCAGGCGCCTAATGTAAACAAAGCCGCCTGTCATTCTCCCTTGTGTAAGTGCAGAGATCATACGGTCCTGCTATGTAGGATCATATATCTCTGTAGTTACACAAACAGCCACATCCCATAACAGTTAGAAGCATGCCCCTAGGGACACATTTAACCCCTCCTTCTCCAATAAAGTTAACCCCTTCCCTGCCAGTGTCATTTTTACAGTAACAGTGCATATGTATAGCACTGATTACTGTAGTAATGTCACTGGTACCCCCAAAAGTGTCAAAAATGTCAGTCAAGGGTCTGATCTGTCCGCCACAATGTCGCAGTCCCGCAAAAAAAAAAATCGCAGATCGCCGCCATTACTCGTTAAAAAAATAAAACAATAAAAATGACAAAAATCTTTCCCTTAGTAAACGCAATAACTTTTGCACAAATCAATCAAAATATGCTTATTGTGATTTTTTTTTTACCAAACATATGTAGCAGAAAACAAATTGACCTAAAATGTTAAAAAATTTAGATTTTTACATTTTTTGGGGGGGAATTTCGTATAAAAAAATGTGAAAAATATTGTTATTTTTGCAAAATTGTCGCTCTTTTTTTGTTTATAGTGCATGATCAAAAAATCGCACAGGTGATCAAATACCACCAAAAGAAAGCTCTGTTTGTGGGAAAAAAAGGACGTCAAATTCGTTTAGGTACAGCATCGCATGACCGCGCAATTGTCTGTTAAACTTACGCAGTGCGGAATCGCAAAATAGGGCCTGGTCAGGAAGGGGGTAAAATCTTCCGGGGCTTAAGTGATTAATTGATGGACAGAACAGGTTCATCACATTGCAGTTCTATTTGTTACCTGCTTAAGCCATGAACTGGGTCAGATTAAAAAAAATTGGAGTGAACGAAAGGAAATGACACAGTGGGGGCAAGACGGCTGTTCACTTTGCAAGGGAATTTGCCCCAGAGCTTAGTAATTGTGATGAAATTTTACTTGACAAAAAAGTGTAAAAAAACAGAAGGTTTGCTTGTACGTGATTGGATGATGAAAGCCAGAAAAAGGTCACCTCATTTGCAAAATTCTGTTGCAAAGCGAACGGCCTATAGTAAAATAAACCACAAGGAATCAGACTGGTTGTTACTGTTCCATTGCTGCCAATGGTTTTGATTTTTCATGAGCAGTCTGTTTTTGTGATCTGGCCTAGAAATTCTATCTTTATAAATGTTGAATATTTAGGTTTGCCAAATGTACCAGCTGAACCTGTTTTTGAGTCACTTTTCATTAGAAAGCATTTTAAATTTCAAAAGGGTTTGTATCTTGACATAATTAAAGGGGACACATCCCTTTTCCCATGATACATGACATCAAGAAATAACTTTACAAGTCTGCATAAATACATCTCCAACATATAACAAAACAAAAAGAGAGTAGACATTTTCAAAAATGCTTTTAAATTTTATTATTAAATAGCAGTTTTTGATTTCTTGTCAAGTGACTGTGCCTAGATGTACATAGAATAAAGGGTGGGGGGGGTGGGGTTGGGACTTTAAATGAGACGCACGGTGGGATGTGCCGTGCGTCTCCATCCCTATTCAATTGAGTAAAAGAGGAGGGTCGGGACTTTAAATGAAAGACATGACCAGGCTATCAGGATCAATCAAATACATTTAATAATGTCAACAGGTAATGAACATAATCATGAAGAATATGCAGAGTAATAGAACAAATTTTCTTCAAAGTATTGCAAGAACTGGTAAATGGTCCTCAAATCCAGTATTCATAAAAACCAATAGGGTATTGGGCAAGAATAGTAAAATAGTTGGATGAAATCACAACAATAATTAACTCAAAGTTGCAACAATGGTAGAATGGTATAATATGATCATAACATCAAAAAAACTTGACGCGTTTCGTGGACCGAGTGTACCACTTCATTCATATCTAAAAAAAATATATATGTAAGGCAACAGCATCCATGATATTGAATGAAGACTGGACAAAAGAGGAGGGGGGGAGAATGAGTCCCCCAATGAACCACAACTTAAGCTGCAAATAGAGTATTTGCTGGCACCAGGGGTAAGGCTTGGCACCAGGTGTCTCCCACGGGAGCTGAGGGCACACAGGGCAGGCGGGCAGAAACGAAGACGCCATACACCGAAGAGTGTGAGCTGAACTGGACAGAACAAGAATAGTGCATATAAGCAGCAAGGAAAATGTCCATGAATAGTATAAAAATAGTAGCGATATATGAATAAGGTAAGGATTAGTGTTGAGCGAACACGGACTGTATTATTCGGGTCCGTACCGGATAATTGGATTTTTGTTACCCGGACACGGACCCGAAAACTTTACTGTATGTTCGGGTTTAAAATCCGTGTTCGGTAATTTTATTTCCTGTTTTGTATGTAATGGCGCGGTTTTAATGGCGGGCTTCCAACAGCCAATCGACAAGCGTTTAACTGGTGTGCCATAGAAGCCATCACAGCCATGCCTACTAATGGCATGGCTGTGATTGGCCAGCTGAAGCATGTGACCCAGATCTTTATAAGCTAGAGACACAGCGCGCTGTGCGTCAGTCTGCTCTAGTGTAGGGAGAGAGCACACACAACGGTGCTGGCTGCTGCTGATTAGGGACAGACAGGGAAAAAAAACATTGTGCCCAAAAAGAATGCAGGGACAGGTCGGAGTGTAGGCAGGGAAAGATATTTGAGCATTTTAGGGACAGGCTGGAGAGAGTAGGCAGGGAGAGATTAGGAGACACAGGACAGAACAATCGTCCGTTAGCGATCTACATCGATTTTGCTGTGTGGGGGGTGGTGCAGTGAACAATCTTTTTGCCCTCACTTGAGCCCACTGAGGAGGAGGAGGAGGAGGATGGAGAAAAAAATATATTTTTATCAGTCTGTTGTGTGCAGCGTTCAGCTATATTTTACTACAGAGTGCTGTTCTAATCTGCTATTTAAAAATTACAAATTTGAAGGGGAATTTTTTTTGCCATGCTCTTAACTACATTTTGCTGCCATTTGCAGCACTCTAGCCCTTTCCATTGGTTTTTTAGAGCCATTTTAGTGCCTGAAAGTTTGGGTCCCCATTGACTTCAGTGGGGTTCGGTGTCCAGGTAAAGTTCGGACCCGGACTTTTTTTTCAAGTTCGGCCGAACCCGCTGAACACGGACATCCAGGTGTCCGCTCAACTCTAGTAAGGATATATTATAGTGCTGCTGGCTAAATACAGATGTGAAGAAAAAGTGCCTAGAAGTGCCTAGATGTACAGGTGCAATCTGGGAAAATGATGTTGCCAAATGTAGAGAGAGGGAATAATTTCCTCAATCTTCCCTCCCCTAGTCATCACTCACTAGAACTGTAACTTTGTGCCTTTCTGGTAAATCACACGTGGCCTTTTTGGACAGGGATATTGTATTCCAAAAAGTGTATGTATAGCCATTTTTTTATTTAGGATAGATTATGGAAAGATTACACTTCCTGTGAGTGTATGCAATCCCCTGTGAGTTTTTTTTTTTCTTTGCTGTCCTTGTCCTATTGGGGGAGATTCTCCTTCACTTCCTGTCCTGGAGATGTAACAGGAAGTGTTAGTTTTTTTCTTCAAAGGGAGGATAATTCCTCTCCTAGACAATTGTCCCCATTGTAACATTTCCTCTAACCTCTTGTTTTAGCAAGAACTGTAAAATTTTGGATTTTCAATTCCTTTCTGTCTCCATAGCATTGGTCACCAGGACAGATAGGGAGGGTGAGTCTACCCATTAGGGACGCAAACAAAAAAACTGTAAAAAGAGTTCCAAACCTTCTTTACTTTATTCAAAACTAGAAAAGGGTTCTGCTTCTTATTGATTGTAAAGATTCTTTGTTTTGTTTCATTGAAATAAAGAAGATGCTTTACCTACCTTCCCTGTGCTGTCCGTTACCTCCTTCTCTGGAGTACCCTGCCAGCACTGTGTGCTAGGGGGCACCCATGCATGCTCGCTCCCAAGCCAGAAATAAAGTTGATGTGAATAACGTTGCCCTCAAATTTAGGTGACTTTATTCCCTCATTATATTAGCAGTCAGTGTTTGGATAAAACAGCAACTGTGTACCAAGAAAAATCTGGAGTCTACCATTGTTGATTTTAGTGATGCTGAATTGCTGACTTCAATATTTAGATTGAAGTCAGAACTTAGTGCCGGTTCACACTATTGCGATGCGGGAACACTGCAAATCTACTGCGTGCTCCCGCATCGCATCCGCAGCACAGGCAGTTCACACTGCCATATGCGATACGCTGGGGGTGTCAATTCAAGGTTAACGACACCCCCAGATCAGATCGCATATCGCAGTGCGATCTGACAGTTCGCACAGGAATCGGATCACTCTGGTGTGAACCACCATGCGATCCGATTCTGCTGTGGACCAAAAAAAGGGTCCTGTGTAAATTCACTGCGATTGCTGTGCGAATTCAGCCATACAAACTGTATGGCTGAATTCGCACCTCACAGACATCGCATGTGATTTTAGGAGCAGTGCGCTCCGAATTACATGCATTTTCTGTCATCGCAATAGTGTGAACCGGCACCTAATTGCATGATGCTTTTTACACGTCGGTGACCCAGAAAAAAAAAGAAACCCACTCAGTTGTCATGACAGCCAGGCAACTGGCATTCTGAGACACTGGAAAGAGAGCAATAGTAGCTTCCATGTCACTTTTGGCACAGTTTTTTTTTTTTTTTTACATGGAAATATTTCCAGATCTTGATAAGTAAACCCTTATATAACAGAGTTTTATAAATAATTTTATGTTTTTATTTACTATTGTCAGCTTTGTATACTTTGGAGCAAATGTAGAGAATTTAATAAAGGGCAAAGAGGGTCCTGGGGACGTTTTAGGTAACTATAGTTAAAGTGCCAGCAGCTATCACTTTTATAAAGCCCAAGTTTTTATTAAAATAAAATAAAAAAAATAATTACAAGGGACATGACTTGATTTTAAATGAATGTGTCCCTTGTGTTGCTGGCTCCTTGAAATCCTCATTCTCTGATACCACCCCCAACCCCTTTCATTGTAATCTTCAGATGTGGCAGGGGTTAAGTGGGGTACACACTAGTAGAAAATCTGCCGAAAATTCCCGCCCGAGGTAAAATCGTACGATTTTCGGCTAGTGTGTACACAACTTTCAGCAGCCGATGCCGACATTTTCAATGAAAAAAAAACAGAGGGACAAACACCAAAATTTTTATCGTCCATCCCCAGACGACCAATTTTTCGTTTAATGTGTATGCAGTACGTCCGTGAAAAATCAGATACGAAAGACAGCGCATGATCTGAAGTTGCTGACAACCCGGAAGTCTAGGAACAAATGTCCCAAAAAAAAAATTGGACGAGAAATTTCGTGAACATTTATGCACTGTCAACTAAAAACGGTTATGAACGCTGAGCAAGAGAGAGAAAAATCTGAGGATATTTCATCCGATTTCCGTTAAGTGTGTACGGGCCTTTAGGAAAACCGAGGGACCTGTGACAGGCACTCATAAAGAGTGCCCCTGACTATATGCCTTCTCTTTCTGCCCAGCCCCTCTATTCATAGAAGCTGGTACTACAGCTTATATGAATTAAATGTGATCTATGAATGGAAGGGGCAGATCTTTCAATCATCCACCTGTCCTCCATTTATAGATCATGTTTATTTCGTAAAAGATGTAGTACAACTTCTATGAATAGAGGAGCTGGGCGGAAAGGGCGGCATAGTTTGGTACTCTTGATGAATGCATGTCACAGCTCCCTCAGTTCTATTAACCTTTGCCACCCTAGAATATTATAGGGGGATGGTAAGGGGTCGGAGGATAACGATTTCAAGGAATACAGGTGCCAGCAGAACAAGGGACACATAGTGATTAATAGTAAATAATGTCCCTTATGCTGATTTTTTTTTTTGTCTGAACTTGGGCTTCAATAGCGTGCTGACTGTAACGTCACCAATAAAAGTTACAGTGTATATTACAGCCGTGATGATGTCTTCAGTAGTTTTTTTAGTATATTTTCAAAGCTGTGACATAAGGATCTAGGGGACAAATGGGAATCTGTAGGAAGGGGTGTTTATTTTTTTTATAAAAACTTATTTTTTTTTATAAAACTGTTTGAATTAAATCTGTTTTAATTTTTTTTTTTTTTTTTAACTCGGTTAATTTTGGTGTCAGAAGTTTATTTATAAGATACTGATTCTGGAGTATTTTTCATTAGTTAACATATTGGTAAAAATGAACAGCTGGCGCCCTCTATGTTTGAAATATAGCAAAGCAACACCAAATATGACATTATAAAGCCAATATTTGTGTTTTGTATTCTAAGGTTTTATTTTTTCCTGATAAAACTCAAAAGTTGTGCAAAATAACTATCATCTACTATCATCAATTATCAGTACACAAACATCTGCCTGCAATGTTCCTGATCCTTCAATTGAAATTAAATTATATTTGTTTTTAACAGTGTATGAAGCATACTAGAAATGCTTCTGCACTTTGTATGTGGGCAATGGACACTGTGATTGCTTGTGTTTGGGGGAATGATGTGACACCTGTTAAATATATAACATTTAGAAATATATGATATTAATTACTCAGTTCGCTTAACATAATCAAAGTGCTCTACTATGATGTTAAAAAGTAAATCCATCTACTTTTAACTTGTGCTAATATAAATAAATGGTCTGTGTTTTACACTGCTGCTTATGCACTACAAGGAATAACATAACCCTGAATATTATGGACATTTTATAGGCATTTTGCTGTGATTTCTAGTATTTTTATATTTAATGGCTTACTTGTAGCGCTATCCTATATGCAAGCTATACTAAGTATATTTATTATTTAGGGTTGCTTTCTTGCAGCAAATGTCGAATTGGTAGTAGCATATCTACTTGTTTTGGGTCGTTATGGATTTAATATTGTTGTCACTATTTGCTAAAATGCAATTTGTATTTCTTTTAAAAATGCACTTGCAGCCAACTAGCTAGACCATGCCTGTCAGAATTTGACCCTCATATTTGCAACTTGTGGTCTTTGGCAGTTAAAATGAATGAGAATGCAATATTTTTTAATTTAATCAGTGAACCCACTATGCAGGGGAGGACTGGGCAAGGGGGCAGGGGGGCAAGGGGGTAAGAAGGCTGAACTGCTTCTGCCATAGACATGTCTGAAGAATTCCTGGTGAAGAGAAGTAAAAAGTCCCCACTGCTGACCTACTAAGTGTGAGATGAAGACAAGGACAGAGCACAGGCCTCCTTCCCCAGCATGGATGGTGTAAACTGTGTCTGAGCATCTGAGCAAAAGCATTTCCATGCCCCAGCCAGCCCCAACCGAGCTGTCCCAGCTCCCCCCAACCTGCTGACCAGATTGGAAACCCGGAATTGGCCGGTTGGTATAGAGTACCTGGAGTTGGGGTCAGAAGGAGGCCGGGAAGAGGGAGAGCGGGAAGGGGCCAAGTCGCTGCACCATGGGCCTCTGGACTGTACTTGCCCCCTGGGCCGAAAGTTACCAGTCAGCCCCTGCCACTATGTAAGCTTATATATAAGTGATATTGCCCCTATGCACACATGCAAGCAATATATAAGTGATATTGCTCCTATGAACCATAGATATAATAAGACAGAATGTAACCCCAGGTAAAGGTAAAGGTGGCCATACATGGACCGAAATTCGGCCTGTTCAGCAGTGTCCGTCACTGTAGGTGTAGCATTCTTCCTCCTGGACACCAATGTAAGGGGCATTTTTCCCATTGACCCCCCCCCCCCCCCCGACAAGAAATTGGATTTAGTTAGGGTTCACCGAGATCTAAAACGTATTTTAAGGGGTTCCTCTGGGATGAAAAGATTGAGAAAGGCTTCTATAGAGCATATGAAGGTTGTAGCTGGGCCACCTGGACATCCACCAGATACAGACTCCTGCCCAGGATTTCTTCTGAATCATTTGGCTCTGAAATTGAAGAGTTTACAGCCAGTGTGTAAGTAAATATGACTTTATGAAAAAGCCAAAGCTTCCACAATGCAATAGATTATATTTAAAAAATGTACTAGTTCAACATTATACACAGAAAGCTCCGCCTTGATAAAGAGGTCAGTTTGGATCCCAAAAAGATTTTAAGGACCTAATTTCTTCACCTGCCTCTGTATATTACATACTGTATATCACCACTATATGTGCACTGGGTTTTTAAATAGCATCAGCAAGGGGGTTAGAGGACAAGTTGCAAACTGAGCTTAGGTTCACTTTAGGTGAATGAAAAGCTGTGTTTTGTATATTTTACGTGGAGCTGGACTTCGGAGTTTTCTTGTTGTTAGATAAGAAATAAATTGTGCGAAAAAGGTAAAAAAAAAACTGATAATACTTGTATGTAATGTTTCAATAAGTGAAAGTTAACCATGAAACCATGAAAATATTTGTGTACCATAAAAATTGGTGTAATATTCTATGTTAGTAAGAAAAAAAAAAGAGAATCTGAGCATTAAAGCATTGGCCATGTCTGCAGTGTGCAGTTCCCTGCTTGCCTTCTGCAGCGTGGTTGTTTCATTAATTTATTCTCTCTCTGCTAGACATAATAGCACCTACAGACTCTGGCTGCAAACTGTCCCTATGTCTGCTCTCTCTCCAGCATCCAAATCTCCTGGTTATTTTTAAAAAATAGGATTTGCGGTTGGCTTTGGCAGATTATAACTAATTGAATATTGAATATTTCACAAAATATGTACATTGCGGTATTCCAATGAAAGCATTGGCCAATGATACTGAGGCTAGGATGGGTTGACGTATTTTTTGGCAACGTTGTGCTTATTTTAAAATATGTTTGGAATAGAGCTGTAGACATAGACAGCAGGAAAGTTTTATGGATGGAGTGATTATGGAAATGTAACACTAGTGTAATGACAATAATTATCACTATCTATTTAACAAATGGGCATTATATAGTTGCTATTAGATTTTCATGAGCATTCTTTGATGTTGGCAGTAAAAATAGAAATTAAAATAAAAATTTGCTATTGGGTTAGATCCTAAAACTAGATAAGCTAATAAATCTTTTGAAATGTTATGTTATACTGTATATTGCATTTTGTTCTCTGTCCAAATGGCATAAAACCACTCCACCTCGCAAAAACCCTGTCACTGTGGAACTAAATCCAGCAATTTAACATTTTCCCAAACCAGTTACATTCAAGACATGGTAACTGTTACAGTTTGCCAGTGTGCTTATGTCAGCTCTCAACTGCGAACTGTCATCAAATGGCTGGTGTTACAGCTGGTCATGCGTACAGCACTGCAGATCAAACCAAGGCTAGGATGGTTGCTTCCTTGGCTGTAAAGGATAGGAGGGTTAAGTTCCACCTTAACTATTTAATGCCAGAACCTCTGCTGACAACTAGAGTTCTTGGACTGGACTGTGGGTTTGGGGTTCAGTACCAGGGAAGGGGGGGGGGGATAATATAGTACTTGTCTGTAACCCAAGGGTGCCCAGCAGTATAGAAAAATTGCTTTGAGAAGTATCCAAGGATCATGCACTTCAGTAACATGAATACCATAGCTAGGTTTTAGGACCCGAAAAGGTGTAATATTTCCTGTTGCTTCTGAAATAGAATTAACTTAGTCCTGAATGTTATGTTAATCTGCCAAACCTGATTATTTGTATTATTGTTATTATTATTAATGTTTAATAGCTACCATTACTACTAAATTTGATCAAAATATACTTCAAGCGTTTTGCTGTGGTGACTTCCATCTAGTGTCTTTATTCTGTGCTTTTGACGAAGAAAAAATAGCTGGATGTAGGATGTAGATTACTACTATTCTTCTTGCTGTACTATTATTCATCAGGTATATTTTTTTTTTTATCTCTGCTTTTTAATTGAAAAAAGGCAGGGTTTTATTAAATAAGGTATTGGTTCACTCCAGTTATTTATTAGCAGCACTCAGATATCTGTTTGAACACTGTTACCATTTTGCATGTTTATATTAGAGTTGGCTAATTTATTTACTTATTGTTGTTCACGCATATTACGTTAATTTAATTTTAATGTTTCTGTTTTAAGTGCATGCTTATTACATTTTATTCAAACTATTTATGTTGTTTACTTTCTCTCCTGATGCAGTTATTAATAGTTCTAAAAATATTTTACTCATGTCCCTGAGAGTAATACCTGTCATATTTTAAAACGGACAGGTAGTATGATAACTACAAAATTTAATGAATCACATTTTCTTTCTGGGCTGGGAAATTCCCACTTTTACAAGGCAAATTATTTAATGAAAGATATATTATATCTGTATACTATAGATACCGTATATGTAACTAACTTGCATAATAAAGCCTTCTGAGATACCTGTCACCTATTTCAAAACTGGGCCAGCCATCTGATAGGAAAATACAATTAATAATACATTTTAGAGAGTGACTTATGAGAGTCCCAAAAGGGTCCCTCCAACTACTCCAAATATTTATCTCTGTCATGGAATGGGATCAGTTCCTCTCTTAAGCCTAGTACACACTAATAGTTTTTTTTTTTGTTCAACCCAGCAGGGCTGAACGAAAAAAAACTGACAGCTCAAGAGGAGCTGCTGTACTAAAGATCTGACATTAGTACAGCGATCTCCCCTGCTGTTCTATTGTATTCTTACAGGGGGACGGCCTCCCCGCCAGAACACTTCTGTTAGCGTTCCCGACCATTGGCTATCAGGAGCCGATCAGCAGACCTTTTTTGCAGTCATGCTCCTTCGACAAAAGCTGGCCGAACGGCCGGCTTCTGTCGGACTGACTGCAGTAAACACAAGCCAAATGTTGGCCAGTTTCTGTTGAACCGGCTGATGCCACCCAACTTTCGGCCCATGTGTGCTAAGCTTTAGCCTTTGCAAAGGATTGGATTTGTGTGAGTCAGAAGCACTAATTGGCTGTTCAGACAGTGGCAGCCAGTCAAGGTCTTCACGCCACACAAGGCTGATCTTTTTCTGAAGCTATTCAAGAAAAACAGAAGTGAGGTATTGGCTAGGGGGCCTATCCGCAAGACAGAGGTAAGTATTTAGGGAAGAGGGATTTTTTGTAAAGACAGTTTTAATGGACAGGCTTCTTAAGTATTTTTTTTTACATTAAGTCTGCTTTAAAGTTACTCTGTTGCCTGAAATTTTTGAGGACAACATATGCCCTGCAAAAGATGAATCATATTTACCTTTCTGGCATGTGATGACCACTAAAAAATGTTCATCTTCCAACACAATTGTAGGTATGAATCACTGCAATTCAGGCTGCAGCAACTTTTCTTGTATAAGATAGCAGCAGGGGTTATCTCTGACATGTATTGAGCCTTTTCTTGCCAAAATATGACAGTGGCCCTTCTTGCTTTCTACGGGAAAAATAGCTACAGTCAGGAGTGTGGTGCTTAATTTCCTTTTCTGACTGATTTGCTAGAGTGCAGTGAGCCAGATCAGCATTCAGGGATTTTGCAATAGGATGAGCCACTTACCTTAATCAGTATACATCATTCTGTGACACTTGACAGGTACCCAGTATCACGATGTATTCCTCCCACTGGTTGCCATATCATTACCGTTTCCTACAGTAAAATGATAGCCAGTAGGAAGAACCACAGAGTTTAGCAGGAGACCAGGCATCCAACATACACAGAAACATGTCATATGATGAAGGGTCTTTGGTGGCCATAGCTGTCACTTAACTTGCATTGGCTATAATAATCTGTCACCAATTATTTCAAATCTTAAACACTTTGAAGCATTCACTTGATCAAAATGTGTTGTGGAGATCAATTGAAACCATTGAAACGCTAGTTGAAAAGCTTCTGGAAATTGGGAGATTATAAAAACCCTATAAAGGAAATTGTTGTAGACCAATAAACTCGTCGTAATTGTGTTTTCAATTAATAGGTGAGGAAAACCTTCCAAAATTGCCAAGTACACCTCCAAAGTTGCTGTTAAAAAGTAATTTGAATAAATGTTAGGGCCACAAAATGGCAGGCCACTGTGCTGTTGTAGGTGACAGGTATACTCTACATATACAAACAGTATAAACTCAGAAGTGCTGAACTATTTTGAGGATTACATGAATAAGTCGCTGAAGTGAAAAAAATATTAGATTTTTGTTTTTAATACCAGTAGGCCTCATTTACCAAAGGGTCTAAAATAAGAACTGCATTGCCCACAACAACCAGCCAAAATCTCCTCTTTATTTTCTAACGTTCTTTGGGAGAATAAAAAGGACAAACCTTGATGGTTACTTTGGACAACAGGCAATTTTTATTTCAAACACTTTGATTAATAAGCCCCACTGTTGCTTCCTATGTAGTCAAAAAGACTAAAACGTAATTGCCACCCATAGTATCCTATCGGATTTCAGCTCTTATTTGTTAATGTGTAAGAAGAAGTGTTGCTGCAAGCAACATTTTGGTAGTATGGTGGCTTTCAAAAGACTCTTAGACGTACATCTCAAGGATCAGAACATTCAGGGCTATGTGAGATGATTCTAGCCACACACACCTACACAGGTTGAACTGGATGGACTATTGTCTTTATTCAACCTCACCTACTATGTAACTATGTAACTATGTAACATGAGCACTTTACAATAAGGCACTCAGAGACAGCGCAAAAAAAAATCCTCTTATAGTTCCAGCACATAAAGTGGTAATTTTTCCCGGCCCTTGCACCCCTCTTCTCTTTATCACTTGTCAAGGTTGATGTTTTCTCTGGAAATAACTTAGCACATTTTTTTTTCTAAGAAGTGAGTAGATTGTCATATTGAGCTCTAACTCCAGTTCATTTTGTTATGTGGTAACCACAGTTCTGGATGACGCCCCCCCTGGCACACAGGAGTACATTATGTTACGGCAAGATTCCATCCAGTCAGCGGATTTAAAGAAAAAAGAGTCCCCCTTTCGTGCTAAATGTCACGAAATCTTCTGCTGCCCTCTGAAGCAAGTGCACCTCAAAGAAAACACAGAGCCGGAAGGTTTGTGCACTATGGATCCATGTTATGTTCGTTTTTTTCCCTCCCTTTCTTTTTTTTTTATACTGTTCGTGTCCCTATCTCGTGCTGTACATTCCCCGGCCTGTGTCAAGAATGACATGGGGAACATAATGCGCTTCATATCATGTCCCCCTGCTTGCCTGTTAGTGTCTTATACAGTCTACCAAGGGACACTGTATGATATTAAGCATGTATACGCATTATACCGAAAACCTATTGAAAGATAACAAGCAATGACTTGGCTTTTCCCCTTCAGACCTAACTGTTTTTATCCATGCAGTCTGCATCATCACTCTGCCCTTTTGGCTGCTAAATTTGCTTGCTATTAAAAACAGCATTTTCCCTCATGTTCTCTTCCAAAAATTTGAAGCAATGCACCTTTTTCAAGAATGGCACTTGTAATCAAATGACCCCCTCCTTCCTCTCCATAAGGCTTCTGCACCTGCTGTAATAATTGAAAGTTTAGCGTTAGCGCCAAAAAAGCAAGAAAAGAATGTTTTTGTAATGCACGCTGGACATGAATAAATTGCATGCAAATGAACTGTGCATCTGAAAGGAGATTGCTTTTTTTTTCTCTGTATTTTTTTCTTTTCTTTCAGGCACAATAAAGGTTTGGATTGATTTATGTTATGTTTAGTAAAATAAAAAAAAAATAAAAAAAAACACTGTAGACACCTATTTAATAAACGAATGCAGTTGCCCTTAGCAGAGGACTCAATTTTAGGCTACTGCAGTTAGATAGGTTAAGTGATGATTTCTGATTGGGTATGTTGAGTTATGACACTATAGTAGGTATGTATTGCACCTTACTCTGTACTGAGAGTATTTAGGTTGTCATTGTGGAGCACTCCTGAAAATACTGGTTGCCAGGTATCATGGCAAATCAAAGGTTTGAAAAATAACTGACTCAGAAAAGGAATGAAAATCAGTTACTAGGAAATCACACACTGCATGTTTGTTCATCAGTGACTTAAAATATTGGAGCCAGCAATAGCTAGACAACTGGCAATTTCAGATACCAGTCTACAAATCTCTGTCATCACAGGTTTCCTTTAGTACTAAGGATTTTTGAAACATTTTGAGTATCCAATTGTAGATCAACGAAATCAATAAGCACTCATTAGACGTGAATAATATATGTGGACCCAGTCTTTAAAATATATGTATAGCCAAAATTTTTTTCTAGTTTTGAATATTATTTAAAAAATTACAAATTTTTTTTTTTTTTTTTACTGTCAACAGTTTTTTTTTCTTTTTTTTTTATCTAAACATTTTTCATGAGAAGTTTGCAAAATACAAATAAACAGAATAGGGAAGGTACACATCTTGAATAAATGCAGAAAATCAACATGATATATAAAGCAAAGAAAATAACAATTACAAGGGGTAATAGGTTTCAATAGTGCCAACTATTTATGCAGCACTTTACATACTGTACTCTCACCTTAGTAAAAACACAAAATAATATGCGCCTAGAGAATGTAAAAAAATCTCTGAACTTCAGTCCATATAAAGTCCCATATAAAAGAAACGGGGGGGGTGGTAGTCCACAAAGGACTGCTGATCAAAGAGTAGAGCAGACTCTGTTATACATAAGTGTAGTATCTTTAATACAACAATGAAAGCAAGAAGATTATCCAATCGCATGTTGTGCAATAGTTACAGGCATATAAAGATGGGAGGATGTCTGTGAGGGCGTACGTCAGCCTGGTCGCCAACTGCAATATCAGCATGCTGTGCTTTGAACAGGGGGGCCAGTGGAAAGGCCGGAGACAGCAGGGAAGTTGGAAGCTGTAGAATACTGTGTGTGTGTGGATCAGGCACCAGGCTGTGGAGCACACCGTGGAATGCAATGCCCCAGAGGACAGCCTTGGACCTGAACTTTCGCAATGCGTTTCTGAACATGCGCAGAACACCCAGGGGTTATGCTACCACATTCCTTTCTCAAGCTCAAAAGCTTTTGAGCTTGAGAAAGGAACGTGGTAAGTAACACACCCCCCTGGGTGTTCTGAGCATGCTCAGAAAGGCATTGCATGATTTCTGGTCCAGGGCTGTCCTCTGTGGCATTGTGTTCCACAGTGTACTCCACAGCCTGGCGCCCAAACCACACACGGTGCTTTCATTACTTTCTTATTGCTTTCATTGTTTTATTAAAGATTCTACACCTAGAGGTACTCGTCCCTTTTCTTTTTACTCTCACATTAGTCCCTGCCCTCAAGGAGCTAAAGTTTCTGTTTTACATGCATATATACTAGGGCCAATTTGGACAGGAGCTGATTAACCTACCAGCATGTCTTTGGGGTGTGAAAAGAATACGCGAAAGCACACAGAGAACATGCAAACTCTATGCTGATATTCTCCTGATCGGGATTATAAGCAGGTACCTGCTTGCTCACAGCCCAATTAAAACCTCTGTCAGGTTATAGTCTTCTCTATCCTGCAGGGAGATTCCCTTTACTTCCTGACTTTGAGATACTACAAAAAGTGAGAAGAAATCTCCACAAAGTGAGAAGAATTCCCATCTTAGACAGCTGTCACCAGAACTGGTGTCCCCATTGGAAGATTTCTCTCACCTCGTTCTCAAGACAGAAAAATGTAAGATTTCTCTTAGTGACAATGATCACCTGGAGAAATAGATGGTGCATTTCTCCAGTGGAGACACAGACCTAAAAAAGAAAACATGGCAGAGGGTTTAACTCTTCCTAATCTATCCAAAACAAAAAAAGAGTTTTCCTTTTTATACACTTTAAACTAATGAAAAACTAAGTGCAAAGTATTCCCGAATCAGCCCATTATATTTCTGTTTCCTATAGGGTGGAACAGTCAAGATAGGTCTCTCATTGATACATATGCTGTCCTTTGAGAATCCTCACAGCTCTTTTCAATGTCTTACTAAACATGCTACAATTAGGAAGAGCAAAAAGCAATAATGTGCAAAGTACTATAAAGAATATCTAATCATCAAATTTGTACCACAGTAAAGTAATATCTGCTGTATGTTGGTATTTTTGGTACATTGTTGTTGCTCTTTGCACTAATTTATTTAAAAAAATAATAGTGTGGCCTATATATCAACCAGTCAAATTTCTGCCTTTATATTTTAATCTAAACCAGCAAAAATGGTGATTGTAATCAAACTGGTTGCTATAGGCATAGATTCTGTATTGAATGTATAATAGCTAGATATTTTCTTTGTGTTTAGATTAGACTTTTAAGTGGAACTATGAGCAAAATAAAGAAAAAAACATATTTGATACAGTCCAGTAGCATTATTGCAGCAGTCCTACCTGTAACATAGGGGTTGATTTACTAAAGGCAAATAGACTTTGCATTTTGCAAAGTGCTGTTGCACTCTGCAAGAGCAGCTGTTCCAAAATTTAGTAAATGAGGGGCAGCTCTGCTGACTTCCACCATCTAATAATGTGCAAGCAAAAATGCTGTATTTTTATTTTCCTTGCACGTGATTGGGTATTGTTTGCTAATTGAAACTTCACCTCATTTACTAAGCTCTGGAGCAACTGCACTTGCAAAGTGAACAATCTTTTTGCCTTTGGTAAATCAACCACAAAGTCTTATTACATGCTAATATTTAAGCCTGTTGGTTTCAGCTTCAATTACCAGACCAAGCTTTCCAACAGAAGTAGTAGTTAGAGGGTTCAGACAAACCATTAAACACTAACAGAGACGCTTACAATGATCAACTAAATTTATGTAATTAAAACATTTATCCCAAAGGGGGAAAAAAAACAACTCCAATCTACTAGTCCATCTACAGTTGGCCATAGTTAAGATTTTTTTTTTTTTTACTTCAGCCAACAGGCTAAATAAAAATAAATGAACAGATTCCTCCTTCCACATAATATAAGTGAATAGAGGAATCCCAACACCCCCTTCCCCCATGGGGACATTGGGGTTGACTTACTAAAACTGGAGATTGCAAAATCTGGTGCAGCTCTGCATAGAAACCAATCAGCTTCTGTGTTTTTATTGCCAAAGCTTAATTGAACAAGCTGAAGTTAGAAGCTGATTGGCTACTGTGCACAGCTGCACAAGATTTTGCACTCTCCGGTTTTAGTAAATCAACACCATTGTATTCTGACGGTGGGACCTGGCGCTATCAGCATACAATCCAACTGGCTACAGTCAATTGGCTACAGCTGCTGATTGGCAAATTTTTCCAATTTGTCTGTTTGACAAAAGTCAATCTAACAGTCAACTTCTTTTGAACAGGGATGACCACACACTGATCAAAATGTTGATTTGTCGATGGCCAACTCAACACTATTTGCTCCACAGATTCACAATGCAATTGTCTAGTGGTGGATACGTTACTCCTGAATAGATGCAATAGTGTAGGAGCGAGTGTATCCTTTCCAAGACTGGAAGTGTGTAACTGGCCGGATCACCAGGTGAAAGTAAAGGAAACAAAGTAAGCCAATACCGTCAGTACATCTAGGGATATCCACATTGGGGGTATAGGTATGCTATACTCACTTTGCAACAACACGGTTCAGACACCATTGTGTATTGTCTGTATTGGTATTACAAACTGCAGTGTTTTAGAACAATATTGTCTAAGCATATATCTCTACCAGACTAAAGGTATTGCAGCCAAGGGTAGGAAAAACTGACCAGGTAAGGGTGAATAGAGTCTGTTGTAGGCAGAGGAATAGAACTCTAGTTTAAAGTCACAACTAAGTCTATCGCCCTGGAGAATTTCAGGAGCTGAGTGGTGTTGAGTAAGGTGACCTGATTTTCAAAGTGAAATTGGGGGACACCCTACTAACTAAACCCACTTTTATTGGGGGGTGGAGTAGAGCAGGGGGTTGGCATAATAGTGACACACAAAGCTCGCCATGTTGAATGTTAGTCGTGGCCAAATTTTGCTAATGATGGGACTTAAATGGGATATGGTTTGATAAAACCTGAGCCTAATTTGCTCTGGGTTAGAATTGCATAACAAAAAGAGTGCAGGGTTCAAGAGTGGGAAACATACAAAGTGCCAGGGTCAGGAATGGTTAACACACAGAGTGTAAGGGTCACTGGTTTGTAACGCACAGTGCAGTGTTTAGGAGTAAGAAATCTACAGAGTGTAAAGATTCAAAAGTAAATACATCAGTGTGACTCTCAAACACAATGCGTCTCTCCTCCCAATACAATCCTCTAAAGCCCCCCCATGACAAAACCACTTATTTCACAATTTCCCCCCTTGCCCTGAATTCTACTAACTGCACCTTGGCATGGCATTTCTGGCAAGTCCTTTTCCTTCTATATTACACATATGCTGAACGTGTTAGAATAAATGAGTAATCATGACAATATATGAGCACCAAGGAGGCAATAGGGCCAATAAAAACTCATCTAGGGTTGTGATGTACTGTGGCCCCCTGGGAACTGGTCAGGTATGAGGAGGGGCGTTGAATGCTGTAGTCAATGGTAATTAATGCAGAGGTCATGGTCAGTAGAAAATATTTCAAAACACAGGGGTCAGTAAGAAATAAGAAGTAATACATAGTTTAGGGGTAAGAACTAAGTAATGCTAAGTAAATAAGCATTCAGGGGTCAGTAGTAAATAATGCAGAGTTCAGGGGTCAGTAATAAGTAATGCAGATTTCAGGGGTCAGTACTAAGTAAAGCGGAGTCCTCAGGGGTCAGTACTAAGTAATGCAGAGTTTAGGGGTCAGTTGTAAATAGTCAATGTGGAGTTCAGGGGTCAGTAGTAAAAAATGCAGAATTCAGGGGTCAGTAGTAACACAGAGTGCATGGGGTCAGTAGTAAGTAATGCAGAGTTCAGGGGGAAGTAATAAGTATTGCAGAGTTCAGGGATCATTTGTAAGTGATGCAGAATGCAACGGTCAGTAGTAAATAACCCAGACTTCAGGGGACAGTAGTAACACAGAGTTCTGTAGTAAGTAATACAGGGGACAGTAATAAGCAGGGATTAGTAGTTGAGTGTAGGAGTCAATAGTAATTATTGTAGAGGTCAGGGTTAGTAGTAAGTAACCCATAATTCAGTTGTCAGTAGTAAGCAATAGGGATGATCAAACTTTTCAAAAGTTGGGTTCAGCCAGAACATCTGAACTTCCCGAAAGTTCGGCCCGGATTTCAGAACCCCATTGAAATCAATAAGACCCGAACTTCGGTAATCAAAAAACACCATTTTGAAGCCCTAAAACCCCAAAAAATGCCCCTAAAAAGTGCCTAGGGTTCTGGGTCATACCCCATGGACTATTAATCACACAAAAAAAGTTCTTAAAAAGTGTCATTTTTGATAGAGAGCCAATTATTGAAAAAAATAAAAAATTTCTTTGGATTTAGTATCTGGGGGGTCTAAAAAGTGTACCTGTGAAGTTTCAGCTCTGTAGCATGTCCACAACCAGAAAAAAAAAGATTGTTTGTATTTTGTCACTTATAGAACAGGTTAGTGGCTTCTCGCTTTTCACACCATGCCGGATTAGTAGCAAGCGTTTTTTTGGGCATTTTTTGGGGTCTTTTCAGGCAGGCAAAACATCTGAACTTGTGTATACGGGTATATATACCACTATACACAAGTTCAGATGTTTTGCCTGCCTCCAAAGAACCCCAAAAAATGCCCAAAAAAACGCCTGCTACTAAACCGGCAAGGTGTGAAAAGCGAGAAGCCACTAACCTGTTCTATAACTGACCTAATACAAACAATCCTTTTTTTTAATGGTTCTGGACATGCTACAGAGCTGAAACTTCACAGGTACACCTTTTAGACCCCCCAGACACAAAATCAGACAAAAAAAGTTCTTAAAAATTGTCATTTTTTATAGAGAGCCAATTATTGAAAAAATTAAAAAAAAAAAAAAAATTCTTTGGATTTAGTATCTGGGGGGTCTAAAAAGTGTACCTGTGAAGTTTCAGCTCTGTAGCATGTCCAGAACCATAAAAAAAAGATCCTTTGTATTTTGTCACTTATAGAACAGGTTAGTGGCTTCTCGCTTTTCACACATTGCCGGTTTAGTAGCAAGCGTTTTTTTGGGCATTTTTTGGGTTCTTTGGAGGCAGGCAAAACATCTGAACTTGTGTATAGTGGTATATATACCACTATACACAAGTTCAGATGTTTTGCCTGCCTCCAAAGAACCCCAAAAAATGCCCAAAAAAAACGCTAGCGTCAAAACAAAAAAAGCCCAGGTGTGTTGTTGCAGGCATTTTTTGGGGGTTTTTGGAGGCAGGAAAAACATCTGAACTTGTGTATATTGGTATATATACACACATACTTATATTAATTTCACACTTCGACATATATAGGTGTGATAGGAGCGTAACTATATTGGTGTTAATTATTTCATTAGCACAAGTAGTTTTTTCTGCTCCTTTCACACCTATATATGTCTAGGTGTGTATATACATATAAGTATGTGTGTATATATACCACTATACACAAGTTCAGATGTTTTGCCTGCCTCCAAAGAACCCAAAAAAATGCCCAAAAAAACGCTAGCGTAAAAAAAAAAAAAAAACGCCCAGGTGTGTTGTTGCAGGCATTTTTTTGGGTTCTTTGGAGGCAGGCAAAACATCTGAACTTGTGTATAGTGGTATATATACACACATAATTATATGTATATTACACTTAGACATATATAGGTGTGATAGGAGCGTAACTATATTGGTGTTAATTATTTCATTAGCGCAAGTAGTTTTTTCTGCTCCTTTCACACCTATATATGTCTAGGTGTATATATACAGACATGGGTGTGTATATATACCCCCTATACACATGTTCAGATGTCCTGCCTGACTCCAAACATGTGCTCAAAAGATCCCTATGGACGCCTGCAGCCAAAAAGAATGCTGACGGCGGCGAAGCCATATTACTGCAGCGAAAGTGACACAAGAGAAACTAGCTTTTCTTTATAGCGGTCACCCTGATATGGAAGGGTTTTGTCACCCTGCCATAGCAGTCACTGTCAGTTAACCCTACACTACACTGTCCCCTTACACTTAACACTTTCCCTACAGAAACTGAATAAATTAAAGCTAACTAAAGTGTAAAAGAGCACCCTAACTACACTAGATATCCCTTTCCTCACACTAAAAATTGCTAAATGACACTTTGTAACACTTTGTAACAGAAGTAACAGAACAGCATTCCACTCTCTTCCATGTCCCGTATAAGAATGCTAGGAATTTGGTGGGGGCTATCTTATATACTGGGGGGCGTATTCACTAATGATTGGTCTATGGACCCCCTAGTCACTCCAATCACATTCCTAGCATCCTCCTGCCCCCTCAATTGGCTTTTGCTAATGGTTCTGGTCCAATCATGGGCTTTTAAAGCCCATTTCCTGTCCCATTGCATTTTGGTCGGTTCTGGTTGCCGAATTCCGAACTTTTTGGGCAAAAAGTTCTAAATTCGGCCGAACCTCGAACAGCCAATGTTCGGGTCGAACCGATGGTCGACCCGAACCGTTCGATCATCCCTAGTAAGCAATGCAGAGTTTAGAGGTCAGTACTAAGTAACAGATTCAGGGGCAAGTAATGCAGGGTTCAAAATAAGAAATGCAGAGTTCATGGATTGGTAGTATGTGCCATTTGGGAATCTGGCTCTTCAACCCCCTCATCCACCCAGGTGGCACCTGTACAGCTGCAGAAGGAACCATAAACTGACAGGACAGGGAGGAGACTGTAGCATTAGGTGCAGCAGGTTACCTTTCCAACATGTTCATATGGCAGGTAATGTTCTAGGCTGCATTTAGAGGTTATTGCTAGAAGAGGGCACTCAAGTCACAATCCAGTTGTGTAAAATATTGAGACAAAGTGCCATTGGTGTCTACTGATACTGATTAGCTTAGTGAATTAAAACATTGTGCCTGGGGCAACTGCTTCTCCTTGATGCCCACCCACCCCCATTTCGCAGCCCTAGTCATATACCTCAGTGTAGTGTTAACTTACCGGCTCCAAAATAAATTGCTCCTGGGCCCAGGTGTGCATTTCAGGCTACCAACACAAGTAAGGGCAAGACGGCAAATAATCCATATCCTTTCTTCACACAACAAAAACACAGAAGCACAAGCTAGGATGAGAGGGATCTGGTAGACCGAGTGATATCAACATGTGGAATTCTCAATAACCCTGACACAGCCAGGTGTTAACACCCCCCCCCCCCCACAAGACCAATCACAGGAATTTTGCTAGGACAGATTACCCTCCAGACCGGGGGTTTGCCATTATTCAGGCCCAATTCTGGGAAAAATTAAAAGCATCCCTTGCTGTGCCCACACTGTAAAATTGGGGACACATTCTTTTAACTGGAGACAAAATTGGGGACACTTTTTTTTCAGGGACAGCATCCTAAAGTCAGGGATTTTCCTTTGTAACCGGGGACATCTGGTTATCCTACTGTTTAGTTTATGATCCTACTAAAATTACAATAGCAGCAAATACCTCCAGGCTAGTTTAACAGAATAGGCAATCAACTAAATGATCAGACAGAAAGTAACTTAAAGTGGACCTTTTCTCCCCTTTGACCAAAATTCCCATCAGCGTGCAGCTCTTCATGCTAATGTGAAATCACAGAACAGTGCTATCCTAAACAAAGATGTTTTGTTTTAACTTGCCTTTTTGTTTTCCCAGTTCCTGGTTCCTCTAAGGCACTGGTGACATAGCCCTGGTCATACAGATGACTTCTGGGAAGAAAATGCTACCCATTTAGGCACACTTTATTCCTAGACTGCAAGATCTCACAGTATCATACTGCGCATGCGTGAGCCCAAGCACAGGATGCAGGTCTTTACAAGCAGGTGCAAAACTGATTGCAGTAATGTTATACAGGTTCAGGATGGCATAGAGCAATCCAACACTGCGGAATAATACAACACATAAATATGGACACTTTACAGCAATGCCTTTTTGGCACAGTCAGAGAAACATGTGGCTGGGTATCATAGTCTCTATAAAATTCTATATCAGCAGAGAGTCTAACTGAGAATCACTACTTTAGTTAAACAGTTCAGGACACAAACAGAGATTATCCACATAAACTGCATCCTCATAGTGAAGTCCAGGGTAGCTCTGGTGACACAGACAAGCAGCTGTAGGGATCCAGGGCCCAAGGACAAAGACCCACCTAACTGGAATACTCTGGTAGCAAATGGATAGGTAGTCCCCACAGTATTGTCTTCTGGAGAAGTTGTGTGATATTAGATTCCTGCCCAACTGCTCACACACTGGTTCTGACAGTGAAAAGATGTTCACCTGGCTGCACACTACTTTCCAAGCTACCTCTTCCTCAGGTGAGGTCTCTCTGGGCTGCTAAAAGGAGGGCAGCTGAGAGACCTATCTTCCCTGGGAATGTCCAGGAACCCATGGAGCTGTGGAAAATAGAGTTAAAAGGGTATGTGCCTGCATGATGAGTAAATGGGCACTCTGCTACACTAGCTAAAGAGCACAGGTGATTTCTGATTCTTTCCCTTTAGAATTCTTCCAGTACTGGGAGAATCTCCTCCAGACTTCTTCCCACCAACACTGACATCTCCTTCAGTCAGTCTCCAACACCGGCCATACCATACCATACCATACTTCCATCTTCCTCTTCTGTATCATCATCTTCTGCACTGTCTTGTAAAATCTAAGTAATCTCTAACAGTAGCAGAAGATTATCTTGTTAAAGAAAGCAAAATAACAATGTTTGTGATAAAAAAAATCTTCTTTATATCTTTCCATTTTTATATTATGTACCTTACATATTAAGCTAAACTAGTTAAACCATTCCAGATTAGCTATTCCCATGTCCATTAATCCAGACCAACTTGTCTGACCAGCATGAACCTAAAAGTACTCTCAATGCTGATTGATTTTAGGTTATCTCCCTGGAGTTATACAATATTATACAAAACATTACTAATAGGATCTCACACAGTAGAAGTGGAAAAAGTGAAATTGGAGAACACATGAACTTTTAAAGACTGTTATTTGGACTCTCTTAGTTAGACTGCAATGCAACAAGGGTTAAAACAGTTTTTATGGCAAACTGATCTAAGTGGAACATTGTGTGAAAGTTCAGCCACCTTCTGCTACTTCTTTCACCATGATCAGAAAATGTATAGTTCCAAGGAGAAGCTATATCAAGTGCAGGATGTGGGCTTCAGGAGACTGAGGTGGTCCGATGCCATAAGTGGAGACAATCTCTTGTCCTGTTTTAGTAGTTTTAAGGCCATACTGTTCTCTAAAGTTTAAGTTTTCCATAAATAAATGACAGCAATTAAAAAGGTTTAAAGTACCTGTAGATTGAGTAGATTATAGGGCACACCATCAATTTTGCTTGAGTATTTAAAAAAATGGAACAAAGGTGAAACCACAGCCCATGCACATCAAGATACAACCCAAACTGGGCTGAATCTTAAATAGCAGGTGATTAAGCATATCAGGTGGCCTCATGAACCATGCAGTCTATTTGCTTTTAGTAAATCAACCCCATGGTCTCACATTCGCAAAGCAGTGTAACATTCCTTACAAGTAGTTATGTAAATTTGGCAGATTTATTTGCAAATTATATGCCCTTGGGGCGGTATAGATAAAACAACCCTTTTGATACTTTACGTGTATAATAAGCAGTAACTGAAAGACAAAAAAAAAGGAAATTTAGTTTTAAGAGCCCTTTCTTTGAAATAATGAGTTCCCCTCTTTGTTTTTCTACCATACTATATATACTGTATATATACACTATATTGTCAAAAGTATTGGGACCCCTGCTTTTACACGCACATGAACTTTAACGACATCCTAGTCTTAGCCTGTAGGGTTCAATACTAAGTTGGCCCACCCTTTGCAGCTATAACAGCTTTAACTCTTCTGGAAAGGCTGTCTGCAAGGTTTAGGAGTGTGTCTATGGGAATGTTTAACCATTCTTCTGGAAGCGCATTTGTGAGGTCAGCCACTGATGTGGACTACAAGGCCTGGCTCTCACTCTCTGCTATATTTCATCCTAAAGGTGTTCTGTTGGTTTGAGGTAAGGGTTCTGTGCAGGCCAGTCAAGTTCCTCCACCCCAAACTCGCTCATCCATGTATTTATGAACCTTGCTTTGTGCTTTGGTATACTGATGCTTTAAGAGTTCCCTTCACTGGAACTGAGGGACCAAGCCCAACCCCTGAAAAACAACCCGACACCATAACCCCCCCCCCCCCTCCACCAAATGATTTTGGCCTGTGCACAAAGCAAGGTCCATAAAGGCATGCATGAGCAAGTTTGGGGTGGAGGAGCTTGACTGGCCTGCACAGAACCCTGACCTCAACCGATAGAACATGGATCGAGCCAGGTCTTCCAAGGTTCGTCCAACATCAGTGCCTGATGCACTTGAATGGTCAAACATACCCATAGACACACTCATAATCCTTGTGCACAGCCTTCCCAGAAGTGTTCAAGCTGTTATAGCTGCAAAGGGTGGGCCAACTCAATATTGAACCCTACAGATTAAAACTGGGTTGCCATTAAAGTTTACGTGCGTGTAAAGGCAGGTGTCCCAATACCTTTGACAATATAATGTGTGTGTATATATATATGTCACGGGATTCCTGGCACTGACATTCTTATTACAGAGTACAGGTAATCTGTATAAAGAAACCTACAGTTTACAGTTTCCCATATTACTTTCTGGTGCATGAAAGGTGTGTGGAAAACACAAGGCAAATGTATTGAGGACAGCAATGTTTTCTTTCTTTATCAAGTATAAAAGAAAGATATAACTGCGCTAAATACTAGATAACACAGCAGCAACTTAAATTGTGACAAGCAAAAATTGGTGTATGTAAGGGCTAAGTTGCGCTAATGAGTACTACATCCACAGATAAATGTAAGATGAAGCACACTAATGATAGTCCAACATTGGTGACAAGTCTGTATCCAAATGAAAGGCACAGTCCAAAACAAACGATTCCAGTGGCAGATGATTAAACCAACATTCAATTCTCCTTACCAGAATGCAGAATAGAGTTCGCCCAATACTCAAGTCAGATCTAAACGCTCAGCCTTCGGTCGGTGTGTTCAATTAGTCCTCTCAACCACAAATAATGATCATATGCAAAGAAAAAATAGACAGTACATAGCGTAATACTGTTGAATGCTATTTCGTCACCAAGAGGAGTGCACACCGTCACCAGATGGCTAATAGTGGAAAGCACCAGTAACCTTAGGTCCCAAGTCCTCACCAGATGTTCAATAATTAAGGTGATGGTTAAAAATGAAAGTGACACACAGAGACCTCTCCCGATATCACTGCCTCTTACCAGATTAAAGATAAGTGAGGGCCACACAGTCTGAAAAGGAAGTGACACACAGAGACCTCTCCCGATAACACTGCCTCTTACCAGATTGTATATAAGTGAGAGCCACACAGTCTGTCGTCCCGTCTCCGGAGCCGATAGCTCTGATGGTCCCTCCAAATATCAAATTCTCCCAGAATGTGTTGGGTTAAGCCACTCTCCCCAGAAGCCAATCCTTGGAACAGGTGTCACCAGGAGAGATTCTAGGGCTGACTCGATCGTGTATCGTATGGTATAGAAAAAACAAAGCACTACATAGTGCATTACCACAGACACTTTAATAGTAAAAAAAGACAGCAACTTACAACATAAAGGATAATTCCAGCAAGGATATAGGCGAGCCGCCGGCCGGTCGGCTCCTCCGCCCGTCCTGATAGACACTCGTTCCCACAAGCAGGTGACGTCAGCACGCCGCGACCGACGCACGTTTCGTCAAATGTGACGTTTTCAAGGTACGGGCGGCGCGCTGACGCCACCGCTTATATACAAAGGACAAGTCCCTCATGTGATCCACCTGAGCAGCTCAAACCGCCATATTGGATCAGGGAAGAGACAAGGAAAGGACAGCTGCCACGCCAATCACTGGAGAGGCTGCTGCCGTACATACTATATTATATAAAATTAATTAAATAATACAAAGAAAACATAAATAACAGAAATTAACTCAAAAAGCAAAAAGCTAAATGAGGTTTTATAATCAAATTAAATAAATAGCGCCATCTGCTGGCAAGCATAGGCGACGTCTTAAATCAATGTTCCAAGTCATGTGGAAACCATAGGCTGCCACAGACCACCATAGGCATTTGACAGAGGCCAAATTTCATAATCACACGATCCTCAGTAAATCAAAATTGATAATTATATAAATGTGGGTCCAATAGAACCACCTAATGGTAATTACAGGTGTTCCCAGAACCAACTCGCACCAATAAGGTATAGACCTCTTCAGATAAATGATTAAAACATAATTAAGTACAAAAATATATTAGCATCTAGTTTGATAAAATTCAAATGAATTAAAAAATAAAAATTAAAAATTAAAAAGATGTCACTGCCCTAAAAAGGGATAGGCCCAACATATCAAATCCCTTGGTCGCTAAGCTGTATCAATAAAGGCGTTGACATCAATATCAACATTAAGCCCATAGGGCTTATATGTTCTGACCTTATGGATCCAGGACATCTCCATCCTGGAAATACTCCGTATTAGGGGCTCACCCCTCCACTTGGGGGTAAATTTATTGATCCCCAAAAATAATATATTCCTGGGATCTTTGTTATGGGCTGTCAAGAAATGTTTAGAGACCGAGTGCCTATCAAAACCCTTGCGAATGTTAGCAATATGCTCATTGAGTCGGACACTCAAAGGGCGCTTGGTCCGCCCTATATATTGTAACCCGCACGGGCACTGGAGCAGATATACCACCCCAGTGGTCGTGCAAGAAACAAAAGGGCTTATTTTAAAAGTTTTACCATTGCTAGTAGAAACAAATTCTTTTGTGTTCTTTTTTCTAATGCAATTCAATCGACAAACCTGGCATCTATTGCATTTATAAAACCCCTTCAGTTGTTCTAAAAACGTAGGTTGTTTAACCGGAGGCTCAATAATATTAGGAGCAACCAGGTCACGAAGGTTGGGTGTCCCTTTGAAAATAACACATGGTTTTTCTACCACTATATTTTTCAAAACGGGATCATTCTGCAGGATGTGCCAATGACGTTGAATGATTTTTTTAATACCCATGTGTTGGTTGGAGAAGGTTGTGATGAAAGATGGACAGGCATTAACATCAACAACTCCCTCCCGAACACTAGGCCTCAACAAATCAGATCTGTCCATCCTGCTCACCGTCTCCAAGGACTCAGTTAAAGTACCGTGATCATAGCCCTTCTCCAGGAACCTCTCTGTGAGGACCTGTGCCTGAGACAGGAACTCACCATGTTCCGAACAATTGCGTCGTAGACGCATAAATTGCCCCTTAGGGACCGCCTTCAACCAGGACTCATGGTGACAACTGTCCACCGGGATGTACGAGTTCCTGTCGGTGGCTTTAAAATGTGTCTTTGTACTGAACCTGCCATTAGAAATCGAGATTGACAAGTCCAAAAAGGTGATACTGTTCTGGCTTATCTCATAATTTAAATGAATACCTCTGGTGTTATTATTTAAGGATTCAAGAAAATCAATCAAATCTGACTCTTGACCATCCCACAGGAGGAGGATATCATCTATATACCTGGCCCACAGCACCAGCTGTGGTCTGCTGTGGCCATAGATGACATCCTCCTCCCATTGGGCCATAAACAAATTGGCCAAGGACGGGGCATATTTGGCGCCCATTGCAACCCCAGTATCCTGTCGGTAGAACAATCCACCAAACCAAAAATAATTATGCTTGGTTGCAAACATTAACAGTTCCATAATAAATGAAATCTGTAGATTGGGTAGGCCCGATTCCCTATTCAGATACATGTTGACTGCATCCAGACCCAACTCATGGGGAATAATTGTATATAGTGACGACACATCTGCCGTCACCATCCACATGCCTCTAGTGGGAGTGAAGTTGGAAAGAGTATTGATAACCTGCCTAGTATCCCGAATATAGGAAGGCATCCTTTGTACTAGAGGTTGCAAGTAAAAGTCAATGTATTTCCCCACCCGGGACGTCACAGAGTCGATGCCACTGACGATGGGACGTCCCGGGGGGGAAGTCAGACTTTTATGGATCTTAGGCAAGTAATATATGACAGGGGTACGCGGACATTTCGGCACAAGAAAAGATGACTCCTTCTTGTTAAGAATGTTGAGTTGACGTCCCCTGTCTACAATACTCGCCAGTTCTCGTTTATAGAGACCTTTAGGGTCCTTTGATAGGACGGAATAGGTGGAGCCATCATCTAGGATACGGTGCATCTCCTGCAAATAATCGCATCTATCCAGGACGACTATAGCTCCACCTTTATCCGCGGGTCTGATGACTAGTTCCCTATTCTTACATAAGGAATCAAGTCCCTCCTGCAGATCTTTATTTAATTTACATTTGTGCACTTTCATAGACTCAAGGTCTCTAAGTACAATGTCCCTAAAGACCTTGATTGAAGGGGCCAAAGATCCCGAAGGGTTAAATAAAGAAGCGTTCGCCAACCCTGAGTGATGAAACTCTGGTGTTGAGCGATTTTCTTTAATGGGATTGTTAGCCATATAACGCTTAATATTAACCCTCCTGATAAATTTGTGCACATCCATGTAGGTTTCAAATTTATTGAGGGCCCTAGGGGGTGCAAATTTCAGACCCTTGTCTAGAATCCTTTTCTCGGGTTCAGACAAGACAGCCTTACTTAGGTTAAAGATACCAACTCCTGCTACATCCTTACTTTTTTTGAGTTGGATCCTTCTCCCTCCTCTGGTTCCTCGTTTTGGTCTGCCTGTCTTTTGGTGCCTTGATTTACCCTGGGAAAACCCCATCCCGGGTAGCTTTGGCCTAATTGTTGCGTACCCGGGAGAGGAGCACCAGTATCCACAGCTTTACGAGGTTGGGATGTTTGAGAACCAGAAGATCCCTCATCCTCTGGGCATACATTATCCCTTAACGGGAAGAATTGGTTCCTAGTTGGTACATTATAATACTGACCACCCTGACGTTGGTCATTACCATAAGGGGCCTCTTCATATTCTCCACAGTCGTCACGGCCATAGTCTGGGTTTGCCCATGGCTGGTTGTATCTGTAATTGGGTGGTCCCTGTCTCCATTGGGGATTTTGGTCATACCCATAAGCAGCGTGTTGACCCTGGGGATGGGGCCTCCATTGAGGGCCGAAATTTCGGTAAGGTCCCTGTTTACCTCCCTCGAAACCTCGCCATTGGGGTCCCATCCACGGACCCCCTCTTGGTCCCATGTCATTGTTATTCCAATGGCCTGGCTGGTTAGCCGTATGCGAACCATTAGGCTTTTTAGGTTGCTTCATCTTGTTAGGTTGTTGTCCCCTAAAAGGTGACTTAAAGGACGGCTTTCGTTTATTTTTAGGGGTTTTAGTTCCACTCACAGCTCTCTGTGCAATATTAAAAACTGGGACACCCGGTGGGGCCAATGCCCCTGACTGGGTGACGTCCATAGACAGATCAACCTCCTCATCATTTACCTGAAGTAGCTTTTTTTGCCATTCAAAAACAGTACCTTTTTGATAATCAAGAAAGTCACGATTGAATTTCTTTCTCTTCTTGATTTTTTGCTCCTTTTCTTCCTTTTCAAGGACCTTCAAGAGACTCATAGAAGCGGTCTTGTAGTCTTCACTATCCATGGATGGAGAGAGCTTGTCCTTGATGGACTTAACCTTTCTTTCTTTATCCCCTTCTTGAAAAAAACAGCCAGATGCTGAAAGGCAAATGGATTGGTGTCAGTTTAGCACGAGGCAGCATGTTGCTGTAACCTTTTGATATAGGGGCACCATCCACAATTCTTCATACACCCTGGTTGGAAAAAATGATTCATAGGTGGATACAAACTTTGATTGCTGTAACATATTGGTTAAACTGTTATCAATGCAATTGTTTGGCAGCGTGACTTTTCCTAAACATTCAACGATGATCTCAAATCTGGATCACTTGGTTCACAAAGAAAATTATTATTTTTATGTCTATCTGCTCTCAGTGCCGGTTCACATTTCTGCGATGACAGAGATCGCATGTAATTCGGAGCGCACTACTCCTAAAAATCACATGCGACCTTTGTGCGGTGCAAATTCAGCCATACAGTTTATATGGCTGAATTTGCACCGCAATCGCACCTAACTCGCACAGGACCCTTTTTTTGGTCCGCAGCAGAATCAGATTGCATGGTGGTTCACACTAGTGCGATTCTGTGCGAACTTACAGATCTAATCTGGGGGTATCATTAACTTTTAATTGACACCCCCAGCATATCGCATATGGCAGTGTGAACTGCCAGGGGTGCGGATGCGATGCGGGAACACGCTGTATATTCGCAGAAATAAATGTGAACCGACACTCATAAACAATTTGAATTGTCTTTTATCTGTATCAAGACCGAGAAATACAAAGCCATTGGAATTTCATGTGCAGTCCAGACCTTCGTGGATATCTGGCATGCCACCCCTGTGACCTTGACAGTTTGGGGAGGTTGAAATTAAGGGAAAAATATATATTTTAGCTATATTTATCCTTTCCATTGTGGCCATGTCTTCTCACTTTGCTTACATGATCAGTGAATTATTTATACAAACTGATTTATATGTGATTATAAATGAGTACATTATGATCTACAGTTATGTGGTACTGTGTCACAACTAGCACATTTCATATAAAATGAAGACTGTAATTATTAGACTAAAAATCAATATATGACTTAGGGTTAAGTGAATGTGTAACATATGGAGCTGTTCATGAAAAAGATAGACTGTAGAATTACATTTTAATGTAAAAAGTGGAAGCTGTGAAGACGTGTTCATTATTCAGGAAGTCACAGTCCTCATTTTAACCACTTAAAGACCAGGCCAATTTCTGACGTTTGTTGTTTACAAGTTAAAATCAGTATTTTTTGCTAGAGAAATACTTAGAACCCCCAAACATTATATATATTTTTAAAAAGACTCTGGGGAATAAAATGGCAGTCATTGCAATATTTTTTGTCACGCGGTATTTGCGCAGCAGTCTTTCAAGTGCAATTTTTTGGGAAAAAAAATACATTTCACTGCATTTAAAAAAAATGAAACAGTAAAGTTAGCCCGTTTTTTTCTATAACGTGAAAGATAATATTACACTGAGTAAATAGATACACCACATGTCATGCTTCAAAATTGCACACGCTCGTGGAATGGCGACAAACATCTGTACTTAAAAATCTCCATAGGCGGCGCTTTAAACATTTCTACAGGTTACCAGTTTAGAGTTACAGAGGAGATCCAGGGCTAGAATTATTGCTCTCCCTCTAGCAATCATGGCGATACCTCGCATGTGTGGTCTGAACAACGTTTACATATGTGGGTGCGACTTGCATATGAGTTGCTTCTGTGCGCAACCTCAGAGGGATGGGGTGCTATGAAGTTTTTTTTTTTTTTTTTTTTTATTTATTTTACTGTTTATTTTTTATTTTTACACTGTCCCTTTAAAAAAAAAAAATTTGATCACTTTTATTCCTATTACAAGGAGTGTAAACATCCCTTGTAATAGAAATAAGCAGGACAGGTCATCTTTAATGTGAGATCTTGGGTCAAAAACACCTACACTGAAAAGCAAAGAAAAAAAAAATAATATGTGATTTTTTTTTCAACATGCAAAAAAATGGGCCCTTTAAGGCCGTTGTGAGGAAGGGATGTATGACGTCACTCCGGTCCTCCAAGACCATAGAATTGAGTGGGAGCCAGCTTGCCCTCACTTGACTTCCTGCCTAGGGGGGGGGGGGGAAGGACCGACGGGCTCCCGTAAGTAGGGAAAACTACCGGAAAGCGGCGGGGGGGCACCTCTCCCACCGCCCATAAAAGTGATCGCATGGTGAATTCTGCCTCTGGGGGACCACTTTTATTTGAAGAGGACCGCCCGCCCAGTAAAAAAATACCTGGGTTATGGCAGCTATCTGCTGTCATAACTCTTGTATTTAACGTCAAAACAGCGACATAAAACTGTGGTGGGCGGTCCGGAAGTGGGTAATGATACTGTTAGCATTAATCTACACATAAAACCAACAAGATATAACCGTGCTAGTGAAAAATGTAAACAAAGCAGCAACTTCTAGTGAGATAACACAATCAAACATTCTAAAATACAAGCTGCGCTAAATAATGGTGATTAGTAAAAAATTAATTCACAATAAGCAAATATACATGACAGAGTCCATGCAAATAGTGAATAAATGAATTCACAATAAAAAATGTCCGTGCAGATAAATTGGTAATAGGTTGATATCAGCAGTGATAATCCAAAGGTCCCAAGTTATAAAAATAGTGACAAAGTGAAAATAAATATTAATAGGTAATAAGTGCTGTGTAGTCCTCCACTGCAAGTGCTTTGATCCACCCCCACATGCAAGTCTGCTTACCAGAAAGCACGTGTAATGGAGCTTCTAAACCACCAAAGGTAAATGGATGTCCACAGACAGCAGGACTTCAAATGGCCGAGAATAACCTGAAGGGATATCAGCAACTGGAGAGGAGCAGGCTGTATGTGTCACCACCATAGCAGCACTTTTCCCACATTCAAGGTCCATGGATCAGTAGGCAGCCATCATGAAAAGAAGCAATAAAGGCTCCATAGTGTAAAACCATAAGATAAACTTTATTGTAAAATGGAGAGACACTTACACTTAGGCAGAGTAAATGCGCTAAAAACAGCTTGAGCTGGCCGGCTAGTGTGTCTGCCCATCCTTCCGGGTAGCGTAGGTGACGTCAGCCTGCCGTAACCTGACGTGTTTCGTCACAGATGATGTCTTTCTTCCTACATATGCTGTACCAAAATCTTTAATTTGTGAACCATGAAACATACATCACTAAACCTATGGAGTCCATTCAAAAAGAACAGTTATTTCTCCAAAAGATTGTAACTATTTGAAATGTTGTACAGACAAGGTATCACTCATCCAAATCTTATAGTACACACAGATATACTAGAAATGACATGGAAGCCATTTAAACTAAAAAACATCAACTAGCTTAATCTAAATGATATTAGCTATTCTAGAAGCTGTCATATTAACAGTGGCTTTACACGACCCTGGTGCGGTTCTGCCGTGCTTTGGGCAAAGTGCAGCTAACTCGTGGTTTTGATGGGGGTTAGCTGCGCTTTCCCTTCGACTTCTATGGTGTCCCATGGTTTTGGTGCAGTTTCAAAAAGTGTACCAAAAATGCAGCATGCAGAAGTTTTCATGTGCTTTTTAAAACCGCATAAAGGTCGCAGTACTACATAGAAGTCTATGGGAAAACGCAGCTAACCTGCATAAAAACTATGGGTTAGCTGCAATTTAGCAAAGGCACAGCGGGACAGTTTGAAGCCACCCTAAAGCAAGCTTATAGCAAAATAAATGTAAATTTTACATAAACTCCAAACCAAGCATTTAATATATTGTGGCTTACAAGTCCTTAGATATAATGGCTGCATTATTTTTCTTTTTCAGGCTTTTGTTCTGTTTTCACACCTGGTAATCTTGAGTATAGCACACTTCCTGCCCCCGGGGTGGCTACTCTAACTCACTCCACTGTGTCTGTGGAAGGAACCATGCTTGTTACCCAGGAGGGACTTCAAATGTTATCTCCACTACAGGAAGGATGGGGAGATTTGAATTTTGCAAAATAAAAAAACAATGTTTTTGCTTGCAGTTCAGCTCACAGGAAGTGATAAGAATGCCACTATCTGGCAAGATAAAGAAGCATTTTTCTGTACTTGCTGAAAATATTCTTGACTTGAAAATTTTAAATAATACAGCTTCCACATCTGAGGACTGCTAGGCTGCTACATATTACATTTTTGTTTGGGGGTTTAGATATCCTGCATTAAATTCATTAATAAATTACAGAATCCAATCTATGAAAACTGTTTTATTTTTATAAGATCTAGCTTCAAAAACTGCTTATAAAATTGGCATTAGGGCCAATTTTTTTTTATTATAACATCAGACATCTTTTCTATTCTTTTTTCCAAAAAAAGGCTTTTATTGAGAATTAAATACAAAAATAAGATTAACAATGTGAACAATACATATGAAATGCACACATATGCAATTAACAAATATGAACAGGCAATCCAATCAACAGATTGTATCAATTTTGTAGACGTATCAAACGTATCTGTCCAGAACATAATAGGACAATCAAGTAAATTCCAGCATAATAATATACGTCAAACCTATGGAGTCCTGCAAAGAAGGGTCGTGTCGGACTCCACAGGTTGGTCAAGAAGGCCAAAGAAAGAAGATTAGAAAGGAAAGAAAAAGTGTAGAGGTGAGAAGAGGGGAAAAAGGGGAAGGGACTGGGGGTTCACTGTCTTTACAATCTCATAAGTCATGGGTTCTTTTCTATTCTTTGGCTTATTTTCCTTTGTTTTTACCTGGTGATCTGGTCAGTGACACACCTCCTGTATCAGTGCGACACAGCTCTGGAGGAATGAGCAGGAGGCACAGAAGACAGCAGCATTGGCAGTAAGGGGGAAGTTAGTGTTTAATTTTTTGGCAGATTTAAATACACTAACAAATTGAAGCCAGACTCCAGCTAACACTTTATAATCAGTTACATCAAACCGTTTTTTTCCTTTTGGGATAAAGGTTTTGTGTGAATAAATAAAAGCTGATCATTTTAATCACCCCTGCCAGTGTTAGGGGGTTTGTCTCATCCATGTAAACTGATACATTCTGCTGGAGAGCTTGTGCTTTTGAAAAACGATAGCCTTGCTGGCTGAATCACCAGATAATAATAGAAGAAAGAAAGCCTAAAGAAAGGAAACAAATACATCTAAGAATTGGTAAGCTGCAGAGTAACAAATGCTTGCTTTTCAGTTTAATTGGGTTGCTTTTGTGTTTATTACTGCTTTAAACAACTTTTAGTCCATCACAATTGTATCCCAATATTAGGATATACTGTATATGTCTGCCATTATTCAACATTGCCAGCAAATTAATAGCCCAGGCCATCCACATAATTATGATTGGTTGATCACGTACATCTGTATGAATAGTTAAAGTAGATGGAAACCCTAAATGAATGACATTTAGTTTTCTAAAGTATCTTTAACAGCTGCCATTTTTAAGATAATGCTCATCTTTAGTTGCATCTCATGCATCCTGTTTGTAACAAATACAGTATCTCACAAAAGTGAGTACACCCCTCACATTTTTGTAAATATTTTATTATATCTTTACTTATTATTATAATTATTATTATTATTATTATTATTATTATTATTATTATTATTATTATTATTATTATTATTATTATTATATCTTATTCTTTTCATGTGACAACACTGAAGAAATTACAGTTTGCTACAATGTAAAGTAGTGAGCTACAGTTTGTATAACAGTGTAAATTTTCTGTCCCCTCAAACAACAGTTAGTACACCCCTAAGTGAAAATGTCCAAATTGGGCCAAATTATCGATTTTCCCTCCCCGGTGTCATGTGACTCATTAGTGTTACAAGGTCTCAGGTGTGAATGGGGGGCAGGTGTGTTACCGCTCTCACTCTCTCATACTGGTCAATGGAAGTTCAACATGGCACCTCATGGCAAAGAACTCTCTGAGAATCTAAAAAAAGCCAAGACCCTGAAACTGAGCTGCAGCATTGTGGCCTAGACCATGTAGCGGTTTAACAGGACAGGTTCCACTCAGAACAGGCTTCCCCAAGGTCAACCAAAGAAGCTGAGTGCACATGCTTAGCGTCATATCCAGAGGTTGTCTTTGGGGAAATAGTGCTGCCAGCATTGCTGCAGAGGTTGAAGGAGTGGGAGGTCAGCCTGTCAGTGCTCAGACTATACGCCGCACACTGCATCAAAGTGGTCTGCATGGCTGTCATCCATGAAGGAAGCCTCTTCTAAAGATGATGCACAAGAAAGCCTGCAAACAGTTTGCTGAAGACAAGCAGACTAAGCACATGGATTACTGGAACCATGTGCTGTGGTCTGATGAGACCAAGATAAACCTATTTGGTTCAGATGGTGTCAAGCGTGTGTGGCGGCCAGGTGAGGAGGGATACAAAGATAAGTATGATGGTGGGAGTGTCATGGTCTGGGGCTGCATGAGTGCTGCCGGCACTGGGGAGCTACAGTTCATTGAGGGAACCATGAATGCCAACATGTACTGTGACATACTGAAGCAAAGCATGATCCATTCCCTTCGAAGACTGGGCAGCAGGGCAGTATTCCAACATGATAACGACCCCAAACACACCTCCAAGAAGACCACTAAAGAAGCTGAGGTTAAAGGGATGGACTGGCCAAGCATGTCCCCAAACCTAAACCCTATTGGGCATCTGTGGGGCATCCTCAAATGGATGGTGGAGGAGGGCAAGGTCTCTAACATCCACAATCTTCATGTTGTCATCATGGAGGAGTGGAAGAGGACTTCAGTGGCAACCTGTGAAGCTCTGGTGAAGCTCTGGTGAACTCCATGCCCAAGAGGGTTAAGGAAGTGCTGGAAAATAATGGTGGGCACACAAAATATTGACACTTTGTACCTAATTTGGTCATTTTCACTTAGGGGTATACTCACTTTTGTTGCCAGCAGTTTAGACAATAATGACTGTGTGTGGCTTTATTTTGAGGGACAGCAAATTTACACTGTTATACAAGTTGTACACTCACTACTTTACGTTGTAGCAAAGTGTCATTTCTTCAGTGTTGTCACATGAAAAGATATAATAAAATATTTACAAAAATATGAGGGGTGTACTCACTTTTGTGAGATACTGTATATCCACATCTACTCTGATGATAGATCCATGGCATTTCTCAGGATGGTTTTCCTGATGGTAAAAACAGGTGACTATACCTGAGAAATGTGTGTTGTAATGGCAACTTGTGACACACCTTCATGCCAGGATCACCAGATATGGTTTTAATGAAAGCTGCAGGTATAAAAATATTGAAAATTACTTTTCAAATTCAATGGACATGTTAAAGCTTATATGAGATTTTAGTGATTGGGTTTACACTCATGATTTCCATAAGTGGGGAAATACATACAAAATATAGTTATATATTTCACATCCTAACTTGCTTAGAAGTTATAGAGACATATAGTGCTCCATATACTCATACATTTATTGACATATTTCACCATATTTTATAGAATCACCAATAGCATATCAGTCATGCAGCTTGAAAAGATTGTCATTTCAAGCAAAAAGCAATAAGGCCATAGGCAAGTTCTATTTGTGTATGTACCCCATTTTGCAGCGTGCACCACTTAACATAAACAGCACTTCTGTAACCGATCTGATCAACTGACAATACACATACACATATCTTTCCATCAAGTTAAAAGGGTGTTTAAGAATATGCATGTGATCATTATTTAATGTAATTCTGATGGTCAGGCTTGACAGCTGATGAAAACGTTATTGGGATACACTATTGGTCTAAAGCAAAATGATTCATTTTAAATGGTAAGTGCACTTTATTAAAACCCATCATCGTCCATATATAGGAGTACACATAACCAATGCAGGCTTAAAGGTTCTCAGTGTATTTGTATATGAAAAGTAACACTTAAAGAAGTGCACTCCCTGCGCCTAGGAGTTTTTTAGTTTAAAATTTAAAATTATAAATTATAGTGACAATCTGTGAATATAGCAGCAGCAGCAGTATAAAAATTGTATGTAAATTTATGTAATTGTATGTAAAAAGAATAGTCCTGGTAGGGGCTATCTACAGATAGCCCCTACCAGGACTATTCTTTTTACTCTCAGTGTATTTGTACCCTATTCTGGTGACATTTATGATATTTGCTCTTGCATTATACCTGCTCTTTAAAGCGGAGTTCCAGCTTGTTTTTTTTTTTAAAGCACATGATCATCGTGACTAATCCTATACATAATGGTATAAGTAATAAATGTTTGTTTTAACCACCATTTTCTTTTTAAAAAAACGTACTCAGCTGTTCCTAGCAAGTGAGGTTCCATCTTCAGTGTGGTCATCTGAAGCCCCCTCGAGATACGGAGCTGCTGGGTATCCAGCATGCACCTCCTGATCTTGCGCATGCGCATTGTGTAGATTGCTAGAAGCAGAGGCTGCCCATTCACTCCTGGTATGGTTATACTCATATCCTAGGAGCCAAAGTGTGGACGTAAATTATGTATCTCGCCGTGGCGAGGTACAGCGGAATCAGCAGAGCTTTCACCTTCAAGATAAGGTACATAGATTATAGGGGAAAAAAGTGTCCAATAAGAAATGGTACAGTAATCATGAATTTGGGGGTGCAAAGTGTAAAATGTGGGTGGAACTCTGCTTTAAGAATAATGGTCATCTCAGATATATGCCTTGAGGAATTTGAGGAGGCAGGCTTAGGGAGGGGAGAATTATGTGCTTTTTCAAGGTGTTCACCCCCCCCCCCCTTTAAACATGTTGTTTTGATTTATGCAAACTATATATATCTGTTTTTCTTTATCTGTAAGGCCTGACTGTCAGAATCACATTCTAGGCAGTGATTATATACTTACCTTTAGACACCCTGTTAGTTTGAAGAGAGATAGCACATAAGCGGCCTTTTCTCTGGTAAGCGAAAAGTCCAGTAAGTCTGGCTGTCACCGCACACGCATAACTCTCATTGACAAAATACAGACACTGTCCTCTTATAAATCAAGGTTATCTAATGTTCAGAAATAAATGAAGGTCAAAATGTTTTTCCAAAAGGCTTCAAATACGTGCAGATGTAATAGGCCTGCTGTTCTCTCTGTATCTTTCAGATAAAGTGATGCAGGCAACATTTCAACAGCTTTAAAGGGTATGTCCTCTTTTCTGACAGTTTGATACTCTAAGGGGGAACCTTGAAATATCAGCTAGGTATATAATTATTATTATTCTTCCCTTGTGTCAGTATAGGACCATGGATTACCTATTTTGCCTAATGCAAAATGTTTAAATCTTGTTTGTGAAGTATATCCATGGTCAGTATAGGACCATGGATTACGTATTTTGCGTAATGCAAAATGTTTAAATCTTGTTTGTGAAGTATAGGGAAATTGTAGGCAAAATCAGTGCCATACTGGGATTAAAAAGATTCTGCTATTAAAAATGAAAACTGCTGCAGCTTTCACCAGACCCCTGAATCTGCTATTATGGTGCAATCCCTGGTTGCACTGATAGGCAGTGCTAATGGCATAGATTAAATTAACAATAGTGACATGTGTTATAATGGTTAAGTGGGAATTCTTGCATTAATCATAATGGCTGGTGCTTTACCGTGCATTTGTGAGGCCTCCTCTAGGCTGCACAGCCTTCATCTGCCAAAAACAGGTACATTTGTGGTGGCTACACATATAGGGGTTGATTTACTAAAGGCAAATATACTTTACTTTTCAAGTGAATTTTCCCCAGAGCGAAGAGAATATAGTGAAGCTCTGCTGACATCCATAATCCAAACATGCATAAGCAAAAATATATGTATATATTTTTTGTTTTTGCATGTGATTGAATATTCTTTGCAAAGGTAAACTGCACTACATACACTAAGGCAGTGGTGGTGAACCTTGGCACACCAGATGTTTTGGAACTACATATCCCATGATGCTCAACTACACTGCAGTGTCCATGAGCATCATGGGAAATGTAGTTTCAAAACATCTGGGGTGCCAAGGTTCGCCATCACTGCACTAAGGGAAGATTCCCTTGCAAAGTAAACAGATTATTTGCCGCAATCAACCCCCCCCCCCCTTTCCGCCCACATAAAAAATAAAGTAGAGGTGCTGTGAGTTACAAGTTGTGTCTATACGCAAGTATTATTGCCTCGTTAGGCAATATTATGTTCCAATATTGGGATTTGTATTTTTGTTTGTATGCTTCACAGATGAGGTCTCTTTGGATTTGCTTTATGCCTGTTATTTACAGTGCTTTTTAATAACTCGAATAATCTGTGTACAAGAGAACTTGTAATTAAAGTGAATTGCCTGCAATAATGATGCAGCCTTTAGAGAGGAGAATATTAATTGGTGGAGCCATCAACTCGACGAAAGTTGCACACTAGTTAAAAAAAAAAAAAGGAAAACTTAAAGCAGATGTAAAGTAAATTATCTTCCACAGTCATCAGTTCTACCCATCATTATAATAATACTCCTACTCCTTTTTTTAAAAAAATCACCAGAACACCCTTTAAATATTTTTTTGGAGCTGTTAGTAATGAGCACATAATTCCTATTTTTTTATCTTTTTTATTTTAAAGCTGCCTGTTTTTCTGTTCTAAAGCAGATCTCCCCTCTACACTTGGATTTAGCTCCTAGCATCTCTAGCTGCTCAGGAGCAGTGTTGGGGTAGTTACTCAAAAAATGTAACTAGTTACTTCTGTAAATTGTAACGAGATTACTTTACTAGTTACTGCATTTGAAAAGTAACTTCACTACTTATTACTTTACTTCCCTCTTTCTTAATTGACCGTGTAGAAGAAGATACATGACACTCTTTCTGCATAGAGTTTATTGTATAAACACAGGCTTTGGGAAACATGAGAACAAAACCTGAAAAAACAGAATAAAATATAAAGTGCAACAAAAAGTCATAAACTTCATCCCTCTCTATTCTTCGAAATAACGATTGTATCGCACGGCTTGGGTAACGCAGGAAAGCGTGTTCCTATAGCCTAGTAAAGTAGTGTAGTTACCTCCTATAGCCTAGTAAAGTAGTGTAGCTACCAATATTAGTATTGTAACTAGTTACGTTACTTCGTTACCAAAAAAAGTAATGTAGTTACTGTAATCCGTTACTTTGTAACTCGTTACCCCCAACACTGCTCTGGAGTAATATGAAAGGAGGGAATTATATAAATCACCCTGGAGGAGGGGTGGGACTGGATTTGATGCAGACATGCAGGAGGGTCCAGCCTCTTCCTCCACAGTGACAATATTGTAATTTCGGGAGAAGAGGCTGCGCCATCACGCTGGAAACACAAATTTGTGGTTTAGCTGCTGCAAAGCTCCAAAAAGGCTGACAATCCTGTGGAAAATTGAAAAGGTAGCAGATACCATTGCCACCTTGAAAGAGAGCAACCCATGTCTATAGAAACTGACATGTTCAACAGGCAACCAAGAAAGGTAGGCATTAAAGTAAAGAGCTTACAACTTTACTTTTCCGGTTCTGCCTGTACATACACTTTATTCAGAGAGGGGCACATATTTGAACTACTTTTATACTATAGCTTTGTAAGGTAAGTGCAATGTGTAAAATATTCTCCAGTGTTATGTTCTGGAGACTATCCTTGCCTGTACTGTATAAGTGTATACAACGCATCTAGTCTCAAGAATATTGAGCTGATAAGACAGGCTTGTTGGTCATGCAATGTGTAAGAAAGCAATCTCCAGCCCAAAGAGGTCAAGGCTTACCATATTCTATACAATCTGATTGTACAATCCTCTTTAGATCTACCAACTAGTATGTAGTACAAGAGTTTATTTGGCTGGATACAGATTGATTGGATAGACTTCATAGTTTTGGTAAATGTAAAGGTTATTGTATTTGGTGTACCAGGGCCGTAGATAATTTATTTTCCTGGGGGGGGGGTGGTCAGCCTTGCGTACCCAGAGAACAATAATAATCACATCTGCCACGCTGTGACAAATTGTGTTGTGTATATATATATATATATATATATATATATATATATATATATACAGTGCCCCCAGCAGGCACATCTGTTAGTGAAGCAAATAGTAAACATGGCTTCAATGTCAGCTGGGCCCTGCCTGTCAGCCTCATGGATGAGACAGGTGCTCTCCCCAGTGGCAGTGCAGCTCCCGCAGCTGATAGGCTGCTGTGAAATTGACCAATGCTCTGGGGGTGTTTGGACCCCCCCTGACCCCCCCCCCCTTATCTACGCCCCCGCCCTACACAGAGATTGTATTGCACCAGACAGTGGCACTAGCAGCTCTGCAATGCACTTATATGACATAGACATGGACTTTTGATATGACCTTAGCACTAGGTAGGAATATACAGAAACATTGGAAGGAAAAAGTAAAGAGGAAACAATAAAAGTGAGGAAAATGTATATTTTGGGCGCGCAAAGTTATATGCAATATTGGAAAGGTAATCCTGGCTTTGCTTTTAGAGTTTAGAAACATTCTTGCATAATCTGCGTATTCTAAATAAAGGTTGCCAAGCTGTCCATGCACAGACTTCTATTGGAATTCACTTTGCACAATGGGGTTGTCTCAGTGTAACTCCCGAATTGTTTTTTTTTTTTCACAAGTCTAAAACATTTTGAAGTGCCTACACTTTTTGGGTTGTCAGTTCCAAATTATAGAGCCGTTTGTATGGTACAGATTATCGGGAAAGAATAACAACGGATTAGGGTGTGGAAAGTGAAATCAGCGCAGTCACTATTAATACAAAAATACCATAAACTATCTTTGACATTTAAACCTAATGTACAATTACAAGAAAATTACAAGAAAATCAACGTGCTCACAAATCTGTGAATTCTTAGTTGTGGTCAAGCACTGTTAGGCGTTTTCACTCCACCCTTCTAAGATATAATACAAATAATGATGCAGCGCAATTAAAACAGTGTCTCTTAAATAAATGAGTCCCAAATGATAAAACAAAAAAGTCCTTATACAGGTGCATCTCATAAAATTAGAATATCATCAAAAAGTTAAATTTATTTAAATATTCTAATTTTATAAGATGCACCTGTATATGTATGTGTGGCCAACCACCAGTGAATTCCAGATATAATAGCCTTCACTTCAACGGATAACCCACATGTCACATGCCTAACACCCAGTGAACCATATGGGCTGGACCTTAATCAATTGTCAATGTCAAACACATTTTTTCCCCTCTAGGGCTACACTCCAACGGCCTCCTGGCTTCCAGTAACAATCACAGGCACCGACACATAAACTGGAGCTTCTGTTCGACCTTCTCCTCTCCGTTTGACATGTACTGTACTCATGCAAAAGTAGTAAAACCAATAGTGGTCTCCATAAGTTTTAAAACAATTTAATAAAATCTAAAAGGGGATGCTCACAAATAAATGCACTCTTTCTTGGTGCCATGTTCTACGCATAGTATAAAAGTAAACCACCTTCTTACTGCGGGGTCTCCACACCGCCCAGTGGTGGCATCTAATGTCCCAGGAAGCTCATAACTGGCCAGTATTTTATATAAAAATATTGTGTTGGCCTGACCTCCTCCTACTGAGGAAGCCTTTGGAGGTGTAACGCTTATAGGAACTTAGTCAAGTCAGCACGTTTGATGCCACCACTGGGCAGTGTGGAGAACCTGCGGTGTGGAGGCATTGTACTTTTGTACTATGTGCAGAACATGGCACTGAGAGTGTATTTGTTTGTGAGTGTCCAGTTTTAGATTTTATTAAATTTGTTAAACATATAGGAAGCTCTATTGCTTTTACTCCTTTTGAGTAAATTTCACATGGAGAGGAGGTCAAACAGAAGCTCCAGTCTATGTGTCGGTGCCTTACTGGGAGCCAGAAGCCAGTTGGAGTATAGCCCTAGAGGGACAAAAGTGCGTTTGTTTGACATTGACTATTGATTTGATGAAGGTCCAGCCCAAGAGGTGACTTCTTTTGTTTCATTATTTTGGGACTCCTTTATTTAAGAGATACTGTTTTAGTTGTGCTGCATTATTATTTATATTTTATCTTAAATTTATTAAGACACTACAAACAGATTTATAAAAGGTAAACTTGATAGAAATGTAGGCCCTGTAATTGTCAACTTCATTTCATTTACTGGCTAGCTTCTAAAAGAGGAATTTCATGTTTTTTTTTGGCAGCACCTACAAATACTGTAGCTGCTGACCTTTAAAAATCAGGTACTTAAAATTGCCTGGGGCCCAGTGCTGCCTTCCCACACCCGGTTCTTCTTCCCGCTGTGTGTCTCCAGTGCCGCCATCTGTGATATGGGAGCCAGCTGTGGCTTTATGAGGAATCGCAGCAGAATCGGGTCGCATGGTGGTTCACACTGCGATATGCAAACTGATCTGGGGGTGTCTTTAACTTTGTATTGACACCCCCAGCGATTTGCATATGGCAGTGTGAACTGCCTGCGATTTGAATGCGATGCGGGAAGTGGATTTGCAGGGTTCCCGTATCGCATATATGTGAACCGGCACTTAGACACAAAAGACCGTTTAAAACTGTATTTAAATGTTTATGGTTCAGGACAGAGAAGAGGTACATTGTGTCAAACTCAATTTAATTGCGGACCCCTTCAGTATTATGGTTGCCCTCAAAGGGCCGGTTGTATATGTAGGACTATATAAATTTTTTTCTCAGAGAATAGGTGCAGGGATGCACTATGTACAGATTGCAGAGTTCAGGGGCCTACTACATACCTAGTGCAGAGTTCAGGGATGTGCTACGTACATAGTGCAGAGTTCAGGGGCCTGCTATGTACCTAGTGCAGAGTTCAGGGGCATGCTATGTACATAGTGCAGAGTTCAGGGGCGTGCTATGTACATAGTGCAGAGTTCAGGGGCGTGCTACGTACATAGTGCAGAGTTCAGGGGTGTGCTACGTACATAGTGCAGAGTTCAGGGATTTGCTACGTACATAGTGCGGAGTTCAGGGATGTGCTACATACATAGTGCAGAGTTCAGGAGCGTGCTACGTACATAGTGCAGAGTTCAGGGATTTGCTACGTACATAGTGCGGAGTTCAGGGATGTGCTACATACATAGTGCAGAGTTCAGGGAAGTGCTATGTACATAGTGCAGAGTTCAGGGGCGTGCTACATACATAGTGCAGAGTTCAGGGGCCTACTGCATACCTAGTGCAGAGTTTAGGGGCCTGCTATGTACATAGTACAGAGTTCAGGGATGTGCTACGCACATAGTGCAGAGTTCAGGAGCGTGCTATGTACATAGTGCAGAGTTCAGGGATTTGCTACGTACATAGTGCGGAGTTCAGGGATGTGCTACATACATAGTGCAGAGTTCAGGGAAGTGCTATGTACATAGTGCAGAGTTCAGGGTCTTACTACATACATAGTGCAGAGTTCAGGGGCCTACTACATACCTAGTGCAGAGTTTAGGGGCCTGCTATGTACATAGTGCAGAGTTCAGGGATGTGCTACGTACATAGTGCAGAGTTCAGGGACGTGCTACGTACATAGTGCAGAGTTCAGGGGCCTACTACATACCTAGTGCAAATACTGTAGCTGCTGACCTTTAAAAATCAGGTACTTAAAATTGCCTGGGGCCCAGTGCTGCCTTCCCACACCCGGTTCTTCTTCCCGCTGTGTGTCTCCAGTGCCGCCATCTGTGATATGAGAGCCAGCTGTGGCTTTATGAGGAATCGCAGCAGAATCGGGTCGCATGGTGGTTCACACTGCGATATGCGAACTGATCTGGGGGTGTCGTTAACTTTGTATTGACACCCCCAGCGATTTGCATATGGCAGTGTAAACTGCCTGCGATTTGAATGCGATGCGGGAAGTGGATTCGCAGGGTTCCCGTATCGCATATATGTGAACCGGCACTTAGACACAAAAGACCGTTTAAAACTGTATTTAAATGTTTATGGTTCAGGACAGAGAAGAGGTACATTGTGTCAAACTCAATTTAATTGCGGACCCCTTCAGTATTATGGTTGCCCTCAAAGGGCCGGTTGTATCTGTAGGACTATATAAATTTTTTTCTCAGAGAATAGGTGCAGGGATGCACTATGTACAGATTGCAGAGTTCAGGGGCCTACTACATACCTAGTGCAGAGTTCCGGGATGTGCTACGTACATAGTGCGGAGTTCAGGGGCGTGCTACGTACATAGTGCAGAGTTCAGGGGTGTGCTACGTACATAGTGCAGAGTTCAGGGGTGTGCTACGTACATAGTGCGGAGTTCAGGGATGTGCTACATACATAGTGCAGAGTTCAGGGATTTGCTACGTACATAGTGCGGAGTTCAGGGATGTGCTACATACATAGTGCAGAGTTCAGGGAAGTGCTATGTACATAGTGCAGAGTTCAGGGGCGTGCTACATACATAGTGCAGAGTTCAGGGGCCTACTGCATACCTAGTTCAGAGTTTAGGGGCCTGCTATGTACATAGTGCAGAGTTCAGGGATGTGCTACGCACATAGTGCAGAGTTCAGGAGCGTACTATGTACATAGTGCAGAGTTCAGGAATTTGCTACGTACATAGTGCGGAGTTCAGGGATGTGCTACATACATAGTGCAGAGTTCAGGGAAGTGCTATGTACATAGTGCAGAGTTCAGGGTCTTACTACATACATAGTGCAGAGTTCAGGGGCCTACTACATACCTAGTGCAGAGTTTAGGGGCCTGCTATGTACATAGTGCAGAGTTCAGGGATGTGCTACGTACATAGTGCAGAGTTCAGGGACGTGCTACGTACATAGTGCTGAGTTCAGGGGCGTGCTACGTACATAGTGCAGAGTTCAGGGGCATGCTACGTACATAGTGCAGAGTTCAGGGGCATGCTATGTACATAGTGCAGAGTTCAGGGGCGTGCTACGTACATAGTGCAGAGTTCAGGGGCGTGCTACGTACATAGTGCAGAGTTCAGGGATGTGCTACGTACATAGTGCAGAGTTCAGGGATGTGCTACGTACATAGTGCAGAGTTCAGGGGCGTGCTACGTACATAGTGCAGAGTTCAGGGGTGTGCTACGTACATAGTGCAGAGTTCAGGGATTTGCTACGTAGTTAGTGCGGAGTTCAGGGATGTGCTACATACATAGTGCAGAGTTCAGGGAAGTGCTATGTACATAGTGCAGAGTTCAGGGGCGTGCTACATACATAGTGCAGAGTTCAGGGGCCTACTGCATACCTAGTGCAGAGTTCAGGGATGTGCTATGTACATAGTGCAGAGTTCAGGGGTGTGCTACGTACATAGTGCAGAGTTCAGGGATTTGCTACGTACATAGTGCGGAGTTCAGGGATGTGCTACATACATAGTGCAGAGTTCAGGGAAGTGCTATGTACATAGTGCAGAGTTCAGGGGCGTGCTACGTACATAGTGCAGAGTTCAGGGGTGTGCTACGTACATAGTGCAGAGTTCAGGGATTTGCTACGTAGTTAGTGCGGAGTTCAGGGATGTGCTACATACATAGTGCAGAGTTCAGGGAAGTGCTATGTACATAGTGCAGAGTTCAGGGGCGTGCTACATACATAGTGCAGAGTTCAGGGGCCTACTGCATACCTAGTGCAGAGTTCAGGGATGTGCTATGTACATAGTGCAGAGTTCAGGGGTGTGCTACGTACATAGTGCAGAGTTCAGGGATGTGCTACGTACATAGTGCAGAGTTCAGGGATGTGCTACGTACATAGTGCAGAGTTCAGGGACGTGCTACGTACATAGTGCAGAGTTCAGGGGCCTACTACATACCTAGTGCAGAGTTTAGGGGCCTGCTATGTACATAGTGCAGAGTTCAGGGATGTGCTACGTACATAGTGCAGAGTTCAGGGGCGTGCTACGTACATAGTGCAGAGTTCAGGGGCGTGCTACGTACATAGTGCAGAGTTCAGGGGCGTGCTACGTACATAGTGCAGAGTTCAGGGGCGTGCTACGTACATAGTGCTGAGTTCAGGGAAGTGCTATGTACATAGTGCAGAGTTCAGGGTCTTACTACATACATAGTGCAGAGTTCAGGGGCCTACTACATACCTAGTGCAGAGTTTAGGGGCCTGCTATGTACATAGTGCAGAGTTCAGGGATGTGCTACGTACATAGTGCAGAGTTCAGGGACGTGCTACGTACATAGTGCAAGTTCAGGGGCCTACTACATACCTAGTGCAAATACTGTAGCTGCTGACCTTTAAAAATCAGGTACTTAAAATTGCCTGGGGCCCAGTGCTGCCTTCCCACACCCGGTTCTTCTTCCCGCTGTGTGTCTCCAGTGCCGCCATCTGTGATATGGGAGCCAGCTGTGGCTTTATGAGGAATCGCAGCAGAATCGGGTCGCATGGTGGTTCACACTGCGATATGCGAACTGATCTGGGGGTGTCGTTAACTTTGTATTGACACCCCCAGCGATTTGCATATGGCAGTGTAAACTGCCTGCGATTTGAATGCGATGCGGGAAGTGGATTCGCAGGGTTCCCGTATCGCATATATGTGAACCGGCACTTAGACACAAAAGACCGTTTAAAACTGTATTTAAATGTTTATGGTTCAGGACAGAGAAGAGGTACATTGTGTCAAACTCAATTTAATTGCGGACCCCTTCAGTATTATGGTTGCCCTCAAAGGGCCGGTTGTATCTGTAGGACTATATAAATTTTTTTCTCAGAGAATAGGTGCAGGGATGCACTATGTACAGAGTGCGGAGTTCAGGGGTGTGCTACGTACATAGTGCGGAGTTCAGGGATGTGCTACATACATAGTGCAGAGTTCAGGGATTTGCTACGTACATAGTGCGGAGTTCAGGGATGTGCTACATACATAGTGCAGAGTTCAGGGAAGTGCTATGTACATAGTGCAGAGTTCAGGGGCGTGCTACATACATAGTGCAGAGTTCAGGGGCGTGCTACATACATAGTGCAGAGTTCAGGGGCCTACTGCATACCTAGTTCAGAGTTTAGGGGCCTGCTATGTACATAGTGCAGAGTTCAGGGATGTGCTACGCACATAGTGCAGAGTTCAGGAGCGTGCTATGTACATAGTGCAGAGTTCAGGAATTTGCTACGTACATAGTGCGGAGTTCAGGGATGTGCTACATACATAGTGCAGAGTTCAGGGAAGTGCTATGTACATAGTGCAGAGTTCAGGGTCTTACTACATACATAGTGCAGAGTTCAGGGGCCTACTACATACCTAGTGCAGAGTTTAGGGGCCTGCTATGTACATAGTGCAGAGTTCAGGGATGTGCTACGTACATAGTGCAGAGTTCAGGGACGTGCTACGTACATAGTGCAGAGTTCAGGGGCGTGCTACGTACATAGTGCAGAGTTCAGGGGCATGCTACGTACATAGTGTAGAGTTCAGGGGCATGCTATGTACATAGTGCAGAGTTCATGGGCGTGCTACGTACATAGTGCAGAGTTCAGGGGCGTGCTACGTACATAGTGCAGAGTTCAGGGATGTGCTACGTACATAGTGCAGAGTTCAGGGATGTGCTACGTACATAGTGCAGAGTTCAGGGGCGTGCTACGTACATAGTGCAGAGTTCAGGGGTGTGCTACGTACATAGTGCAGAGTTCAGGGATTTGCTACGTAGTTAGTGCGGAGTTCAGGGATGTGCTACATACATAGTGCAGAGTTCAGGGAAGTGCTATGTACATAGTGCAGAGTTCAGGGGCGTGCTACATACATAGTGCAGAGTTCAGGGGCCTACTGCATACCTAGTGCAGAGTTCAGGAATGTGCTATGTACATAGTGCAGAGTTCAGGGGCGTGCTACGTACATAGTGCAGAGTTCAGGGGTGTGCTACGTACATAGTGCAGAGTTCAGGGATTTGCTACGTACATAGTGCGGAGTTCAGGGATGTGCTACATACATAGTGCAGAGTTCAGGGGAGTGCTATGTACATAGTGCAGAGTTCAGGGGCGTGCTACATACATAGTGCAGAGTTCAGGGGCCTACTACATACCTAGTGCAGAGTTTAGGGGCCTGCTATGTACATAGTGCAGAGTTCAGGGATGTGCTACGTACATAGTGCAGAGTTCAGGGACGTGCTACGTACATAGTGCAGAGTTCAGGGGCCTACTACATACCTAGTGCAGGGTTTAGGGGCCTGCTATGTACATAGTGCAGAGTTCAGGGATGTGCTACGTACATAGTGCAGAGTTCAGGGGCGTGCTACGTACATAGTGCAGAGTTCAGGGGCGTGCTACGTACATAGTGCAGAGTTCAGGGGCGTGCTACGTACATAGTGCAGTGTTCAGGGATGTGCTACGTACATAGTGCAGAGTTCAGGGATGTGCTACGTACATAGTGTAGAGTTCAGGGATGTGCTACGTACATAGTGCAGAGTTCAGGGGCGTGCTACGTACATAGTGCAGAGTTCAGGGGCGTGCTACGTACATAGTGCAGAGTTCAGGGGCGTGCTACGTACATAGTGCAGAGTTCAGGGGTGTGCTACGTACATAGTGCAGAGTTCAGGGGCGTGCTACGTACATAGTGCAGAGTTCAGGGGTGTGCTACGTACATAGTGCAGAGTTCAGGGATGTGCTACGTACATAGGGCAGAGTTCAGGGATGTGCTATGTACATAGTGCGGAGTTCAGGGATGTGCTACATACATAGTGCAGAGTTCAGGGAAGTGCTATGTACATAGTGCAGAGTTTAGGGGCCTACTACATACCTAGTGCAGAGTTTAGGGGCCTGCTATGTACATAGTGCAGAGTTCAGGGATGTGCTACGCATATAGTGCAGAGTTCAGGAGCGTGCTATGTACATAGTGCAGAGTTCAGGGATTTGCTACATACATAGTGCGGAGTTCAGGGATGTGCTACATACATAGTGCAGAGTTCAGGGAAGTGCTATGTACATAGTGCAGAGTTCAGGGTCTTACTACATACATAGTGCAGAGTTCAGGGACGTGCTATGTACATAGTGCAGAGTTCAGGGATTTGCTATGTACATAGTGCAGAGTTCAGGGATTTGCAATGTACATAGTGCAGAGTTCAGGGATTTGCTACCTACATAGTGCAGAGTTCAGGGATTTGCTATGTACATAGTGCATCCATGCACACATAGGCTGTTATCAGCAGTTTTTGGCAGGGGCATTCTCTGGCTGAAAAAAAACACCAGAATTAGTGGGCTTTAAGAGGAGTTTTTCAGCTATAAAAACACTCTAACTCTGATAAAAAGTGGAAAACGCTGAAAAATGCATACATTCTGCATTTATCAGCGATTTTGAGCTATACGTTTTTGTGGGAGTATAATTCTGCTAAAAAAATAAAAAAAGATAAAAATTGCTAAAAAACACTGAAAAACGCTACTGCAAAAACTCTGAAAAATTAATTCTACAGCTACAGCTTTCTACAGCTAATGCTTCTGGCGTTTTATAATACCCAGTGTGCATGAGGCCCTAAGAGTTGCTTCTCCTTTCAGAAGAGTTGCTTAAGTGTTTGATCCTGGCCATGTATACAAATTCTATACCTATCCATACTGGCAAGACTCATTCGGCAGAAGTGCCCTCATCTCTTTTTTACATAGTATAATATGTTTATTATTTTTTTTATTAAACTGTCACTGCCACTGTAATCTTCCAGTGTGGTGGGGGTTAAAGGATAAGTTCACCTTTTTACAAAAAATTATAAATGCACATTTTTTTTTTTTTTGCAGGTAAAAAAAAAAATGTGCTTTTTTTTTGGTGTTGGAGCCTGTAAAGATCAGCAGATCACAGATGTCATGCATGTCTCCTGCAGATCCGTCAGTGTATCTGCTTGTCGGACCTTGTACGGACAAACCGATAAATTCTGACAGGAAGAATGAATGAACTATCACAGCGCTCACAGCGGGACTTGTAGTTCTCCATTCTGAGAGCACTGTTGTAAGTTATGCGGCTGGGCAGGCAAAGCACCCACATCCCTGTTAGCTGTCAGATCAGGGGGAGGAGCGGAAGCCGGTCCTTTTTATAACATGTGACATGTTACACCCTAAATACGGATGTAACATGTCACATGTTATGAAAGATGAGCTTATCCTTTAATACAATTAAAGGGCTGTCAGGAGCTCTCATCAAGATAACTTGACTATGGCTACCCTTTCCACCCTGCTGTGCCATTAATAAAAGCTGTACTACTGGTTGGGATCTGGGGGCACTGGCAAGTTCTGGCTTCTTTTTTTTTAAATAACTTTTTTATTGATTTTCAAAACAATGCAAACAACAAGTCAACAAAGTAGGCGTACTTACAGAAATCAGAACAGACATACAGCGATTGGTACATCAAGAGTCGTAAATACCATCTTTAGGGCGCTTATCAAACCCAAAGTGAGTTGCAGGAAAGGGAGGGGAGGGGGGGGATATGGGGGGGGGGAGGGGGTGAGATAGTCGTGTGAGTACGCTTGGCGGACTCATGGAAGAAGTAAGGTGGCTATTACAGAACCCCTCTCGGTTGTGGAGAGGGACTAAGGCATGGGGGAGACCCCACAACAAGTACATGAAGATCTGAGGTGGGAGCCCCTGAACAGAGCATCTTGGACTAATAAGGGAGGTGGGGGGGGAGGAGAGGGGGGGAAAGGGAGGAGGGGGGGAGGTACCGAGTGGTCTAGAACATAAAACAGTACTCAGCAGCAAGCATCATATAACAAATAAGATATAACCTGAGGACAACAACAAACATGGCAAGTCAGCAAAGAGCAACAAGGTAGATGACGCTGGGGAATGTGAAGAGTGACCTAGGTCAGGGGGTTGAACAGTAAGGCTGCTCGGGCTGCGAGGAAGGTGGGTCATGACCTGTGTGTCATAATAGGCCGACCATTTGTTCCAGAACCTAATTGGGTCGGTCTTGTGGAGAAGCATGTCTAGGTGTTCCCTGTGAAGTAGAGCAATGAGATCAGCTTTCACTTCCCGTATGGACGGAATGGAAGCGGAGACCCAATGGCGCAGGATGACCCTCCTGGAGATCATATAGCAAGTAGCAATCCAGGGTTTGTATTTCCTAATGGTACATGTCCGTTGAGCAATATGTGCCCCTGCGGCCGGAGAGGGTGGACCCTCCAGATATCCAAATAACAGCGGGAGCGGATCCAAAGTGGGTTGCAGAACGGTGACTCTGTGGACAAGACTTTCAACCTGGTTCCAGAAGTCCGAGACGTGGGGGCAAGTCCAAAGTCTATGTACCAGGGTGGGGCGGTGGGCCAGGCACAATGAACATCCTTGACATGGAGTATGCTGGGGTGATGAAGAGAATGGAGCATAAGCATGATGGAGGATTTTGAATTGCTGCTCCCTCCAGAATGCATTGCAAACAAAGGTACAGGTGGTGTTAAAACCCGCTAATAAAAGTGGTTTAGAGGCTCGTAGAGATAATGCAGCATCCCAAGAGGAGCGATGGTAATCCTTGGAGCGAGTGTGGAGGTAAAGCTGTATCGGTCTATACAGTTGGGATATCTTCAGTGGAGAGTGGCATGGAAGAGAGTCCAAAGGGCTAGGAGCAAAACGGGTCCGTTGATTAGAACACAGTCTCTTGGTGAAGGCATGTAGTTGGTGGACATATAGAAAATGAGATTGAGGAAGTCCAAATAACGATTGCAGTGCCGTGATGGAAAGAGGTGATCCAGAGGGGTGGTCATAGAGTTGGGAGATTGTACGTAGGCCTAAGGAGGACCAGTGGGAGTAGACCTGTTCCAAATTCAAGTGGGCCCTGGCGGGATGACCACTAATAGGAAGGTGGGGGGATATAAATTGTGGAAGTCCCAGTTTCCTACGGAGTTCCTTCCAAGCAGCCCGAGTGTCCCTCAGCAAAATGTGTTGACGAAGCGCAGTTGGCATGTCGGACACGGAGCAGTGTAAAATAGCGGCTAGGTTATAGGGTGCAACAATGTGCGATTCGAGCGAGAAGTTGGAAAAGTTGGAAGAACCATGAATCCAATCTAAACTCGCTAGGCTACATAGGTTATATAAGCGGATATCAGGTAAGTTCATGCCACCTCTGAACCTGGGAGGGTGGAGTTTATGGAGAGCAATGCGGGGAGTTCTGGCTTCTTAGCAACCAGCTAGTATTTGTAAAAGTGTTTGTAAAGTCAGAAGGTTTTTATTAGCCTAATGCAGGAATTCCCAAACTACGGCCCTGCAGCTGGTTTAGAACTACAAATCCCATAAGGCATTGTAAAACTCTGACATTCACATACATAACTAAGCATGATGGGAATTGTAGTTCCTGAACAATTGGAGAGCTGTAGTTTGGGAATCCCTGGCTTAATGCATTCTATGCAATAAAATAAAATGCCTTCTGTGTGCAGCACTTACCTGAGCTAGGGATCGACCCATTATCGGCAAAGCTGATATATCGAGGGCCGATATGCACTTTCCCCAAAATATTGGAATCAGCCTTTTGATTTACCAATATTGCCGATATTTCGGGAATGTGCATGTACCGGGGTGATGCCTGCAGCTAGAGGCATCACCCCGGTACCGGTGTCCATAGCTGACGGTCGGCAGTCTTGTAATGACAACCGATGCGGCTGAGAAACCACTCAGCTGTCATTCCAAGGAGTGGGAGGGGACGTCCCCCCCTCCCGCCGCCTTCTGCGGCTCGCCCAGGTCTCCTGTCCCACCGGGATACCCGGGCATCCTACCTTCACCGCCGCCCTCTGACCGGGTCTCCATCTGCACCGCCGTCGTCTGACCGAGTCTCCGTTTCTTTGAATTTGGTGCCGCCGAGTACCCGGAAGTGATGTCATGTCATGACATCACTTCCGGGTACTGGCGGCATCGAATTCAAAATCTTACAGCATTCAAAACAGCCAAACTTGGCGTTTTGAATGCTTTAAGTGCAGAGGAGGGGTTTGGGGTCTTTTAGACCCCCAGATCCCTCCACCACAGAACCTGTAGACATTAAAAAAAATATTGGCAGATATCGGCCGATACCGATATCCGATGACCAAAATATTGGTATCGGCGGTAAAAAAACGATATCGGACGATCACTAACCTGAGCTCCATCTCAATCCAGAGATGTTGCACGAGAGACTCGGATTCTCCCTCCTGATTGGCTGAAACAGCAGCAAAGTGCCATTGGCTCCTGCTGCTGTGAATCAAAGTCAGTGAGCCAATAAGGAGAGATAGAGGAGGGGGCCGGGCCACAGCTCCGTGTCTGAATGAACATAGGGAGCTGCGGCTTGGTTTCGGTTCCCCCATAGCAAGCTGCTTGCTGTTGGGGCACTCAACAGGAGGGAGGGGCCAGGAGCAATGAGGAGGGACCTGAGAAGAGTAGGATCGGGTCTGCTCTGTGCAAAACCAACTGCAAAGAGCAGGTAAGTATAACACGTTTGGTATTTTTAACAAAAAAAACTGAGACTTTAGTATCACTTTAAGTAGCGTGTGTCTAGACTTGACCCATGACCATTACATGAACAAATGTGTAGGTTTACTTATTTTGGGAAATTACTTTTAGACAGATTTATGCGTTTCATTTTTTTGCAATAAATACCGCATAACCCATAATGAATTGACATTTTAATTATCACATGCGATATTTGGATACATGACTCAAATTTGCTATGCAAAATCGTTTAGTGAATTGAGCCCTATCTTTTTTTATATAACTTTGATTTAAGAACACTTTAAGATCCACTCCTTTCTCCAAAACAAAAAAATGCCCGGAGTTACACTTTGTAAACTTTGTATAATTAAATTACCCTGAAATATGCTATTCTTATTAAAGCGTATGTAAACCCAAAAAATAACATTTAATGCTTTCTGCTTATCAGTCTTTTTATGTGTTGTCTGCATTGTTTTTCCTTTTCAGGCTTTTTTCCTTTATTTTCACATGAAAATATTACAATTCTTTTGTTATTGTGGCTGTATATAAGGATAAAGTTCTTGTTGTCACTAGGCTACTCTCTTGATTTGAATAACTATCCCCACTTGTCCTCCAAGATGCATCTTTATTACATAGAGCAATGTTTCTCAACCTTTTTTCAGTCAAGGCACCCTATAAAAATTATGGACAGTTTTATGGCACCCTGTTCTAAAATGTAAAAACTATTCTAATAGTTTTACATAATGTAGCAACATCCACACACGTAGGACAATCAACATTAGAGGCAATTTAGCCCCCGTTCACACTGGGGCGACCTGTGACACTGGGGCGACGCCGCAGGTCGCCTCCCATAGGGAAGCTGCGGACCCGTTCTGATAGGAGCGACACAAGTCGCTCCGACTCAGAAAAAGGGTCCGGAGCTTCTTTGGGGCGACCAGGAGGCGACCGCCATAGACTTCAATGTTACGAAGTCCGTGGCGGCCGCTCCGAGGTCGCGGTGCGAAGTAGTTTCGCCCCAGTGTGAATGGGGGCTGATTCTTTCAAAGCAAATACACTTTTGCAAACTGGTACTGACTAGTATTCCAATGTTTCTCTTCTCCCTTGGTTTTTTCTCCATCACTCAGCTAATGTGACCCACAATGCTGATGGAGAGGCGCAGAGGAGGGTCAAACAAGGATGCTATGGAGGCGACTGACATCCTCCTTATCAACTAATCATGTCATTGGTCATTAGGATACCAGCAGCTAGAAGGTTATAATGTTTCACAATTAATAACCGTGGCTTTGTGTAACTAAAAGGCAGACTTGATCCATACGCTGGCTTGTATACAATTTTTATGTAATTTTTAGGCATTTTGCCAAGGCACCCCTAAAGAAACCTCAAGGCACCCCAGGGTACCTGGGCACCCTGGTTGAAAAGTGCTGACATAGAGAGGTACTCTTTTGTAGAAGGGGGCTGGAAATGCTGGTTATATTGTTTGATTGATCATTTCAGTGCATATGAAGTTACATTGCAATTCTAACAAGTTAAACTGGCATTTTTCTGTACTTTCAGAAAATGTATTGGTATAAAAAAAAAAGAAAACAAATGCAGCGGCCACATCTATGGTCTAGTAAGCTGCAATATATAACCTATATAAATGTATATAATATATATATATATATATACAGTATACCTTTGGGTTTTGATTTTTTTAAAGCCAAAGTGTAACATATTAACTGTACATTATGTTTGATGTATTAAATTACTCCTACAGACATTTTCAGGACAGTTCCATTGGGAAGTTCTCAGTACTGACTAAATATACCCTGTTGCAGTAAATGGAAGAATGTGAAAGCATCTTAATGCAAAACTGACAAGGACAGCAACTTGTTAATCTCTGGAAGGAAAGATTATGAGAGGCATTTGACAAGCCCTTCCTGGACAGCTGTTTATCTTGGCAGCAGTCAAATCTGTCATTGATATTTTTTTGTATGTATAAATCCAGTAACATACAATGCTATGCTGTCTGGAATGTTATAGCTTGAACATTTCACTTATAGCTCATTCACATCAATGAGCTCTTAAATCTGGTCATTCACAATAGAGGAGATCTATGACAACTGGGGAAAATTTTCTGTTTTCACAGCCAGCAGATAAATTCAATTGCAATTTTCTATATAACACATTATAAGTAAGATATAGGCAGTCAAAAAAAAAGCTGGTGCGTGTGTTTTAAAGCTGAACTCCAGATATTACTTAAAGCAGTAATAAACCCAAAAGCAAACGCTTATTATATACAGTTTACCAATTCTTATGCCTCGTACACATGCAACGATTGAATTTTCGGCCAACTTCCGATCGGCCGATTCTCGGCTTGTTAGTATGATGCTTCCGACAACCGACTGCGACTTTTCGGCCGAACAAAATCTGGTGTGCATGCTATAAAATTTTTGTTGGCCGTCAACAGAACGGCCGATTTTCCGTCAGTCAGTACAGATTTCGGCAGACAAAAATCAGATGAGCAAGACTGGGCATGCTCAGAAAAGAAAAAACACACGGAAAGTTAACCAGCACATGACATCACTTCTGCAGTTGGTTGTTGTTGGCCGAGAAAATTAGTGTGCAGTCTGGGCACATTTCAAGCAACACAACAACACTGGACAAAAGACGGCCGATCGGTCGGCCAACAATCGTTGCGTGTGTACGAGGCATTAGATGTGATGGTTGCATTTGTTTTATTTTTCTTTCTGTCTTTCTTTTCTTTTTTTTTTTCATCTGTTAGTTTTGAGAAGAGAAATCTGCCCTACAGATGTAGCATTTAGAGGGTTGAGACAAATCATTTAACACTGGTAGGGGGTGCTTTAAATGATCAGCTTTTATTTATTCATGGAAAACTTTTATCCCAAAAGGGAAAAAAACTGTTTCTTTAACTGCTTATGAAGTCCTAACTGAAGTTTGGCTTCAGTTTGTTAGTATTTCTAAATCTGCTAGTGCATTTAACACTATCCTCCCCCCACAATGCCAATGTTGCTGTTCACAATTGTTTCTGTTGCTCCTTCATCCAGAGTGTAGGCACTCTAATACAGGAGGTGTGTTACTGGTTGGATCGCAAGGTGAAACCAAAGGGAAGAAAGTCTAAGAAGGGAAAACGAATGCAGCCACCATATCAAATGATTGGTAAGCTGCAAATAATAGCATTTTTGGTTTTGGGTTTAACAGCGCTTGAACTTTAAATAGTTTGTTAAGGCCAAGCTGCTCTAAACAGTTTCCTTCACTAATACATGTGCCCACTGGGAGCACTGTATAAACTTTATGTAGCATCAGCTACATACATTAATACAGCTCTGTGTTCCAGCAGCGGTACAGAGACTTCCTATCTGCTTCCAGAAAAAAATTAAGACAACCATTTACAGAAAGCTATGTATGCTATGAATAAATGCAAGGCTTCCTCTGATTGGCTGAGGTGGAGAGATGGGCATATGATCTCCACCTCAGCGGCACTGTACCATGTGATAGCTGTAGCTAATCAAATCAATCACAATAGTAAACAATGAGTCATGAATGAGAGTAATTCATGACAGGTAAAACCATTGCTTTACAATGTTCATTACTAACAAGCAATCACATTTTGAAAAAGAAGGAAATCCTGACCACCTTCCCAGAGTAGTACATTGTCACTATTTTCATACCGAACTACTTTGGTGACACTAAAAAAATAGTTGTAAATATATAAATATATATATATAAATATATACATGCATACACACTGTATATACTGTGTGTATAAATCATCACTGCACCATTCTCAGATCACTACCTTGGGGTATTTGCTTTTTTAAATGTGGACATTTTTATTGGTCTTTCCATAGTCCCGGTGCTCTTGGGCCTCCAAAAATTGTATAGGTAGTCAGGAAATTAGATGCATAATTTAAGGGCCTTAGAAAGCCTAAAGGTGTTCCTTTAATTTTGGCTCCCCCTGAGTGGCCAGGCCATGAAAAAGGCCCACACCTTTGGTATCCATATTTGGGAAAAGTAGCACAAGGTGTTTTGGGGTGTATATCTAAGTATGCTTATGATGTTTGTTAGAAATATCGTATTAATTGACAACTTTGTGGAAAAAAAAAATTATCTTCTTTTCTGAATTGTTCAAAGCGGGTAGCAAAAAAGAACATTTCTAAAGACATATTTCTATGCCTCTTCGAAAACACTTTGGAGTGTTTGCTCTCCAAAATTGGGTCATTTGTGTGTGTTTTCACCTTCCTGGTGCTCGAGGGACACCAAAAATGAGGTAGTTAGGAAATGAAATGCATACTTTAAGTGTAATTTATGCTTCTTGAAAACCCAAAAGTGCTCCTTGGATTTTGGACCCTTCTATGCATCTAGGGCTATGAAAAAGTCTCACACATGTGGTCTCCCTATAGCAGAATGAGTTTTGGGGTGTAACTATATGTATGGGACGTAGATAAAAAAGGCGCTGGTGATCTTTTATATTACTGGAATAAAACGTATTCAGGGTATCACGTGTATTAAGTTATGTATTAATAGTGTTAAAAATTCTTAATACTGAATAAATTAATATAGTTAAAGGTTATAAATATATTTTAAAGTGCACAACTCAAAATTAAGAAAATTATTTCTATTGCTTATTACTAGATAAATATATAAATAAATAAATATATATATATAAATAGATATAATATACATGCAACAAGCAAATCAATTATATAAATATATATAGTATTCCGTGCAACAGGCAAAAAAAGTGCTTAATAGTGCGTGCATAAAAAACTCATCAAATATAAACGGATATAGTCGTGCTCTCCAGTGAAAAATAATTGTATATATAGCAAGTGTCTCTGCAATTTGTGCAACAAGATATGCTCCTTAAAGTGCTTCAGGTGGTGGGGTGTGACACACGTGGCCTCTTACCAGCTTCCAATGAGTCGCAATGACTCCCAACGCCTGTGGTCCCTTTAAATGGGTGGATCAGACCTCTCCTCAATATCTTTTGGGTTGGATATCTGCTCCTACATTAGGCATGTATGGACCATATAGTCCGCATAAAGATAAACAAAAAAAGCCTCCAATAGTGAAATATTGTATGCTTTATTTTAAAATTACTAAAAAGGTATACAGTTGGTCCCTTACTATTAGTTGTGCCCTCCTGGCACTGGGCAATTCGGCAGTACACAAATCTCTGAGTAGTGGGGAATCGTATCCGAGGATCTGCAGCTTCCTCTTATCTTTCCTCTCACTGTGCTGTGTGCGGCGGTCGGCGAGTGTCCCTGCCTCTGCTACGAATGCCTGTGTGTCTGCTTCCGGGTTTGTCAGTAACCACAATGCATTTCGCAAACAGTTGCGAAATGCATTGTGGTTACTGACAAACCCGGAAGCAGACACACAGGCATTCGTAGCAGAGGCAGGGACACTCGCCGACCGCCGCACACAGCACAGTGAGAGGAAAGATAAGAGGAAGCTGCAGATCCTCGGATACGATTCCCCACTACTCAGAGATTTGTGTACTGCCGAATTGCCCAGTGCCAGGAGGGCACAACTAATAGTAAGGGACCAACTGTATACCTTTTTAGTAATTTTAAAATAAAGCATACAATATTTCACTATTGGAGGCTTTTTTTGTTTATCTTTATGCGGACTATATGGTCCATACATGCCTAATGTAGGAGCAGATATCCAACCCAAAAGATATCGAGGAGAGGTCTGATCCACCCATTTAAAGGGATCACAGGCGTTGGGAGTCATTGCGACTCATTGGAAGCTGGTAAGAGGCCACGTGTGTCACACCCCACCACCTGAAGCACTTTAAGGAGCATATCTTGTTGCACGAATTGCAGAGACACTTGCTATATATACAATTATTTTTCACTGGAGAGCACGACTATATCCGTTTATATTTGATGAGTTTTTTATGCACGCACTATTAAGCACTTTTTTTGCCTGTTGCACGGAATACTATATATATTTATATAATTGATTTGCTTGTTGCATGTATATTATATCTATTTATATATATATATTTATTTATTTATATATTTATCTAGTAATAAGCAATAGAAATAATTTTCTTAATTTTGAGTTGTGCACTTTAAAATATATTTATAACCTTTAACTATATTAATTTATTCAGTATTAAGAATTTTTAACACTATTAATACATAACTTAATACACGTGATACCCTGAATAAGTTTTATTCCAGTAATATAAAAGATCACCAGCGCCTTTTTTATCTACGTCCCATATTTTATATTGTTTTCACAATTAAAAGGGCAGCAGGTTCAGATATATCTTTAAAAAGGGCCAGGCGCCTTCCTATAATTTGCTATTGTAACTATATGTATGCCTATGCTATGTGTGAGACATAACTTGATAAAATGACAACTGTGTGAAAAAAAATGAAAATTTTACTTCATTTCTTCATTTTCCCAAAACATTTCAGAAAAACTCACCGTGCCACTTAGTAGTGTCTACCTTGGACTGTCTGGGGGGTCATTTGTATTATCTTGGTATTAAAGGACCTCAATAAAGGAGATAGGCAGTCAGTACATGCTATTTTTGTTTATTTTCCTTGAATTTTTTATTTTCCTAGCATGTAATTGGGTATTCTTTGCAAAGTGAAGTTTTACCTAATTTACTAAGCTCTAGAGCAACTGCAGAGCTACTTGCAGCATGCCAATGCAATTGCAAAGTACAAAAGTCTATTTGCCTTTAGTAAATCAAAACCCATTATGGTTACCCCTATGATCATATATCAAGTATGTTTTAAACTAATGCAAGTTTTATGTTTTAAACCATTAAAGTAACACTCATGCTTCAGGCTTTTATTTTTTTAATTTGAATAATAAATGTCACGTAATTAACTGCTCTTTGCAATGGTTTTGCACGGAGCAGCCCAATCCTCCTCTTCTGGGGTTCCCCCGTCATCGTTCCAGGCTACTCCTCTTCGCTTTTTATGGGGGCACCTGTGCGGGCTCGCTCCCAAGCTGCCCTATCTGTGTCTATTGACACAGCCTGGGCACCTCGGCCCCGCCCCTCATGCTCTTGTCACAGCGTTTGATTGACAGCCAATGGCTCCCACTGCTATTAATCTACCCATTGAGGAGGGAGACAGCAGCGAGAGCCGCCGCTCTTGTGCACATTGCTGGATTGGGATTAGGCATAGAATGCATTAAGATAAAAAAAAACCTTAAATGGGTTGTAAAGTCAGAAGGTTTTTTTATCTTAATGCATTATATGCATTAAGATAAAAAGCCTTCTGTGTGCAGCACCCCCCCCCCCAGCCCCCTAATAATAACCTGAGCTCCCTCTCCATCCAGCAAGGTCCACCAGTGCCTCAGCCGTCTAGGACTCTCTCTCCTAATTGTCTAAGACACAGCAGCAACACTATTGACTCCTGCTGCTGTCAATCAAACTCAGTTAGCCTATCAGGAGAGAGAAGGGGCGGAGCGGAATGGCAGCCCTGGGTCTGAATGGATACACGGAGCTGCAGCTCGACTCAGGTGCCCCCATAGCAAGCTGCCTGCTGTGGGGGCACTCAACAGGAGGGAGAGGCCAGGAGCTAGAGTCAGGGACCCCAGAAGAGGAGGATCTGGGCTGCTCTGTGTAAAACCACTACACAGAAGAGGTAAGTATATGTTTGTTATTTTATTAGAAAAAAAAAAAAAAAAACAAGACTTTAAAATCACTTCAAGGCTTTAGAAGCACTTTAACATGTTAGTAATATGATTATTTATGTTAGCTGATCTATTTCACATTTATATCTAAAAACATTAAAATGGCTTTTGGTAGAAAGAAATTGGAACAAACAGGATCCCTTGTCACCCCAGTAAGGAATTCAAAGGATAGAAAGAGAAAGCCATATTTGTGAATCTGCTAGGATTGCCTAGACATATTAAGGTGTATGTCAAGGAAAAGGAATAAAAACTGTGTATTTAGTCCATGTCTCCTATACATTTCTCAATATTGTATCCCTTAAAAAAGCTACAAGTATGGAAAAATCCCATAGAGCATGAAAGGGGTGGTGGATTACTACACATTTTGGACATTTTCAGGGCTAACAGGCAAACTCTGAAAGTGACTGCAGCCCCAAAATATTCCAGTGCATAGAAACATGGGAGCTTCTGTTTATCATCTTTCATTAATAAAGCTCAAGTCTGGGAAATTTGTCACATTTAGTTTAGGGTATTATTATTATTATACAGGATTTATATAGCGCCAACAGTTTGTGCAGCGCTTTACAATGTGGGGAAGACAATACAGTTACAGTAAAATTCAATACAGGAGGAATCAGAAGGCCCTGCTCGTTAGAGCTTACAATCTAGAAGGGAGGGTGTACTCACTTTTGTGAGATACTATGTGTGTGTGTGTATATATATATATATATATATATATATATATATATATATATATATATACACAGAATATCCTACATAAATTATGCAACATTAATGATAACCCCAAATCAGTTTGCAGAACGCAGTGTGAACTGCAGAATTGGATGGAATCAGATCGCATGGGGCTGAACACCCATGTGATCCGATTCCAGTGCGGACAAAAAATAGTCTCCTGCACATTTTTGGTATGCGTCCAGTGTGAAGTGAGCCATACATAATGTATGACCTAATTCACACTTCACTGAATTCACTAGTCATTGGTACAGGAATCAGGTGTGATTCCTGTACAAAGGACATGTGATGTGGTACACCGCATTAGTGTGAACCCAGCCTTAAAGGAAAGCTGTGTTGAGAGGTGCATGGGAACCATCATTTCTGAGCATCTTTTGAAAATACTTTCTGACTAATAATCATGTTGATCCTCCAGCTGTGATACTTTCTGAATCTCTGACTTAGAACATCTATGCAGCCATTGAAGTTTGAACACCATATTTGCTCAGCTTGATTTGGGTTATTGGCTCAGGCAATAATAAATTCATTAGATCAGCTTGGGGCCCAAGCAATTAGCATTTTCAGAAGAAGAGGTCACCAAGGTTATCAATGAAAAATTGCCGTAAGATATGAGCCACACCCCTATAGGCTACAAACACAATATAGGAAAAAAGTTGGGCTTTGGAGGCTCAGATGAGGTGGTCAAAAGACTTAAACGCCACACAAAATATATTAAAAATGCATTTTATTGGGTATCAATCAATAAAAAGGCAAGAACCATGCCTGGAGACACACATATATAAAGAACACATATGTAAAAAATCAGAACACTACGTAGGTAACCAATTGGTACAAGTCTCAAAAAAGTTGGATATGGTCCCTGTGCTTGCCAACGCGTTTCGCTTGACTTCGCTTCTTCAGGGCTTAGGGCAGAGACCAGAGAACCAGCTAGTGTTCCGAATTGGTGCAGATCAACGATCCGGACACGATATGTAGAAACTAATGATATGTCTAAATAGACATGGACCATATATCCAAATTATATTATGAGACATATCGGTAAATCTACTATGTAGTATTACTCCCTTCAAGTTAGGGCAAGATAATTTGGGCAGACAATCCTCTATGGGGGGGTACACACTGTGCACGGATATCCAGGTCTTCCGTATTTTTGTGTGAACTCAGGGCGCTATATGCGACAATCCCGGGTGTCCATATCTATATGGAAGGGACTTGTTGCCCCTTTGTGTGTGAGAGGACACGTGCTGCGCTGTGAGAGGACACACAAAGGGGCAACAAGTCCCTTCCATATAGATATGGACACCCGGGATTGTCGCATATAGCGTCCTGACTTCACACAAAAATACGGAAGACCTGGATATCCGGGCACAGTGTGTACCACCCATAGAGGATTGTCTACCCAAATTATCTTGCCCTAACGTGAAGGGAGTAATACTACATAGTAGATTTACCGATACGTCTCATAATATAATTTGGATATATGGTCCATGTCTACTTAGACATATCATTAGTTTCTACATATCGTGTCCGGATCGTTGATCTGCACCAATTTGGAACACTAGCTGGTTCTCTGGTCTCTGCCCTAAGCCCCGAAGAAGCGAAGTCAAGTGAAACGCGTTGGCAAGCACAGGGACCATATCCAATTTTTTTGAGACTTGTACCATCTGGTTACCTACGTAGTGTTCTGATTTTTTACATATGTGTTCTTTATATATGTGTGTCCCCAGGCATGGTTCTTGCCTTTTTATTGATTGATACCCAATAAAATGCATTTTTAATATATTTTGTGTGGCGTTTAAGTCTTTTGACCACCTCATCTGAGCCTCCAAAGCCCCACTTTTTTCCTATATTGTGTTTGAAGGTTATCAATGACAAACTCAATATTTCTTTCAGCACAAGTTTAGTTAAATCCATAAAAGTCCAAAACAATATTATTGATAAATTCCAGGACCAAACTCCCTTAAGGGTATGTGCTTACCAGATGAAGGTAAGGAAAAGGCAGTCTCGCTGCGTGGAAACTTGTCACCTTGACAGTAGATCCAAGCTTCTATGATCGATCAACTCAGTGGACATGGGATCATGAAAAGCAAAAAAAGTACCGCAATAGCGTAAAACCCAACAAACAAATTGTGACTATCACCAAGGTGTGGGTAAATGAAAATTGTGATGTGATATGACCTCCACCACAATAAATGAAATAAATAAATCATGCAAAAATATAGGGAACTTAGGGTGAATAACCCCTACCAGAGAGGTTAAGGGTTGATGCCTTAAGTGATTAATGTGTATCGGTTGGAGTAGCCTCTTACCAAACAGAAAAAATAATGACACAGTGAAGAAAACGTTGAAAAAAAGGTAATCGTGCTGAACCACCACCAGCTGAATTCGCCTCTTACCTTGGATAGATATAGATTAGCCAAAGTGCACTAAGCAAATCCAGTGTACCACTCAGGAGCCAGCAATTTCACACCTGTGAGAGTTGCCTCTTACCACATATGAAGTTGTATCAAGCCTATAGGGTAAATCAAGTGGCCAAAGACCGACCCCAAATTGAATCCAAGCCTGTGTGTATACGAATAACCAGGGGATCCGACCAGAGGTGTAGGTAACTGGGTCTCAGAAGTTTCAGCAATATAGGATATCACCACCTGCAACAGGGAGCGAGAACCGCAGATGAAGACCACGAACTGAGAAGCCGCAACACACTTGTAATCGACCGCACAGACTCATGAACACGGAGGGAGCTGGACAGAGTTGGCCTAGTGACTTGTAGTTTCGTGCACTCAGTGCAGAAGCAGCCCTCCTCTGCCTGTCTCGGCTCTTCAATGCAGGGCCCTACACCTCTGGTCGGATCCCCTGGTTATTCGTATACACACAGGCTTGGATTCAATTTGGGGTCGGTCTTTGGCCACTTGATTTACCCTATAGGCTTGATACAACTTCATATGTGGTAAGAGGCAACTCTCACAGGTGTGAAATTGCTGGCTCCTGAGTGGTACACTGGATTTGCTTAGTGCACTTTGGCTAATCTATATCTATCCAAGGTAAGAGGCGAATTCAGCTGGTGGTGGTTCAGCACGATTACCTTTTTTTCAACGTTTTCTTCACTGTGTCATTATTTTTTCTGTTTGGTAAGAGGCTACTCCAACCGATACACATTAATCACTTAAGGCATCAACCCTTAACCTCTCTGGTAGGGGTTATTCACCCTAAGTTCCCTATATTTTTGCATGATTTATTTATTTCATTTATTGTGGTGGAGGTCATATCACATCACAATTTTCATTTACCCACACCTTGGTGATAGTCACAATTTGTTTGTTGGGTTTTACGCTATTGCGGTACTTTTTTTGCTTTTCATGATCCCATGTCCACTGAGTTGATCGATCATAGAAGCTTGGATCTACTGTCAAGGTGACAAGTTTCCACGCAGCGAGACTGCCTTTTCCTTACCTTCATCTGGTAAGCACATACCCTTAAGGGAGTTTGGTCCTGGAATTTATCAATAATATTGTTTTGGACTTTTATGGACTTCACATCTCCATCTAATATTTAGCGCGACTTATATGTATAATATTTATTAGGGTGTGGTCACACTTGAAGTTGCTGCTGTTCTAATTTATCTGTTCCTTTAGCGCGGTTATTATTCCCTTATTCCACAAGTTTAGTTAAAGCATAGGGACACAATGTCTAGATTACAGGGTAGCTACACGACGTCTATTGGCATTCTTGCAAAATGTAGCCACTTGCTGTATGCTAATATAGAAAAGCCAATTCTAAAGCTACTATACTATAATATATATACTACCATATACTACTATACTATACTATATTCTACTATTCCAAAGCTACTATACTATACTATATATACTACCATATACTACTATACTATACTATATATACTACCATATACTACTATACTATACTATATTCTACTATTCCAAAGCTACTATAGAACTACTAGTTCCAGAATTCCCTGTTGACAATATACTCTGATACTTGTCACTTAGCAGCTTGGTGTGCCAGTCTGCATGGTTGTCATCATAGTTGTCTAAAGGCCTCACCATTAATTTATGGTGGGAGGATTTCTCTGTACAGTTTTAGTAAGGTGCTTCTCGTAGAGAAATGGCTTAACATGTGTTATGTGTAAGTCAACAATCAGCTCAATAATGAAGGGGAGGCAGCTGATGTAACATCATCTGTTACTACAAAAAGACTTGGCTGGCATCATTTCTCAGCTCCTATAAATGTGACTGTCATATGGTAAACTCGTTATGTCATTATTATTGACAGTGCATGATACTTCCTCTTCAATTGCCACATTCACATAAATATTGCTCTAATGCACTATTCCCGGTATTTTCCATAGTTACAAAATATTTTTCTATACACGCTTCGTGGCTTATTCTAGTTTGATGAGGTTAGATTTTGTTTAGGGTTTAACCTTTGAAAGTCTTAGTAATGCATTTACTTTTTGCTTTTGATATTGTTATGGTCTACCAATTTCTTTTCTAAATCAGTCTCAGTGAAACCACAAGATACAACATGCTGGATCTTATAGTCCAACAAAGGACATATAAACAGTATACTGTATATAATACCTAAAGTTTAGGTCCTCCTTTTACAAAAAATAAAATAAAATAAATAAAAATAATTGCACACACTATATTGTCAAAAGTATTGGGACACCTGCCTTACACACATGAACTTTAATAGCATCTCAGTCTAAAGCCTAGTACACACGCAAAGATTATCGGCCGACCGATCGTCCGTCTTTTGTCCAGAGTTGTGTTTTGTTGGTTGGAATGTGCCTAGACTGCACACGAATTTTCTCGCCCGACAAAATTCTACTTCAGAAGTGATGTCATGTGTTGGATTGCTTTCTTTGTGTTCTTTCTTCTCTGAGCATGCCCAGTCTTGCTCATTCGATTTTTCCCTGTCGAAATCTGTACTAACTGCAAGAAAATCGGCCATGTTTTGACGGCGGGCAAAAATTTTATAGCCTGCACACCAGATTTTTTTCGGCCGAAAAGTCGGAGTCGGTTGTCAGAAGCATCATACTAACAAGCCGAAAATCGGCAGATCGGTCGTCAGTCGAAAGTTCCCTGCCGATTTTCGACGCGTGTGTACGGGGCTTTAGTCCAACTGTGGAGGCCATTTTTTGATCTACAGCTTTCATTTAGGTATTGCCTGATGATCCTGCCATTAACCAATTCTGTACCGAAAGGATTTGCCCCCTTAATGACCAGGCCATGTTTTGCGATTCGGCACTGCGTTAATTTTACTGACAATTGCGCAGTTGTGCGACACTTTACTGAAATAAAATTTATGTCCTTTTGCCCCACAAATAGAGCTCTCTTTTGGTGGTATTTGATCACCTCTGCAATTTTTATCTTTGGGCTATAAACAAAAAAATGCAACAATTCTGAAAAAAAAAAAAAAAAAAAACAATATTTTTACATTCTGCTATATAACATTCCCCCCAAAAAAATCAAAATGTTTCATCCTTTTAGGCCAATTTGTATTCTGCTACATATTTTTGGTAAAAAAAAAATTGCAATAAGCGTATTTTAATTGGTTTGTGCAAAAGATATTGCGTCTACAAACTAGGGGAAAGATTTATGTAATTTTTATGTATTTTATTTCTTTTACTAGTAATGGTGGTGATCTGCGATTTTTAGCGAGACTGCAACATTGCTGCAGACAGATTGGACCCCTAACTGATATTTCTGACACTTTTGGGGGGACCAGTGACATTACTACAGTAATCAGTGCTAAAAATATGCACTGTTACTGTAATAATGACACTGGCAGGGAAGGGGTTAACCTAGGGGTGATCAAAGGGTTAATTGTGAGCCTAAGGGAGTGTTTACTAACTGTGGGGGGAGGGGGACTTGTGAAATGGTCATAGAGACCTGTGATCCTATATAGAAGGATCACAGGCGCTCTGTGATCATTTCAGAGAGAAGAATGGTCTGCTGTGTTTACAACAGCTGACCGTCCTTCTCTCTCAGTGGGAAATGATCGCGGGTGCCCGATGGCAATCGCGGCCGTCGGGCCCATGGATCGGCATACCCGCTGCCTAGTGGGGGCGGGAGCACGCCACCCCCGGTGCGCACTCGCCCACCTGCACTACTTCCACGAACCAAGGTACCAGTACGTCGATTCGCGCAGCCGAGCCAGCCTGCCGCAGTATATATATGCGTCGAGCGGTCGGCAAGTGGTTAAGGTCCTTGTGCAGACATTTTAAGTTATAGGTTGACAATGCTCAGTCCCTGGCTACCAGTTGTTCTCTTGCTTTTTCTCCCTGTCACACACTTCCAATGTAGATACACATTCTACAGGTGTTTTCTGACCTTACCATCTGAACGTTGCAGTTGAATATGAGACTCATTTGACCAAGCAACGTTTTTCCAATCTTCTGTTGTCCAATTTTGGTGAGCCTGTCCAAATTGTAGCCTCAGTTTCCTGTTTTTAGCTGACAGGAGTGGCACCCAGTGTGGTCTTCTGCTGCTGTAGCCCATCTGCTTCAAGGTTTGATGTGTTGTGCATTTAGAGATGATATTCTGCATACCATGGTTGTAAGGAGCAGTAATGTTAGGTACTGTTGCTTTTCTATCATCTCAAATCAGTCTACCCATTCTCCTCTGACCTCCAACTCAACAAGGCATTTTCATCCACACAACTGGCCCTCACTGGATGTTTCGCCTATTCTCAGTAAACCCTAGAGATGGATTTGTGTGAAATCCCAGTAGATCAGCAGCTTTTGAAATACTCAGACCAGCCCATCTGGCAGCAACAACCATGCCATGTTCAAAGTCACTTAAGTCCACTTTTTCCCCATTCTGATGCTTGATTTGAACTTTTGCAAGTTGTCCTCACCACGTCTAGATGCGTAAATTCATTGAGTTGCTGCCATGTGATTGGCTGATAAGCTATTTGTGTTACCAAGCAATTGAACAGATGTACCTATTGAAGTGGTCAGTGAGTGTATATATAAATATATAAATATAATACACTATATTACGAAAAGTATTGGGACACCTGCCTTTACACGCATGTGAACTTTAATGGCGTCCCAGTTTTAGTCTGTAGGGTTCAATACTGAGTTGGCCCTCTCTTGGCAGCTATAAGAGCCTCAACTCTTCCGAGAAGACTGTCCACAAGGTTTAGGAGTGTGTTTATGGGTATGTTTCATCATTTTTCCAGAAGAGCATTTGTGAGTTCAGGCACTGATGTTGGAGAGAATGCCTGGCTCACAGTCTGCACTCTATTTCATCCCAAAGGTATGAAAGTCAGCAGGTTGAGGTCAGGACTCTGTGCAGGCCAGTCAAGTTCCTTCACCCCAAACTCTTCATCTTTATGGACCTTGCTTTGTGCACTGGTCCAAATCATTTGGTGGAGGGGGGATATTGGTGTGGGGTTGTTTTTCAGGGGTTGGGTTTGGCCCCTTAGTTCCAGTGAAGGGAACTCTTAAGTCGTCAGCATACCAAGACATTTAGGACAATTTCATGCTCCCAACTTTGTGGGAACAGTTTGGAGTTGGCCCTTTCTGTTCTAACATGGCTGCGCACCAGTGCACAAGGCAAGGTCCATAAAGACACAGATGGGTGAGTTTGGGGTGGAGGAACTTGACTTGACTGCACAGAGACCTGACCTCAACTCGATAGAACACCTTTGGGATAAATTTGAGTGGAAACAGCGAGCCATGCCTTCTCGTCCAACATCAGCGCCTGACCTCACAATTGCTTATGGAAGAATGGTCAAACATTCCCATAGACACACTCCTAAACCTTGTGGACAGCCTTCCCAGAAGAGTTGAAGCTGTTATAGCTGCAAAGTGTGGGCCAACTGAATATTGAACCCTACAGACTAAGACCTGGAAGCCATCAAAGTTCATGTGCGTGTAAAGGCAGGCGTCCCAATACTTTTGTTAATACAGTGTGTGTGTGTATATATATATATATATATATATATATATATATACACTATATAACCAAAAGTATTGGGACACCTGTCTTTACAGGCACAATAACTTTGATGGCTTCCCAGTCTTATGCTGGCCACACCCTAGCCAAAAACTGTTTAAAAATCTGTCATTTGGTCCGTTCGTTCGTTTTTCACCCAGTTAATGGGCACAAATAGAAAATCAGTTGTAACTTTTCAGAGCTGAAAAATTGAAGGAACAGTTTGGAAAATTCAGCCGAACGAACGATAAATTTAAAGGTTAATGTGCTTCTCGCCCCAAACTGTTTGCACTAGGCATATGTGACAAAATCAACAAAAAACAGATTAATCTATGTCCATTGAATGATTTATTGATCAAAATTCCATCATTACATGATGGCACGATCGTCTGCTCTCACGGCCGAGTGTTTTTCGAAAATGAGTTTGAACGATTTTTTGTATAGTGTATGGCCAGCGTAAGTCTGTAGGGTTCAATAGTTGTTATAGTATATATATATATATATATATATATATATATATATATATATATATTTATCCTCCCCGGATTAATTCCTAGGTTTAACAATGAGGTTGGATGATCTGAAAGACATTTGTGTTTAATACACAAGTGCTAAATGCTCATGTAGGTGAATGTTATGCCATTTCCATTTTTAGTGATCACAACCCTGCGTATACTTTATAGATCCTAACACAGGCAAAGCTGCTCAGGTGAGATAAATGATCCAGGTGCGAGTCGGATCCGCAGTCCAGGTAACAGTCCAAAGCAAAACTCTCAGGTGTAAATGAAAGCATGGAAGTGTTTTATTCTTCACCACAAGTTACAAACATGCCGGTACATCACAGGACAGGTATACAGGTTGACGCGTTTCACGATGCTGTTGATCGCTTACTTATAATTCACTCATTACTCACAATGGTTGTAAGCGATCAACAGCATTGTGAAACGCGTCAACCTGTATACCTGTCCTGTGATGTACTGTCGTGTTTGTTACTCGTGGTGAAGAATAAAACACTTCCATGCTTTCATTTACACCTGAGTGTGGTCGCCATCTTTTGCTTTAGCCTGCGTAAACTTTGCCATTGCACTTATTTGTGTCCTAGTTAACCTGACTTAATCTTATACTAATATTACCCTACAATTTAAAGAAACTTATTTTCCCTTCTATGAATTACAATGTAGCGCTAGAGGGGGAATATACCTCTCCTAAAGGCAGAATGCCTACCTTCACTTTGAGCTTTCCTATTCCTCTGTGTTCTATTCACATGGGTGGCCAGGGGTGGATAGTTTGCTGTGTTCAGACACAGCTGAATGCCCCCTCTGGACACAGCTACTCTCTATGTTATGGCATCTGTGTGAACCCCCCAGAAACACCATTGCTAGATGCACACTATCTGTGCCCAGGGTCAGTTGGATGCTCTATTTGCAGATAACTGCTCAGATGAGTAGTTACATGCGAATAGCGGTGGTGCCGGCCCATAGCTCCCAACTGTCCCTGATTTCGAGGGACTGTCCTTGATTGGGAACAAAGTCCCTCTTTTCTCCCCATTTGCCCCCAGAGATGTATAGTAACGAAGTAGAACTACTTAAGTACTGTACTTAAGTACCGAAATGCGGTATCTGTACTTTCCTAGAGTAGAATTTTTTTCTCCTACTTCTACTTTTACTTCACTACATTTTTTCGATGATTTCAATACTTCTACTCAAGTATTTTTTTTTGTGCTGCATAGTTACTCGTTACTTTTAAAAAAATTACCACTGCCAGAACAGTAGATGGCAGGTTGCATAAAGCTCAAAAAAATGTGTATAATGTCATTTGTAAATCAGCGCATACGAAAATAAAGGCTGTGTATAATAAAAGCTGCTATACCAAATCTTTCCAATAAAAAGAAAATATGAAACAAACAAATAATTGGTGCTACAGCGCTTAAAGTGCATCAAGAAACTACTAACAAACACAGGTTAATCATTTGAATAAATCATTTGAAATAATAAAAACAATATGATGTTCAAACTTTTGACTTATTTCTTTAATAACTACATAACACAGTACTTCTACTTCTACTTTCAGTACTTGAGTAGAATTTTTTTTTCAAAACTACTGGTACTTTTTACTTTTAGTACTTAAGTAGCAAATTTTTTGAAAAAACTACTTGCAATACTTAAGTAAAAAAAATGTTGAATACTTTAGTACTTCTACTTAAGTAACTTTTTCTGCGAGCACTTCCACTTCTACTCAAGTAATTTTTTGATCGAGCACTTGTACTTTTACTCAAGTAGAAATTTCGAGTACTTTATACAAGTCTGTTTGCCCCTCAATTTGGTCTGATCTATATAGTGTAGATAAATATAAAATGCACATTTCTATCTTTCAAAATGTGTTTTACCTTGTATCCAATTTCTAAACTGCATTGGTAAATTTCAAAAGCCAGTATAGAGAAATAATAGAGGTGGAAAACAAGCACTGGTGAGTTCAACTCATTTCTTATTGTACAATTCTTCTTTAAGGGGTGTAGCTGGAGCTGTGTCCTATGCCTACATACTTTTGGTAATAGATATTGCTTGTTTCCATCTCCAAAAGTTAGGAGGTATTCCGGCCATTGATTTGTACTGAGTAAAATCTGACAGCTGCAGCTATTTACACACAGGGAATCCTCTCTTCTCTCTGGAAAAGAGACAATTGAGAGGGGATATGATATCAATGTGCAAATACCGTACTGGTAACCATAGCATACTTTTCAGAGAAAGGGAAAACAATAGGACATGGGGCCACTCGTTAAAACTAGAAGAAAAGCAAGAAAAGCAGTTTGACCTTAAACTGCGTAGAGGGTTCTTTACTGTCAGAACGGTAAGGATGTGGAATTCTCTTCCACAAGCAGTGGTATCAGCAGGGAGTATCAATAGTTTAAAAAAAATATTAGATGGGCACCTTAAAGACCACAACATACAGGGGTATACAATGTACGGTTAACAGCAAACACACACACATCATAAGTTGAACTGGATGGACTGATGTCTTTTTTCAACCTCACTAACTATGTAACTGCCAGAAAAAACACACTGATTTTTGCCGTCTGTGTGCAACCGTTTGGATGTAGCCTAAAAGCTGCACTAATGTGATCTCACTATAATTAGCAGACATTGCTGATTATGTTTTGGGTAAATAATTCCCAAATAAAAAAACAGCAAAAAAAAAAAATTGCATATATGCTACTAAAAAAAAAAAAAAAATAGTCTGTCTTAAAAAAAAAAAAAAAAAAGATGCGTAATCTATGAGGGTAGACAACAAATACTAAAAGGTTGTGGAACAGAGACATTGAGAAACAAAAAAGATGCTCTGGGAGAGAAAGTCCCTGGGACTCGAGTGGTTAACGTCTGCACACAGCGCAATCCTTTTCTTCTTCAGTCTAGACCAATCAGGGAGCTCACTGATCCTTAATAAAGGGTCCTCCTGCATCCTCAATAGATCTCATGGTTTTCTAGGAATGTGCTTAGTACGTGTCATAACTTAATATTCCAGCAGAGGGCGCCCGAGCTCCAGCAGAGAGAAAGAAGTAGTTTTTACAATACGGATTCTGCAGTGTATGTGGATTTCCGGTTTAATGACGTCAGTCTCTGCATGATACAAAGAATAAGGCACAAAGCTAGCAGTGTGGAATGGCAAAGCGCACTGCTACATCAGTGTGGGGATCGAATGCACCCATTTACTGTATAAGATACTATAGGGAAGCCGTGGGGGTAGAATGTCACGTATCACTGCTAGAATAATCGTATAAAAGTCACCATTTCCGGGTCACTGTCTGTGAACTCATTCCTACTCCTAGTCATTCGTATAGGAATACAGAAATCTCACTGCAATCCTGCATGCACCCAATATGAACACTAGATGGCGCTGACGTCCTGCACATGGATTATGTTGTGTGTAATGAGGCTGATGGCACTCTGAGCTGTATATACATGAACACCTTTCACTCTGAGCTGTATATACATGAACACCTTTCACTCTGAGCTGTATATACATGAACACCTTTCACTCTGAGCTGTATATACATGAACACCTTTCACTCTGAGCTGTATATACATGAACACCTTTCACTCTGAGCTGTATATACATGAACACCTTTCACTCTGAGCTGTATATACATGAACACCTTTCACTCTGAGCTGTATATACATGAACACCTTTCACTCTGAGCTGTATATACATGAACACCTTTCACTCTGAGCTGTATATACATGAACACCTTTCACTCTGAGCTGTATATACATGAACACCTTTCACTCTGAGCTGTATATACATGAACACCTTTCACTCTGAGCTGTATATACATGAACACCTTTCACTCTGAGCTGTATATACATGAACACCTTTCACTCTGAGCTGTATATACATGAACACCTTTCACTCTGAGCTGTATATACATGAACACATTTCATAGCACTTCAGAAGATACACTGAATAACTGCTATTAACCCTATATAACCCTATATAATAATAATTTATATATATATATATACACACACACACAAAGCACAATTATCAATGCAGTCATTGTTGGACTGGAGAAGCATAACATACAGTGGTGGTAACTGGATTCTTTTTTTTAACCTATACATTTTAAGCATCAGAAACTTCAAGAGATTTTGGTGCGGTCCAGGAGTAAAATGAATATAATGCAGTTTATTAAATGGCTGCAGCGCCCTGCACAGCCAACATAGTAACTGTAGGGGGCATGATAATGTACATGTGTTCTGAATCCTCTCAGTCTTTGGATTATTTTCAGTGTGTTGGAATATAGAAACACTGGATAACCTCCATCTAATAGAATTCCTGACTGATGACCCTAGTGCCCAAATGCAGTCAGTAAAAATGAAACATGTATGCACATATTGATAAAGTATACCATCCAGTTTTATGTGCTAGTTTCTTTTATGTTATTATACTAACAAAGTGTAATTAATACAGGCTAAGATGTAAATGATTTTTTTTATATTATTTTTGAGCCTTCAGATGGGGGGGGGGGTGCAGAGCTACACTTTTATCCACTATGTATTCTGTATTATTAAAAGAGAGGTATGGCTTTGTTTTTTGTTTTTTTTCAATATAAATACTTACCTAAAGTATCTCACAAAAGTGAGTACACCCCTCACATTTTTGTAAATATTTTATTATATCTTTTCATGTGACAACACTGAAGAAATGACACTTTGCTACAATGCAAAGTAGTGAGTGTACAGCTTGTATAACAGTGTACATTTGCTGTTCCCTCAAAATAACTCAACACACAGCCATTATTGTCTAAACCGCTGGCAACAAAAGTGAGTACACCCCTAAGTGGAAATGTCCAAATTGGGCCCAAAGTGTCCATATTATGTGTGGCCACCATTATTTTCCAGCACTGCCTTAACCCTATTCGGCATGGAGTTCACCAGAGTCATCTTCCACTCCTCCATGATGACATCACAGAGCTGGTGGATGTTAGAGACCTTGCGCTCCTTCACCTTCCATTTGAGGATGCCCCACAGATGCTCAATAGAGTTTAGGTCTGGAGAAAAGCTTGGCCAGTCCATTACCTTTAACCTCAACTTCTCTGCAGAAAACGAGTCACAGGAGTGCAGAATGAGCTGCACTCCTGTGATCGATAGAAGTACAGCCTAATGAGCTTTGGCTATACTTCTTCTTTAAATGCATATTCTGATTGTTTTTTTGTTTTTTTTAACAGTAACAGACTGTATGTTTGAAAAGTGCCTGGCATTTTAGGTCCTCAAGGAATGAGATAGACCATCAGTACATCAGGATTGATCAATTTTCAAATAATTCTATTGTAACTAAACTAACTATAGTTTGTAGACTGTATGGGGTTAATTTACTAAATCTGGAGAGTGGAAAATTTGGTGCAGCTGTGCATGGTAGCCAATCAGCTTATAATATTTCTCAGCTTCTCCAATAAACTTTGACAAATAAAAAAAAATGGAAGCTGATTGGTTTCTATGCACAGCTGCACCCAAGTTTGCACTCTCTAGCTTTAGTAAACCATTCACTTTAACTTTCACACAGACTAAATAATATACATTTTTTTTTAGCAAAGAAATGTAGCAGAATACATTTTGGCCTAAATTTTGTTTATAAAAATGTAAAGAAAGAGTATTTGTTTGCAAAATTGTATAACATTAACTAAGAAAAATGTGTTTTTTTGTTTTTTTTTGTTCATATTTGTAGACACTTTTTCGTTTATATAAAAAACTAAAAACCCAGTGGTGATTAAATACCACCAAAAGAAAGCTCTATTTGTGTAAAAAAAAAAAAAAAAAGATAAAAATGTAATTTGGGTACAATGTTGCATGACCGTGAATTTGCCAGTTAAAGTAGCACAGAGCAGAATAACAAAACAAAAATGCCCTGTTAGGCCCCATGCATCGGCTTCCCCGCTGACGAGCAGAGGCAGGAGCGCGCCCCCTAGCTGCCTGCGTGCGACCGACGTATACCTACGTCGGTTTGCCCAGGAGCGACTGCCTGCCGTTGTATAACTGCGTTGGGCGGTCGTTAAGTGGTTAAGGTTAAACCGCTTTTCTTCTAGTTTTGGTGAGTGGCCCCGTGTCCTTCTGAATTCCCTTTCTCTGAAAAGTTTGTTCCCTATGCTAATGTCACCACTCACCAGTACAGTATTTGCACATTGATATCATATCCCCTCTCAATCGTCTCTTCTCCAGAGAGAAGAACGATTCCCTGCGTGTAAATAGCTGCAGCTGTTGGATTTTACTCAGTACAAATCAATGGACGGCATATTTCTTTTAGCAAAGAAATGTAGCAGAATACATTTTGGCCTAAATTTATGATAACAATCTAAAGAAAGAGTATTTGTTTGCAAAATTGTATACATTAACTAAGAAAAATGTCTTTTTTTTCATAGTTGTAGACACTTTTTCGTTTATATAGCAGAAAATTAAAACCTGGTGGTGAATAAATACCACCAAAAGAAAGCTCTATTTGTGTGAAAAAAAAAAGAAGATAAAAATGTAATTTGGGTACAGTGTTGCATGACCGTGCATTTGCCAGTTAAAGTAGCACAGAGCAGAATAACAAAACAAAAATGCCCTGGTCATGAAGGCAGGAAAACCTTCTGGAGATGAAGTGATTACACATGTGCAGCCTTCTGAGTATATACTGTGAATGTAAATGTTTGGGGTATGGTAGGATGGTTAGAGTAATTTTCTTTGCTAAGATCTTTCTCTCTAAGGTTTTATAAAGCTGAACTCCAGGCAAATAGCTAAATATACAGTATGCAAATGCATGTATGTGGCCTCCTTTACCTGCAAAAGGATGTGGAAATAAGTTCAGCTAGTCCTGTTATACAGGCTAACGGCAGAGCCGGAGTCTAATGGCACTTTTCCACTGCAAGTACCGGCTCGGCTCTACTCGGCCCTGCTTGGCCCCGTTTGCTTTTCCACTGCTGGTACCGCATGGTGGTACGGTGTTGGAGCGGTTCGGTACGGTTTGGTATGGTTTGCTTTTCCACTAAAGTAGTACTAAAGTTAAGTGGGTGGGATAACAATGATTCTCTGACCAATCAGTGGCTAGTAGTGACTGCATGCAAAGGATTGTGGGATATGGTACCGGGTATGGTACCTCTTGGAACCACAATCGAGGTGGTACAGTTTTTGAGAGCCATACCGTTCGGTTCCATGCAGTGGAAAAGTGCCGCCGTACCAAACACCGAAAGCACAAAAGCGAGCCGAACCGTTCGGTTCCATGCAGTGGAAAAGCGCCATTAATCTGCAGACCATACTGCAGTTAAGCAATGCAGCCTTGTTTAGTACCTATCCCATGTATGACTGGACATTGAAGAAGTAGCAGCAGACTGATGAGGTTATCCCTGTGCTCTCCTCCCCTGTAAGCATGTTCTCTGTCTTAGGCCTCATGCACACTAACATGTGGTAGCTCCTGTGCGCTAAGGAGTAAAATCTCCAGTGCTCTCTGGTGCTTGGGGAGCTGCACATGCCACGGACAGCCAACAACACAAGTAAGAGGCTGTGCACAGTTGTTTTTGGGTAAATGCTGATGGCTTCTGCATTGTCATCTACCCACATATGCATGTATGGTGCTTCTCACTGAACAGGAAAATAGAACATTTAGGGTAAAACATCGTATGTGCATGTGTGGGTAAATGGTGATGCAGACACTGAACCTGAGCACAGCTGCTTATATTGGTGGCTGTAGGTGCCACGCTTGGCTCCCCAGGTGTCAGAAAGCACTTGAGATTTTACACATCAGCACACAGGAGTTGCTAAGCGTCTTTGTGGGAACCTTAGACTGGCATAGGTGTGCTAAGCAATAGGACCACCATTTGTAAAGAATGCTAGCTCTCCCACTGTGTGAGTCTTTGTGCTGTTGTATGGGCATTACAGGCAAATAATATAAAGAAAGGTTCAGGAACTTATGGTAGCTGTATATTCAAATACATTTAATTCTATTTTAAATAAATATGTAATATCTACCTAAAGTTTAGCTTTAACCTGTCATCACTGGGTCATCTGAGGTTTCAGTACATTATATGCTATACCAAAGTACGCATTTGTATGTAGACCCAAGCAGACTGGGTTTATTGCTGATTGGCTTTTTCACTAATGTAAAGTGCAGCTACCCAGAGCAGTCAATTAGAGTTCATATTTCATTCATTCAGTTTTGCATAGATGGCTAATTGGTCCCTGGTCTCATTACACGACCCCTTCCCACACCCCGACAATGAAGGCATGTGTATAGTGAAGTCCTTAGCCATAGAGTGAATATAATTCTCTAGTAACTTGACTGTTTACATCCACCATTTATATACTGTACAGAGAAACAAAGCACTATTTATATACAGTGCCATCTTAAGAGCCTTATAGGCCCCCGGGCAATGCAGTGCACTGGGGCCCCGAGAGAGGGGGGGAGAGAGGGAGAGGGAGAGAGAGAGAGAGGGAGAGAGGGAAAGAGAGAGAGAGGGAGAGAGGGAGGGAGAGAGAGAGGGGGGGAGAGAGGGAGAGGGAGAGAGGGAAAGAGAGAGAGGGAGAGGGAGAGAGAGGGAGAGAGGGAAAGAGAGAGAGAGGGAGAGAGAGGGAGATAGGGAGGGAGAGAGGGAGAGAGAGACGGGGAGAGAGAGGTAGAGGGAGAGAGTGGTAGAGAGAGAGGGGGAGAGAGAAAGAGAGGGAGAGAGAGAGAGGGGGAGAGGGGGGGGGGAGAGAGAGAGAGAATAGGATGGCACACACAGAGGATATAAAGGGCAGGAAAAGAATGGCACAGACAGTCGATGGAGAGAGAGTGAGAAAAAAGAAATCAAGCAGCTGCAGCAGCTTACCTTCCACAACGGCTGCACAGCACATGAAGGGAGGAGGTGGGTGGAGCCCATCTTCTAGGCGCGGAGAGAGGAGGACGAGCTGACGAGGAGGATCCTCCTCCACTGTGCATGGTGGGTCCTCTCAGAACATCACTGGTTGCTAGATGCCAATCAGCTGGCCTTCCTAGCAACCAGTGTGCAGGGAGACTCAGAGCCACCGGCGGACAGCGGGGGGCCCGGCAGACAACGGGGGGGGGCCCTAGACCACCAGGTAAACTAATCTGGAGACTGGCCGGGGGGGGTCTGTGTAATTGCCACCCTGTGTGTGGGGCCCCTTGGCAAGTGGGGCCCCCGAGCAACCGCCGGGTGTGCCCAATGGAAAAGACGGCCCTGCTTATATACAGTTTAGGTTACACATGATTATGGGGACTGATGTTTAAAATGTAAAAAGAGAAAGTAGATCTCAGATACTTTCCCATCAGATAGTTCCCCTGTCATTGATACCTGGATCCCTCTCCAAAAGAAAGGCATGGTGAGACATTGGTTAAGATGAATAAAAAATATGCCCATGGGACTTTAGTCACGCTATAAAATTAATATCATATTATATACAAATATACATCTTTTTATTCAATTTTCAGATTAAAAACAGAGTGAAAAATACACATAACCATACATTTAAAAAGTATAATATATGAATATTGGTGTGTACTCACTATGAAGATGCACTATTTTCACAGTAAAAGGGTAAACAGGCATTGGTATTAATCTTGATGTGTTTTGCCAAGCATTGTTCACTTCTTCAGGAGATAAAAGAATTCAAATTGATAAAGACATCAGTAGAGAGATCATATCAATAAAGCATGTATAACAATGTGTGCCCACAGCGGGAACTACAGTATACATGAATTAAAGTATGTAAAGCTCACTTTCCAATACGTATTTGAGTAATCATACTCACCAATCAAATCTTTAATGGGACAGGAGCCAACTATCACCAAATAGCAGGTAGCATGGAGAGGCGGTGCCACTTACATCTTTGCACTCTAGCCATTTTTATATTACTTTGCATCCTGAAACATTTCCTATTAGCAGCTCGGGTTGCCATCTCTGACCACTGGAAATAGGCCACTGCTCCTCAAATTGTAGAATAGGCATAGATCCTACATAAAATTATGAAAATGGAGACCCTGATGTCTGCTAGCAGGTATGGCTCTGATGAAGACCACCCTCGTTGAATCTGTTGGCTGGCCCAATCTAAATTTCCTGACCTTGACTCAACGCTAATCAGACAAGGCCATCTATGCTACACCTAGAGAGCCTCTCACAATCCGTTCTTAGAAGCCCAATATTTGTGTGTTATGGCCCAACTAATATTCAGCTACAATCTCGCTCAAGAGAACAGTATACACTACTGTTTGACCATTGTTCTTTTGCACTTTTCCTTCTCCACTCCCCTTTCTTTAACCCTCCCCTCTTTCTCCACTCCCCTTTCTTTAACCCACCCCTCCTTCTCCACTCCCCTTTCTTTAACCCTCCCCTCCTTCTCCACTCCCCTTTCTTTAACCCTCCCCTCCTTCTCCACTCCCCTTTCTTTAACCCTCCCCTCCTTCTCCACTCCCCTTTCTTTAACCCTCCCCTCCTTCTCCACTCCCCTTTCTTTAACCCTCCCCTCCTTCTCCACTCCCCTTTCTTTAACCCACCCCTCCTTCTCCACTCCCCTTTCTTTAACCCTCCCCTCCTTCTCCACTCCCCTTTCTTTAACCAACCCCTCCTTGAAGTTCTCAATGTTTTACCTTTTGAAAACTGTACTGCAATTCAAATGTAATGGCTACAACTGAACAAAGTCATGTTTGAACTAAAAAGGCATAGTGAAACGTTCACCTACAGCAACCAGCATAGAAGTTGTAGCTGTCAGTTTTTGGAGAATGTGTGTAGCTACTGACGTTGTGCTTTATAGGGGCTTATGACATTTTTAGCAGTCCATGTAGATACCCTAGTGTCTCCAGGTATGGCGTAAATGGTCTTGTGCTTCTAGAATCACCTAGGTTTGACTCTGCCAATGTTGCTGCTCTTTGTTATTTAAAACATAAGGTCTTTTTATATCCTGCAATTCCTTTCTGTACCAGTATGCCAGAGGCATTACTGGGAGAATTCTGGGCACCATCCCAAAACATTCATTGGAACAGGCTTTCCAGAACAGCACGACATTGGAATGGGCAGTGACATCACAGGGCAGCATATGGTACTATCAAAAAACACAGATTGACACAAAGCATAGCTGTTCATGTGCAGGATACTCATCAATTAGGCTGCTGCTGCCACTGGCAGTAATTCTGCACAGCAGCAATAAGCAGAGTATTTTACATTTTTACAGTGTTGTAGTTATGAATGTGCAAGAGACCAAACAGATGTAACATTTCCTATTCGTGTTGTAAACCTTTTTGCTATATTCATAGTTTTAATTATATATGTACATGGGAGCAGCCATATTTGTGAACTACAGATAATGTAAATGGCCAATTGTCTTGGATTTTTAATAAATGTTGTTAGATACTACACTTAGAGGCGCTTTTCCTTTTCTTGTCTCATAACTACAGATAATGGTGCTGCTTCCTGCTTTGCAATGATACACAATGGTTATGTGCTACTTCTTCTCACAATGCAAGTCTATGGGATGCATTTATTTATGAATGAACAAGAAATGTGTCCCTTTTTTTTGAAGAGGATTCAATTTTCTACATTCCCTTTATTTATCGCCGTGGTTTTACCCATTTTCGAGCAAGATTAGCCCATAAAAAATAGCTTCAAACAAGATTTGCCCATCGAAAATAGCATCAAAGAATATTTACCCAACATCTGTTTTTCAATGGAAAGTGCTTTACTGTTATATTTATCCTGTTTATCACTCACTGGCTGTAGATTCATTTGTACACTGGTTGCTTATTCTTCACCTTGCACATTAATCAAACTATTCCCTGGTTTGTAGAGGGGAATGTGTATTTTAAAATGCTTTCTTTCTTTGGAGCTGTGGATTTTTTTGCTTACGGAGAGTGTTGCACCTATATTTTTTTAAAAATTGTTCAGCACTTTTATGGTTACATTTTTGTGTTCATTTTTTTCCCCCCAAAAAATAAAAATAAATAAAAAACATTGTGTCCCCCTTTCCCCGAAACAAACAAGTCCGTCACACTAGGCATATAAGCTGACACCAGCCTACATGCCCTACAGCATTGGGGAGATGCTTTGAGAGAGGACTCTCCATTGGGGTCCCCCTTCCAAAAGCACCAGTGCCCCTATCCTGACAGGCCCTGGGCAGTTCAGCACTTCTGGTGCCAAGGATGGGGTCCTTGTGTTCACTTCCTGCCTGGTGAACTGGTTTTAGTGGACCCTTAAGGACAAAGTTCCCCTTTAAAAAAAAAAAAAAAATCAAATATTTTTGCAGGAAAAAATGTACATGTATTTTTTTATTTTTACAGGAACTCTCATGCACATAGCTGGATTGAGATGGGGCTTAGATAAGTGGTAGTAAGGGCTGGGGGGGCTGCTGCACACAGAAGGTTTTTAACCCCATGCATAGAATGCATAAAGATAAAAAAAAACCTTGAGCCTAAGCCTAAACAACCATTTTAAGGTGTATTTTTAAATTATATATACAGTATTTATATATATATATATATATATATATATATACACACACACACGATATCTCACAAAAGTAAGTACACCCCTCACATTTTTGTAAATATTTTATTATATCTTTTCATGTGACAACACTGAAGAAATTACACTTTGCTACAAAGTAAATAAGTGAGTGTACAGCTTGTATAACAGTGTTTATTTGCTGTCCCCTCAAAATAACTCAACACACAGCCATTAATGTCTAAACCGCTGGCAACAAATGTGAGTGCAGTCCTAAGTTAAAATGTCCAAATTGGGCCCAAAATGTCAATATTTTGTGAGGCCGCCATTGTTTTACAGCACGGCTTCAACCCTCTTGGGCATGGAGTTCACCAGAGCTTCACAGGTTGCCACTAGAGTCCTCTTCTACTCCTCCATGATGACATCACGGAGCTGGTTGATGTTAGAGACCTTGCACTCCTCCACCTTTCCTTTGAGGATGCCCCACAGATGTTTAATAGGGTTTAGGCCTGGAGACATGCTTAGTCAATCCATCACCTTTACCCTCAGCTTCTTTAGCAAGGCAGTGGTCGTCTTGGAGGTGTGTTTAGGGTTGTTATCATGTTGAAATACTGTCCTGTGGCCCAGTCTCCGAAGGGAGGAGATCATGCTCTGCTTCAGTATGTCACAGTAAATGTTGGCATTCATGGTTCCCTCAATTAACTGTAACTCCCTAGTGCCAGGAGAACTCATGCAGCCCCAGACCATTGCACTCCTACCACCATGCTTACCTGTATGCAAGACACACTTGTCTTTGTACTCCTCACCTGGTTGCCACCACACATGCTTGACACCCTCTGAACCAAATAAGTTTATCTTGGTCTCATCAGACCACACGACATGGTTCCAGTTATCCATGTCCTTAGTTTGCTTGTCTTCAGCAAACTGTTTGCAGGCTTTCTTGTGCATCATCTTTAGAAGAGGCTTCCTTCTGGGACAATTTGATGCAGTGTGCAGCATATAGTCTGAGCACTGACAGGCTGACCCCCCACCCCTTCAACCTTCCCAAACACAACCTTTGGATATGACGCTGAGAACATGCACTAAACTTCTTTGGTAGACCACGGTGAGGCCTGTTCTGAGTGGAACCATTTCCTGTTAAACTGCTGTATGGTCTTGACCACCATGCTGCAACTCAGTTTCAGGGTTTTAGGGTGTACCCCCCAGCCAGCATCAGCTAGTGTCACAGTTTTATGTTGAGCAACAATTATTTTTTCAGATCCTCAGAGAGTTCTTTGCCATGAGGTGCCATGATGAACTTCCAGTGACCAGTATAAGAGAGGGAGAGTGATAACACCAAATTTACCAGATACACAGCCATTCATGTCTAAACCGCTGGCAACAAAAGTGAGTACACCCCTAAATGACAATGTCCAAATTGGGCCCAATTAGCCATTTTCCCTTCCCGGTGTCATGTGACTCGTTAGTGTTACAAGGTCTCAGGTGTGAATGGGGAGCAGTTGCGTTAAATTTGGTATTATTGCTCTCACTCTCTCATACTGATCACTGGAAGTTCAGCATGGCACCTCATGGCAAAGAAATCTCTGAGGATCTGAAAAAAAAATTGTTGCTCTACATAAAGATGACCTAGGCTATAAGAAGATTTCCAAGACCCGGAAACTGAGCTGCAGCATGGAGGCCAAAACCATACAGCGGTTTTCCAGGACAGGTTCCACACAGGCCTTGACATGGTTGACCAAAGAAGTTGAGTGCATGTGCTCAGCATCATGTCCAGAGGTTGTCTGTGGGAAATAGATGTATTAGTGCTGCCAGCATTGCTGCAGAGGTTGAAGGGGTGATGGGTCAGCCTGTCAGTGCTCAGAGCATACGCCGCATACTGCATCAAATTGGTCTGCATGGCTTTCCTCCCAGAAGGAAGCCTCTTCTAAAGATGATGCACAAGAAAGCCTGCAAACAGATTACTGGAACCATGTCCTGTGGTCTGATGAGACCAAGATAAACTTATTTGGTTCAGATTGTGTCAAGCATGTGTGGCCGCAACCAGGTGAGGAGTACAAAGACAAGTGTGTCTTCACTACAATCAAGTAGGGTGGTGGGAGTGTCATGGTCTGGGGCTGCATGAGTGCTGCCGGCAATGGGTAGCTACAGTTCATTGAGGGAATTATGAATGCCAACGTGTACTGTGACATACTGAAGCAGAGCATGATCCCCTCCCTTCGGAGACTGGGCCACATGGCAGTATTCCAACATGATAATGACCCCAAACATACCTCCAAGACGGCCACTGCCTAGCTAAAGAAGCTGAGGGTAAAGGTGATGGACTGGCCAAGCATGTCTCCAGACCTAAACCCTATTGAGCATCTGTGGGGCATCCTCAAACAGAAGGTGGAGGAGCGCAAGGTCTCTAACATCCATCAGCTCCTCGATGTCACCATGGAGGAATGGAAGAGGACTCCAGTGGCAACCTGTGAAGCTCTGGTGAACTCCATGCCCAAGAAGGTTAAGGCAGTTCTGGAAAAAAATGGTGGCCACACAAAATATTAACACTTTGGACCCAATTTGGACATTTTCACTAAGGGGTGTGCTCACTTTTGTTGCCAACATTTTAGACATTAATGGCTGTGTGTTGAGTTATTTTGAGGGGACAGCAAATTTACACTGTTATACAAGCTGTACACTCACTTTTTACATCGTAGCAAAGTGTAATTTCTTCAGTGTTGTCACATGAAAAGATATAATAAAATATTTACAAAAATATGAGGGGTGCACTCACTTTTGTGAGATACTGTATATATATATATATATATATATACTGTATATTTTTTATTTTAAGGAGCAGGATGTTATTTAGGTATTTGCACATTATATTGAAGAAATATGCCATTCAGGCTCCTACTCCCCTGAGCTCTGACCTGGATTGCTGGAGCAGATGGCAAGGAGATATTTAGATCTTGCTGGATCCTGTAAAGGTAAATCAGGTAAAAAAGAAAATAATACCTCCTTTCATTCCTTAACCGCTTGCCAACCACCCACCGCAGATATACTGAGGCAGGGTGGCTCGGCTGCGCAAAATCACGTAGATCTACGTGATTTTGTGCACGGGGTCTCGTCGCCGGAGACGCGCGCTCCTGCTGTGTTTAGACTCAGGGGGAGGCGGGCCACAAGAGGAGCAGTGGTGATTGCCGCCAGCCTCCCGCGATCGTCAGAGAAACTGACAGAAGATCTGCCTGCTTATGTAAACAAAGCAAGTGAGTCTTCTGTCACAGGCAGAGAGAGATCAACTCTCTGTGCCTGTCACAGAACCCCCCCCCCCCCACAGTGAATAAGCACCAACAGGCATACATTAACCCCTTTGATCACCCCCAGTGTTAACCCCTTCCCTGCCAGTGTCATTTATACAGTAACAGTGCATATTATTTAGCACTGATTACTGTATTAATGTCACTGGTCCCTAAAAAGTGTCAAAAATGTCAGTTAGGGGTCCGATCTGTCCACCGCAATGTCACAGTCCCGCTAAAAATCACTTATCGCCTCCATTACTAATAAAAAATAAATTAAAAAAAGTCCAAAAATCTATCCCGTAGTTTGTAAACGCTATAACTTTTGCGTTACCAATTAAAATACGCTTTTTGGGATTTTTTTTTTACCAAAAATATGTAGCAGAATACAAATTGGCCTAAACTGATAAAAAAATTAGATTTTTTTATTTTTTTTTTATTGGAAATGTTTAATATCAGAAAGTAAAAAATATGGTGTTTTTTTTTCAAAATTGTTGCTTATTTTGTTTATAGCGCAAAATCTAAAAACCGCAGAGGTGATCAAACCACACCACAAGAAAACTCTATTTGTGGGAAAAAAAGACATCAATTGTATTTAGGTACATCGTCGCACGACCGCACAATTTTTCGTTAAAGTAACAACAGTGCCAAATCGCAAAAAATGGCCTGGTCATTAAAGGGGTAAAATCTTCCGAAGCTGAAGTGGTTAAGAACCCAGCCTTTTACCCAGCCTGGGACTCTCCTAATGCATTTCGAGTTTGGGCTTCCACCGGCCTTATTCAACTGCATAAAACAGTTACAACAACAACATTTCTCTCTTTTCTGACTGTATGTGAGACTTTTGGACTACCTCAGTCTGAGGTGTTTCGATACCTACAAATTTAAAAATGTTTACATGCCCAATATAAACACAGGTACCCTGTAGTACCCATATTCTAGGTTCGAACACACTCGCAGGAGCGACCCACATGTTAGAGGGCTAATTTCATCTCTCCCAATTATTAGTTAAACTGAAATGAGGATCGACCCTCATACACTCAGAAATGGGAAGAGGACCTAAGGCACACTCTAGACATAGCAGACTGGTTCAAAAACTAGTCAGTGACCAAGGTGTCTTCTCCCAATTGTACTAGCATCTAGTCCCAACTAGAATAGTCAAATTTGTTCACATCTGTTCAGTTTTTTGCTTCCACGGCTGTTCGGAACCTGGCACATATGCATATAATGTATGGTGGACTTGCGAAGTGGTCCAAGCTTTTTGGAAAGATATTTTCGCACTTGCCTCCGGGATGTTCAATTCATCAATACAACCCGAATGGTTAACTGTTCTCCTCAATCTAAGGCCAGATATGTTGACGCGTATGAAATTCAAACAATAGGTAAAGCATGGAAATCCCCCTCATTAGTTGTGGCCGAGACAAAGCTCAGAGTAAACAGCACACTGATACACGCAAAAATGGAAGCCTTTGAAAAAGACCAGATTTCCAAATTCGACAAAATCTGGCAACCGTGGTTTAAACATTGCTTACCACCAGCAAAAATGGTCCTTATGCCGTTGTGACTGTGAGTTACATATACCTCAACTGATGTTGTGTTAGTTTTCAGGTCACCCTCAGGAAATCTCTCTCTTTCTCTCTCCTCCTTCTTTTCAACTTCTCTTCCCTCTTACTGTCATATTTTTCCTCTCTTGTTGCTCGGTGATGGCTTTTCTCACCCCATGTTGTGACTGCTTTTGTCATAGACCAGCAGTCCCTCCATAGCCAAGCTCCATTTTACCCATGCTTTGCTAAGACACCTCATCCAATTAGTAGCCTCTACATGAGCAGTTACAGAAATTTACAATGTTTTTGGTTTGGAGATTTCCACTCCAATTCTGGTTTTAGGATGTACTCATTATAGGCCTTACAGTATAATTGTTATACAGCTTATACCAATTAGATCCTATTGACGTTACCCCTAAGTTCTTCCTGACCGTGGCCTGGATGACTCCCACTATTTATGTGTTTTTTGTTATTTTGTATGACAATAACTGGTTGCACTGTAATGTTTATTCGCTTGTCATTTCGCCAACCTCTCCATGAGGAACTACCTTGTAACTGTTTCCATTACATGTTTTCTACTTTGTTAATTCAAAACTTCAATAAAACATTTGAACAAGAAAGAAAAAAGAGAATAATAAAAGTTTATTTTGTGTAGTCCTTTTTTTTTTTTTTTTTCAATTATTGCATGCACTGGTGCACCGGTTAGTGCCCAAGGGCCCGCTAAAACCAGTTCAGTTGGAAGGGGACAGCCACTTATTTGTCACCTTCCTCCCCACGGGGGTTCCAAGGACTTTGGAGGCAGTATATATTGGGCTAATAAATGCTGCGCAATGTGATAGCTAAATGACTATACAATCAGAATATAACAATATCAAAATAATAATAAATAGTGTATAAATATAGTGAAAAATTGTCCAACATATAGTGAAAATTGTCCAACATAAATGTGCAATCACCATATAACAACGAAAGAGTCCATGAAAATGATTGCTTGCAATGAAAATATAAAGACAAAATCAAAAAATCAAGAAAAACACACAGTGCTTGATCCGTCGAGCAATTCCTTCTCAGTGCAAAAAAACAATAGTGTGATACCTCGATGTGCTCCCCCCCCACCAGGAATATTCTCGCCTGGGGTAATGTGATTATCGCGATTAAGCATAATCTAAACCAGCTTTCTAGCCCACTGTTGACTGTATTCAACTTCTCCAACCTCCTTCTAGGCTCCTCTCATAAGGATTGTAGTATCCCGATATACTGATTAAAAGATAAGAAAAGCCAAAAGTGCTTATTCCCTTTTTAAAATTGCATTTATTAAAAAAAAAAAATCACAGGGTTCTCACTCTTTACAGGTGCTTGCAGCACACCAAACCAACACAAGCGTTCACAATACAAAGATACAGTCATGTCCATAAATTTTAAGAAATGTACACAATTTTTATATTTTTGGCTCTATACACCACCACAATGGATTTGAAATGAAACAAACAAGATGTGCGTTAGCTGCAGACTTTCAGCTTTAATTTGAGGGTATTTACATCCAAATCAGGTGAAAGGTGTATGAATTACAACAGTTTGTATATGTGCCTCCCACTTTTTAAGGGACCAAAAGTAATAGGACAATTAGCTGCTCAGCTGTTCCATGGCCAGGTGTGTGTTATTCCCTCATTATTCCATTCACAAGGAGCAGATAAAAGGTCCAGAGCTCATTTCAAGTGTGCTATTTGCATTTGGAACCTGTTGATGTCAACTCTCAATATAAGATCCAAAGAGCTGTCACTATCAGTGAAGCAAGCCATCATTAGGCTGAAAAAAACAAAACAAACCCATCAGAGAGATAGCAAAACATTAAGTGTGGCAAAACCAACTGTTTAAAACATCCTTAAAAAGAAATAATTCCCCGGTGAGCTCAGCAACACCAAAAGACCCGGAAGACCACGGAAAAACAACTGTGGTGGATGACCGAAGAATTCTTTCCCTGTTGAAGAAAACACCCTTCACAACAGTTGGCCAGATCAAGAACACTCTCCAGGAGGTAGGTGTTTGTGTGTCAAAGTCAACAATCAAGAGAAGACTTCACCAGAGTGAATACAGAGGGTACCCCACAAGATGTAAACCATTGGTGAGCCTCAAAAACAGGAAGGCCAGATTAGAGTTTTCCAAACAACATCTAAAAAATCCTTCACAGTTCTGGAACAACATCCTATGGACAGATGAGACCAAGATCAACTTGTACCAGAGTGATGGGAAGAGAAGAGTATGGAGAAGGAAAGGAACTGATCATGATCCAAAGCATACCACCTCATCAGTGAAGCATGGTGGTGGTAGTGTCATGGCGTGGGCATGTATGGCTGCCAATGGAACTAGTTCTCTTGTATTTATTGATGATGTGACTGCTGACAAAAGCAGCAGGATGAATTCTAAAGTGTTTTGGGCAATATTATCTGCTCATATATAGCCAAATGCTTCAGAACTCATTGGACAGCTCTTCACAGTGCAGATGGACAATGACCCGAAGCATACTGCGAAAGCAACCAAAGAGTTTTTTAAGGGAAAGAAGTGGAATGTTATGCAATGGCCAAGTCAATCACCTGACCTGAATCCGATTGAGCATGCATTTCACTTGCTGAAGACAAAACTGAAGGGAAAATGCCCCAAGAACAAGCAGAAACTGAAGGCAGTTCAAGTAGAGGCCTGGCAGAGCATCACCAGGGATGAAACCCAGCGTCTGGTAATGTCTATGCGTTCCAGACTTCAGGCTGTAATTGACTGCAAAGGATTTGCAACCAAATATTAAAAAGTGAAAGTTTGATTTATAATTGTTAATCTGTCTTATTACTTTTGGTCCCTTAAAAAGTGGGAGGCGCATATACAAACTGTTGTAATTCCTAAACCATTCACCTGATTTGGATGTAAATACCTTCAAATTAAAGCTGAAAGTCTGCAGTTAAAGCACATCTTGTTTGTTTCATTTCAAATCCATTGTGGTGGTATATAGAGCCAAAACGATTAGAATTGTGTCAATGTCCCAATATTTATGGACCTGACTGTACATTGTTTTTGGGACAATCCAGTGTAAACAGCAGCCTCACAAACAGACCTAACCTCCAGCTCCACGTTGGTTCCTAGGTGTCATCACCGTCCTTGCCCCTCCCCTATGCGTATCGACACAGGGTCACGTGTCTTCCTCAGGGGGCATTTTAATTGGGATTTAAAATTTTCACTATATGTTGGACAATTTTTTACTATATTTATGCAATTTTTAATATTATTTTGATTTTGTTATATAATGATTGTATAGTCATTTAGAATTCACATAGCACAGCATTTATTGTGTATTGATTTAGTTAGCACATGAGTGCGATTGTGAACAATGCTAGCATCTTAAATTCACTTAATTTTATAGATAGTAGCTTGCAGGATCAATGTATTTAATTTGTGCATATATTGGGCTATGTTGCTAAGGGGTTGGGGCATTTTTTGGTAACCCCCCTAATTCACGCTCCCCCAGTATGTTATTTTTTACCTCTAAACTATGATATAAATGCACTGTCTGCTCTGCACACAAATCAAACTATTATAAATGTCAGATACTTCTGATTCACTAATAATTCAATTTCATTTATTGGAGTCAGAAAAAAGTTCATATTTTTCAGAAACTCCAGTGACCATCAAAAGACCAAAAGGCCATGAGATACAATAGTTCCAAGCCTATTACATAACCTCAAACCCATGCTTAAGAAATCAAGATGGGTAAAGTGACTGCGCCTCATAAAGACAGTTCAAATGAACTGCCTGAATGGTATTTCAGGCTTAGGTGGGGTTGGATCTCCCTATTCAACACATTTTTTCACAATACTCCCCACTAGGGATGATCGAACTTTTGAAAAGTTTGGTTCGACCAGAACACCCGAACTTCCCGAAAGTTCGGGTCCGGATTTCAGAACCCCATTGAAATCAATGGGACCCGAACTTCGGTAATCAAAAAACACCATTTTGAAGCCCTAATACCCAATAAATGCCCCTAAAAAGTGCCTAGGGTTCTGGGTCATGCCCTAGATACTATTAATCACACAAAAAAAGTTCTTAAAAATTGTCGTTTTTGATAGAGAGCCAATTATTGAAAAAATTATTGAAAATCAAAAAAATGAGATTTCTTTGGATTTAGTGTCTGGGGGTCTAAACAGTGTACCTGTGAAGTTTCAGCTCTGTAGCATATCCAGAACCAGAAAAAAAAGATTGTTTGTCTTAGAATTGCAGTAGAGCAGGGATAGGGCTCCGCTACTTTCACACCTGGCCTTTTTTGTTGCAGGCATTTATTGGGCTTTTTTGTGGACGTCTTTGGAGGCAGGCATGACATCTGAACTTCTGTGTAGGGGTATATATACACACACACATATATGTATATATACACATACACACATATAGGTGTGAAAGTAGCGGAACCCTATGCCTGCGCTAATGAAATTATTTGCAGGGATGTGGCTCCGCTCCTATCACACCTATATGTGTGTATGTGTATATACATATATGTGTGTGTGTATATATACCCCTATAAAGAAGTTCAGATGTTATGCCTGCCTCCAAAGACGCCCAAAAAATGCCCAATAAACGCCTGCAACAACACACCTGGGCGTTTTTGTTGCAGGCGTTTATTGTGCATTTTTTGGGCGTCTTTGGAGGCAGGCATGACATCTGAACTTCTGTATAGGGGTATATATATACACACACACATATGTATATATACACATACACACATATAGGTGTGATAGGAGCGGAACCCTATCCCTGCAAATAATTCCATTAGCGCAGGCATAGGGCTCCGCTACTTTCACACCTATATGTGTGTATGTGTATATATACATATATGTGTGTGTGTATATATACCCCTATACAGAAGTTCAGATGTTATGCCTGCCTGCAAAGACGCCCAAAAATACCCAAAAAAACGGCTGCAACAAAAACGCCCAGGTGTGTTGTTGCAGGCGTTTTTTTGGGCATTTTTTGGGCGTCTTTGGAGGCAGGCATAACATCTGAACTTCTGTATAGGGGTATATATACACACACATATATGTATATATACACATACACACATATAGGTGTGATAGGAGCGGAGCCACATCCCTGCAAACAATTTCATTAGAGCAGGTATAGGGTTCTGCTACTTTCACACCTATATGTGTGTATGTGTATATATACATATATGTGTGTGTGTATATATACCCCTATACAGAAGTTCAGATGTTATGCCTGCCTCCAAAGACGCCCAAAAAATGCCCAAAAAAACGCCTGCAACAAAAACACCCAGGTGTGTTGTTGCAGGCATTTTTTTGGGCATTTTTTGGGCATCTTTAGAGACAGGCATAACATCTGAACTTCTGTATAGGGGTATATATACACACACTTATATATGTATATATACACATACACACATATAGGTGTGATAGGAGCGGAGCCACATCCCTGCAAATAATTTCATTACCGCAGGCATAGGGTTCCGCTACTTTCACACCTATATGTGTGTATGTGTATATATACATATATGTGTGTGTGTGCATATATACCCCTACACAGAAGTTCAGATGTCATACCTGGCTCCAAAGACGTCCACAAAAAAGCCCAATAAACGCCTGCAACAAAAACGACAAGGTGTGAAAGTAGCGGAGCCCTATCCCTGCTCTACTGCAATTCTAAGACAAACAATCTTTTTTTCTATGGCGGTCACCCTGACATGGAAGAGTTTGGTCACCCTGCCATAGCAGTCAGAGTCAGTTCACCCTACACTACACTATGGTCACCCTGACACTTAACACTTTCCCTACAGAAACTAGATTATTGAATCTAACTATAGTGGAAAATAGTACCCTAACTACACTAGATATCCCTTTCCTCACACTAATAATTGCTAAATGACACTTTTGAAGCAGGAGTAACAGAACTGCTTCCACTCTCTTCCACAGCCCCTGTAGTACAGTGCTAGACATTTGGCGGGGCTATGTTATATACTGGGGGGCGTATTCACTACTAATTGGCCTCTGGACCCCCCTAGTCACTCCAATCACATTCCTAGCATCCTCCTGCCCCCTCAATTGGCTTTTACTAATGTTTCTGGTCCAATCACGGGCTTTTAAAGCCCAGTTCCTGTCCCATTTCATTTTGGTCGGTTCTGGTTGCCGAATTCCGAACTTTTTCCGCAAAAAGTTCGGAATTCGGCCGAATTTCGAACAGTCAATGTTCGGGTCGAACCGATGGTCGACCCGAACCGTTCTATCATCCCTACTCCCCACTGGACAAGTGGTTGGAACCTGGGTGATGCGTTGCTCCAATATATGTATACCTCCTAGCCATCCCAGTTTCCATGGCAGTGTCCCAGAATTTAGACAAAATTCTGAGTCCCGGGACTGACCTTTTCTCATTGGTCAGTCAGTCAGAGCTGTGCTACAGTTATTTATCTCCCTAAGGTGTCCCTATTTCTCAAGTTCTAAAGTAGGGAAGTATGTCCATGCTTTATGGCATTCAGCACCCATGTGAATTTACCTAAGTGACCTTTGGTGGATCAAAGACTTTCTAGTTGTTTGCTGTTTTCATGATGGGATTTTCCAGATAAAGATAAGTCTGTAAAATCTAAAGAATGCAGCCAATAGCTTTGCCATCCACTGTCGGTAAGAGTAGTTTCATTAGTACATCTACTTTCCTGTCCTAAAGAGTGCCGGAAAGAGTGCATGCATTAAGGCCTCTTCCCTCTGTACTATTAATGAATAGTCAATGTTTACTGCAGGAGTTGACACATTGAACCTGTGCTAGTAATGTAAAAGTCAGCACATCCCATAATGATTTTCTTCAACTAACACACTGGGTATAATGCATTATGTGAACACACACATTGATGTTTTTTTGCCCTTTAGGAAGTATTAATACAGGGATGAAAATACGACACAATCTAATTTGATGGAAAGTAGCAGCCCCCTTTTTTTTTCTTTACAAAGAAAGATTTTAAGATGTGATATACAATCATACTTCTAGCAATGCGTTAAGAATTTAACATTTTTAGCAATAGAAGTGATAGTCAAATCTAAAATTGTCACTGTCTTACCTTGCCCTCCTGTTGGCAGCCATCGTGGACATGTGCAGACTGCTGCACACCTGACTATATCTTTCACCTGACGGGTTGCAGTCCTTGCCCTTGTGTTTGTGCTCCAAGGTGCATCTCTGCTAGCAGTCTTCTGTTCTCTGTGTTCCTCCGTGTATGACCTGGCTTGGCTGACAACTCTCCTGGCTCTTGACCTCGCATCGGCAGATGACTCAGCATCGGCAGTCTACCCACTTCTGGACTTGACCCCGGCTTGGATGACTACCCGCTTCTGGACTTGTCCCTGGCTTGTTTCTGTTCCCACTTCCTCACTCTTGCTGTGTGTTTTTTATGTTATTTATGCTCCCTTTGCTGGTTACCAGGCTCGATCAACAAGATCACCTTTTGGGTCAGTTCGCTCAGGCCTTGCAGACATTGCTTGCACGCACAGAGCACCTTGCTCCTGGTGCTGCTAGGCTGGTGGTTCCTCCTGTTGTTGCACCTGCTACTGCTCCTGTTGCTGCTCCTGCAGTTGCAGCTGGAGTCGCTGTTACCAGTGGGATGACTGGTTCAGCCCCCCCTCCTGCAGCGCTATGGGGGTGAACCAAGTCAGTGTCGTGGCTTCCTAACCAAGTGGGCTTTTATTATGCGATAGTTCCTCAGGCGTTTCTTTTTGACAGGTCCAAGATGGGCTTCCTAATCTCATTGCTCTTGGACAAGGCCTTGGCCTGGGCAAATCCCTTATGGGAGAATGATAATCCTGTGATACTCGAGTTTTGTTGCCTCCTTTCGTAGGGTATTCGATGTGCAATGGGCTGGAAAAATGAGGCTCTGGTGGCTGTCTTCTGTCATGGTCTCTCTGATGAATTGAAGGACGAGATTGCGGCCAAGGATCCCCCTGATGAGCACGAGGCTCTCATTTCCTTCCTGATTTTTATCCATACTAGGCTCAGGGAGAGACCATCACTTAGGGGCGCCTGCGGAGACCTCCTACCAGATTGGCTTCTACATTTTCTTTCCCACCCATTCCTCCCTCACCTCCCTTGCCTCCTGGAGATGGTTCATCTGGCTGTGAACCCATGCAGCTGGGATTCACTCGCCTTTCCGAGGCTGAGCGGGCCTTTAGGAGGAGGGAGGGCTGATGCTTGTTTTGTGGTCTTGGTGGGCATTTCCTGAAATCTTGTCCAACCCATCCGGGAAATGCTCAAATCTAAGGTCCTGTCGGGGGCAGATCTTATGTGGAATTTCCTCGTCCCTGGTTTCCCGTAAGGATAAACTGCTAATCACAGTTTTCCTCTCCTGGGCAGCGGGTTCAGTGCTGGCAGTTATTTTATTGACAGTACGTTTGCTACTGCGAATACCATACCCTTGCAGCCTCGTATTTCTCCACTAGTTATCGAGGTGATCGATGGCAGACTCCTGCAACCAGGACAGGTTACCTACGAGACTGTTCCGGTTGATATGGCGATAGGGGCTGTTTCCAAGTTATTTTGCCCCCACATTACTCCATTGTTTTGGGGTACCCTTGGTTTCAGAAACACAATTCGAACTTTGATTGGCAGTCCGTCGAGATCCTCTCCTGGTCTTTACAATGTGGCACTATTTGTATCCATTGTGCCTGTTATGGTACTTTGTACCTCCTCGGATTCAGTGTTGGCTACTGAATATCGTGCATATCAAGATGTATTTGACAAGGTGTGCGCTGGTACTCTTCCTCCTCATCGCCCTTACGATTGTGCCATAGACTTGCAACCTGGTGCCATTCCCCCTCGTGGCAGGGTTTATCGTCTCTTGGTTGCTGAGAATAAGGCCATGGAGGAGTACGTTGTGGGTGCCCTTGCCCGGGCAAGTCCACTTCTCCAGCGGGTGCCGGTTTTTCCTTCGGAAAGAAAAAGAGGGTGAGTTGAGACCTTGCATTGATTATAGGGGCCTCAATCGCATCACAGTCAAGAATGTATACCCTATTTTGTTGATTACTGAATTGTTCGTCTGCCTCAAGGGAGCAACGGTCTTTACCAAGCTTGACCTAAGGGCCCCGTATAACCTAGTAAAGATCAAGAAGGGCGACAAGTGGAAGACCACGTTTAATACCAGAACTGGTCATTACGGATCTTTGGTGATGCCCTTTGGCTTGTGCAATGTGCCCGCTGTTCATCAGTGAGGTCTTTCGTTATATGTTGCAGCAATGCGTGGTAGTCAATTTGGAGGACATCTTGATTTACTTGGACTCTATTGAATCACACTACCTGGATGTCTGACAGGTGCTGTAATGGTTACGTGAGAATGGGCTTTTCTGCAAGCTTTAGAAATGTGAATTCCACCTGTCTCAAGTTGCCTTCTTGGGCTTCATCATTTTTGCTGAAGGGTTCTCCATGGACCCTCAGAATATTTCGGCTGTTCTACAATGGCCTCGCCCCAGTGGTCTCTGTTCCATTCAGTGTTTCCTTGGGTTTGCCAACTACTATCATGAAGTTTATCAGGAACTTTTCCTCTTTGGCTAAACCTATCTCAGATCTGACCAAGAAGGGCAGCGATTCCCACAATTGGACGCCTGCTGCCATCCAAGCTTTCGAGGTCCTCAAGTCTGCTTCGCTTCAGCTCCCATTCTGTCTCATCCCAATCCTGGTTTGCCCTTTGTCCCAGAGACGGGAGTAGGCGCCCTCCTGTCTCAGCGCCGGACACCTGATGGACCCTTACTTCCTTGTGGGTTCTACTCCAAGAAGCTATCTAAAGCTAACTGCAATTACGAGATTGGAGACAGAGAGCTGTTGGCCATTCTCCTGGCTCTCAAAGAGTGGAGACACTTGCTCGAAGGTTCTGTGGTTCTGGTTCTCATTCTCACCGATCATAAGAATCTGACAAATCTCTCAGAGGCCAAGAGGCTCACACCCCATCAGGCTAGATGGGCCTTATTCTTGTCTCGTTTTAACTATGTGTTCTCCTTTTTGCCCGGCTCCAAGAATGTTAAGGCTGATGCCTTGTCTCGGCAGTTTTCTAAGTTGTCCAGGGAGGACTCCGTGCTTAAACCGGTCATGCCTTCAGATCATATCCTGGCTGCCATCCACACCAACTTAAGAAACAGATCTTGGCTGCCCAACCCGATGCTCCCACTGAGAGACCTGCTGGCAAATGTTTTGTACCTGAGGGGTTGCGCTTCAGACTGGTTCACGCGTACCACATTTCCAACTGCCGGTCTTCCTGGTAAGAAGAGCCAGATGTCCTGGGCTATTTCCCATCAGTTACGGTGGCCATCTCTTTGCACTGATGTTGCTGCGTATGTGGCTGCTTGTTCGGTCTGTGCCAAGAACAAATCTCCTCGGCACCTTTCCTTGGGCCTACTGCATCCCATTCCCAATGGGGAGCGTCTCACCTGCCCATGGATTTTATTGTGGAACTTACCACGTCTTGAGGTTACACGGTTATCCTCATGGTTGTCGACTAGTTCTCAAAAATGTGTCACTGTGTTCCATTTAAGCAGCTGCCTACCGCTCAGGAGCTTGCTTCGGTGTTTGCCAGAGAAGCCTTCCGTTTACACGTGTTGCCTAAGGAGATTGTCTCGGACCATGGGAGCCGGTTTGTCTCCAGGTTCTGGCACGCCTTTTGCTCCCAGTTGGGTATTCAACACTACTTCTCCTCGGTCTACCATCCGCAGTTCAATGGTGCCACTGAGCGTTCCAACCAAGCTCTGGAGCAATTTCCCTGCTGCTATATCAATGACCATCAGGACAGTTGGGTTGATCTGCTACCCTGGGGGGGGGGGGGGGGGAGTTTGCCAGGAACTCATCTTTAGAATGTTTCCATTCATGGCCAATTATGGGTTCCAACCTGCTGTGTTACCTGGGTCGTTCTTGCCACAGGACATCCCGGCTGTGGAGGATCATCTTCGTGCCCCACTCTATTCCTCTAGGGTGCAGATTCAAGAGTCTTTTCTGGTCTCTGCACAGCGTCAGAATCTCCAGGCACACCAAGGATGTTTATCTGCATCTTTGTACCAGTTAGGGGAGAGGGTGTGGTTGTCGACCCGTAATCTCAACCTCAGGGTTCCCACTCTAACAGTTGTACCCCATTTTGTTGGGCCTTTTCGCTTCCTCCGTCAGGTGAACCTGATGGCCTATGCCCTTTGTCTTCTCTCTGGCATGCGTATCCCCAATGTCTTTCACGTGTCACTTTTGAAGCCACTGGTTTGCAATCCCTATACTTCTTCACTTCCTCGCCCTCTTCCCATTGCTGTGGGCAATCATGAGAAGTATGAGGTTAGCAGCATCTTAGATTCTCACCTGTTACGAGGTCAGGTTCCAGGTACCTGGTGCCCTGGAAATGTTATGGTCCTGAGGAGCGCTCCTGGGTTCCCTCCGCTGATGTTCATGCTCCCGCCCTTTTTCACGCTTTCCATGCTCGCTTTCCTCAAAACATTTTTTTGCTCCACGGAGGGAGGTCGTTGAGGGGAGGGTACTGTCACAGTCTCACCTTGCCCTCATGTTGGCAGCCATTTTGGACATTTGCAGATTGCTGCACACCTTACTATATCTATCATCTGATTGGTTGCAGTCCTTGCCCTTGTGTTTGTGCTTCAAGGTGCATCTCTGCTAGCAGTCTTCTGTTCTTCGTGTTCCTCCGTGTAGGACTTGGCTGATAACTCTCCTGGCTCTTGACTCCGCTTCGGCAGACGACCCGGCATCGGCAGACTACCTGCTTCTGGACTTGACCCCAGCTTGGATGACTACCCGCTTCTGGACTTGACCCCGGCTTGTTCCTGCTCCCACTTCCTCACTCTTGCTGTGCATTTATTGTTGTGTGCTCCAATAAACAGCTTTATTTTACCTGCATCCCTGTGTGGTCTGGTTTCCTGACACCCTGACAAAACTATCTGGATCTGCCTACAGTATGCTTTGGATTCCGCAGAGACAGTAAAAACTGTTGAAGCAGATGTCATGCTCCAGTGGGGTTTTGTGTATATGACTGGCCTCAGGAATTTTCACCCACCTAGAGTTCTAATTAGTGTATGTGTGTTGAGGGGGTAGTTGTAGAACTACTGGTGTCCACATTTTCACAAGTTTCTATTTAATTAATATATTGCGGTCTGACCCCTGTGAACAGTAGTTGTAAACCCTTACATAAGTCTCAGGTGATACAGAGATGAAATACATCCTTCTACATACGTTGTACCTGTCTATCTGCAGCCTTCTCTACATCCATTCAAAGCGCCAAATTATAAGGCTGGTCTGAGAATTCAGAAAAAAAAGGGGGCGGAGAGCTGAAGTTACACTCTGCAGAGCACAGTGAGGAGAACTGATTGGAGGGAAGGGATACACCCCCTCCACACAGAAACAGGCAATTAATTAGCTGGAGGTTCCTCCTCTGTCACCATTTTTCTCTTGGTGTCAGAATAGATTCATTCTTTTTTTTTTTCCTTCTCGAATCGGGGAAGCATAAAGGAATGGAGGGATATTTAATATTTTGCTTATTTTGGAAATGTTATATTTATATGTATGTTTGTATTTATAATTTTTTTTTTTTTTTTTTGATTATGTGGTTTTGTCTTGAAATGTTGTGTTTTCATTTGTACTCAAGTAAAACTAATAAAAATATTTAAAAAGGAGAATTGATTCTTGCTGATAACAGAAGAACAAAGCAGCAGACAAAAGCCCCGTACACACGTACCGATTGTCGGCCGTAAATATTCGGCCGCCAACCGATTGGCCGATTTTAGGCTTGTTAGTATGATGCTTCCGACAGCCGACAGCGCATTTTCGGCCGAACGGAATCTGTCGTGCAGACTTTAAAATATTTGTTGGCCGTCACCAGAACGGCCGATTGTTCGCCAGTCAGTACAGAATTCGGCTGACAAACAGCAGATTAGCAAGACTGGGCATGCTCAGAAAAGAAAAAAACACACGGAAAGTTAACCATCACATGACATCACTTCTGCAGTCGGCTGTTGTTGGCCGACAAAATTCGTGTGCAGTCTTTAGCACTTTTCAGCCGACAGGACAGCACCGGACAAAAGACGGCCGATCGTTCGGCCGACATTCGGTACGTGTGTACGGGGCTTTAAGGGACACTTTGTGCCCTTAACCACTTGACCTCTAGCCACTGTGCTGCTACTGCGGCACAGTGGCTCGTTATCGTCCAGCGACGTAGACCTACGTCGCTGGACTCCTCCCCCTGTAGGCGGCGCTCGCGCGCTCCCGCTGTTTTCATTCACAGCGGGAGTCGGGCCAGGGGAGGAGCAGCGGCGATCGCCGCTGCTCTGCCCCGATCGTCGGGGAATCTAGTTTGGAGATCCGCCCGCCTGTGTAAACAGAGCGGGCGGATCTCCTAAGTGACAGGGAGTGACAGATCGGAGTGTTCAGCATAGCTGGACATCCGATCTGTCCCTGGCTCACTCAGTCCCCCCCCCCCCCCACACGTTAGTAAGCACCAGGCATACATTAACCCCTCCCTCTCCAATAAAATTAACCCCTTCCCTGCCAGTGTCATTTTTACAGTAACAGTGCATATTTATAGCACTGATTACTGCAGTAATGTCACTGGTACCCCCAAAAGTGTCAAAAATGTCAGTCAAGGGTCCGATCTGTCCGCCGCAATGTCGCAGTCCCGCAAAAAAAATCGCAGATCGCTGCCATTACTCGTTAAAAAAAAAAACACCAAAAATGATAGAAATCTTTCCCTTAGTTAGTAAACGCAATAACTTTTGCGCAAACCAATCAAAATACGCTTATTGCGATTTTTTTTACCAAACATGGGTAGCAGAAAACAAATTGGCCAAAAATTTTAAAAAAAATTGGTTTTTACATCTTTTTTGGGGGGAATTTCATATAGGTGATCAAATACCACCAAAAGAAAGCTCTGTTTGTGGGAAAAAAAGGACGTAAATTTAGTTTGGGTACGGCGTCGCATGACCGCTCAATTGTCAGTTAAAGTCGCACAGCGCCGAATCGCAAAAAGTGGCCCAGACGTAAGACAGCAAAATGCTCTAGTGGTAAAGTGGTTAATTGAGACAAGTAAACACTATAGAGGGATATGATTTGTTCATATTTCATGTCTGAGACTTACAACCACTTCCAGCTCCTGGGTTGACATTTTTATATCTTTTGCTTGTTTTCAACAGCTGCTGAATTGTGATATTGTATTGTGACCATACAAGACATTGATACTTAATGTGGAATACTGTACTTTAGGGGGCAGATTCGATTCTACAGGATATGGTTCATGAACTTGTATACTAGTGGGTTGCAGAAAATAATGTTTTCTCTTTGTTGGTCAACAGGGAGGACTTAATCAGATAAGGGTTTTCTGTTTTCCTGGTATTCCCTATTTCAGGGAACACTAAAAGATCAGACCTCTTTGCAATTTTTTTTATTTTTTCTATCTGACATACCTACCTCTTTTCTCTGCTAGCAGGGAACACAGGATAATTTACTGAAAATGTCCAATGGTTTTGATCCCTTTTTCTCTCAGTTGCGATCTCTAATAACAGAAATACAAAAAACTCACCTTTTAGCTATGCTACAATATGTTATGCTATGCAATAGCTTTCCCAAACACAATTGATATTGATTATTGTCATTTTATCCCCCTCCTATAGTTATACAAACTCCTCCTTCCAATTAAAGTGGAATTTTTAAAATATTTTAATATTTTAATATTTTGAAAAAAGTGTTAATTTAAATGCTTCCCTTTGCTGTGGTTTTTAATAATCATGAATAATTTAGCCTTGTCCAAAGTAAACAGCTCCATTTTCACCAGAAGGAATACTCTTTTCTGTTCTCTGATCGAATGGATGAAAATCAAGCCGAATCCATCAAGCAGGGCCTGCTTGCTGAAAGAGATAATTCAATGTAAGCCAGTGTCCAGTTACAAACCTCTTTTCTTTTTTTTTTTTTTTTTTCCTTCGTAAT